>NC_133157.1:97469456-98069456 GCF_040802235.1 Manis javanica | reverse complement strand
ATCACCACTGCAAGTCCCCTTCCCATGCCCCTAATTTATTCCCTGTCCTCTTGCTGAAAACAGAGGCGGGAAAACTTCAGAAGATGGAGGGTATTAAAAAAAAAACTCAGGTACTTGTCTAACCTCTTTTTCAGGCAACGAGCACTAGATGTAGGCACTGTAGTGAGAACAGAAAGGCATCAAGGGAGGCAAGCTGGGCGCTGTTTAGGAGCTTACACTTTAGTAGGCATGATACAACATTAACCCATAAGAGCAGCAAAATCAGCAAGAGCTAAGTGGTTTTAGGTAAAATTGGTGCGAGTTTGTAATCTCCAGCATGAGGGCCTGAGAAAAAGCAGTGCTTGAGCTGGGCCTTGAAAGGTAAAGCAGTATTAAAAACAGGTGGAACTGGGTAAATCTGTGTGTGGTGACAGATGGTAACTACACTTAGAGGTTAGCATTTTGTAATGTATGTAATTGTTTAATCACTGTTGTAGACCTGAAACCAGTGTAATATTGTATATTAACCAAACTTTAATGAAAAAAATCCCCACATGAGCTGGGGTAGGGGAGGAGGAAGGGTGTTTCGGGACAGGGTCTCATGACTAGTGGGAGGCCAGGGTGGCAAGCAGAGAGTCGTGAGCAGTTCTGATAGGCTGGTGTGAACTCCAGGCAGGGTGGAAGTTTTCTTCTAAAGACAGTGAGAGGCTGTGGACAAGCTGAAGCAGGGGAGGGACAGGACTACCCACTTCAGTAAGCTCTGCCCGGTGCTCCTGGGATCCTGGGGCAGAGGCAGTAAGCTAACACAACTCATCAACTATCCTTGTTTTACTTTTCAAATGTTGTTGGGTTTTGTTGTGCTAGGAGCAGGGCCTGAAATGAGGCCAGTTGACTAGGATAAAGGTCTGTGAGGTGCCTGGCTCCTGGGAGACATTCAGGAGATCCCATGCCAGTGCCCCCAATGCCAGCCTTCTTATACTAGAAAGACTTCTTGCCTGTGCTGGGAAGGGTATAAGGTGGCAGAGACAACCTACTCACCCCTTTTCCAAATAGTCAGTGGAGAGAAAGTCCAGAAAAAAAGTTTTTGAACAGGAAAGAATCAATGTCCAGGTCAGGTGGATCTTCAGTATATCTACCTGGGTATGTTTGTGGAGTTTCCGGCTCACAGAACCTTTGGCTCCAGTTCTGGGAATATAGAAGGAGTGCTATGTACGTATCAGGCTTTTAATTTCCATGGGGACCAATATGCCTTTTGGAGGAACAACTTCCTTTTGCCATAAGAGCCTACATTGGCACGAGATCATGCTCTTTTTACCTTCCCATTCCAACTTGGATTCTTCCATGGGGAGCCAAATTATATGACTACTCCACAGTTCTAGGTCAGACTTCCTAGTATCTGGGGGCCAATCACTGCCAAGATGAATACATAAGTCCCTATCACAGAATAGTATCAAATCCTGGACAGATCAGGATCAGGTTTGGCTGCATGTAATTTGGGAATTTAAAAATAATAGTGGCTTATACAACATGTCAAAGAAATGCACAGGAATGTTACCTTAGCTCATGGCTTCCATCTTCAAGGTGGTGCTAGAATTCCAGCCATCATGTTCATATTCCAAGAAGCAGAAAAGAGGAGGCCTCTTGAAAGAGCTTCCCTGGGAGATTACACTCAGTATCTCATTGGCCAAGCTGGCAATCACATGGCCAACAACTGTCTTTGAGACGGGCATGCTGCTGGTCCTCACAAAATTTAGGGCTCTGTAATTGAGCGAGGTGGGAGAACAGACACTGGCAGGAAGCAATAGCCTCTCTTGATTTGCCCTATGCCTGACCTGTGGGATGCTGGAATTTGCCTGATCTAAAAATACATCCTAATTTTCAGGTATCATACATATATTTGCCATTTCTATTCTTGATGAACATGGAGGGATAAACATGATAGTTTGGCAAGAGAGAGATTAGACTTCTTCAGGCTGTGTAACCTGAGGACAGGACAGGTGAATTCTCAGTGGTGAAATTGGTAAATTAGTTTCCAAGTGTGCCTTTGCTCAGGTACCCAGAGACTGTGGCTGTTCTCTACTTCATTATGTTCCATAAACAAAGACTTTACATGAACAGGAAAGAGGTGGCACAAATGTGACCTCCTCCTCTCATCCTCGCGGCAGTGACCTTTCCTGTTGAACTGGAACATGACCTCAGAATCTGTCTCAACATGGTGTTTTGGAAGTTACTCTGATCCCAAAGACTTGGCATTGGTATTTAAATCTACTGGTCACCTTTAATTGCTTGAGGGAGTTTTCACTATGACAGAATCTCTAGGTATAATTCTTTGTCATAGGAATAAACCTCTCATGTGGAACTCTGGGTGTATTCAGGTGATAAAGGTATGTAATTACAGGTAGCAGTCTTGGCATTTTTCCTACTTTACTACTGTGTGATCATAATCACATCACTGGGCTTGTTCAAAACCTGTTTTTTTTGGCTGTTTACCTTACTGAACCATGAGTTTCTCAAGGGTGAGGACTGTATCTTATTCAATTAATTAATAAATTAATGAGTCATCTGTATCAGTCAAGGTCAAGTGGTTATCAAAGTAAATACTTCCCCAACAGCTGGTAACACACATACACTGCTTAAGATCAAGTAATAAAGGGAAGCCATGCCTGGAGAGGTCACTGGAAAATACGAGGGTGACAGAAGAGCACAGGTGAGACCACACAGCAGGGCTTGCTTATTCCAGAGCTGCCCAAAAGACATTTGAGGAATGACACTGGAAATTGGCTACCAGCTAATAAGGAAAGGGTAAATAAGCTCTGAGCAGGTTTTTTTTTCTGACTCTACACATTTTCCTTCTTTTGATGACAGGTCCAGGTCCTTGGTTAACGTGGCTGTGTTATTCAAAGAGTTGTACAAATGTACAAATGTGATTCAAAGAAATGTACAAAGAGTCGTATTTCATGAATGTGAGTGTAGCTGAAGTAAGATTGTAATTATGCTCCCCCTGCTTTAATTAAGGGAATCTGCTCTCACGGATGTGCTTTTTATAAATAGATAATTATAAACAGATTATTTTGTAATCTTATAAATTACTTAATACTAATATCACTTATGTTTTAAATATTGTCCCATTGAAAGTTTTGTTGGAAAAAAAGCCTACTAGTGTTAAAAAATTTGAAGAGCACTAACTTAGCTAGTTGACCCATTCTTAAATAGTAATCATGGAGAAAGATTAAGGAAAATAAATCCCAAATGATTCTTTCTGCTCAAAGAGCAGGGCAGGTTATGAGTAGATCCAGGCTGATGCCTTCTAGGAAGGCTGACTGTTCTGGACCTTGGGTGGCAGCCCCCCACCCTCAGGAGCCCTGGGTGAGCTCCGCCCTAGGAGGGAGCACACCTGTATTTGGATTTCCAAGTGATAACAATGTCAGACACGCTGAGGCTAAATGCACAGTTATTTCTGCATAGCTTCTCCACAACTCTGTTGAGCATTTACATACTCTGGTTAGAAGGCCTGGGCACCACAGAAGTAACAAGGCTCTTCTCTCTTCAAGTTTAGAACTAGTCCTAAAGAGTTACTCCCAACAGGAGAGAAGCAACACTGGAGTCTGTTTTCTACTCAAAAGCTTTTGCAGATTTCCTCTCTCCTGATTCTTGGCGGCTTCCTGCTCCCCTCTTGTTCAGTGCTGCTGAAGGTGGGGAAAGGGGGTGTTTGTTGGGATGGATAGGGGACCTTATGGACTTGCAATCAGAACCAGGGTTCAAATTCCTAGTTAGACCATTTCTCAGTAGTCTGGCCTTAGCCAGATTTAATGATCAGAATTAAAGTGTCTTTCTTTGTAAAATGGACATAACAGCATGATTGAGCTTAGATGTAAAAAATACTTAGTAAAGTGCATGGCCTACAATAGGTGTTCAATAAATGACACCTTTTATTATCTTGGGATTGCATTGCTCCTGCATCCTTTCCTAAAGTGTCACTGCCTGTCTAGCGGGAGGCATCTCTGCCTGGAGGAGTTTAAGGAGTGGGTGGAATGAGTAAGTGAGTGAGAGAGAGAGAGAGAGAGAGAGAGAGAGAGAGAGAGAGAGAGAGAGAGAGAGAGTGTGTGTGTGTGTGTGTGTGTGGAATGGTTGGTTGGCACTCAGGCTTGGGCACTAATCTTCCCTCCCCATGCCTGTTGCCCCAAAATAATGCTTCTGACTAAGTCCAACAGGAGTATCCCTAAAGGGAATACAGAGGGAATATCAAAGATGAAGTGGGGAGACAGAGAAGTCTCTGAAGACTAGTGGTTGCTTAATCCTTTGGCAAGAGTCTGTGACTACCCTGATCCCCAGTCATGAAGACCAGGTAACACCGCCCAGTACCTGCCAGAACAGGTGGCCTGCAGACAGCCACGCTGTCACCTAGGTGCCATTCTGTCTCTCCTCTGAAGCCCTTCAAACCATGTCATTGATAGAAATATTATACATTTTATAATTAAATTTGTAAAAGCATTTAATGTGCCTGACTGGATATGCCATACACCTATTTCAGTAACTGGGTGCTTGTAGCACCCAAATTACAAAACAGCAAACAGAACAGACAATACAGTAACCCCTGTCTGAATTTCCAGCCATCTTACTCCACACACTGCAGCCCTGAAAATCTGAGCATACATGTTCCCTGACTTGCAGTTGCATCCCAATCAAACTTTCCTGGGAAGCAAGAGAGTCAGACCTGCTTTAAGAAAGAGCATTATTGTCTTGCTATATACCCACCTCTTCAGGGCTGCCATTCTCCAGAACTTCCCTTGTATGTTTTCTTTCTCATCTTGCCAGGATCAGCACTTTGCTGCCATTCATTTTACAAGGACATCTGCCACTTTTCCCAACAAATGGCATTAATGCAGTTCACAGCATGGAGATTTCCTGAGTAGGAACTCATAAATGTGTAGACATTACTGCAAGACTGAGGGGCACTACAGGTTTTAACAAAGGCTAGATGCCAAGAAATGGACAAAGTTAATGTTGATAAAGCCTCTGTCAAGACATCCGCACATTGCTGACGCAGATAAATGTCCCCATACCTGCGTCTGTCACTAACTAGCACTGAGAACTTGCGCAATCCATGCACTTTATCTTGCTGGACCTCAGCTTCCTCACGTACAAAGTTGGGAGAGGTGTACCACGTCTTTTACTGTTCAAAATCACTTTTTCCCTCCGGGTCTTCTCCTGACTTCTTTCGATTATCTGGAAAAGTGCGGGGGTTATTTCTGCCACGTTATACTCTCCCCAAGACAGGCCAGAAGTTGGGTCGGCCTGGGGCGGCGGAAAAGGACCGGAACCAGCCATTCACCGAGCGTCTCCCGGGAGCCAGGGCCTTCACGCGCCTTCATTTTCGTCCCGACCTCTCGGACCGAGGGCCGCGCACGATCAAACCCGGCGGCTCTTCAAAGTAGGCCAGGGAAGCGCGAGTTGGGTTACCCGTTTCGACCGCACTTCCACCTCCGAGGAACTCAAAATACTCGGCGGCTAATTCGACATTAAAATAGCCCAGGAACCCTTGAGATTTCTTCCGGGGCTGAAGACAATGTCACCATCGAGTCCTCAGGCGAGCCCAGAGAGAGCTCCCGAATCAAAGTCCCGCCTCCTTTCTAGAGCGTAAAAACAAAACATAAAAAGAAATAGAAAAAGACAGGTCCATCCCTTCCCACCCGGAGTGACGGGCGCAGCCTCGGCGCCCCGCGTCCCGTCCCAGCCTCCCGGGCCCCGGGGACCCCGCCAGACGCCACACGCAGCTCGCAGCCCCGGCGGGGCCCGGAGGCCGAGGACGCGGAGCCCCGGGCAGAAAGGGTCGCGGCGCGCCGCTCACAGCCCCGCGGCCGAGGCTCCAAAGCCCCAGAGCCGCCGGCCTCGCCCGGCCCTCCCTCCGCCGCCCGCCGTGCATCTGCTTCCAGGGCAGATGGGCGGGGCGGCGGAGCCTCCTCGCGGCCGCGCCTCTTCTCGCCGGTCCTCCCCGCAGCGCGCGACTCCGGGGCCGCGCCGCCCGCTACGCCGCGCGGACTCGCGTCCCTCTGCTTGAACCGGAACCTCTTGCCTAGGCTGCCGCTGCCGCCGAGGACTCGGGCGCCGGCCGGGAAGCGCGGCGCTGCTCGCCATGGCCGCGGCGGGGTGAGCCAGGCTCGGTGGCTCAGTCGCGCGGACGCGGGCGCTCCTCCGTCGCGGACGGACCCGCCGGGACCGGGGCGGGCGCGCGGGGAGGCCGAGGGGAAGCCGGGGACGCCGCCGCCCATGGCGAGGCCGCGCCGCCGCCGCCGCTGCTGACCCGGGGTCGGCCGCGGCTTCCGCCCCCTTTCGCGGCGGCCGGCGGGCGGGCCTCCCCTCCACGCCCCCGCCGCCCGCGCCCCGCGCCCGGGGACTCGCAGCAAGGCGAGCGCAGCAGGAGCCGGGGGGCCCCCGAAGATGGGGAACACTACCTCGTGCTGCGTGTCGTCCAGCCCGAAGCTGCGGAGGAATGCTCACTCCCGGCTGGAGTCCTACCGGCCCGACACGGACCTGAGCCGCGAGGACACGGGCTGCAACCTGCAGCACATCAGCGATCGGGAGAACATCGACGGTGAGCGCGGGCTGGCCGAGCTCCTGCCCGTATTCACGGGGCCCCGTCCGCACCCAGGCGTGCATCCGGCCGGGTCCGCCTTTGCGTTCTGAGCCGGCGCGTACCCCGGGCGCTTCGGGGCCCCCAGCCTCCGACCCCTGGGCGACTGGAGCGGGAGAACCGGGGCGGAGGGGGCGGGTCTCGAGGGGACAGAGCTGGCCCTCGTTCAGACGGGCCGCGCTGGCGCGGGGGCCGCCCTGTGTGAGCCTCGCCGTGAGCCAAGTTCTGCGCGAGAAGGGCGAGCTTGTTTGTCCTTTAAAAGGCGAAGGCAGGGGGTGATCCTTGGCAGAACTGAGAAATGGATTCCCATTTGGGAATCCCAGTCTCTACCTAGAGTTGGAGAACAGGGTTGGCCTGTAGCAGCACCGCGGAAACTTACAAATTGACCCCAGTTGGCTGCGCCCTACCTCCATTTCCGTTAACAACAACAAAAAAGGATTTTTTTGGGTGGTGGTGCTGGGGTACTAGAGTCAAATAATTCTACCTGAATGCTTTAAAAAAAATCTCATTAGGTTATTATCAGAATGCTTTGAAGTCGCCTTTGGGTTAAGTAACCCAGTTTTTACTTGGGGTTGAATTATAGTCCTGTGAATTTCTGATTGATCCGAGGGAGTAATTGTTAGTTTATCTTATTGGTCTTACACTATCATTACTAGTACTATCTTATCAATAAGCTTGGAGGTCCAAGATCATGCTTGAAATGCAGTTTACATAATTTTCAACTTTAAAAATTTTGAAATTGAAAATGTTTTTCCTCAATTTTTCATTTTTTACCCCCAAATCTTCTCACAGTTGATGGAGTTCAGCTAATCTGAAAAGAATTATCGTGTGAATGGATTGACACAAGCTCTGTCGTAATTCATTCTTGTCGGGTTTAGGATGGAACATTTTCTCTAGTGTGGAGAGCCAAGTTTAAACTCTACTAAAGGAAAGAATTCTCTCATTGTTTGCACTCCTTTAATTTCTTCTAAATAGTAATGTCATCTCTTTAGGATAGCAGCTCTATTAAATGGGTACCATATATAAAGAGACTAATAAAACATCTGGTTTACAGGAGGCGCTTAGTAAATCAGGGTTCCATATGACATTTCTAGCGTTGTTAGACTCCATTATCTTAACCTATTCTTTAGTTGTCTTTCAACCACAGCCATACTTTATTTTTAAATTTGTGCATTTAAAGGCTATAGGAGGATATTAAGGCCAGGTCTGTCTTGATGGTCCCAAGCACCTGAAAGAAGTGTTTAGCGTATAATGAAGACTTAATAAGTCTTTGATTTTAAAGGAATGAGTGAGTGAATAAGTTTATTATAGAAAGCCATTACTCAGTCCTATGCAATGTTGGCAGGCAAAAACATTAGAAATAATTTCTCCTTTATGTTGTGCACAATATCAGGTAGAGGCTTTATGCTTTAAATAATGGATTAAAAAACATACAAACAAGAGACACATTTCTTTGAGCCAGGCTACTTACTATTACTGACTAAAGTAAGGAAATAGGAAAAAAAAGGTAATTGTAACCAGCTATTTGGCATTGAGGCCGAGAAAGATTTTGCCAGAGAGAAATAGAATAATATAGTGTGTTCTTTCATGTGAAAGAAATCTAAGTTTTGGTCATAAATCATTTTTGTGAAAGCATTTGGAAGACCACCAACTCTTGTTTTGGTAGTTTAGGATAGTTTAAGAGACTATAGGGCAGGAGAATTTCAAATCTAGGCTGTAGTGTCCACTCAGCACAGAACTCAGGTGATGGTATGATGATGCTAGTTTAAATCCAGAAATACTAACTTACTATTTAAACAATGTTCAGTCTGTCTCCCAAATTCAATAAGTAATATTTCCAGGATTTCCCTATCTAGCAGTTCTTGACATCGCTTTTAGTTAGACCAGAGATCTAGGGCTGGGCCTTGGTATTAATATGTTTCAAGCTTTACAGGTAATTAATTCTAAGATGTAGCTAAGGTTAAGAATCACTGGCTGGGTAAGTCTTGAAGTGTCACCTGTGTTCAGGGGCATTTCTGGTAGAAATTCATACAGTAAGAGGCTGGGAGAAGAGAACAGATTTGTTTGAGTTAAATAGCATATAGTTAAATATACTAAATAGTATGTAGATACAGATATATATAATGTAACTTCTGAGTTACATTAATTGTTAGATGATTGGTAAATATTTGAAAACTCCTGAAGAATTCTTGATTCTGGTATGTAACAACAGCTGAAGCACTCTAGTACTACCTTTCTTAAATCCAGAAAGACATCTCAGACAACCAGAATTGAAAGGTTCAGAGAAGTTCATGGGGCTTCTGTGATAGGTTAGTTTCTTTAGATCACAGAAATATGAGGCATGTATTCACGTTATCCCTGACCCTACACACCATGAGTAATATTTGTCATGTAGGATTTCAGTGGCTGAGTTAGAGCTTCATGAGCCCAGCAGCTCCTTGCCCTGTTTGTGTACTCAGTGTACCTGAACAATAGGTCATCCATGCTTTTGAAGTTTACATTAGCCTCATCAGCTCCCTAGGTGTTATTCTGACACAATCATTCCCAGATTGAGAAATAACAAAAACACTTAACAGCAATGGTAGTAATAATCATAACCCTTCTGTATTGTTTACTGTGTGCTGTAAGTGCTTGACATCTGTTTAGTTATGTAGTGCCCACAGTAACCCTATGTCAGTGTTATCCTTGAAGACAATGAGGCAGAGAGAGAAGAGTGCCAGAGAGAAGTGTCACACAGTCAGCTGGTAGTGACACATGGAGATTTGCCATTGTTGCTTGGCCAGCCATCAGACGTGAGCTAGTCTGGGGTCGCCTTCTGAGGTGGGGTGTCTGTCATTGTTGTCAGAGCTACAGTTTCTCTAAGAAATGTCATCTGTCTGCAGCAGACTGGACTTTTCCTGATTGGATTATTTCTGTGGGAAGAGAAAAAGGAATGGACTAAAGGAAATTTAAAGTTAGGAGAGACCAAATAAATCAGGAAAGCTGTCACATCTGTCCCATGGTGTCAGTGTAGGGTTTTGCCTCAAAATGATTGGTAGCATTCTCATCCTCTATAGATCTGCTGTTGTTGAGAACCCATTTCTTTGTCATCCCATATCCAATCTGCTAGGAAAGCATGGTGCTCTATCTCCAAAATACATCCAGAACCTGTTCACTTGTGAAACCACTCCTGCTGCTCTTCTGAGCTAAGCAGCCTAACTGGGACTCCCTGCTTCCACCCTCACCCATTGCAGTCTGTTCTCAACATAGCAGCCAAAGCAAGATCCTTTCAAAAAAAGTCCTCTGCTCAAACCTGCAAACTCCTTATTTTACCTGGAGTAAAAGCCTCATAGTTGACTTTTACAATGGAGTCTCTACACTGGACTCCAAGGCCCTTCGCGATCTGCCATTCTTCCTTACCACCTGCTTTCTGGCCTGTTCCAGCCACAGTGGCCTCCTTTCATGCTGTTCCTTGAACATACCAGACATGCACCCACCCCGGAACCTTTGCTTGTCTCTCTGCTTGGAATGCTGCTCTTCCTTGTGTCTTGTTGGCTAACTCCCTCACCGCCTTCAGGGTTGGTTCTAGTCTCACCTCCTTAGGAGGCCTCCCCAGTTGCCCCATCTAACATCTCCCACCCGCAGCAATTCCAGCTTATGTTCTCTGCACTAGTGTCTCTTGTGTTTCATCTGTGTATCACCTATAATATGCTATACAAATGTACACACACATAATAATAACTTTCTACCTACTAGCATGTAAGTTTCAATAGAACATTTTTTGTTCACTGATGCAAACCAAGTGCCTAGAATAGTGCCTGTTACCTTGAGGACACTCTATAAATATTTGTTTGAATGAATGAGTGAAGCCAGACAGTTAAGGAATTTGGAGTCAGAGTGCCATCATGTGTGTTTATTGTGTGAGAGGAAGCAGGAGAGAAGTAGAGAATGACCGACACTGTAATGATGAAAGTACAGTGGATGTGAAACCTTTTGATTTTGCTTGCATTTTAACCTGAGAGGCAGCAGGTAGGATGATGTCCTGAAAAATGAAACTCATGAAAGGGCTTTAATGCACAAGAGAAACACTTCCAAACAGAAAGGAAATTGAGGCTAATGGAAATTGTTTAACAATATGTTTAGTCTCTTCAGATGAATGACTTTGTTATGGCCTTACATCCTTAGGGATCAAAAGGAGGCTAAAATGCTTGATAAACCAAAAGTACTAGATGAACACATACAATTGTGAACATAACCACTCATGTTGATATTCTTGTATTAAATGTGAAATGTGTTCTTGGATACACAGTAAATGTCTGCATGTTTGAACTTCTCATAGCTATAGAAGCAAGAACCCTAAAAGGCTCGTCCTAGGTTTGGGAAGGACAGCTGGGAAAGAACCATCTCTGTGATGGGGGTGGGGAGACAGAGGAGCAGCTTAAAGTCTGGGCACCTGTTACACTAGCCCAAGTGACTGCTCTTGGTTTCTTTGGGTATCTCTAACCTATTCAAGCTCTGTCTTTGCTTTTTTTGAGTCTCAGCCCACCTTACCATTTCCAGCCTGATGGGTGAAACTGTATCTGTGGACTTTGATTCCAGAGTAAGATTTATTACCCATGCTGCCTGCTACCTTTATGAAGACACTCTGAGCGAGCAAGACTGACTGCATGCTGGCAGTGTGAAGAGGCATGGCTGAAGATGTGTGCAGAGAGCTGCCCTCTAAGGCCCTGACGAGGACCCCGTGACCTTTGCTCCACTTGCTTGTCTTACTTTCCCTTTGGAGTTTAGAATCCGGGGGTCATGGGCCCCTGCCCCTTCATTTTTACAATAGGGAAACTCTGTCTTGGGTGTGTAGTCTGCCCAGGTCGTGCATGGGGGTTAACTTTGGGCTGAATGCTGTGCTAATGACCTGTAATTACCTTTTTCAGTCTTAACGTTGTTCTTCCTATTTCATAGGAGAGGACATTGAGACTTAAAGTTAAGAATTTTGCTCAGGGTTTCATAGCCAATTAGTGGCAGAGCTGGGGTTCAATCTACCATCACTTGCTAGAATCTTCCCAGTGACAGCTTGTTAGGGAGAGATAAGTGTCTAGAATCTGACCCCTCTGGTGCCTGGACTACACATGCCTTGTTTTAAGAGATTCAGTCATTGCCTGTATGCTTCTGGCTAGCAATAATGATTAGGATTTTTACTTTCCCACCTGCTTTTTTGAGAGAGAGGAGAGTGAAGATAAATAATTCTGTGGAATGGTAGATTGTCTTGTTGTGCCCAAAGTCGCGAATCCCAGAAGACCACCAAGGAGCCAACACTGATACAAAAGCAAAGAGCCTTTATTCGAGCTAGCTCGAGCTCAATCTCTCATCTACACCAACGCAGTGGCAAGATGCCAGAGAAAGAGAGCGAGTTTCAATACCACAAAGGTTTTATGGGGTTCTAGGGCAGTTGGTGGGGTGATGGTCGTGGCTCTGGCTGATTGGCTGGATCTAGGGGTAGTTGGTGGGGTGATAGGTCGTGGCTCTGGACAGTTGGCAGGGTCTAAGGGTGGTAGGTGAGCTCTTTGCTGAATGGAGAGGAGAGAGACCAAGCTCTGATTGGGTGAAATAGGATCCAGGTCCTGATTGGCTGAGGTAGGATCTGGCTCCCAATTGGCTGAAATAGAATCTGGGAGCTTGCCCTTTCAGTCTTGCCCTTTTCCCAAAGGTGATTGTCTCTGTCATCTTATGGAGATGAATTGCTTTCACATTTCTGGGTGGATGGAAGTAACACAAAGATTAAAATCCAATCCGATCCAGGAAAGTACAGAGCCAAAAGGAAAAAATAAAGAGAGGCGGTGGCTTTGGAATTCTGTTTTAGTCCCACAGGGTCAGAGATTTAGCTCTATGCGTGTCATGTTGGACGGACTTTAAGGAAGCAGTGTTTGGTATTTTGCACAAGAGACCTCCTGAAGATATCATGCTTGTTATACTCAGAGTGCAGATTCTTTCATGAGTACACATGTAGGCAGCCAGGGAAGTCCAGGGCAGTGACAGTTGGTGTCAGCCCCTCTCATGCTTTCACTATGATTTTCAGCTTGCAGCTGGAAGGAGGCAGAGTTCACCTGCCCTGCGGCATTTTGTGGCATCTTGAAGTGTTGAGTAGTTTGTTGTTGGTGAGTCTTGGTGAGGACACCATTTCTTTTCTGTGCTCTGAGAGCCACCATTATTCCATCCTGTCTTTCCTGAAGAATAGGGGTGGGTCAGGGAGGGTAAATTGAGGGTGTGACTCTTCCCCAGGGGTGTTTATAGGAAGTGTCTCTAGTCTGTGAAGGGTGGTGGAGGCCAAAGAGCAGGAGCTCTGTAATCAGGAGACCTGCATTCCAGGTATGGCTCGTCCTTCACTGTGGAACCTCTGTCTCACTGAGCCTGACTTTTCTTCTCTGCTTAGAAAGAATGTGTTTAAAATACTGCCTTGCCTTATGCCTGGGGGTACCTGAAGTGAGGATCAAATGAGGCTAAAATGCTTAATAAACTGAAAGGTATCAGATGAGCACATGTCCTTATAAGCATAGTACTGGAGATGACTTTCTTGTATTATATGAAGCATGTTCCGAGATCTACGACTGACTGTGTTTGAACTTTCCAAAGCCAGAGAAAGTATAAGCCTAAGGGGCTCAGCCTAACAAGGGCATCAGTGCAGTCAGTATTCAACAGAATACCAGACAGATAACTGGAAATTTTAGAACTGGGTGGGATAAAGTGACACAAAGCTGTAGGACTGTTGAATGGGAAACTTGTTGGCAGTAGAATTTGGAATAGAAATACTCTTTGTAGCCATCAGTGGTTTTCTGAGGTGCATCTCTCCAAAGTCACATCATGATACCATGCTGTGAGCTGTGGGATGAGTATTTGAAAAATCTTTCCTTCACTCCTGGGCATGATAGAGCCCACCCAGGCAGTCTGATGACTATGTCTTGGGAGCCACGTGCCTAGGAATGTCATCCTGTGCCCTCAGAAGGAGGATGATGCCAGGGTTTTGCTTTTTTTAATTCCTCAAAGAAAGGTTTTGAGGCATGCATAAATGTGCTTTATTACATTAAAATACTGCATTAAATAGAGGGGAATTGATGGACTGAAAAATTGGTTCAAGAAGTGCTAAGAAAGTTATTGGGGGCTGTTTGTGCCCATTTCTTTCTAGAAAGAGTCTAACTAGCTAGATCCAGTTTCAGAGAGTTTAGAAGATAACCCATTTCTTTCCTTTATTGGTCACCTGTGCTGTTTTCTATGGCTCTCTTCCTTTGCTTATTTGGAAGCTCTTGTGGTCGACTAGCTTAGAGGAAAGGAGTGTGCTAGAGCTAATGCTGAGTGAGTCTGACAACACACACATCTGCATTTTCCTTGGGTCAGCAGTACTGTGCCTGGAGAGTCTCTTGGACATGCTGAGAGAAGAGATTCATCTCAGGGATTGGTCAATTGCAGACTTGGACTCTGGGCATACGGTGGTGCTGTACCAGGAAGGTTGTGTTTAAATACTGGATTGGAAAACTTTGAAATCTCTTTACCTTCAGTTTTGTCAGAATACTGATACTTTATATGTCAGTTTTGACTTTGTAAAGCAACTTTTATTTTATTTTATTATTATTAATATTTTTCTCTTCTAGCATCAGAGTGCTTTTTATTGCCCATAAAAGGGTTGGGCTGTTTCTTTTTCTTTTATTTATTTATTTTATTTATTTTATTTTGGTATCATTAATGTACAATCACATGAGCAACATTATGGTTACTAGACTCCCCCCATTATCAAGTTCCCACCACATACCCCATTACAGTCACTGTCCATCAGCATAGTAAGATGCTATAGAATCACTACTTGTCTTCTCTGTGTTATACTGGCTTCCCTGTGCCCCCCCACCCCTGCTACATTATGTGTGTTAATCGTAATGCCCCTTTTTCCCTTTAATCCCTCCCTTCCCACCTATCCTCCCAAGTCCCTTTCCCTTTGGTAACTGTTAGTCCATTGGGTTCTGGGAGTCTGCTGCTGTTTTGTTCCTTCGGTTTATTTCTTTGTTCTTATAGTCCACAGATGAGTGAAATCATTTGATACTTGTCTTTCTCTGCCTGTATTTCACTGAGCATAATACCCTGTAGCTCCATCCATGTTGTTGCAAACGGTAAGATTTGTTTTATTCTTATGGCTGAATAATATTCCACTATGTATATGCACCACATCTTCTTTATCCATTCATCTACTGATGGACACTTAGGTTGCTTCCATTTCTTGGCTATTGTAAATAGTGCTGCAATAAACATAGGGGTGCATATGTCTTTTTAAAAAAACTGGGCTCCTGCATTCTTAGGGTAAATTCTTTGGAGTAAAATTCCCAGGTCAAATGGTATTTGTATTTTGAGTTTTTTGAGGAACCTCCGTACTGCTTTCCACAATGGTTGAACTAGTTTACATTCCCACCAGCAGTGTAGGAGGGTTCCCCTTTCTCCACATCCTCACCAACATTTGTTGTTGTTTGTCTTTTGGATGCTGGCCATCCTAACTGGTGTGAGATGATATCTCACTGTGGTTTTAATTTGCATTCCTCTGATGATTAGTGATGTGGAACATCTTTTCATGTGCCTGTTGGCCATCTGAATTTCTTCTTTGGAGAAGTGTCTGTTCAGCTCCTCTGCTCATTTTTTAATTGGATTATTTGCTTTTTATTTGTTGAGGCGCATGAGCTCTTCTTATATATTTTGGATGACAATGCATTTCGGATATATCATTCATGAATATATTCTCCTGTACTGTAGGATGCCTTCTTGTTCTGCTGATGGTGTCCTTTGCTTTACAGAAGCTTTTCAGCTTGACATAGTCCCACTTGTTCGTTTTTGCTTTTGTTTCCCTTGCCCATGGAGATATGTTCATGAAGAAGTTGCTCATATTCAAGAGAGTTTTGCCTATATTTTCTTCTAAGAGTTTTATGGTTTCATGACTTACATTCAGGTCTTGGATCCATTTTGAGTTTACTTTTTGTGTATGGACAGTTAGACAGTAATCCAGTTTCATTCTCTTACATGCAGCTGTCCTGTTTTGCCCACACCAGCTGTTGAAGAGGCTGTCATTCCCCCATTGTATATCCATGGCTCCTTTATCGCATATTAATTAACCATATATACTTGAGTTAATATCTGGGCTCTCTAGTCTGTTTCATTGGTCTATGGGTCTTTTCTTGTGCCAGTACCAAATTGTCTTGATTACTGTGACTTTGTAGTAGAGCTTGAAGTCAGGGTGCTTAATCCCTCCCCCCTCTGCTTTATTCTTCCTTCTCAGGATTGCTTTGGCTGTTCGGGGTCCTTTGTGGTTCCATATGAATTTTATAACGATTTACTCTAATTTGTTGAAGAATGCTGTTGGTATTTTGAAAGGGATTGCATTGAATCTGTAGATTGCTTTAGGCAGGATGGCCATTTTGACAATATTAGTTCTTCCTAGCCAGGAGCACGGGATGAATTTCCAGTTATTAGTGTCCTCTGTAATTTCTCTCATGAGTGTCTTGTAGTTTTCAGAGTATAGGTCTTTCACTTCCTTGGTTAGGTTTATTCCTAGGTATTTTATTCTTTTTGATGCAATTGTGAATGGAATTGTTTTCCTGATTTCTCTTTCTGCTATTTAATTGTTAGTGTATAGGAATGCCACAGATTTCTGCATATTAATTTTGTATCCTGCAACTTTGGTGAATTCAGATAGTAGTTCTAGTAGTTTTGGAGTGGATTCCTTAGGGTTTTTTTTATGTACAATATCATGTCATCTGCAAACAGGGACAGTATCACTTCTTACTTGCCAATTTGGATGCCTTTCATTTCTTTGTGTTGTCTAATTGCTGTGGCAAGGACCTCCAGTACTATGTTGAATAAGAGTGGGGAGAGTGGTCATTCCTGTCTCGTTCCTGATCTTAAAATGAAAACTTCTCACTGTTAAGTATGATGTTGGCTGTGGGTTTGTCATATTGGCTTTTATTATGTTGAGGTACTTGCCCTCTCTGCCCATTTTGTTGAGAGTTTTTATCATGAACGAATATTGAATTTTGTTGAATGCTTTTTCAGCATCTGTGGAGATGATTTTGTGGTTTTTGTCCTTTTTGTTGATGTGATGGATGATGTTGATGGATTTTTGAATGTTGTTTCACCCTTGCATCCCTGGGATGAATCCCACTTGATCATGATGGATGATCTTTTTGATGTATTTTTGAATTTGGTTTCCTAATATTTTGTTGAGTATTTTTACATGTGTGTTAATCAGGGATATTGGTTTGTAATTTTCTCTTTTTGTGGTGTCTGCCTAGTTTTGGTATTAGAGTGATGCTGGCCTCGTAGAATGAGTTTGGGAGTATGTCCTCCTCTTCTACTATTTGAAAAACTCAAAGGAGGAGGATGGGTATTAGGTCTTCAGTAAATGTTTGATAAAATTCAGCGGTGAAACCATTTGGGCCGGGACTTTTGTTTTTAGGTTGTTTTTTGATTACCAGTTCAATTTCATTGCTGGTAATTGGTCTGTTCAGATTTTCTGTTTCTGGGTCAGCCTTGGAAGGTTGTATTTTTCTACAAAGTTGTCCATTTCTTCTAGGTTATCCCAATTTGTTAGCATGTAATTTTTCATAGTATTCTCTAATAATTCTTTGTATTTCTGTGGTGTCTGGAGTGATTTTTCCTTTCTCATTTCTGATTCTGTTTATGACTGTAGACTCTCTTTTTTTCTTAATAAGTCTGGCTAGTGGTTTTACTGTTTGGTTTATTTTTGCAAAGAACCAGCTTCTGGTTTCATTGATTCTTTCTATTATTTTGTTCTTCTCTATGTTATTTATTTCTGCTCTAATCTTTATTATTTCCTCCTCCTACTGACTTTGTGCTTCATTTCTTCTTCTTTTTCTAGTTTTGTTAATTGTGAGTTTAGACTGTTCATATGGGGTTGTTCTCTCCGGAGGTAGGCCTGTATTCCAGTATACTTCCTTCTTATCATTTGTCTTGTCATTTGTCTCCATATATTTCTTGATTTCTGTTGATATTTGGTCATTGATCCATTGATTATTTAGCAGCATGTTGCGAAGCCTCCATGTGTTTGTGGGCTTTTTGTTTTCTTTGTGTAGTTTATTTCTAGTTTCATGCCATTGTGGTCTAGGAACTGGTTGATACAATTTCAATCTTTTTGAATTTACTGAGTCTGTTTTTGTGGCCTAATATATGATCTGTTCTTGCAAATGTTCCATGTGCTCTTGAGGGGAACGTGTGTCCTGCTGCCTTTGGGTGGAGTGGTCTGTGGATATCTGTTAGGTCCGTCTGTTCTAATGTGTTGCTCAGTGCCTCTGTCCTCTTACTTATTTTCCATCTGGTTGATCTGTCCTTTCAAGTGAGTGGTGCGTTGAAGTCTCCTAAAATGAATTCATTGCATTCTGTTTCCCCCTTTAATTCTGTTAGTATTACTTTCACATATATAGATGCTCCTATGTTGGCACATAGTTTTTTTTTTTTTTGAGAGGGCACCTCTCATATTTATTGATCAAATCGTTGTTAACAACAATAAAACTCTGTATAGGGGACTCAATGCACAATCATTAATCAACCCCAAGCCTAGTTCTCAACAGTCTCCATTCTTCTGAAGCATAACGAACAAGTTCTTAAATGGTGAACAAATTCTTACATAGTGAATAAGTTCTTACATGGTGAACAGTGCAAGGACAGTCATCACAGAAACTTTCAGTTTTGATCACGCATTACGAACTATAAACAATCAGGTCAAATATGAATATTCGTTTGATTTTTATACTTGATTTATATGTGAATCCCACATTTCTCCCTTATTATTATTATTATTATTATTTTTTTTTTTAAATAAAATGCTGAAGTGGTAGGTAGATGCAAGATAAAGGTAGAAAACATAGTTTAGTGCTGTAAGAGAGCTAATGTAGATGATCAGGTGTGTGCCTATAGACTAAGTATTAATCCAAGCTAGACAAGGGCAACAAAACATCCACAGATGCAGAAGATTTCTCTGAAAACCGGGGTGGGGTTAGAACCCCCTGTTGAGCCCCAATTTCTCACCTGATGGCCCCCCTGCGACTGTGCTTGTCTTAGGTTGTTCCTCCCTTGAGGAATCTTACCGTCTCTGGCTAACCAGTCATCTTCTGGGGCCATACAGGGAAATGTAAAGTTGGTAAGTGAGAGAGAAGCAATATTGTTTGAAAAGGTTAGCTTTTTACTTCTTTGCAGATTTATGCCCTGTGGCTTTTATGCCCAGCATTTGTCTTGAGGTATCTTTACCACTTGGAAGAATTATGATACTCGGTAATTTCGTCATGAAGCACGAATTCTACTTAAGGGTTGTAATTAGGAAGGAAGAAGAAAAGCTATAGAAGTAGCAGACAGAAGAAAACATGGGAAGATTGATTATTTCTTTGACATATCTTCTTGTAGAGTAACATTAAGCATGTATAGGTTTTAAACTACTAATTAAATTGCGTACACACATTAACATAATAGGAATACAGCTACATAACTAAAGCAGACCTACAATTACCAGCCATCTCCAGTGAAACCAAAAAAACCAGTTAGGCACCCTAGGCATTTGTGAAAACTTATCAATGATATGATGGATATTGTCTAACTGAATTTGAATAGTTTGACAAAAATCAGACAAATTAAAACAACACATTCCTGGGAACTGTTCACATCCCATATGTTCTTTTAACACTAGATAGTCTGTAGTCGCAAGATTTTGGAGCGCTGCAATTTGCACTTCTCCTAATTCTTGGTTGAGTTCCGACAGTATAGATCCAGTCAAATTTGTTGTTTTACTGTATGCACAGGCCAGCTTAGATATCTCCTTCTTCATTCCAATGGCAAGTCCAGGAACCGGTGGGATGAATGCAGCTACAACTGCAACAGTGCCAGGACCTTTGTTGAAGTTTTTGATGTTCATCTTCTGGAATGACTCTTCCAGAGAATGTTGATGTTGGAAGTTCTTCTTCATAAGGTATCTTAATTCGTTTCCTGGGTAGCCAAATTAGGCTTTGAACCTCTGTATAAACACAAACAAACCCTTTGCCCACACTTTGATATGCCCTTTATATCATTGTGAAGAACTTATTAGAGATCACCACACAGGAACTGCTTTTTTTTAAGAGAAAGGAATATTATCAGAAAAATGTACTTCCATAGCTGATCATCTGACACCCGTTAAATGATCAAAATTAAGGATATTTAAAGCATGCTTTAATCATTGATTTACAGTTAGTTTAATCCCATCAGGGACTAATCCCCCCCTTTGTTATCATTAATCTACAATTACATGAAGAATATTATGTTTTATTGTGTTTACTAGGCTCTCCCCTATACCAGGTCCCCCCCACAAATCCCTTTACAGTCACTGTCCATCAGCATAGCAAAATGTTGCAGAATCACTACTTGTCTTCTCTGTGTTGTACAGCCCTCCCCTTTCTCCCAACCCCCCCATTATGCATGCTAATCATAATACCCCCTTTCTTCTTCTGCCCCCTTATCCCTCCCTACCCACCCATCTTCCCCAGTCCCATTCCCTTTGGTACCTGTTAGTCCATTCTTGGGTTCTGTGATTCTGCTGCTGTTTTGTTCTTTCAGGTCTTCCTTCGTTCTTATACTCCACAGATGAGTGAAATCATTTGGTATTTCTCTTTCTCCGCTTGGCTTATTTCACTGAGCATAATACCCTCTAGCTCCATCCATGTTGTTGCAAATGGTAGGATTTGTTTTCTTCTTATGGCTGAGTAATATTCCATTGTGTATATGTACCACATCTTTATCCATTCATCTACTGATGGACACGTAGGTTGCTTCCAATTCTTGGCTATTGTAAATAGTGCTGTGATAAACATAGGGGTGCATCTGTCTTTTTCAAACTTGAGTGCTGTGTTCTTAGGGTAAATTCCTACGAGTGGTATTCCTGGGTCAAATTGTAAGTCTATTTTGAGCATTTTGAGAAACCTCCATACTGCTTTCCACAATGGTTGAACTAATTTACATTCCCACCAGCAGTGCAGGAGGGTTCCCCTTTCTCCACAATCTCGGCAACATTTGTTGTTTGTCTTTTGGATGGTAGACATCCTTACTGGTGTGAGGTGATATCTCATTGTGGTTTTAATTTGCATTTCTCTGATAATTAGTGATGTGGAGCATCTTTTCATGTGTCTGTTGGCCATCTGTATTTCTTTTTTGGAGAACTGTCTGTTCTGTTCCTCTGCCCATTTTTTAATTGGATTATTTGTTTTTTGTTTGTTGAGGTGTGTGAGCTCTTTATATATTTTGTACATCAATCCTTTATTGGATGTGTCATTTACAAATATATTCTCCCATACTGTAGGGTACCTTTTTGTTCTATTGATGGTGTCTTTTGCTGCACAGAGGCTTTTCAGCTTAATGTAGTCCCACTTGTTCATTTTTACTGTTGTTTTCCTTGCCCGGAGAGATATGTTCAAGAAGAGGTCACTCATGTTTATGTCTAAGAGATTTTTGGCTATGTTTTTTTCTAAGAGTTTTATGGTTTCATGACTTACATTCAGGTCTTTGATCCATTTTGAATTTACTTTTGTGTATGGGGTTAGACAGTGGTCCAGTTTCATTCTCTTACATGTAGCTGTCCAGTTTTGCCAGCACCATCTGTTGAAGAGACTGTCATTTTCCCATTGTATGTCCATGGCTCCATTATCAAATATTAATTGACCATATATGTTTGGGTTAATGTCTGGAGTCTCTAATCTGTTCCACCGGTCTGTGGCTCTGTTCTTGTGCCATTACCAAATTGTCTTGATTACTATGGCTTTGTAGTAGAGCTTGAAGTTGGGGAGTGAGATCCCCCCTACTTTATTCTTCTTTCTCAAGATTGCTTTGGCTGTTTTGGGTCTTTGGTGTTTCCATATGAATTTTTGAATCATTTGTTCCAGTTCATTGAGGAATGTTGCTGGTAATTTGATAGGGATTGCATCAAATCTGTATATTGCTTTGGGCAAGATGGCCATTTTGACGATGTTAATTCTTCCTAGCCACGAGCATGGGATGAGTTTCCATTTGTTACTGTCCCCTTTAATTTGTCTTAAGAGTGACTTGTAGTTTTAAGGGTATAGGTCTTTCACTTCTTTGGTTAGGTTTATTCCTAGGTATTTTATTCTTTTTGATGCAATTGTGAATGGAATTGTTTTCCTGATTTCTCTTTCTATTGGTTCATTGTTAGTATATAGAAAGCCACAGATTTCTGTGAGTAAATTTTGTATCCTGCAACTTTGCTGTATTCTGATATCAGTTCTAGTAGTTTTGGAGTGGAGTCTTTAGGGATTTTTATGTACAATATCATGTCATCTGCACATAGTGACAGTTTAACTTCTACTTTACCAATCTGGATTCCTTATATTTCTTTCTTTTGTCTGATTGCCATGGTTTGGACGTCCAGTACTATGTTAAATAACAGTGGGGAGAGTGGGCATCCCTGTCTTGTTCCCGATTTCAGAGTAAAAGCTTTCAGCTTCTCGCTGGTCAGTATGATGTTGGGTGTGGGTTTATCATATAAGGCCTTTATTATGTTGAGGTTCTTGCCCTCTATACGCATTTTGCTGAGAGTTTTTATCATGAATGGATGTTGAATTTTGTCAAATGCTTTTTCAGCATCTATGCAGATGATCTTGTGGTTTTTGTCTTTCTTTTTGTTGATGTGGTGGATAATGTTGATGGGTTTTCAAATGTTGTACCATCCTTGCATCCCTGGGATGAATCCCACTTGGTCATGGTGTATGATGCTTTTGATATATTTTTGAATTCAATTTGCTAATATTTTATTGAGTATTTTTGCATCTACATTCATCAGGGATATTGGTCTGTAATTTTCTTTTGTCGTGGAGTCTTTCCCTGGTTTTGGTATTAGGGTGATGTTGGCTTCATAGAATGAGTTTTGGAGTATTCCCTCATCTTCTATTTTTTGGAACACTTTAAGGAGAATGGGTATTATGTCTTCTCTGTGTGTCTGATAACATTCTGAGGTAAATGCGTCTGGCCCGGGGATTTTGTTCTTGGGTTGTTTTTTGATTACCGTTTCAATTTCTTTGCTCATAATTGGTTTGTTTAACTTTTGTGTTTCTTCCTTGGTCAGTCTTGGAAGGTTGTATTTTTCTAGGAAGTTGTCAGTTTCTTCTGTGTTTTCCAGCTTTTGGCATATAGGTTTTCATAGTAGTCTTTAAAAATTCTTTGTATTTCTGTGATGTCTGTCGTGATTTTTCCATTCTCATTTCTGATTATGTTGATTTGTGTTGATTCTTTTTCTCTTAATAAGATTTTCTCAAAGATCCAGCTCTTGGTTTCATTGATTTTTGCTATTGTTTTATACTTCTCAATTTTGTTTATTCCTTCTCTGATCTTTAGTATGTTCCTCCTTCTGCTCACTTTAGGCCTCATTTGTTCTTCTTTTTTCAGTTTCTATAATGGTGATGTTAGAGTATTCATTTGGGATTGTTCTTCCTTCTTCAAGTGTGCCTGGATCGCTATATACTTTCCTCTTAGGACTGCTTTCACTGCGTCCCACAGAAGATGGGGCTTTGTGTTGTTGTCATTTGTTTTCATATATTCCTTGATCTCTATTATAATTTGTTCATTGGTCCATTGATTATTTAGAAGCATGTTGTTAAGCCTCCATGTGTTTGTGAGCCTTTTTGTTTTCTTTGTAGAATTTATTTCTAGTTTTATACCTTTTTGGTCTGAAAAATTGGTTGGTAGAATTTCAGTTGTTTGGAATTTACTGAGGCTCTTTTTGTTCACTAGTATGTGGTTTATTCTGGAGAATGTTTCATGTGCACTTGAGTAGAATGTATATCCTGTTGCTTTTGGATGTTGAGTTCTATGGATGTCTATTAGGTCCATCTGTTCTAGTGTGTTGTTCAGTGCCTCTGTTTCCTTACTTGTTTTCTGCCCGTTGGATCTATCCTTTGGGGTGAGTGGTGTGTTGAAGTCTCCTAAAATGAATGCATTGCAGTTTATTTCCCCCTTTAGTGCTGTTAGTATTTGTTTCACATATGCTGGTGATCCTCTGTTGGGTGCATATATATTTATAATGGTTATATCCTCTTGCTGGACTGAGCCGTTTATCATTATGTAGTGTCCTTCTTTATCTCTTGCTACTTTCTTTTCTTTGAAGTCTGTTTTGTGTGATATTAGGACTGCAACCCCTGCTTTCTTCTCGCTGTTTTTGCCTGAAATATGTTTTTCCATCCCTTGACTTATAGTCTGTGCGTGTCTTAGGGTTTGAGGTGAGTTTCTTGTAAGTAGCATATAGATGGATCTTGCTTTTTTATCCATTCTATTACTCTGTGTCTTTAGAATGGTGCATTCAGTCCATTTACATTTAGGGTGACTGTTGAAAAATATGGACTTATTGCCATTGCAGGCTTTAAATTCTTGGTTACCAAAGGTTCAAGGTTAGCCTCTTTAGTATCTTACTGCCTAACTTAGCTCGCTTAGTGAGCTGTTATATACACTTTCTGGAGATTCTTTTCTTCTCTCCCTTCTTATTCCTCCTCCTCCATTCTTCATATGTTGTGTGTTTTGTTCTGTGCTCTTTTTAGGAGTGCTCCCATCTAGAGCTGTCCCTGTAGGATGCCCTGTAGAGGTGGTTTGGGGGAGGCAAGTTCCCTCAGCTTTTGCTTGTCTGGGAATTGTTTAATCCCGCCATCATATTTAAATGATAATCGTGCTGGATACAGTATCCTTGGTTCAAGGCCCTGGTGTTTCATTGCATTAAATATATCATGCCATTCTCTTCTGGTCTGTAAGGTTTCTGTCGAGAAGTCTGATGATAGCCTGATGCGTTTTCCTTTATTGGTGACCTTTTTCTCTCTTGCTGCCTTTAAAACTCTTTCCTTGTCCTTGATCTTTGCTATTTTAATTATGTGTCTTGGTGTTGTCCTCCTTGGGTCCTTTCTGTTGGGAGTTCTGTGTATTTCCGTGGTCTGTTCGATTATTTCCTCCCCCAGTTTGGGGAAGTTTTCAGCAATTATTTCTTCGAATACACTTTCTATCCCTTTTTCTGTCTCTTCTTCTGGTACCCCTATAATACGGATATTGTTCCCTTTGGATTGGTCACACAGTTGTCTTAATATTGTTTCATTCCTGGAGATCCTTTTATCTCTCTCTATGTCAGCTTCTATGCGTTCCTCTTCTCTGGTTTCTATTCTATCAATGGCCTCTTGCATCTTATCCATTCTACTTATAAATCCTTCCTGGTATCTGTGATCTCCCTCTGGACTTCATCCCGTTGCTCTTGCATTTTTCTCTGCATCTCCATCAGCATGTTTATGATTTTTATTTTGAATTCTTTTTCAGGAAGACTGATTAGGTCTGTCTCCTCTTCTGGTGTTCTCTCTGTGATCTTTGTTTGCCTATAATTTTGCCTTTTCATGGTGATAGTAATAGTTTGCAGAGGTGGGACGAGTGACGGCTGGAAGAACTTCCCTTCTTGTTGGTTTGTGGCCTTCCTCTCCTGGGAGAACAGTGACATCTAGTGGCTTGTGCTGGGCAGCTGCGCGCAGACAGGTTTTCTGATCCCTCCCCCGGCTCCTATGGAGTTGATCTCTGCTGTTGCTGTGGGTGTGTCCTGGCTCGGGCAGCTACTCCAAAATGGTGGAGCCATGTTGGAGAGTGGCCCGAAGGCTATTTATCTCTGTGAGGGGCCTTCGTGCTCCCTGCTGCCCAGGGGGTTAGAGTGCCCAGAGATCCCCAGATTCCCTGCCTCTGGACTAAGTGTGTCGCCCTGTCCCTTTAAGACTTCCAAAAAGCACTCAACAAAACAACACACACACACACACACAAAAAAGCTGCTCGCTTTTCTGTGTCATCAGGCACCGGCCTCAGGGACCTGCTCTCCAGTCTTGCCGTCCTGTTTCCCTAGTATTGCGGTCCCTGTTCCTTTAAGACTTCGAAAAAGCACTCGCCCCTCCCCCCCAAAAAAAGCCACTCACTTTTCTTTGTTCTCTAGTTCTGGCCTCAGGGATCCGCTTACCAGGCTTGCTGCCCTGTTTCCCTAGTATCCAGAACCCCATGTATGCACTGTGTCTTCGCTCTGGTCCGGATGGCTGGGGCTGGGTCTTCAGCAGTCCTGGGCTCCCTCTCCTTCCCGCTCCGACTCCTCTCCTCCCACCGGGAGCTGGGGGGAGGGGCGCTTGTTACCCGCCGTGCCGGGGTTTGTATCTTACCCCCTTAGCGAGGCGCTGGGTTCTCGCAGGTGTGATTGTGGTGTGGATGTTGTCCTCTGTCCTCTGGTCTCTATTCTAGGAAGAGTTGTCTGTGTTATATTTTCATAAATATATGTGGTTTTGGGAGGAGATTTCCGCTGCTCTACTCACGCCGCCATCTTGGCTCCCTCGGCACATAGTTTTTTATAATGGTTATATCCTCTTGTTTGATGGGCCCCTTTATCATTATGTAATGTGCCTCTTTGTCTCTCAGTACTTTCTTTGTTTTGAAGTCTATTTTGTGTGATATAGATACTGCAACTCCTGCTTTTTTCTCCTAATTGTTTGAATTATCTTTTTCCATCCCTTCACTTTTAGTCTGTGTATGTCTTTCAGTTTGAAGTGAGTCTCTTTTAGGCAGTATACAGATGGGTTCTTTTTTTAATCCATTCAGTGACTTTATCTTTTGATTGGTGCATTCACGTCATTCACATTGTGAGTGATTATCAGTAGGTATGTACTTATCGCCATTACAGGTTTTAGATTCGTGGTTACCAACAGTTGAAGGGTAACTTCCTTACTATCTCACAGTCTAACTTAACTCCCTTAATATGCCATTACAAACACAAATGTAAATGTTCCTTTTGTATTTTTCTTCCTTTTCCTTCCTCCTGCATTCTTTATATATTAGGTATCATATGCTGTACTCTTTGTCTGTACCTTGGCTGACTTTGGGGGTAGTTGAACTGAGTTTGGGTGTAGTTCATTTGATTTTGCATGTGCTTAGTAATCAATTGGCCTACTTTTTTTACTGTGGTTTTATTTCCTCTGGTGACAGCTGGTTAACCTTAGGAACACTGCCTTCTATAGCAGTCCCTTCAAAATACACTGTAGAGACTGTTTGTGTGAGGCAAATTCTCTGAGCTTTTGTTTATCTGGAAGTTGTTTAATTCTCCTTCAAATTTAAATTATAATCTTGCTGAGTAGAATATTCTTGGTTTGAGGCCATTCTTCTTCATTTTATTAAATATTTATCATGCCACTCCCTTCTGGCCTGTAAGGTTTCTGCTGAGAAGTGTGATGATAGCCTAGTGGGTTTTCCTTTGTATGTGATCCTTTTTCTCTGTGACTCCTTGTAAATGTCTGTCCTTATCTTTGATCTTTGCCCTTTTAATTATTATATGTCTGGTGTTGTCTTACTTGGGTCACTTACTTGGGTCTGTGCATCTCCATGGCCTGAGAGACTATCTCCTTTCCCAGATTGTGGATGTTCACAGAAGTTATCCCCTCAAAACACTTTCTATCCCTTTTTCTCTCTGTTTTTTTTCTGGTACCCATATAATGCGAATATTGTTCCATTTGGATTGTTCACACATCTCTCTCAATATTCTTTCATTCTTAGAGATCCCATTTTCTCTCTGTGCCTCAGCTTCTTCATATTCCTCTTCTGTATTTTGTTTTATTAACCATGTCTTTTACTTCATCTAATCTCCTTTTAAATTCTCCTATTGTATATTTCATTTCAGATATGGTATTCTTTAATGTTAGTATCTCATTCTTGAATTCTTCCCTGAGTTCTTGAATAGTTTTCTGTAGCTCCGTGAGCATCTTTATGATTACTTTTTGAAATCTCTTTCTGGAGTATGGATGAGTTCAGTTTCATTTGGCCATCTTTCTGGTGTTCGTGGGATTTTGGTTTGAACCAGGTTCCTTCAACATTTCATATTTGTAGGTGACACCTTCTAGTGCCCAGAAGCTCTACTCTCTGGGGATGCTCAGCCACTGGATCGATGGTGGGTTGCAGGCATGGGCGCTAGTGCCTCTTGGGAGGAAGGAGCTGTTTCCTGCTTCCTGGCTCCAGTGCCTGTCTCCACTGCCAGGGCCAATTGGTCAAGTGCTCAGTGACAAGCCACTGTGCTTTGTACTTGTAGCTACCATAGGTGTGTGGCTCTCTGGTTGGCCTGGTACAATGGCTGGGGCAGCCGGTTTGCAAGGTTGTGCTGGTCAGGAGGAAGGCTCCGCAGGCTGTGTATTGTGGTTGGGGGCCTCATCAGTGCATAGCCAGTCAGGGTGGTGGAGCGCCTGAAACTCCTGAAAGTTACCAACCTAATGAGCAGAGTGCACCCTGGACTATTTTGTCCACCTGTCCTTTCTCCTGAGCAGCAATCTCTGTGCAGTCCTTGCCCCTTTAGGAGCCCTCTTGCTGTTAGGAAGTCTCTCAGACTGCCTGCCTTTCTTTTTTTGCAGAGTGATTGTGGGTACCTCTTCTCCTCAAGCAGCAGGTATCTCAGTCTCTCCAAGTATTCCACCTGTCTTAGGTTTCCATCCCCACTAGTCTTCAAAGCACCATGTAATGTAGGTTCATGCTTCCAGAGCAGATCTCCAGGGCTGGGTGTTCAGCAGTCCTAGACCTCCACCCCCTGCCTGCTCTGTTTCTCTTCCTCCCTCCTGTGAGCTTGGGTTGGGGAAAGGCTTGCGTCCCTCTGGATCATGACTTTTGTGCTTTACTCTTTTCCTTGAGGTTGGCTGTTTTCCCCAGGTGTAGGCAGTCTGCCTCAGCCTTCTTTCCTGTTCTTTCAGTATTAGATGTATTTGCTATATTTTCGTATTATATGTGGTTTTTGGAGGAGGTTTCTGTCTCATGTCTCTCCCCGCCATCTTTAAGCCTCTCCACCTTGGCAATATTGAAAAGCATCGGACTGTTATTTTGTAAAATGTCCCTCAATTTGTGTTCGATGTTTTTTCCTCATTAGATTCAGATTATGCATTTTTGGTAGGAATACCACAGATGCAGTGCATCATACCAGGAAGCACATGTTGTCTGTCATTCCCAGCATTGGTCATATTAACGTTATCATGTAGTTAAGGGATGATATTTTTCAGATTTCTTTGGTATAATGTAGTTTTAATTAATAAGAATAAGTCTTTTGTGGGGAGATTGAGACTATGTAAGTATCATGTATTTTACCAAACTTTCACTCTTTAGTTTCAGGCTACACTGATAATGTTTTAGTTCCTTTTGTAGTAGGTGTCCCATTGTAAGTAGGCGTTCTGGATTCAATGAATCGATATTTGTTGTTATTTTTTTCTTGGTCAAATTGCCCCACATTTGCTTGGTGGGAGCCTCTTTCCTTTTTAGAAATAATTTGTCTCTTGGTTTGGAAAAGAGCTTCCCCCTTAGAAAATATGGGTTTAATACTGTGTTTTGCAAAGCATCACAGTAACATCGACAAATCACAGTGCCTGAAAATATGACAAACAGGTTTTTTTCTCTTTTAAAAAAAAATCACATGATTTTGCTTGCCGCTTCTGTGAAATTAAAGAGCATCAGGTTATATGCTTGTAGTTCAGGGACAAAACAATATGATATGAGTTGTTCAGTATATTGAATACTGCCAGTGCAGAAGGCTTCTGTCTGGAGCTGGAAAAATTACAAAGGAAATAAGCAGGACATATCTCTGTTCTCAAGGATGGTGGGTTTAGTGGAGGAAGACAAGACTATTCTGTACATAAGGACAAATTAAGTTGAAAAGGTGAATTTTGGCAACTGACAGTTGTCTTCATTCTGCTTATATGTGAAGATTTCTGCTTAGTTTGTAGCTGTGGTCTTTCATGAGAATGGGGCACCGTTTGTGACTACTCCTTAAGCTCACACAGTGCAAGGCCAGGCCAAGGCCTGACATATTGCATCCGTAAAGATACAAGAAACCAATTCTAGATTTAGAAGGTTGATTACCAACACAGAAAAGTAGAATAAGCCAAAGGTGCCAGTGTAATCCTTGACTTCAAAGGGTGACCCTGAAATAAAAGGCGCTGGTGATGGTGCAGTTCATGGAGTGCCCTGCTGTCCAGAAGCCAAGTCCAGATTGCTGCTAAGTGAGTTTATATTCTGGACCTCTATTTGGGGTTGAGTGGAGGAGTGTGCTGAAAGGCCCATACTTCACTAGAACACAGGAGGCCATGACAGCCACCAGAGACAGACGTTGGTTAATGGGAATTGGTCTCCGTGGTGTCTTAAAATTTGTGTTTCCCATCCCCATTCATATATTGAAATCATAACCCCCAGCGTAATGGTATCAGGAGGTGCTTTGGGGGAGGTCCTTAGGTCATGAGGGCAGAGCCCTCATGAAAGGGATTTGTGCCCTCCACCAAGTGCCCCCACAGAGCTCCCTAGTGCCTTCTACCAAATGAGGACACAGAACCCTGCAACCTTAAAAAGGGCCCTCCCCCAGCATGCTGGCACCCTGATATATGGCCTTCCAGCCTCCAGAGCTGTGAGAAGTAAATTTCACAGTTTATAAGCCACCTGGCCTGTGATACTTTGTTATAGCAGCCTGAATGGACTAAGACTGTCACTTACGGCCCCTCAGGCTCTCTGGTCTTGTTTTCTGGGAGGATCATAGGTAATCCTTAAGAGATCAGCTTTGGTTCCTATCTTTCCTGTCATGGCAAGCCATGGTTCTGCACCTCTTTCGCTCTGCCATGTGACTGACAGCTCCATGCAAGGTGGTTATATGTCCCCTGACTCACCTGGTGGTTCTCCTTCCCCTTGTCCTGTCCCGCCTGTCTACAGACCTGTTCTGTAACTAGGTACTGCATGAATCAGGTTGTTTTTGGGGCCTTTTTCTATCTACCCTAGTTTATCCAGTCTAAACTCCTAGATGGCATTTGAGAATCCTAGTTCAGGCTGAACTTGAAAAATCCAGAGCCATTGTACCTCTGCAGAGCTCTCATTGTAGTAGACAGCTGTGTTTTTAGTTTTGGTAAAACATAAAATTTACCATTTTTAAATGTATCATTCAGAGTCATTAGGTAATTCACATTTGTTGTGCAGCCATCACCACCACCACCACCATCTTAAGAACTTTTTCATCTTCCCAAACTGAAACTTTATTGAAGCCCAATGAGGTCATGTAATATAGGGCCTGAAAGCCAAGTTAATGAGTGTTAGGTTTTAGGGTATTAGGCTCCTCTAATCAGAATAACCCCAGGAAGATTAATATGTTAGAGGCATGAGAGCTGGATGGGAATGGGAAAAGGCTGGAGCCAGTGAGATCGTTTCATTACTTTAGTGGGGAAGTCTAGGTGTAGGATGTTGGATTGGAAAAGAAGTTGTAGAACCCTACTGCTGCCACCCCCCATCCCCTGGTCCTGACATTGTAGATGTTCTAAGAATGTGCTACCTCAGAGCAAAGGCTCTTCAAAGAGTCTGTGTCCCTGCCCACCTGGCGCTGAGGAGGTATGGAGTCACTGTAGAGGGAACAAGTGAAGCAGTGATATAGTTCTGTGCCCTAGGGTGTAAGAGAGAGGGAGGGTTCAGGGTTGATCCTTCTTGGAGACTAGGTGAATGCTGTTTTAGTGAATGGAAATTGGAGAAGTGAGGACAGAGGGTAAAATTTTGGGGTCTAGACAGGTTTATACAGTCTTTCTCAATGTTGTGATAGTTCTTCCAAAATCCATTTTAATATATTCCTGATACAGATATAATTTCCTGATATTAGTAATGTGAAAAGATATGTTCTCATGCCCAGATTGGTGTCAAAGAGGTGATGGAAGGATCCTGATTTATAGACAACTTGCTTGGTGAGAGAGTGTGTTAAGCATCATCTCTGGGTGGTTTGGGATCCTTTCATCTCATTTCTCATATGACTTCTGGTCTTTTCTCCCTCACCTACAATTCGCCATTCATCGGAGCAAGGAAAGAGGCCCGCAGAGGTAATAATTCAACTGCTCTAAGTTTAACAGTAGTTTCCTTTTGGTTATTCCTGTCTTTAAGTTATTCAAGCTAGTGTTGTTCTACATCAGCACCAATAACAGAAAGTTGACTGAATTTCACATCCTATCTGCCCCACATGTAATTAGATGTACCAAAAAGTTATTTTCTGATCATTAGATGTATTTTTAAATTGGTTAAAAATAATGCTATGCATTTAACTAATTAAAAAATGTGTTGTGGTAGTGGGGGGTCAGATATATCGTTAGGATAATCTTTGAGTCATGCTCATAATGGTATAAAATGTTAGCAGATGACATATTTCTAAAGAATTTTGGATTCTTACACAAAAGCTTTTAGTAAGAATATTACCTGTATTAATATGCTTATTAGGTGTTTTATTTCTGTGAACTGTGTTTTATATTTCCTTTTTTCCAGGTACTGTGTTAATGTTTTCCTAAAATATTTGGATTCTTTATACATTAGCCTATTAACTCTCATGATTATTACAGTTTTAAAAACCATCTTCTTTTAGAAATTGAGGTCATTACCAAAACAAAGACTGTATAAATCTGATTTGGGGAATGGTTCTGATTTAGAACTGGGCTCTTGCTGTCGATATGTGGAAATTTTCTGTTGTGAGTTCTAGTGCTGGTTTAAGTTCAAGACCACCATGTATATCCTTTTGAAACTAACCGATTAGGATATGTTTAACAATCAGTCAACTTAAATGTATTTTGTATCAAATTGAACTTTGGACATCAGTACTTTGTGGAAAATTTCAAATGCAGGTGAAAGATTTTTATCATTGGTCTACTTAACAAACAGTTTTATCTCACACTTGTTGAGCTGGTAAACTTTATGGAGTGTAGATAAGGTCATCTTTCCTGGAGGACGTTGGTTGTCTTCCATGAAGGACATTTGAAATTGAAAGCAAGAGAATCATAAATTTGATATTCCACTAGAAAAGGAAGTGTGTGTGTGTGTGTGTACACACACACATACATGAGTGTGTGGCACACACTCACATATTTAACTTGTCTTCATGATTTGAAATCCTGCATAGCAAAGAGTGGTTGCCTTTTTTATTTGCAGTCTTAATTTAAAGTCAAAATAAAGCCTAGATTGATTTGTCCTGTGCTCAACAAATGAGGAGACATTTCTGTGCTTCATACTACCAATTGAAAATATGATAATCTTCAAAATAAAAGTCACAGAAGAATAAGTAATCAGAATTAAAATTCTCTCATTTGTATGCTGTTACTGTCAAGATGACCTGCTACTGTATTACCTAGAGCAGATTGATGTATTCTTGGTTAACTTAGCTGGTTTTGAGGTTGTCAGTTCTGTTTTGCCCCTATTAATCTTTTGTGTGCTTAGAAATTTTCAGTGAAGCATAATACTATATGAAAAGAAAAATGATTATTAATCTAAATAAAATCTTTAGTTAATATTATAATATTAGTTTGAAAATTGTACTGTGGCTGTATAAAGCGTTATTAACCTTAGAATTGGGTAAAGCGTATATGAGAACTCTCTAAACTGTTTTTTTTTGGTAATCTGAAAATTATTTCAAAAAAAGTTAAAAATGATTAGGACAATATATGATACAAAATTATTAGTGTATCACTAATACACTTTGTTTACGCAAGTCATTTCTTTGTTGTAGGGAAGGGGAAGAGAGATTCTCTTCTCTTTGGATGGTTGAATTGCCAGTGCATGCTTAACCTGGGAAGTGGAGAATTGATGTATCTTAGGAGGATGAAGGCACTCTGTTGTAGTGTGGTTAGTAAATGCAGAATTGTTCTTTCTATTTCTCTGCCATTTATCCTCGTGTAGATGCATGCACAGATATCAGCTGGCACACATACATGCACTGAGTGCACCTAAATTCACTGGCTTTCTAAAAATATTACAGAATTTCATTTTAGCTTGTTACATATTTGTTTTCTTGATGGGATGGTGGCAGTCATTTGCCTTTTGAGAATAAATTAGAGTCCTTTATTTTGCAGAAAGCAGTATGTGATTTGGAGCTTCATGTGTAAGTTGAGTGATCACACACTTTAATACAGATTTGGATCAAAGTTTAAGAAATGACCTTTTTTATTTTTTATTTTTTTTAAATGAGGTAGCTCAGAATTCAGTTCCAAAGAATACTGCAGCAAGTTTTTTTTGTGCCGTGGGCTTATCATGGAACTAAATTTAACTTGTGGATTTTGGCTTCAAAGGTTATCACTTAGATGCATACTTTATTTATGTTCATTATAAATTTTTAGTTATGTCTATATTAAGGAATGAAAGAATTTGAGGTTTTCAGCAGTTGCTGTATAGGCCATGAGATACCTTGGTATGGACCCTAAACTGGAAGCTTAGGCTGCACTTTCATTTTTTATTACATTGTTTATCCTCTTGGAGTTCCAGGGTTTTCTGTGATGATGGACATGTTCTGTGTCGCTGTTGTCCAGTATGTTAGTCACCAGCCATGTGCTGCTCTTGAGTACCTGAAATGTTGTGGCTAGTGTTACCAAGGAATGATTTTAAGTTTTACGTAATTTTAAATAATTTAAAAGTAGATAGCCACTTGTGGGTCAAGGTGGCTTATGGTCTGCAGGGATGGAGGGCTATCATTTCTAGTTCCATGCCTGGTCTCCTTGGAGTGAAGGGAATGGACAAGTTTCAGGGTAGCTAAGCTGTCCATTGTCAATGTAAAGTTTCCACGGAAAGGCTTTTAACTGACCTGCTATGGAAATGATGTTACTTTGTCAACTCCTTGCCCTTGGGGTATCTTCTGTGAGAGGTGCCTTTTAGGAACCATTTTAAAGCTTAATTTATTTCATATAAACTTCTCCATGTCAGTAAACACACTTCTGTCTCATCATTGTTACTCATTAAGTAGTCTATTTTGTGGTGTTAACTTGACGAACCTATTTGTCCTTTTTTGTATTTCATACAATTCTTAGAAGACTAATCATAGACATACATTTTGGGGGTACATCTTTGCCTTGTTCCTTAAGAAATTCCCAGGATTAGAATTTCTAATTAAAAGGGCAGGTATATATTTAGAGTTTTGTTTTGCTTAGTGTACACTGCCAAAGTGCCCCTGTTGCCTGTCACCCCCGAAGGTTGTACTGATTGACTCTCTAAACTGGTGCCTGTGAACGGTGTTTTGGATAGAGGAGCACTTTAGGGCTGTGTGTTCACACAAGAGGGCTTTCAGGGATCATCAAAACATAATCTTTTGTTTGTCTATTCTTTTCTGCCTGTTCAGGACGAAAATAAAGCAACCCTGAGTGTGGTGGGTACCTGGCTGTCTTGGGTTGACACTGGGGAGATGTCTTTCCAGGGGCCCCCTATAGAGCAGGGCTGGAGCTCATCTGGCAGGCCTGTTGAGAGCTCTTGCCAGCATTCTCTCTGCCTGTGGTTCTGCACACGCTTGGGCAGTACAGAAACCTGGTTCCTGGGACTGCCAGTCTGGAGCTCCTCAGCTCCTCTTCACGGGTGAGGAACAAGGGGCCCCCTTGTGTTCCTGCCCTGGGTGTCAGTGCCACTGCCCTCTCTGATACCAAAGGCCCATCCATGCACAATGGCCTGTTGTTCACAAGGCTGGCAGATCTGCTGCTGGAGTTATCCATCTGTCTGCAGTCAGCGCTTCCAGTCTGGCATTGAAAGCAGGTGCTTATTTTACATTTGGGACAAAAAGAGGGCCTTTTTTCTTTCACACTTTTGTTAGGATGCTATCTTGTCCTTTGAAAAAGATGTTAAGTTCAGAGTCTTCTTGAAATTAAGTGGTCTGTTTCATTTATTTATTTTTGTTTTTACAGTTTATTTAAAAGAGCAGTTTTTAAAAGAGCAGTTGTAGGTTCACAACAAAACTGAGAGGAAGCTACAGAGATTTCCAGTATTCCCCCTGTTCATACACATGCACAGCCTCATGAGCAACATTCCGCCCCAGAGTGGTGCATTTGTTATAATTGACGAGCCTACATCATCATCACTGGAAGCCCATGGTTACCTTAGGGTTTGCTCTTTACATTCTGTGGGTTTGGACAAATGTATAGTGACATGTACCCACCACTATTGTGTCATACAGAACAGTTTCACTGCCCTGAAAAACCTCTGCACTCCTTTTTGCCCCTGTACTCTAGCTCCTTGTAGCCACTTATCTTTTTACTGTTTCAATGGTTTGGCCTTTTCCAGAATGTTATGTAGTTGGAATCATAAAATATATTTAGCTTTTTCAGATTGGTTTCTTTTATTGGTAATATGTTAAGTTTCTCCTCTATGTCTTTTCATGGCTGATAGCTCATTTCTTTTTAGTGCCTAATTGACCTACTGAAGGACATCTTGGTTGTTTCCAAATTTGGTAATTGTGAACAAAAGTGCTATAAATATCTGCATGTAAGTATTTGTGTGGACCTAAGTTTTCAGCTTCTTTGAGTAAATACTAAGAAGTATGGTATGATCACTGGATGGTATGGTAAGGATATCTTTAGTTTTGTAAGAAACCACCAAACCATCTTCCAAGTGGCTGTCCCATTTTGCATTCCCACCCACGATAAATGAGAGTTCCTGCTGCTCCACATCGTTGCCAGCTTTTCGTGTTTTTGTTCTTATTTGGCCACTTTAAGAGGTGTGTATGGTATCTTGTTTTAATTTGCGTTTCTCTGAGGATGTATGATGTGGGCATCTTTTCATTTGTTTATTTGCCTGCATTTTTCTAAGAGTAATAATTTAAAAATAGTGGTGAAAATAGACCTATACTAAAACATTTATCTGGTACAGCATATGACTGCTACCAGTGAGATGAAATTCCCGAACTTTAGAATGGATGGTCAAAAGATTTTTTTACGTCAACAAGTACTGAACATATGCAGAATGTAGGGCTGTGTATGGATGGGAATAACAGTACTTACCAGAGAGTAGAGAGTTTATGTGGGAAATAAAATACACAATACAAAATAACAAAACAATTCTTTAATCTGTGAGAAGGTGGATGAGGCAAATGGATTATATTGCGCACCCATTAAGGGTCTGGCACTGTGCCGGGCTTTCTTTCCAATTCTGAGTTTGATGTAGCTGTAGAGCAGCATGAGGGGGCAGCCCGTGGTACTGTTCAGTGAGCGGTGCCAGCCACATGACCCACTGAGGGGGAGACCCTGGGCTCAGCAATAGGAGGGGCAGGGCTCAAGCTGAGCCTTGGAGCCTGAGTGGGATTTTGATGAATAGGAGACCTTGAGGTTTCCAGGCACAGGGATGGTACAAATAAGGCTGGTCTCTCTGTTCCATGAGTCCAGAGGCCAAGGCTGCTCTGTTTGCCACCACACCCAGTATCTGGTGCTAGTAGGTGCTCAACAAAGAGTAGCAGAATGGAGGTGTGTGCACTAGGTGCTCAGTATTTCTTGAATAAAGTGAATTTGAAGGGTGTGTTTCAAAGGGCAGTTAATTCTGGCTGGTATAAAGGTTCCTGTAGAGGTGAAGTGAGAAGATGGGAAGCTGGCGGAGGCCCTGTGGACAGCTGGGAATTGGAGCTGATTCTTTGGCAGAGGAATGCTTCCCTGAAGTGGAGCAGTCAGGGGTTGAGTTGTAGTTTTTATGTGATTGATTGGGTATTAGTGAATAGGATACATTGGAGAGGAGGTAAAAAAATAGAGAAATCAAATTCCTGTCTGAAGACAAGGCTATTTCCCAAGGTCATTGGCTGTTCTTATCCTTCAAGTTATTACGGAAAGGCTAGAAGACCTGGGGGTCAAGAGCTGTCTTCATCAGGCTGCAGGTTAGATTCCCTGCTCCGCCCTGTGCCAGCTGTGGGAGTGTAGGCCTCTTATGTAACTTCATTCATTCCTCTTCTGTAAAATGGGGATTATAAAAATATCTACCTCAGAGAGTTGTTTTGGGGATAAAATGAAAGAATAAGATAAAGTGCTTGGTACAAAGTAAGCACTCAGTAAATACTAGTAATTATTAATACTGTTACTAGGTAAAGGTCATTTCTTGTGAGGTAACGTGGGCTCAAATATCATGGATTTTATAGGCTAAAACAAACACTTTAAAACTTGTGACAGTTTAGACATTTCTGGAATGCAATTCTGAAAGAGGCTGGCATCCCAGAGAAGTCACACTCACAGAGGTCGACGTTGGTGGAGAACCTCTTCCCTCTCCCACCTGTGTAGTGTGATCTGGAGGTGGGCAGGTTTGCCAGGGCACACCTGTGTAAAGGTATCTTTTCTCTGGATGCTTTCACAGAACTAAAGTTTGAAAGTAATTTTCCCAAATTAGAAAAAGGCATGTCTGAATTTCCAGAGGTAAAAGGTTATATTTTACAAAGCCTACTCTCAGGGGACTTCTAATTTTGCCCAATCTCCCAAGTAATGATGTACAAAATACAGTCCCCCTACCACACACACACACACAACTTTGTGGTGTGGGTGCTGGTTTAAAGTGCTTGGTTAATGCTTACGTGGAAGGTCATTCTTTTTTTTAAGGAACACAAGGAGTTGGGCAAAATGATCAGAAGAGTGATTTAGGTGCACATACTAAAGAACCTCTTGAAAGTAAGAAAGTATAGAATCTGGAATTGATTACAGAGGAGGCTGCAGAGTCTGCCTGGAGGTCATCACTGCAAATATGAGAGCTGCTGATTTGGGAAGGCATCTCTCTAGTGGAAAAACACCTAGCCAGAGAGCGGGAGACCTGGAGTAAAGTTCACTCAGTCTTAGCTGCATGACCTTGGGTGAGTCTGGTAAATTTTTCTGGGCTTCAAGTTCTTATCCTCCTCTCTCGCATTGATTTGCAGACTCTGTTCAAATATTTTTCATTGCAGAAACTGCTCTGCCATGAAAATGGAATAATCATAGTCATTTCTTAATTAAAAAAAAAAAAAGACTTTTTGAATTGAGTTTTTTCTGAGTTTATATGAAGTTGTATTAAAGTTTTTGCTTCTCTTCATCTGTTACCAAGGGTTCATTTGTACGTATCTGTTATTTTCACAGTTGCAGCAGAGTGTGGTCATTATTTTTATACTCCCTGCAGCTGGCATAGGTCTATCTCTGCTAGTGAAACCCTTCCCGGGTTTGCAGTGGGACTGTCCACATCGTCACGTCGTGGTGGTTTCAGAGTGCTCTCTCTGGAGATGGGGCTGAATGGTGCCTTGGCCACACACTGGCATGTATTTGGGGCAGGCCCTCTGAAGGCATGGGAGTGTCTGTCTCAGCTGGGATTAAAGAAGATTTGTGATAGAGAATCATAAAATCATAGAGTTTAGATCCCCAAAGGGGCCTCAGACATGATCTTCAGATCTCCTTAACCAACCTGCAGTGTTATCTGAGGTCACAAGTCTGGTGAAAGGCTAGTAAGCTGGGCTGGGCGAGCAGATCTCCAGAGCGTGTGTACTTCCCACTACCGAGTTCTGAGATCTTATCATAGTTGATAGAAATCGCTCAGTGTTTCCCACTTCCCTGGTGTGCAGGAAGGAGCAGCAGTGGCCTATGTTATCTTGGGGAACTTCCTGCTGATCTGACATCAAGGAAATCTGCCTGCTTGCTTTATGGAAATAGTCCAGTCCCAGATGTATAAAAAGCAGTCTGGATTAACATACTATCAGGCAAAACCAGCCTTGCAGTGGCTTTGTGGACAAGATCACTCAGAGCATGTTAGGTGCTGGTGACTATGTGGGCTCTCTCTTGCCTGCCCTGTGTGGTGTCAGTGGGATAGAAGGACAGGGCAGGACAAATGAACCTTGACAGAGACCCTGCCTGTGACCTTGCACTCATTAGTACTTTATTTCATCCTGCCAGAGGCACTGGCCAAATTATTAAGAGTATGAACATTGTTTGGTTTCAGTTAATCACATTTGCAAAGCCAAGGATAAAAGGTCCAACAGAATTTAGGGAAGTTGTGGTCTCTGGCAAAACATGAATAGAACTGTTTCAACTGTTTCTGCAATCCCTGTAAACGTGGTGTCTTTCAGAAAACATAGAAGAAAATCCGGTCAATTTTTTATGGGAAAAAATATGAAATATAAATTAATAGAACAAACTCTTGGCTTAATTATACCCTTTTGAGAAAACTGCTCCGTTGGGCCCATCCCTGATAAGTTTATATTGCCTCAGATTTTCATAGGAATTTTGTTACTGTGCTGAATCAATGGACACTTTGGTAAACTGAGAATCTATAAACAGTTGCAGTTGAAATGCATTTCTGAGATTAAGCCTGCTAATGTGTAATGGAGTATTTTTCTGCTTCTGAACATTATCTCATAGGTGACTATTTCATAAGTTGGACCTCAGAAAAATCAATTATTTTTATTAAACTAGATGTGACCAAGTATCTTAATAAATTGCCTTTGAATTCTGACCTGTATAACTCTAAACATTGCAGACCACTTTCAAGAGCAATTAAAACTGTGACCTGTGTGTTTACTGAGTTAACTGAATGACTGAAAATACAGATTTCTAAATCAGAATTTGCAGAGATGGATTGAGAAACATGAGGTTTTAGTAAATTGCCCAGGTGATTTGCTGTAAAGCCTGAGGTACAAGCCTTACAACACCCTCAGAATTTCACTGGTGAGGGTACGGTGCTTAATTAAAGAGGGGGATTCTGGATACTGCCTGTTACCCCCACATATATTTCTTTGGACATTATGCATATTTGCTGTGTGCCTGGCAGCAGGCTAGGTATGAAGCCTAAATGGAGCATTGTAATTTTAAACTTAGCTGATTATAGACTTTGTATGGTAATGATCAGGCATCATCTGCTCTGTTTTTGTTGATGTGAAGTTACTGCAGAGACTTGGAGTGCTTCATACTCTCCCTTTTACTACTGTTCTTCCCTGTGGTTCACTGTTTTCCATCTGATCTGAGTAGAAGCTCTTAAACCCTGTTCAGTGTTGATTGTCTATTAGGTAGCTAATTCACTTGCTGTTATTTGAGATTTTTTTAAAAAGGCTTGGTTTCTTTTGCTGTCTTCCCCACTTAGCCCATGTGTCCCTCCAAAGCCAGGGACTAAGTAGAGACGATGGCGGCAATGCCATGCCCAGCACACTGCGGGGACCCAGGAAGAACGTAATACTGTTCAGTGATTGACTGTGAACATGAGGGGAGCTGGACAGCTGGTGCTTCTTCGTTTTCAACTCAGACACTCCCAAACCTCCCCTTTGTTTCTGTTTCCACGGTGGCCATGCTGATTCTTGCCATTACCTCCCCCGGCTGGACAGCTTGCCTCTGTCACTTCTCTTAGAGCCACCCTTCACAATCTTGCCAGGCTAACCTTCTGCAAACACTTTTTTGAGCAAGTCACTTCCCTTTTCAGTGACCTTTACACACTGTCCCTGGCACATGAGGCCCTCCACAGTCTCACCTGTACCTGCCTTTCAAAATGTCTTATGCTGCCCTTTTCACACCAAATCTGTACCAGTTGGTGACAAGGTGTTATATGTGGAGTTCAGGCTCAGGAGGCTCAGGACAGGGCAGGGATGTCAGAAGTGTCCTGTGGCACTGGCATTTTAGGATGGAGGGCCTAGGACAGGACTGCAGATGCAGCGCTGTGTTTGGAAGGCAAGTGGAGGAGCAAAAAACAGAGAAGGATGGTCAGAGAGCCAGGAGGACAGGAACCAGGAGAAGCAGCCGCTAAAGTCACAGGAAGCAAGAACTTCAAGATGAAGAGGAGGGTCAACAGTACTGGGTATTCAGTTAGGCAAACTGATGACGATGGAGTAAATGCCACTGCATTTGCTGAGTTATTGCTGATGGTTTGGTATTTTCCTTGACTCAATGAGAACAAAAGCTAAATTGCTGCATTCAAGGTGACCCAGGGCACCAGTGAGGGCAGACCACACACATTTGTGAGATTTGATAGTAAAAAGGCATGTTTTGTTTTTTTTCCTAAATGGCAGATCCTTATGTGGTTTGAAGGCTCAGAGAATGGAGCTAGTATAGAAAGAAAAGACTCAAAATAATTTTAAGAGCCAACCTGGAGGAGGAAGGGGATGGGGTCCTCCCAGGTCCTCCGTTGTCTGTTAACTGACAGGAAGTTGGAGGGCATGAAGGCAGGAGGGAGCCACCGCATTCTCTTCTGTCAGGTGGAAGAGGAATTTCACTTGTTAGTAGTGTGCGTTGTTGCTTGGATTGATTCTATAGTGATTAATGTTCCAGAAGTCTGTCTTGTGGTACCCTCCTTTTCTTCACAAACCTCAGACCACTCACTGTGAGGCTCCTGTACCAGTCCCAGTGCCTCCCATGGCATGCAGGGCCATGGAGTGTGTCTCCATCCAGCGCTGAGCCCCTTCTCTCTGTTTGGTTTGTCATGTTCTGAACTTTCCCTGGCCTGTTTGCCCATGTGCCTTTGCTCACACTGGCTCATGGTTTTGCCGGGAATAACCCTTTCCTGCTCCACCTTCCTCCTGTGTGTTCATTATGTGTTAGTTAACTGTGTATCTCATCTCACAGAGAATTAAAACACACTGCTTAAAATTAGGGTTATTTTTATTCATGCCTTTATTTCCTCTGCCAAGTTATCAACTGAAAGGATTTTTAAATCCAGGAATAATTTTAAGTATATAATAAAAAGTAATAAAACTTACGCAGGTATCAGAGGACAAGCCTGAATGGGGCCAACTTGAGTTTGAATCCTGGCTCTGCTTCTCACTGGGTGTGGTTTGGAGTGACAGGTTACATCCTGTCACTTCATTAATTTACAAAGTGGAGATAACAAAACCTACCTTTTAGGGATGTGAGGTCTAATCCTGGCACATAGTAAGTGCCCAGTAGATCTCACTACAGTCGTTAGTAATGGGTTCCTTGCTTCCCAATAAGGCCGAGTATTCAGATGGGTGATGAAGGGCAGAGCAGAGTGGGTCATTGTGACCCCCCACCACCCCAACCCAGTCACAGCGAGTGCAAGGGGGGTGCATTCTACTCCATTCCAGTGTCTGGGTGGGTACTATAGTATATATGGGAAGAGGAGGCAGATACCTCTTTATGACTATATTGGCATGTTTTCTAAAGTGCCCTATGCAAGTAACAGCTTCATTTTTTCATAGTGATTGCATAGAAGGAAGTATTTATTTGAGAAAAGTGGTGTACATGTGGTTGATTTTGTCATTTTATACATTTTTTTTATGGCAACTAGTTGGGAATAGCACTTAACTAGATGTTTTTAATATTTATAGCAGGAAGCACAGCTTATAAAATTAAAGTTTCCCCATTTAAAGTCCCTCTGCTTTGTTTTTTGCCCACAGAATTCTGCACATATTGAATGATTTAATTTTTGGCTTTTTCCTTTTTAGAATAAATGCTGAGTCTTAGAAAGGTGTAGGGCAGCTTGGTGTGTACATATCATATAGCTTATGATACCAGAGGTGGAACATTGCCATGGGGTTAATTTTTTTTTCTCACTAATTTTTAATGTATTTGACATTGTTCCTGGGTAGCTGATCCTTCCAGTTTCTCAGTAGGAATACAGATGTCTCTTAGCAGAGGAACAGGGAAAGAAGCTGAACTTGACAAAGCAATGTAAATGTTTTATTTATTTATTTATTTTTGAAGCAGAGTAAAAGTTTTATTTAAAGTTACTTAAAGAGAGAAAAAGTGCAGCAGGCAACCTCAGCTAGGAGAGGTGCCCTGAAAGGCTGAAGAAAGTTTAAGATTAAAAGGTTACACACTTAAGAAAGTGTGGGACTAATGTAAATGTTTTAATGGAGTACTCTGTTGACGCCATAGCTAGTCATCTGAGGTTTTACCTCTTATCCATCTTTGTGATAAATGAGTGCACATTAACTTTTAGTGCTATAAATATGTCCTACGACATGGAGACTAGTGACAAATGACACTGGCAATGAAGAGATTGTGTTGAGAGGCTCTGCAGTTGCAGGGGGCTGCTGTTTCATAATTGAGCCAATTGAAAGTATCCCATTGAATGGGGATGCAGCTTTGGTGTTTGTAATTGTTCTGTGGTTTGTCAGATAAGCATTCTGAAACAATTTATAGTCACAGCATACTAGAGGTCCTAACATATGAGACTCTGAAAAATAGGCAAATATGCTAAAGGTAATGCTGACAAAAATGCTGGCAAATAGTAAAGTCATTGCCCATGGAAGAGGTTGGTATTGTTAAAATCAGGATGAAAAGGAGACAAAAGCATATTGTCAGCACCTGTTAGGAAGTGGTACTAAGCAGGCACTTTGTTATTTGCCAGAAAAAAAGGCTTAAAGAAAAAGAGTTCAGACTGTAAGAGAGGAAGTTGGAAATCTGGAAATCTCAAGGGGAGGAGTGTAGATAGGTCTGTGCTGGGGCACAGGAGTTGGGGAGGGCAGGAACCTTAAAAGTATAATTTCTGGAAAGAAGAAAAAAAGGATTTAAATTGCATTAGTATCCTATTTCTGCCACAACAAATTACCACAAACTTAGTGCCTTATGACCACATAATACCATGGGAGAGAAGTTGGCCAAGGGTTTCAGTGTGCAAAAATCAAGCTATGGGTAGGGCTGGGGTCCTTTTTTGGAAGCTCGAGGGGAGAATCCATGCCCTTGCCCATTACCTCTCCTAAAAGTTGCTCACATTCCTTGACCCCTCCCCCATCTTCAATGGCAGCAACTGTGGGTTGAGTCCTTACTTAAATCTCATCAGTCTGCTTTCCACTTCTGCCTCCCTCTTCACTCTCTCCAACAACCATCTTGGGACTTGGTTTCAGTATAGTTAGGCTTTGGTGTTTGCTGCTTCACAAATGTAGTAAGTATTGCAAACCTCAGTTAAAGAGATCTGCCCTTGAAATTCTGGAGCAGCCCTGAACCTTACAAAGTAATAGAGAGGAATTGTATTTGTAGGTGAAGAAACAAGTTCTCTGACTATGACAGGAGTATGGAGAGGAGTGGAGTCAGCATGGGAAGGGAAGTGCAGTTTGCCTGTTGATGTCTGTGGCAGGCAGTTGTGTAAGGAAAGCTGAGGAGAGGAGATGAGGATGACACTGAAGGAGAGGTGAGAGAAGGGAGAGTTTGGGCCAATCAATGGTGTCAGCTGCAGTCACCAAGGCATAGAAGACGCTGAAAGGAGAGCTCCAGATGTACGGGAGCTCCTCCGAAGCCCTGTGGGTGCTTTGGACCCTGCCTCCGAATCTGAGTTCGGTACATTGGGTCCTCACTAAGGAAGGGACTGTCTTAATCTGAGCGTCTGCTCTGCACAGCACTGTGTTAAGTTTAAGGTATACAGCATAATGACTACTTAAATATATTGTGAAATGATTACCACAAAATAGTTAACATCTATCATCTCATATAGATACAAACAAAAAATGAAAGGGTTTTTTTCCTTGTGATGAAAACTTCTGGGATTTACTTTGCTTTCAAACAAGCACACAGTGATCTAATGATGGCCATGTTGTACATCCCATCCCCAGTACTTATTTCTCTTGGAACTGGAAGTGGGTGTCTTTTGACCACCTTCATACAATTCCTCCCTCCTCCCATCCCTACCTCTGGTAACCACAAATCTGATCTCTTTTTGTATGAGTTATATATATATTTTAAAGATTCCACAGAAGTCTACATTCCACAGTAATGTGTCTTTCTCTGTCACATCTCACTTAGCATGATGTCCTTAGGGTCCATCCATATTGCTGCAGATGGCAGGATCCTTTTTTTAAATGGCTGAATACTATCCTATTTTATTTATCTATGTGTCTATATATCTATATGTCACAACTTCTTTATCCATTTATCCATTAGTGGACTCTTATTGTTGCCATGTCTTGGCTATTTAAGTAATGCTGCTTTGAACATGGGGGTGCCAATATCTCTTTGACATAGTATTTTTGTTTTCTTTAGATATATCCCCAGAAGTAGAATTGCTAGATTGCTATTTTTAGTTTTTTGAGGAACCTCCATACTGTTTCCATAGTGACTGTATCAATTTATATTCCCACCAACAATGCACTGGGATTCCCTCTTCTCCACATCTCCTAATCATTTGTTATCTTTTGATGACAGCCATTCTAACAGGTATCATTTCCCTGATGATAGTGATATGGAATATCTTTTCATGTGTGGGTTAGCCATCTGTATATGCCTTTGGAAAAATGTTCAGGTCCTCTGCCCATTTTTCAGTTGTATTTCAGTGACAGTTTAACAGATTATTTGCTTTTTGTTTGTTGAGGTGAGTGAGCTCTTTATACGTTTTGGATGTCAAACCTTTATTGGATCTGTCATTTATGAATATATTCTCCCATACTGTAGGGTACCTTTTTGTTCTTTTGATGGTGACCTTTGCTGTACAAAAGCTTTTCAGCTTGGTATAGTCCCACTTATTCATTTTTGCTTTTGTTTCCCTTGCCCATGGAGATATGTTCATGAAGAAGTCACTCATGTTTATGTCCAAGAGATTTTTGCCTATGTTTTTTTCTAAGAGTTTATGGTTTTATGACTTACATTCAGGTCTTTGATCTATTTCAAATTTACTTTTGTGTATGGGGTTAGACAGTGATCTGGTTTCATTCTCTTACACGTAGCTGTCCAGTTTTACCAACACCAGCTGTTGAAGAGGCTGTCATTTCCTCATTGTATATCCATGGCTACTTTATCGTATTTTAATTGACCATATATGCTTGGGTTAATATTTGAACTGTCTGTTATGTTCCACTGGTCTGTGGCTCTGTTCTTGTGCCAGTACCACCTTGTCTTGATTACTGTGTCTTTGTAGTAGAGCTTGAAGTTGGGGAGCGAGATCCCCCCTCTTTATTCTTCCTTCTCAGGATTGCTTTGGCTATTCGGGGTCTTTGGTGTTTCCATATGAATTTTTGAACTATTTGTTGCAGTTCGTTGAAGATTGTTGTTGGTAATTTGATAGGGATTGCATCAAATCTGTATATTGCTTTGGGCAGGATGGCCATTTTGATGATATTAATTCTTCCTAGCCAAGAGCGTGGGATAAGTTTCCATTTGCTAGTGTCCTCTTTAATTTCTCTTAAGAGTGTCTTATAGTTTTCAGGGTATAGGTCTTTTACTTCCTTGGTTACGTTTATTCTTAGGTATTTTATTCTTTTTGATGCAATTGTGAATGGAATTGTTTTCCTGATTTCAGTTTCTATTACCTCATTGTTAGTGTATAGGAAAGCCACAGATTTCTGTGTGTTAATTTTGTATCCTGCAACATTGCTGTATTCCAATATCAGTTCTAGGAGTGGAATATTTAGGGTTTTTTATGTACAATATCATGTCATCTGCAAATAGTGACAGTTTAACTTCTTCTTTACGAATCTGGATTCCTTGTATTTCTTTGTTTTGTCTAATTGCCGTGGCTAGGGCCTCCAGTACTATGGTGAATAACAGGGGAGAGTGGGCATCCCTGTCTTTTTCCCGATCTCAGAGGGAAAGCTTTCAGCTTCTCGCTGTTTAGTATGACGTTGGCTGTGGGCTTATCATATATGGCCTTTATTATGTTGAGGTACTTGCCCTTTATACCCATTTTGTTGAGAGTTTTTATTTTTTATTTTTTATTTTTTATTTTTTTATTTTTATTTTTATTTTTTTGAGAGGGCATCTCTCATATTTATTGATCAAATGGTTGTTAACAACAATAAAATTCAGTATAGGGGGGTCAATGCTCAATGTACAATCATTAATCCATCTCAAGCCTAATTCTCGTCAGTCTCCAATCTGCTGAAGCATAACGAACAAGTTCTTACATGGTGAACGAATTCTTACAGAGTGAATAAATTCTTACATGGTGAACAGTACAAGGGCATTCATCACAGAAACTTTCGGTTTTGATCATGCAATATGACCTATAAACCATCAGGTCAAATATGAATATTCATTTGATTTTTGTACTTGATTTATATGTTGATCCCACATTTCTCCTATTATTATTATTATTTTTATTTTTAATAAAATGCTGAAGTGGTAGGTAGATGCAAGATAAAGGTAGAAAACATAGTTTAGTGCTGTAAGAAGGCAAATGTAGATGATCAGATGATCAGGTGTGTGCCTATGGACTAAGTATTAATCCAGGCTAGACAAGGGCAGCAAGACATCCACGGATGCAGAAGATTTCTCTCAAAGCAGGGGGGGTGAGGTTCTGAGCCTCACCTCTGTTGATCCCCAAATTCTCACCTGATGGCCCCCCTGCGACTGTGCCTGTCTTAGGTTGTTCCTCCCTTGAGGAATCTTACCCGTCTCTGGCTAACCAGTCATCTTCCGGGGCCATACAGGGAAATGTAAAGTTGGTAAGTGAGAGAGAAGCCATATTGTTTGCAAAGGTTAGCTTTTAACTTCTTGTTGAGAGTTTTTATCATGAGTGAGTGGATGTTGAATTTTGTCAAATGCTTTTTCAGCATCTGTGGAGATGATCATGTGGTTTTGTCTTTCTTTTTGTTTATGTGGTGTACGATGTTGATGGTTTTTCAAATGTTGTACCATCCTTGCATCCCTGGGATGAATCCCACTTGGTCATGGTGTATGATCCTTTTGATGTATTTTTGAATTGAGTTTCCTAATATTTTGTTGAGTATTTTTGCTTCTATGTTCATCAAGGATATTGGTCTGTAATTTTCTTTTTTTGTGGGGTCTTTGCCTGGTTTTGGTATTAGGGTGATGTTGGCTTCATAGAATGAGTTTGGGAGTATTCTGTCATCTTCTATTTTTTGGAAAACTTTAAGGAGAATGGGTATTATGTCTTCTCTGTGTGTCTGATAAAATTCAGCGGTAAATCCATCTGGTCTGGGGGTTTTGTTCTTGGGTAATTTTTTGAATACTGCTTCAATTTCTTTGCTGGTAATTTGTTTAGATTTTGTGTTCTTTGGTCAGTCTTGGGAGGTTGTATTTTTCTAGCAAGTTGTCCATTTCTTCTAGGTTTTCCAGCTTGTTAGCATATAGGTTTTCATAGTATTCTCTAATAATTCTTTATATTTCTGTGGGGTCCATCATGATTTTTCCTTTCTTGTTTCTCATTCTGTTGATGTGTGTTGATTCTCTTTTTCTCTGAATAAGTCTGGCTAGAGGCTTATCTATTTTGTTTATTTTCTCAAAGAACCAGCTCTTGGTTTCATTGATTTTTTTAATTTTATTCTTCTCAGTTTTGTTTATTTCTTCTCTGATGTTTTTATGTCCCTCTTTCTGCAGACTTTATGCCTTGTTTGTTCTTATTTTTCCATTTTCGATAATTGTGATGTTAGACTATTCATTTGGGATTGTTCTTCCTTTTTTAAATATGCCTGGGTTGCTATATACTTTCCTCTTAGAACTGCTTTCTCTGCGTCCCACAGAAGTTGGGGCTTTGATTTGCTGTTATTTGTTTCCATATATTGCTTGATCTCTATTTTAATTTGATCGTTGATCCATTTGATTATTTAGGAGCATGTTAAGCCTTCATGTGTTTGTGGTCCTTTTTCTTTGTACAATTTAGTTCTAGTTTTATTCCTTTGTTGTCTGAAAAGTTGGTAGAATTTCAGTCTTTTTGAATTTACTGAGGCTCTTTTTTGTGGCCTACTATGTGGTCTATTCTGGAGAATGTTCCATGTGCATTTGAGGAGAATGTATATCCTGTTGCTTTTGAATGTAGAGTTCTATAGGTGTCTATTAGGTCCATCTGTTCTATTGTGTTGTTCAGTGCCTCTGTGTCCTTACTTATTTTCTGTCTGGTGGGTCTATCCTTTGGAGTGAGTGGTGTGTTGAAGTCTCCTAAAATGAATGCATTGCATTCTGTTTCCTCCTTTAGTTCTGTTTAGTATTTGTTTCACATATGCTGGTGCTCCTGTGTTGGGTGCATATATAGTTATAATGGTTATATCCTCTTGTTGAACTGACCCATTTATCATTATGTAATGACCTTGATCTCTTGTTTCTTTCTTTGTTTTGAAGTCTATTTTGTCTGATACTAGTACTGCAACACCTGCTTTTTTCTCCCTATTGTTTGCATGGAATATCTTTTTCCATCCCTTGACTTTTAGTCTGCATGTCTTTGGGTTTGAGGTGTGTATCTTTTAAGCAGCATATAGATGGGTCTTGTTTTTTTATCCATTCTATTACTCTGTGTCTTTTGATTGGTGCATTCAGACCATTTACATTTAGGGTGATTACTGAAAGATATGTGCTTATTGCCATTGCAGGCTTTAGATTCGCGGTTACTAAAGGTTCAAGGTTAGCTTCTTTACTATCTTAATTGCCTAACTTAACTCGCTTATTGAGCTATTACAGGCACTGTCTGGTGATTCTTTATCTCTCTCCCTTCTTATTCCTCCTCCTCTATTTTTTTAAATGTTGTGTTTTTTATTCTGTGCTGTTCTGTGTTTCATTTAACGGCTTTTATGGGTAGTTGATTTTATTTTTTGCCTTTAGTTAGTATTTGGTTGGTCTGCTTTCTTTGCTGTGATTTTATTTTCTCTGGTGACATCTGTTTAGCCTTAGGAGTGCTCCCATCTAGAGAAGTCCCCCTAAAATATCCTGTAGAGGTGGTTTGTGGGAGGCAAATTCCCTCAACTTTTGCTTGTCTAGGAATTGTTTAATCCCTCCTTCATATTTAAATGATAATTGTGCTGGATATAGTATTCTTGGTTGAAGGCCCTTCTGTTTCATTGCATTGAATATATCATGCCATTCTCTTCTGGCCTGTAAAGTTTCTGTTGAGAAGTCTGATGATAGCCTGATGGGTTTGCCTTTGTAGGTGACCTTTTTCCTCTCTCTAGCTGCCTTTAAAACTCTGTCCTTGTCCTTGATCTTTGCCATTTTAATTATTATGTGTCTTGGTGTTGTCCTTCTTGGGTCCTTTCTGTTGGGAGTTCTGTGTACTTCCGTATTCTGAGCTATTATTTCCTCCCCCAGTTTGGGGAAATTTTTGGCAATTATTTCTTCGAATACACTTTGTATCCCTTTTTCTCTCTCTTCTTCTTCTGGTATCCCTATAATGTGGATGTTGTTCCTTTTGGATTGGTCACACAGTTCTCTTAATATTGTTTCATTCCTGGAGATCCTTTTATCTCTCTCTTCGTCAGCTTCTATGCGTTCCTGTTCTCAGGTTTCTGTTCTGTCAATGACCTCTTGCATCTCATCCATTCTGCTTAGAAATCCTTCCATAGATTGTTTTATTTCTGTAGTCTCTCTCACTCCTTCGTCCGTTAGCTCTTGTATTTTTCTCTGCAGCTCCTTCAGCATGGTTATGACCTCCATTTTGAATTCTTTTTCAGGAAGATTGGTTAGGTCTATCTCTCCAAGCTCCTTCTCAGAGCTTGTCTCTGTTATTTTGGTCTGTATCAAATTCTTCTGCCTTTTCATGGTGATAGAGGTAGTTGTGGGGAGGTAGCGTATGTGTCAGCTGGGAGATTCTACCTTCTTGCTGGTTTGTGGCCTTCCTCTCCTGGGAGTACGGCGACCCCTAGTGGCTCATGTTGGGCAACTGTGTGCAGACTGGGTCTGTGATTATTGCCGGCCACTGTGAAAGAAGCTCTGCCCTGCTGCTGTGGGTGTGGCCAGCCTCAGACCGCTGCTCTGATATGATGGAGCTGTGCGGGAGGGAGAAAGTGTGGTTGGCTCTTTATCGCTGTGATGGGCCTCTGAGCTGCACTGCCGCCCAGGGATTTAGGGTGCCCAGAGTTCCCCGGGATTCCCAGGTGCTAGGCTAAGTGTCCCGGGACACTTCCGTCCAGCTTTGGGGTCCCTCTCCCTTTAAGACTTTCAAAAAGCACTTGCTTTTCTTTGTCCCAGGGGCGCTGGCTGTGGGGACCCACTCGCAGGTTTTACTGTCCCATTTCCCTAGTATCCAGCACCCCACGCACTGTGTGTTTGCGCTCTGGTGCAGATGGCTGGGGCTGGGTATTTAGCAGTCCTGGGCTCCCTCTCCCTCCCTGCTCTGACTCCTCTCCTCCTGCCGGGAGCTGGGGTGAGGGGCACTCGGGTCCCGACTGTCCACGGCTTGTATCTTACCCCCTTCTTGAGGTGCTGAGTTCTCGCAGGTGTAGATGTAGCCTGGATTTTGTCCTGTATCTTCTGGTCTGTGTTTTAGTGATAGTTGTATCTTTAAAAATATATATGGTTTTGGGAGGAGATTTCTGTTGCTCTACTCACACCGCCATTGGCTCCTTCCTTGTCTGTAGAGGATTGAAAATAATGTTAAAGCAGTGAAAAGTCAGCCTCCTTTTTTATTTTTAAATTGCTGTGCCTGCTATTCTAAGCAATGTCAGTGATAGAATACTCTTCCCCTGCCAAATATTTTGTTGGTCTAGATTCCAGATACTTGCTGCAATAACTGTCAAGACTTTTGTTTTACTTTTATAAGCATTATGTTTTACATGGAGGTTAAATACCATACATCTAGATTCATCCATGTTGATGTGGCTATACACATTAGTTGTGAAAGAAAGGTCATCATAATTTGCAATCTTGGGCTCCCTTTGGGCATAGTTTGTATCTCCAGTCTCTGTGGAACTTGTGTGCCGAACAGTAGATTGAAATAAACAACCGGACAGTGTTTGTAATTCATTTTGTGTGGGCACTGGAGTTTTTATTTGTGGTTCAGTATTAAAACAGTGAGACAACTTGAGATGTGGTATTACAGTTTTGTACCTGCAAATTTTAGTTCATACATGAAGTACTCTGTTTTCCAAAGTGGGATTTATACTCCCAACAACAAAATCTGAAAACTTGGCAGTTGTTCTATATCACTAGCACATGATGTTTCTTTTTAAATAAGTAAAATTTAGTTTCCCTGTTACCTCCTAATAGTAGAATAAAAAGTTTTAAAACCCAGTTGTGCTTTGTAGTATGTATCTTTAGAAGCATCTGAAGTAGGTAGGATATTGGGGTGTACCCATGAATCCGAAACTTGTGGTCTCTCCAAGAATAAGTTGTTCAGATATTTTAACTGAGTGATGACGGCCCTTTGCTAAGCTATTGGAAAGAAAAATGGTTAACATTATGTATTGTCAATTTTCAGTGAACATTAAGACAATTTATAGACGTATATGTGTGAGTTTTAATCGTAACTATATGTACTAGTGTTTCTCTTGGTTTGCATCTTGCTCCTTTTTCTATTTGTATATTTGTTACCAACAATCTGGTTAAAATGAGAAATAGAGGAATGGTAATTAGTTGTGCTTGTGGACCTCTGGATGTATAATTCCATTATTTAGCTGAAAATTTGTGTCATGTGACCTGAGGATGCTTAAGTTGCTGTTAGCTGGTTGAGAAACATGTCATCACATTCTGTGAATTTTTCTTTCATTATCTTTATTATGTCAGAATCCATGGGACCTTTTGATCCTCAGCTCTTGTTAACCTTGGTGTTAGAAAATGAAGGTCTGGAGTGGAAAGGGGCCCTGGTAAAGCATGTTAACTTCCTTTGTCTTACAGGCGTGTCCTGGGAGAGCCCTGTAAACTGTGGTTACATATTTCTTTTTCCTTTGAGAAAACAAAGACCAGAATGACTGGTCATGTTGTTCTGAGCACCAGGGAAGGATAGAAATGAAGGGCAGGCTGCTGTACACAAAAATACCAATGAACCCTCAGCTAGAGTAAGACTGTTTTTGCTCAGTATGCTGTTTGGGGCAGAGGTAGGACAAGGGTGGTGGGAAGGGGAATGGCTTTAATCAATCTCTTGTTCAAATATGCAAAGCAGGATGTCAGGTGATAAGATGAAAGAAATGAAGACAAGGAAAGAGGGAAGTATATACACACGTTTTTAAAAGTGATTGTATACATAAGGTTTGCTTGTTTTTTTAAAACTTATGGGTAGTTTTTTAAGTTCAAAAAACAAGGTAAATTTTGGAGTGTACTAAATTTAGTAGTTAATATGCAGCATGTAGAATTAAGCATTTTCTTCCTGAGTTAACTTTGCTCAGCATCCAGGAGGTGATACTGAAAACCACAAATGGCTGTAGATTTCTACTGAAAACTTGGTTTCCTGAAAATAATTGAATTAGGTGTGGCCCTTCCCCCTGGCCTCAGTCCTGAGGTTGTGTTTCCTGAGTCATCTCACGTGAGCAAACAACCCCTGGGCTGGTATCCAGGGGAAGCCAGCCGCTTTGCTGTTGATGTTCCTTCAGTGTTTCAGAATGTGGCCAGACAGGTAACTTTGGGGCTATTTTCAGCTCCTCTGGAGAGAGACTGTCTCTTGTCCTGGGCTAGCATTTGGAAGGTGCTGCCACAGCTTCTGCTGGTGTCATGTGTAATTGTGTTCCATAATGAGCTGTATTTATAGTCTAGGTTTGACTAAGACTGGAGAAGAATCAGGCATTTTAGAAGGCCTACATGGGTGTTTTGCCGATGGGTTTCAGCCCTGGGCAAGTTCACTATGGATTCAGTGTGACCAAAGAAATTGACAGCAAAATGTTCTTTGGGGTGAAAGGTTTTATTACCCGGCATGTTCTCCTGGCAGTAGGTTGAGCACTAGCATCTCTGCCTCTACCCACAGCACTGGGCCGAGCTCTCTATATAGCTCAATAAAGCTTATTATCTAAAGGTGTGGAAGCAGTAGCCTAAGAACAGGCCAGTTACATCATCAGGTGGTTCAACTTTGTTGAGGATCCTGGTCATAGGAACCCCAACTTCCCCACATCCACCCCTCCAGGATTCTCACCTGAAAATCTACACATTTTCAGTCTTCCTCAATGGTCCTTGTGTGAGAAAGCTGGAGCACTGTAACCAGATTCCACAATAGCAACAAAGGATAACAACAATTTAGAGATAATAAAAATGAAGAAAGAGCAAGATTTGATACAGGTAACAAAAATTATAATAATCCTGAAGCCAGAGGAGGTTCCCAATCCACAAAGATGTTAGGGGAGATAAGACACATATTTTAATGCCATCAACATAGGCAAATCTTGTCCATTAAGTAGGTTGCATGCAAGAGAATGGTCCTGTGATAGGACTGTAGCAGAATGGGGGTCCCTTCCAGGTCTAGTATACCATACTTTGACTCCTTTTCCATGGGGAATACTGAAGGGTCTATATGTAGTGCTTCTGGAGGTGCATGCGCTGGCCATAATGATTAAAAAAAACTCCCCAGTAAGATGCTCCTACCTTCTGGCTGTTCAGGATACACTACTGTGACCTTTGACGGCCACTCTGCTGTTATTCCAGGAATACACAGGAGGCCAGCTTCCAGGCCTTGTCCCCAAGGTGCCAGGAGAGCCAGCCATCGTTGGTCCATATGTAGAAAGGTCCAAGGCCCCGTCTACTCAATGGAGTTTCTGGGGTTCAGTGCAGTTGGTGCTGGCAGCAAGATATTATTCTGGTGGCCGAACCTCGGCTTACTGATTCTTCCTTGGTTTGCACTTGCAGTTGTATGGGGTAGGCAGCCATATGTGTTAGCATGTCTACAGGGCTCAGGGCTCTCTTTCAGGCTGTCTCATTCAAATGCCATAACACAGTCCATAAGCGGACTGACCATCCCCGCAGACTATTGGTATGTGACTTTAGTCTGGATTTTAACGAGCCATTGTGCCTCTCTGTCATGCCTGTTGTAGTAGGATTGTATGGCACATGAAACTTCCATTTGATTCCCAGCTGTCACACCCATTCTTGCAGTGTATGTCCAGTAAAATGGGTGCCCTGATCACTCAATCACCTGGGGTCGGCCACAGGCAGCAAAGAAACGCTCCAGGCCTCTTTTGGTCATCTGCTGGTCTGCACAGGTTGGTAGCCACAGGGTCAAGCCTCGGTAGACAGTCTAGCTGTCAGTATAGGGGAGGGCTCCTCGCTGATCACAAGCCACACAGCCCACAACTCTGTCCATTGGCTGCTCTTCCCCTTACCATCTTCCATCCATATTGTCTCAGTTTTAGGATGGAAAGCTATGTCCTCCATTTTGGGGGCTGTCCACAGCTGGAGCCATCTGTGTACCATGCATCTTTGGGTACAGGGTCTCTTTCCTCCTGGTAGGGACTCTCTGCTACTAATGGTTCAAAAGCAAGTTCTTCCTGCTTTTCACTAGAATATGTCACCAGTCCCAACAAGCGTTGGAGTTCTTCACTCAGGGGGCTACTAGAGAGGGCACTATGCTGCTGTAGGTAAGCACCCCACTTGGCTAGTGTGGATGTTTGTGCCACACCACTCCTTGGCTTTGGGGTCCAGTCTTGTACCCACCCCAAGGTGGGATAGGTGGTATTACCTTTATTGGGGCCATTCCAGTGATGGGTTCTGTAGCCAGCAAGGCATGATACATGGCAGCCAGTTGTTTTTCTATCAAAGTGTATCGTACCGCTGCCCCTTTCCAGAGTTGTGACCAGAATCCAACGGGTTGGCGAGTTTGTTCAAGCCACTGCCAGAGACTCCAGCTATAACCATCTTCAGTCACATGAACGTCCACCTCACAGGGCTTTGATGGGTCTGTCATACTCAAGGCCTGCACACCCTTGACTGGCTGTTTTGCTGTAGTAAAGGCAGATGCACATGTCTCATCCCAGTCCCACCTGATGCCCTTTTGTAACAACTGGTTTAAGGGCTTCAGAGTTTGTGCCAAGTGTGGGATAAACACTCTCCAGTAGCTTAGAAGACCCAGAAACTCCTGTAGCAATGCCACAGTTTTAGGGGTAGGAAAGGCCTGGATTTTATCTATAACTGCTTCTGGTATGACTTTGGTCTTACCCGACCAGATGACCCCCAAGAATTTGACACAAACCAGGCCCTTGAACCTTGGTACTGTTCACAGCCCTTTCTCCTGTAGATGTTGCAGCAGTCTAGGTGCTGCACCTTCTAGATCTGAAAGAGAATTGGACATGAACATGACATCATCAATATAATTTACAGCCGCACCATTGGCAGTTTCTCCCATGTAGCCAAGTCCTGGGCTACAAGTCTATGACAGACGGTGGGGCTGTGGAGGTATCCCTGTGGGAGGATGGTGAAAGTCCACTGCACCTTCTGTCTTCATCATTCTGACTGTTCTGAGTACCTCAGGTAAGTGGAATCATACAGTATTTGTTTTTGTGACTGGTTTATTTCAAAGGTTCATCCATGTCATAGCTTATTACAGAATTCCCTTCCCTTTTAAGACTGTATAATATTCCATTGTATTTAAATGCTGCATTTTACTTATCCATTCTTCTGTCTGAATGCTTGAGTTGTTTCTGTATTTTAGCTGCTGTGAATAATGCTGCTATGAACATGGGTGTACAAACCTCTCTTTGAGTCCTTGCTTTGAATTCTTTGGGTATATACCCCAAAGTGGAATTGATAGACTGTGTGGTAATTCTGTTTAAAAACTTTTGAGAAATTGCTATACTGTTTTCCACAGTGGCCATACCATTTTCCATTCCCACCAACCATGCACAAGGGTTCCAGATTTCTGTGCAGTGGTGGTTGTCAGGGGCTGAGGGGAAAGGGAGATTAAGGACCTATTGTTTAATAGGTATAGAGCTTCAGTTTTAGAAGATGGAAAGAGTTATAAGGATGGATAGTGATACGATTGCACAACACTGTGAATATATTACCACTGCATGGTATGCTTAAAAACAGTAAAGTGATACTTTAAGAGAGTAAATTTTATGTCTACTTTACCATGCAAAAGAAAAAAAGAGAAGGCCTCTTAAAGTGTCCTCACCAACACTTGCGTGGGTAAAATTGTAATATTTCCAGAATAACTCACCTGGCTTTGTAACATCTGCATATCAACAGGCATTCAGAGGTGTAAGGAAGTAGGCTTTAGTGCATTTGCATCTTTTCATCTCCATATCAGTGGGTAATTACCTGGGCAACAACAGAGGGTTTATCTGTACCTGAGAGGTGAGGGGGAGGGCCAGTGTGGTTGCTGGAGCAGGAGAGATGGGCCAGAGGGCAGTTTTGTTGGACCTTTTTTTTTCACCCCAAAGAGCGTTTTGTGGTCAATTTCTTTAGTCACACTGAATCCATATGGAACTTGCCCGGGGCTGAAACCCATTAGCAAGACAATTGGCATAGTCCGCAGGATTCACTGTTGACCAAGGAAAGACAGGCTGCCCTTATGGGAGGGGTACTTCAGCCAGCTGCCCCTGTGAATGGGGACACAGTGGATTGTCCCTCAGTGGGTATGTGGTCTGAGGTGGCTTGCCTCCTAGAGGACTGGGCCCCACCCCAGGACTGGAGGCAGGTGGAGGTGACACCTGAGGCAGTAGGGGTGGCTCTTAGTATAGTAAGCAGATCCTTTGAGAAGCAGAGTGCATGTGAGGCAGCGGGGAGTGTGGGTTGGCTGCTTCTCACAGTCTTAAAAAGGTCTACAGAGGAGACCCAAGGAATGGCGGCATGAGAACACAAGCTGCAAACTTCAGTAGATTCCTTGAGAAGAGAAATGGTATTGATGCAAGAGGCAGCACAAGAACGCAAGCTGCAGAGTTCTGAGGATGCCGCGAGGACAGAGATGGTATTGATGCGGGAGGAGATGGCACGAGAACATGAGCTGTAAACCTCTCGATTCCCTGAGGAAGGAGATGGCCTGGATGCCAGAGGAGGTGGCACGAGAGCACCAGCAGCAAGGAGCCATTGGAGATGAGATGGCAGCACTGCCAGGTGTTCTGAGGAAGAGGCCATCAACGAAAAAGATGAGCTCCTGAGGAAAGCACAGGCAGAAGTGGCATGAGAACCTTAGCTACAAAGCATTGAGCTGAAGGTAAGAGAGCTTCTGAAGACAGAGGTAGCATTGCTGCAAGGCACAGTAGAAAAGGTAAAGATTATAGCAGAGGAGGCACTCGGGGGAGGGGAGAGAAAGGTGCCATCAGCCCCAGAAATGGAGGAGCTGGGGAAGGATGAAAGGGTGGTGCTGGAGGCACTGGCGCCTCCTGTATTGAAAGCACACACAGGGGTTGTAAAGAAAATAAAGACCCAGCAGCTGAAAGTTCCCCAAGGAGGAGCAGCCCCCTCCCCAGGTCGTGGAGCACTCTGTGCTCCACCCCTATACTCAGGCTGAGCTGGTAGATTTGGGCTCCCGGTTTAGGCAGAAGCCCTTGGAGTCAATATCAGCTTGGCTCCTGTGTCTGTGGGACTTAGGGGTGGATGGAATTGTTCTGTTGGGATCAGAGATGGGAAAGCTGTCTTCCCTGACAGTGCAGCCTGCCTTGAGGCAGCGATTACAAAATTCACATCAGACCCCAGGGAGTCACTCCCTCCTCGATTGGCTTATGGCTGCACTTCGTGTTGTGTGGCCCAATCCGGGTGATCTGCCATCTTCTCCTGTTAGATGGCAGACATATGCTGAGCTCCAACAGGTGCTATGAGAGCTAGGCATAAGAAATGCCATCCATAGTCCAGACAATTATGCCCCAGATGAAGAGGCTTTCACTACTGGGATGAGAAATATTGTACTTCAAATGGCTCCTACATCCCTCTTTGGGTCTCTAGTGGCCATTCTTTCCCCTCACTTAGGGTAGCCCATAAGCGAGGTGACATGTACAGCAGCAGACTTAGGAGAGGGAGAAGCAATAGAACCCAGAAAGAAATAAGACCTGTTACTCACAAGAAGAATTTACAGGGCCCTGTGAAGGTCATGAGGACCCATGTGGGTTGATTTAATACGGGCAAGAGCAGATGGAAAGAAATTAGATGGAAAGTCCAATAGGATTTTACTGGAGCTATGGCAACAGCTGAAACCGGAGCAGCAGTTCCAGCCATTAAGACCAAAGAGGCAGAGGTCAGAGACAGAGCCACGAGTCCAGCCTGTGTGTTTGTAAGACTTCCTGCTGGAGAACGAGCCAACCTCACTTGAGACCACACAGGAAGGTGATTGGGGAACACAGTGTGACTGAGGGACCAGGGGGTGACCAGAGGCCACATGTTGAAATAGCTATCCATTGGTCCCCAGTGAACATACAACCTATCCTGGCTCTGGTGGACACAGGGGCTGAGTGTTCATTGATTCATGTAACCCTGAGTGGTTCCTTGGGACCCCCACTATCATAGATGGATACGGGGGGAAGGCTATCAGAGTAAAAAAAAGCTCAAATTCCTTTGGGAATAGGGTGTGTACCCCCAAAAGAGTGTGCTGTGTATATATCTTCTATTCCTGAGTATATTTTGGGGATTGATATCCTGCAGGGTCTGTGGTTGCAGACCACTGCAGGTGAGTTCAGACTGAGAGTATGTGTGGTGAAGGCAGTTCTGAGGGGACATGTTAGGCACCCGCCCATAGCTTTGCCTGTGCCTCAGCAGGTGACTTTTACCAAACAATATAAACTATCTGGAGGGCATAAAGAGATTGGAGAAACTCTCCAAGAGCTGGAAAAGGTGGGTATTATAATGCCCACCCATAGTCCTTTCAATTCCCCAGTGTGGTGTGTAATAAAGCCAGATGGCTCTTGGGATATGACTGTGGATTACAGAGAACTGAATAAAGTATACCCACTATGCATGCTGCTGTCCCCTCTATTGCAGGCTTGATGGATACCCTCAGCCATGAACTAGGAACATATCATTACATGGTGGATCTTGGTAATGCCTTCTTTTCCATTTACACTGAGCAAAAAAGTCAGGAATAGTTTGCCTTCATGTGGGAAGGATGGCAATGGACTTCCACCATCCTTCCATAGGGATACCTCCACAGCCCCGCCATCTGTCATGGACTTGTAATCCAGTACTTGGATACATGGGAGAAACTGCCAATATTGCCACTGTACCATTATATTGATGATGTCATGCTCACATCCGATTCTCTTTCAGATCTAGAAGGTGCAGCACCTAGAGTGCTGCAACATTTACAGGAGAAAGGATGGGCTGTGAACAGCACCAAGGTTCAGGGACCTGGTTTGTCTGTTAAATTTTTGGGGGTTGTCTGGTCGGGTAAGACTAAGATTATACCAGAAGCAGTTATAGACAAAGTCCAGGCCTTTCCTAACCCCACAACTGTAGCATTGGTACAGGAGTTTCTGGTTCTTCTAGGCTACTGGAGAGTGTTTATACTGCACTTGGCACAAACTCTGAAGCCCTTTTACCAGTTGTTATGAAAGGGCATCAGGTGGGACTGGGATGAGACATGTGCATCTGCCTTTACTACAGCAAAACGGCCAGTCGAGGCCATAGAGGCCTTGTGTGTGATAGACCCATCCAGGCCCTGTGAGCTGGATGTTCATGTCACTGAAGATAGTTATGGCTGGGGTCTCTGGCAGCAGCTTGAACAAACTTGCCAACCCGTTGGATTCTTGTCACAACTCTGGAAAGGGGCAGAGGTATGATACACTTTGATAGGAAAACAACTGGCTGCCATGTATCATGCTTTGCTGGCTACAGAACCCATCACTGGAATGGGTCTAATAAAGGTAATACCACTTATTCCATCTTGGGGTGGGTATGAGACCAGACCAAAAAGTCAAGGAATGGTCTGGCACAAACACCCACAACTAGCCAAGTGGGGTACTTACCTACAGCAGCATAGTACCCTCTCTAGTCGCCCCTTGAGTGAAGAACTCCAGTGCTTGTTGGGGCCAGTGATATGTACTAGTGAAAAGCAGGAAGAACTTGCTTTTAAACCATTAGTAGCAGAGAGTCCCTACTGGGGGGGAAGAGCCCCATACCCGAAGATGCATGGTACACAGATGGCTCCAGCCATGGGAAGCTCCCAAAATGAAGGACCGTAGCTTTCCATCCTAAGACTGAGACAATATGGATGGAAGAGGTGAGGGGAAGAGCAGCTAATGGGCAGAGTTGTGGGCTGTGTGGGTTGTGATCAGCATGGAGCCCTCCCCTATAGTTGTCTGCAGTGACAGCTGAACTGTCTATCGGGGCTTGACCCTGTGGCTACCAACCTGGTACCAAGCCAACCGGCTGGTTGGTCACAAACCCTTTTGGGGGCAAGAATTATTGCAAGACTTACAGGCCTGTGGACAGACTAGAACAATTACAGTATACCATGTGACAGGTCATTTGCCACTGGCATCCCCAGGAAATGATGAGGCTGATAAATTGGCCCAGATACATTGATTAGAAGGAAATCCTGCCTCTGATGTAGCCCAATGGCTACATTAGCATTTGTTGCATGCAGGGCAAAAGACAATGTGGGCTGTACCCTGTCGGTGCGGCTTGCCTTTGACCTTCGAAGTAGTTAATAGAGCCCGGCAGGTGTATGTTGTGTGCTCCAAAAGGGACTTACACCAGGTTCCACAGCAATGTGGGACAGTAGCTAAGGGGCCTATACCCCTTGTCAGGTGGCAGATAGACTGTATGGGGCCTCTACCTGTGTCAGAAAGATATCGGTACGCGATGACTTGTGTGGACACAGCTCTTGGACTTTGGTTGCTTTTCCTACCCATTGTGCAGACCAGCAGGTGACCAAAAGAGGCTTAGAGCGTCTTTTTCCTGCCTATGGCCGACCCCAGGTCATTGAGAGTGATCAGGGCACCCATTTTAGTGGACATACACTGCAAGAATGGATCCGACAGCTGGGAATCAAGTGGAAGTTTCATGTGCCATACAATCCTACCACAGCAAGCATGATAGAGAGGCACAATGGCTTGTTAAAATCCAGACTAAAGTCAGATACCAATAGTCTGCTGGATGATCAGTCCTCTTATGGACCATGCTACGGTGTTTGAGTGAGAGACCCCAAGAGGGAGCTCTGAACCCCGTAGACATGTTAGCATATATGGTTGCCTCCCCTATACAACTGCAAGTACAAACCAAGAATGAATCATTGAAGCTGAGGTTTATCTACCAGAATAACCTCTTGCTGCCAGCACCAACTGCACTGAACCCCAGAGACTCCATTGAGTGGACACAGCCTTGGACCTTTCGATACATGGACCAACAATGGCTGGCTCTCCTGGCACCTTGGGGACAAGGCCTGGAAGCTGGCCTCCTGTGTATTCCTGGAATAACAGTAGAGTGACCGCCAAAGGTTACAGTAGTATATCCTGAATGGCCACAAGGTAAGAGCATCTTGCTGGGGAGTTTTGTTTTATCATTGTGGCCAGTTCATGCACCTCCAGTAGCACTATATATATAGACCCTTCAGTAATCCCCACGGGGAAAGGAATAAAAGTATGGTATACTAGACCTGGAAGGGACCCCCTTCCTGCTACAGTCCTATCACAGGACCACTCTCTTGCATGCATCCTACCTGATGGACAATATTTACCTATGTTGGTGACATTAAAACCTGTGTCTTATCGCCCCTAGTCTTTGTGGACTGGAACCTCCTCTGTGTCTTGATGATTATAATAATTTTTGTATCAAAATCTTGTTGTATCTCAATTTTTACTATCTCTAAGTTGTTGTTATCCCCTGTTGCTATTGTGGAATCTGGTTACAGTGCTCCTGTTTTCTCGCACAGGGACCATTGCGGAAGATTACAGGCATGTAGATTGTAAGGCGAGAATCCTGGAGGCGTGGAGTGTGGGTAAAATTGTAATATTTCCAGAATATCTCTCCTGGCTTTTGTACATCTGCATATCAACAGGCGTTCAGAGGTGTAAAGAAGTAGGCTTTAGTGCATTTGCATTGTTCAACTCCATATCAGTAGGTAATTACCTGGGCAACAGGGGGCTTATCTGTACCTGAGAGTGAGGGGGAGGGCTGGTGTGGTTGCTGCTGGAGCAGGAGAGAGAGATGGGCCTGATGGCAGTTTTGTAAGACCTTTCTTTTCACCCCAAAGTGCGTTTTGCAGTCAATTTCTTTAGTCACACTGAATCCATAGTGAACTTGCCTGGGCTGAAACCCATTAGCAAGACAACTTGTTTTCTATTTTTTTGATAGTAGCCATTTTAATGGGTATGAGGTGGTATCTCATGGTAGTTTTAATTTGCATTTCCCTAATGATTCATATGTTGAGCATCTTTTGAGGTGTTTATTGGCGATTCATAATATCTTCTTTGGAGGAATGTCTATTCAAGTCCTTTGCCCATTTTTCTATCAGGTTGTCTTTGTTATTGTTGAGTTTTAGAAGTTCTCTATATATTCTGTATGTTAAATCTCTTATCAGATATGTGAGCTGCAAATATATTTTCTACCATTCTGTAGGTTGCCTTTTTATGTTATGGGCAGTGTTCATCAAAAAATGTTTTTTATTTTCATAAAGTGCAATTGGTCTGTTTGTTACTGATGGAACATGTTTTGTTTCCCTGATTCTTGTCTTCTGGAAGGAAGTAATTCAATCAAGAGACAGACAACTTATGACAGTTTTAAGCAACAGGAGTTTGTTAAGGAAAGCATAAGTACATTCTCAAGAAGGGTGGAAAGCAGGCTGTTTAGAAACCAGAAACAATGGGTTAGGTTGGCTTTTATTTTTTCTTAAGATGGCAGGAAATCCTACCCTGCATCTTACATCATCTTATAGAGACATTCCTTCCTCCCATCCTCCCTCCTTCTGTCTTTCCTCTGCCCCCCATTTCTTCCCTTCTAGTTATATAACTTTTCTCTCAGTGCATAAGGTGCTTTACTCATAAGTACCTAAGCAAAGTAGGGCCAAAACATCAATGCTAATTAGGTTTATATGTTATTTTAGTGAAGTAGGGTTACTTTTGGACAGTGTCTTTGGACTTTGCACATGCCCTGTAATCAGGGAAACTCCTGTGGTGTTGGTCCTCCTGACAATCTAGGTGTCCTTGATTGTCTGGGTCTCCTTTACTGTGGAACTAGGAACTAAGGAGGGCTTAGGGGTTCGCCAGGGAGAAGTCTTCCTTGGTAATGGGCTGGCCCTTTTCTCCTGCTTATGTCTAACTACCTACCTACTCTATCATGTTTTTTCTTTTTTATCTGTGTCTTTCGTGTCATATCCAAAAAGTCATTGCCAAATCCAATGTTGTGAAGCTTTTGTCGTATGTTTTCTTCTAAGAGTTTTATTGTTTAGGTAGTTAAGTCCTTGATCCATTTTGAGTTAATTTTTGTGTATGGTGTTAGGTAAAGGTCCAATTTCATTCTTTTGCATGTGGATATCCAGTTTTTCCAGCACCATTTGTTGAAAAATTTCCTTTTCCATTGAATGGTCTTGGCATGCTTCTCAAAAATCTTTTGACTGTATGTGAGGGTTTATTTCTGGGCTCTCTATTCTATTCCTTTGGTCTATGTGTCTTTTTGCCAATACCATACTGTTTTGATGACTGTAACTCTGTAGTAAGGTTTGAAGTCTGTAAGTGTAAGTCCTTTAGGTTTTGTTATTTTTCAAGATAATGTTAGTCGTTAGAGCGGGTTTTTCTGTTTCTGCAAAAAATGTGTTGGAATTTTGATAGAGATTACATTTAGTTTGTAGATCACTTAGGGTAATACTGACATTTTAGCAATATTAAATCATCCACTCTGTGAACATGGAATGTTTTTCCATTACTTATATCTTCCTGAATAATTTCTATTAGCAATGCCTTTTGTTTTCATTATACAAGTCTCTCAGCTCCCTAGGTAATTCCTAAGTATTTTATTCTTTTTGGTGCTATTGTAAATAGAATTGTTTTTATAATTTCCTTTTCAAATGTTAATTGTGTATAGAAATGCAACTGATTTTTGTTTGTTGATTTTGTGTCCTGTTACTTTGCTGAAGTCATTAATTCCAACAACTTTTTTGTTGAGTCTTTAGGATTTTCTACATATAAAATCATACTGTCTACAAATAGAGATAATTTTTTACTTCTTCATTTCCAGTTTGCATGCCTTTAATTTCTTTTTCTTGCCTAATTGTTCTGGCTAGAACTTACAGGTCTATGTTGAATAGACTGGTATAAGTGAGCATCCTTGCCTTGTTACTGATTTAGAGGAAAAGCTTTCAGTCTTTCACTATTGAGATGTTTGCTGTGGGTTTTTCATATATGGCCTTTATTATGTTGTGGTAGTGTCCTTCTCTTCCTATTTTATTGAGTGTTCTTATCAAGAGAGATTGTTGAGTTTTGTCAAATGCTTTTTCTGCATCAATCGAGGTGATGATGTGTTTTTATTCCCCTTCATTTTGCTGATATGGTATTTTACATTGATTGATTTTTATATGTTGGGCCTTCCTTGCATTCCAGGAATAAATCACATTTGGTTATGGTGCATAATCTTTTTAGTGTACTGCTGAGGATTTTTGTGTCAGTGTTCATAAGTAATTTTGGTATGAAGTTTTCTTTTTCTAAATAGTGTCATTATCTTTAGTATCAGGGTTATGCTGTCCTCATAGAATGAGTTAGGAAGTGTTCCCTCCTTTCAGCTTCCTGAAAAGTTTGATAAGCATTGGTATTAATTCTTCATTAAATGTTCGGTAGAATTCACCAGTGAAGCGTCTAGGACCTGGACTTTTCTTTGTTAGGAGATAGTTAAATACTGACTCAGTTCCCAGTTATTGGTCTACTCCATTTTTCTTTTTCTTTGTGCTTTAGTCTTGCTGTTTTTCCAGATGTTTCTCCATTCATCTAGGTTATCCATTTTTTTGGGTGTACAGTTGTTCATACTACTTTCTTATAATCCTTTTTATTTTTGTGGTATCAGTAGTATTGTCCCCTTTTTAATTTCTGATTTTAATAATTTGAATATTTTTTTCTTTGTCTAGCTGAAGGTTGTTAATTTTGATGATTTTTCTGAAGAACCAACTCTGGGTTTCATTGATTTTTCTCTGTTGTTTTTCTAGTCTCTATTCTGTTTCTCTCTGCCCTAATCTTTATTTCCTTCTGCTAACTTTGGGTTTAGTTTTTTTTCCCTAGTTTCTTAAGTTGTAAATTTAGGTTGTAGATTTGAGACCTTTCATGTTTTATAATGAATATTTTCTCTTGCCACTGCTTCTGCTGTGCCACATGTGTTTTTGTTTTCATTCATATTTAGGCATTTTCTAATTTCCTTTAATCCATGTCCATGGTTTTTCACATTTTCCAGTTTTTTATTATTGATTTCTAGGTTCATCTTGTTGTGATCAGAGAAGGTGCTTTGTGTATTTACTTTTGTAAATCTGTTGAGACTTATTTGTGACCTATCATATGGTCTATTCTGGAATATGCCCCATGTGTACCTAAGAAAAATGTGTAGATGTTAGTGGTGGTTAAGATTATCCTGTATGTCTCTGGCAAATCCAGTTGGTTGTTGTGTAATGTCCTTTACTCCCTTACTTGTCTTCTGTCCAGTTATTGTATCCATTATTATAAGTGGTATATAGAAGTCTCCCAACTATTACTGTGGAACTATTTCTCCTTTCACTTCTGTCAGTTTTTGCTTTATGTATTTTGATGGTCTGTCATTAGGTGTGTAAATGTTTTTAATTGTAATACAGTTTTGCTGTATTGAGCCATTTATTAGTATATAATGTCCTGCTGTTTCTTGTAACCTTTTTTGATTTAAAATCTACTTGGTCTTATATTAGCATAGCTATCCCTGTTCTCTTTTGCTTATTATTTACATGGAATGTCTTTTTCCATTTTTTAACTTTCAACCTGTTTGTTTTTGGATCCTGTGCGAGTCTCTTGTAGACAGCCTATAGTTGGGTCATGTGTTTTTACCCATTCTACCAGTCTCTGTTTTTTGATTGGAGAGTTTAGTCCATTTACATTGAAAGTAATTACAGATAAGAAGGGACTTAGGTCATTGTGCTATTAGTTTTCTATATGTCCTACAGCTTTTTGTACCTCAAGTCCTGCATTACTTTTCCTTTTGTGTTTAGTTGATTTTTTGTAGTGAGATGTTTATATTCCTTTCTCATCTCCTTTTGTGTATATTTCTGTAGCTGTTTTCTTTGTGGTTACCATAGGATTATTTTTAACATCCTAAAGTTTTAACACTCTAATTTGAATTTCTGCCAGCTTAACTTCAATAACATACAAAAACTCTGCTCTTTCACAGTTCTGTCCCTACCTTTTTTAGTTGTTGATGTCACAAATTACATCTTGTACTTTGTGTCCCAAAACATTAAGCTAATGCATTAAACACGTTTAAATCTGTTACTCTTATAAATTATGTGTAAAACAAGATTTGTATTTATAAACCAAAGTTACAGTAATACTAAGTTTTTACACTAATAGGTTTTTTTTACCTGTATTAGCTTCTTAAATCATGTAGAAAATAGAGAGTATGGTGACAAACTGTTGTTACACAAACAGTAGCTTTTATGATTGCTCTTGTATGTACCTTTATTGAGATCTTTGTTTTTCTATACTGCTTTGAGTTACTGTCTAGTGTTATTTCATTTCACCTTGTAGGACTCCCTTCAACGCTTTTTTGCAGGCCAGGTCTAGTCGGCATGAACTCTCACTCAACTTTTATTAATCTGGAAATATCTTAATTTCTCCTTCACTTGTGAAGGACTGTTTTCCTGGATATAGGATTCTTAGATGATGACTTTTCTTCTTTTATATAGGCCCACTGCCTTCTGGCTTCCAAAGTTTCTGCAGAGAAATCTGATAATCTTACTGTGGATCCTTTCTATGGGGTGATATGCTTCTCTAGCTGCTCTCAAGATTCTGTCTTTATCTTTTGAAAGTTGGATTATATGTCTTGGTGTGGGTCTTCCTGAGTTCATCTTTTTGGAGTCTGTTGAGCTTCTTGGATGTTTATATTCATGTCTCCTCAGATTTGGGAAGTTTTCAGACATTTCATAAAATACTCCCTCTGCTCCTTTTCCCTCGCTGCTTCTGGGGCTCCTGTGATGTGTATGCTGGTCTGGTTGCTGGTGTCCTACAGGCCCCTTAAGCTTTTCTTGCTTCTCTTTGGTCTTCGCTCTCTCCTTTCCCCAGCTGGGATAGTTTCCGTCGCTCCATCTAGTCCACTGGGTCTCCTTTCTGCTTACTCAGACCTCAATTTTTCATATCAAGCACTCTACATTTCAGATACAGGATTTCTTTGTAGGTTTTTATCTCTTTCTTTGTTGTTTTCCATTTTGTTCACATGTCATTTTCTTGATGATCTCCACATCTTCCTTTATTTCTATGGGCATTTTTAAGAGTTATTTTAAAGTCTTTGTCTAGTTTATTCAGCACTAGGTCTTTTTCAGGAATAGTTTCTATTGATTTTTTCCCTTTAAATGAGTCATACTTTCCCTTTTCTTTGTGTACCTTGTGGTTTTTTTTTGTTCAGTACTGGATTTAAGTTTCATAATGTAGTAAATCTGTAAATCAGATTTTCCCCCTTCTGCAGGGTTTTGCTGTTTTTTTTTTGTGTGTGTGTATGTTTTGTTGCTGTTTATTCTTTTCGTTTGTTTTGATTGTTGGAGGCTGTCTCTGTACTGAGGTTCAGCTTGAACTATAAAGTTAATGTCTTCTAAGGTCTTTTCTGAGCCTTATGTGCATGAACACTCACTTTCTAATTTCCCTGTGTATGCAGTTGTCTTTTATTGATTAGTTTATTCATTTTTATTTTTTTATTAAGGTATCATTGATATGCAATCTTATGAAGGTTTCACATGAGCAACAGTGTGGTTACATACACCCATATTATGAAGTACCCCCCAGCCCCATTGTAGTCACTGTCTGTCAGCATAGTAAGATGCTATAGAGTCACTACTTGTCTTCCTTGTTCTGTGCTGTCTTCCCTGTAACCCCCCTACATTATGTGTGCTAATCATAATGTCCGTTATTCCCCTTCTTCCTCCCTCCCCACCCACTCTCCCCAGCCTCCCCAGCCCCTTACCTTTGGTAACCACTAGTCCCTTCTTGGAGTTTGTGAGTCTGCTGCTGTTTTGTTCCTTCAGTTTTGCTTTGTTTTTAATACTTCACAAATGAGTGAAATCATTTGGTACTTGTCTTTCTCCACCTGGCTTATTTCATGGAGCATAATACCCTCTAGCTCCATCCATGTTGTTGCAAATGGTAGGATTTGTTTTTGTCTTATGGCTGAATATTCCACTGTGTATATGTACCAGCTCTTCTTTATCTATTCATCTGCTGATGGACACTCCGGTTGCTTCCATATCTTGGCTCTTGTAAATAGTGCTGCAATAAACATAGGGGTGCATACATCTTTTAAATCTGTGATCTTATTTTATTTCTGTTAATTCCTAGGATTGAAGTTCCTGTGTCAAATGGCATTTCTATTTTAGTTTTTTGAGGAACCTCCATAAATTGCTTTCCACAATGGTTGAACTAATTTACATTCCCACCTGCAGTGTAGGAAGGTTCCCCTTTCTCTGCATCCTCGCCAGCATTTGTTGTTCCTTGTTTTTTCTGAAGTTGGCTGTCCCAACTGGTATGAGGTAATATCTCATTGTGGTTTTAATTTGCATTTCCCTGATAATTAGCGATGTGTGGAGCATCTTTGGCCATCTGAATTTCTTATTTGGTGGGTTGTCTGTGCAGATCCTCCACCCATTTTTTAATTGGGTTATTTGCTTTTTGGGTGTTGAGGCGTGTGAGTTCTTTATATATTTTGGATGTTAAACCCTCATTGGATACATTGTTTGTGAATATATTCTCCCAAACTGAAGGATGCCTTTTTGTTCTACTGATGGTGTCCTTTTCCGTAAGAAGCTTTTTAGTTTGATGTAGCCCCATTTGTTCATTTTTACTTTTGTTTCCCTTGCCCAAAGAGATGTGTTCAGGAAAAAATTGCTCATGTTTATTATATTCAAGAGATTTTTGCCTGTGTTTTCTTCTAAGAGTTTTATGGTTTCATGACTTACATTCAGGTCTTTGATCCATTTCGAGTTTACTTTTGTGTATGGAGTTAGACAATAATCCAGTTTCATTTTCTTGAATGTAGCTGTCCAGTTTTGCAAACACCAGTTGTTGAAGAGGCTGTCATTTCTATGCAGTTGTTTTGTAATGTCCTTGAATGTCTGGCTTCCCAAAGGACAAAGGATGAAAAATGATGGGGGAAAGTGGCTGCCAGCCTATTAATCCCCTGGAAGTCACTTTATTCCAGAGATGAAGTGCTTACAACAGTGGGTGCTGGTCTCTTTGACTGTCAGTGGTCAGAAGCGACAATCAGCAATCAGAGCACAGATCCGTGATGTTTGGAGAACACAGTGATTTGTGCTCATCCTGGCTCCCACAAGCTGTGCTGCTCCAGAAATAGGTGCACAGCTGCCTTCCAGTTGGCTGGGAGTGGGGGAAGAACTGTGCTAAGAGCTGATTTTGACCTACCTGCAATTTATTGTCGAGATCTTCCTGGGAAGTTGCAAGTCTTCAACAGATTCCAGTGTTCCAGGCCAGCTACATCATACAGAATCTGCTGGTGCATTCCTTTTTCTAGGTGGGGAGCCAGATTCCTGGTGCTTTCTAGTCCCCCGTCTTCCCAGAGTCCTACCCGAAGCCTTCCCTTTTGTAACCTCATGCTCCTTCCCGCTTGCTTCACTTTCCCTCTCCTCCTTTTTTGCCCTCCCTTGTTTCTAAATTGGAATCAAGAATTTTGAGGTGAAGAAGGTAGATATGTAATGAAGCAATATTGTTTCCTTTAATAAAGTAATGGTGGCTCCATTTTGTCTTCCTGATTTTCCTCTACCGTGCTCCCTTAAAAGTGACCTGTACTAGTGCTCCTCCATCATTCTCCCTAGCCTTGCTCACTGGACTAATGACAATGAAAAAAGAAATTTTTTTCACCAGGAAGTGATGGGTTTAGTGTTGGCTTCCTGATGAAAAGCTGTTTGTGTGTGTCTGTAGTCTGGCTGTGTGTTACTTTTAGTTCCTGCAAGCCTTTTTTTAATTGAAAAGAACCTAGCCTTCATCTGTTATGTTATTTTTCAAAAGGCATTGTTTAGGGCTGGGTCCTCCCTGGGGGTGCCTGGGGTGGCAGACCACGCATCCTTTGTGTAGTTCCTCAGGTGCCCTCAGGCGGCCCAGTGCATGGATGCTGTGTGACTGGCACAGACATCCCTCCCCGACAGCGCAGTGGCCTGTGTATTTACTCCCTCTTGTAAGCCCAGGTTTTCATAAGCTCGTTTGTATCCCTTGGCCCCAGCATAGTATTTTGCACATAGGAAGTGCTCATTAAATAGTACATGAAGCAGTGAATGTCATCTTAGGAAAATTAGACCAATTTCTTTGTAATCTATGGTAAGGGAATCAGGGGAATCATGGAATGTAGAAATCGATGGAATAGAAAGCTGTGATTATTCTAAAAGCTTCCTTTGATAAATGGTTTGATTTTCACTCCTTCCCAAACCACGTACCAGACAAGCTGACTGGTGTTCCATGTCTTTTATTTACCTCACTCTTCCCTACTTGAAGCATAAGAAAGTGTAGGCTACCAGGAGGAGGAGGGGCAGAGGGGGAAGCTGGGGCCTGGATAATCTGTGAACTGGATAATTAGTTCTTCTTCTTGGTCCCTGGTAATTGAATATGGTGCAGCCTCCTGTGGTACCATTAAATGGGCCACTGTGCCCTGATGTTCCCACTAGCTCTCAAAGGAAAGGTTTCCTCCATTTTGGATTACCTGTTCTTGTAGTGGGGGTCTGCATGCCAGCTTTGCTCTATTGGGTTGATGGGGAGCTCAGGGCAGTTTGTTACTGACCCAGGGGGCATGAGAAAAGAAGATTCTTGCTGGGCAGTCATCACCCCTACATGTGCAATTGTTGGGGCGGTTATTGTTTTCCCTGGACTTCTCTGCTGGCTCTTCCCCCAGGAAGGTCGCCAGGTGGGAATCAGCACCTCTGCTCTAGCCTACTCATGTACACATTATTTTTCTTGGGGGCAAGTGGCTATTTGCAAGATTCCTCTAAGCTCTGTGTTTATAGGACTCCCAGTTTTAAAGAATTGTAATCCCAGCTCTTAACTGGGTAGGAAAAATTGGAAGCAGAATTCTGAGTCAGATCAATTTTTTCTGCTCATCCTAGTTCCAGTGTTGGGCTTAAAGCTCCCATGCTTGTAAGCAAGCCCCAGGGACGCATTTCACTCCCACATTTCATACCGCAGCCCTATTCCCGCCCAGCCTAGAGTCCCTCTGGCATTGCTGTGTGAACTCTTACGGAAAACAAACAGGGCAGAATGAACTTGCAGCTCGAAAGAAATGTTTGTATTCAAAGAAAAGAAGCTGAGTCCAGGGGAGGTGTCCTGGCACCTGGGCCTCTGTGCAGGCAGTGGTGATGGCCCTGATAGCCTCCCTTCACGTCTCCCTACCCCCATAAATATAGTCACTTCATTGCATGAAATTCTGCCTACTAAGTCCAGTACACTTTATTATTATTTAGATGCAATTATTGTGCCTTTAGGATGCGAAGGGGCTATTGCCAAGTTCCTCCCCAACCATAGTTCAGGGAGGGTAGCTTTTGACTTCTTACGTAGCTGACTGAGCTCTTCAAACTAGAGGAAAAAAGTTTTGATTGATTGTGTCAGAGGTTAAGGGGTCTCAGATGTGTGGCTAGAATACTTGGGAGGGTATGCCAGGCCCTTGAAATGGGGCATGTTTGACATTTGGCTCTGGACTGGGGAGGAACAGTTTAAGGAGGTATGGGAGAGAGAATTGGCGGGTGTGTCTTGTATGCAGGCATCAGAGGCACCCTGACCCAGGCCAGACTGAGAGCCTGGGCTAGGGACAGGCATGCTGGCAGTGCCCATCTGTACAATCCCAGGAGATCCCTCATGTATGAGGAGACCCAGACATTGCCTCAGCTGCATGTTGGCTGCTCTGTTCCCAGCCACCTATTCACGTGTGTCCTCTGCTGTCTGCTTTCCTTACTGCAGTCCGCATGTTAGGTGGTGGGGGCTCTGCAGAGTGATGTTGCATCTGATGTCGGGTAAGGAGCTGATCAGCTGCCAGGATTGGGATCCAGTTTGGCAGGCCCGTCATAACAAGTGGCTTCTAGAACTGTGTTGGAAGTAGACCCAGATTTTACTTGAGCCCTGCCATCAAGTGGGGTACTTGCCTAAAAGGAAATAACAGAGTGGAGCATCATGGAAGACTTTAAAGTCTATAGTTCTGAATGCTGACTGGTTCTTAGAGAGAGCGAAGACCCAAAAGGATCAGGATTCACTGCCTTTGATCGTGTGCTTGCTTCAAGGACAGGAGCCATGTGGAAATGCAGTGAGACTGTATTCTGTTCTCTGTGCAGTGAGAGGATGGCAGCTTCCCTGGGCCTCTGGAAGCCTGTGAGCAAAGGCACCAATTGTAAGCCAGTAGGTCTCCCTCTGCTATGTGAGAGCCACCTGGCCCAGGGCTCCATGGGAGCTGCTTTATTTGTAATGAGTGTGGAGACAGATGCCATCCAGATGCCCTAACTCAGAAGACTGGACACATTTTGCCAGAGAAACAGAAGTGGCTCAGAAGCGAGCAAGGCCCATCATCTAGGTGACACAAGTTGTGTTCTTCAAAGTGTGTCATTCTATAAGATAGATGCAGAGTTGCTGCCCTGTCCTCGTCTTTGTAGCAGGTGTTTTTGTTATGGTCACGGGGCCCTGTTATTTGGCCAGTACTCCGGGTCATTTATATTCCCAGTTTACATTGACCCAGTTTATTCCTGTGTCTGACAGCTGGGCCAGCAGCTCTTTGTGTCTAGGGTGGGGACGAGTACCCCAGCAGACCCATTTGCCATCCAGTTCTCTGAATATCAGCCTGAAATTCAAACTCGTAAGACCATATATTTTGATAACTGCTCTTAAAATGGAGAGCTCCTTTATGTATTACAAAATGCATTACGTATTTTGTCAGGAAAATCTGAAAGTATCCAGTTGAGTAAATTTGTTGATGAAACGCCTCAGTACATGTTTCTTCCTTTAAAACGACTGAAAATGTAGTTCATTTTTACTGTATAGCTTTAGCCAAACTACCTTGCTGGGAGTGAACTTCCTCATGCTATTCTGGGAAGACTTTTAGCCTGACACCCATGGCTGATACAGCCTAGGTGGGTGTGAGGGCTTGCCTGACATCTGCCTCCACGTGGAACAGACATACACAGTGCTGTGTTCCATGATCCTTTTGTTTATCCTTCAGTCCACCAGAGCTTAGGTTTATAGCAGACATGCTGCGGAAATGCATTTTGAGTTCTAAGCAAATGCTGTACACGTGGACTGTGAGAACTTTGCAGGCTGACAGGATTTTTCCCATTTTTTTCTCTTTTCACATTTTATAAAGCACTTGCTTTAGATTTATAGCCATGTGTGCTTAATCATAAAACAACCAAATACATCTTGAAAGCGAGTCACATTTTGAATATCCCCCTTAATGTGGTGTTCAGATTGTAACTCCTTACCATGCTGTGAAGGCTGTGGATATGGGGTGCTTATCTGTGCCCAGGGGCACTTGTCTGTGCCCAGGGATGCTTATCCATGCCCTGGGGCTCTTGTCCATCTCCAGGGATGATTGTCTAGGCTCAGGTTCCTTCACTGGGGCTGATGCCATGTGCTTCTCCTCTCCTGTCCTGGAAGCTTCTGCTGCACTGCTGAATTTGAGCACTAGAGTATTGGAGTGGTGAGAGATGGTGACACGACCTCAGACCTGCCTGCCATATGGATTAACACAGTGTAAGGTAAAATCAAGCCGAAATGACCAGGCGAGGAGGCTACAAAGGAGCCAAAAGTTTAATAGGGCGCAATTCCGGGCGATGTTCTCCGGTCTGTTTAGTCACAGGCCAGAGAAGTCTGGCCCAGCAGGGCAGGCAGTGAGTTTATAAAGAAGTTAGGGGGAGGGAGAGCATAGGTCTACAGTGGTGAGAGGATTGGCTAGCCTTAGGCACCTTTTCCAGGTTGGGAGGGGCAGCAGCCAGGGACTTTGGCACATCATCAGGCCGGAATCTGTTGGTCTCTTTCCCTTACTAGGCTGGGGTTGGGGGCTTTGCTGACCCCTTTCCCTATTTGGTGAGGACTGAGCTCATCCGACGTGCTCACCCCTCCCTCCGGTGCCTCCAGTCTTACACACAGGAATCCTGCTTTTCAAATTTAGGGGTGAGCATCTTACTGCAGAGGAAAGTAGAGGCAGTTTTACCCCCCTCAGTTGAAAAGGGGTTTCTTGTGCAACAGATCTTTCCTTTTTATCCAGAGTACTGACAGGGAAATATATAACTAGACTCCTCCGTAGCAGATCCCAGTAACATGCTCCCTTTGATGCCATGTTGAGAAGGACATTTACAACTGTTATGCTGAGAACCCTGAAAGTGGCTTTCTCCTACAGATTGGGGATGTTTGCCTGAATATAGGATCTGCCGCCTGACAGGTGAGCTTCATGTCCAGTAGAGATAAGTTTATACTGAAGTGCAAGGACAGGCATATTCTTCTCTGATTTATAGGGGTCCTTGGGAAATGCGTTGATTGTGGACTTTCACTGAAGCTGTTTGGACATACCCTGATCTCTCTTGGCTGATTTAAGCCATGTGGAGTGCCTTTCTTTATGTGTGGATTCCCTTACAGCAACATGTATTTGATGTGGGCAGTTTTTATAGAGAAGCCTGGTAGAATTTGTAAAATACTAAAAACTATTACTTGTAGTTTGAGGAATAGACATTTTTCTTCAGAATCTGCCTGGTGCAGTCCTGGGGGTTTGTTTTCTTACAGGGGAGGCTGTATAATTCCCCGCTCTGTGGGCCCTCCCTCTACTTTGGAAATGAATGTTCTGGGCATTTTGGCTCCCTTTGAAATAGTCAGTTCACAGAGGGAGAAGATCCTTCACATCATGATCTGGAGCCTTATAGTTGCTCACCTGATTGGATTTTTTGAAATAACCCCTTATGCTTGGTTAGGAACATACTTTGTTGAGAAAGTGTATTTCTGTTCTAAAAAATTTGTTTTTCCTGACCAACACATCTCCCATCCCCCAACCAAAAGAACTATCAGCAGATATTTGCAGTTGCCTACTGTTTATTAGGTAATTGGGAGTAGGAATATTAATGGTACTATATGTCCTTAAATAACACTTTCAATGGGGAAAATTCAAGTACATGAGAACAAGGGAGTGTCTTCCCCTCTCCCCGAGGACTGTAACTTGATCCCTCCCCCATCTACTTTCCTGGAGTTTCATTAAACTTTTTGGAATGGAATAGTTAATGTTACAAGTTGGGCTCTGGAACTGGTTGCTGTGGAAACCTTAGCATGCATTTCGAGACTATTGTGTTTTTCTTTTTAATAGTAGGCATACTGTGGCATTGATCTGCTATTTTAGTGTGCACTTTCTTCTTTGGTGGGAAGGGGACGATGGTAGAGAAGAAAGGAGACTTTTAATGTATACTTTATTGAACACTGACTGAAATACATGGTGCTCTGGAGGGCAGCAGAATTCCCCGCCACCGACACCTTGGGGCTGGCAGTTGGCCCCAGAGCAGTGCATTCCACCTGTTCCCATCACAGGCCCTGTTTTTTGTGGCATGTTGAATGCCATGTGCTCAGAATCCCTGGACTCACACTGCCCTTGTGATCATTCCTTCTCAGGTTTAATAGGAGTAGAATAAGGTTGCTGCAGGGCAGAGACTAGGGCAAAGGTCTGTGTGGAAGAACATTTGCTCACTAGAGGGAAGGAAGCTGCAGATGTGTTCTTTTATGATCATGATGTTTATCTGCCTAGTTAAATCCTCATTGCTTGGGAAATGATACTGAAACCCTGGACTCTACAAGAGGATTACAAAATACTTTTTCCTTCCCGCCCTGTTATTTCCAAGCTAAATGATAATTTGCCCATCTTCTCCTTCAACAGCTCTACCAAAACTGTTTTGCCAGGAGTAGGATCAGTTCTAAATTTCCCAAAGTATTTTTTTTGGGCAGGGGTGGGATGGGTGGTCAGGCAGTGGCAAAGACATCTTCTTTACTCCCTTTGAAGTATTTTTTTTTGCTCAAAATTAGTGATAGTAACAGGTTGAGGAAAATTTATTTTCAGAAGAGAAAAGGAACAGAGAGCTTACTCAGGGATGTTGAAGATGGAATAAACTGTTGGCCTAGAAAAACTGACACTAGAAATTGATTTAAGCAAACCAGCAGACCATATTGTTTCATCATTAATGGTTCAACTTACTTTCTTCCTTTTCATCATCCTGTTGAATTTTTGTTCTTGTTGGCTACTTAAAGAGAATAACAGAAATAAAGAATTTCTTTTGCCTTGACCCGGGAACAGAGATGAAAGCAGAAAGCAAATTACTCTGTGTAATAGAATATTATTAGGTAAAGAAACAAAGTACATGGTGAAGTCCGTGTTTTCCCCCAAGGACTGACAGACTCTGTAGTGCACCCAGGCGTTACCAAGCTTCTGACTCAGAGCCTGGTGCTGTGAGCCAGCTGCCTTCACGGGGTAAGCCCTGCTTCTGCCACAATGACACCAGTCGAATGCTGTTGAGTTTGCTGTGGTGTGCCCAGGTTGTAATGACAGCTGCAATGCTCTTGCTGTGTTTTTTCCAGGTTTCCCACCTGGGAGAGTCCACCATGCTGCCAGGCTGGTGCTGGTGGTGGGTGAGACAGCGTGCCACCGGTGTGACTGCTGTCTAATGATTGAGGTGAGACAGCTGCATGCAGGATAGCTGGGCCACGTGCTCCAGGAGTCCTGAGTCACTGTGAAGTAAGTGCAGGCAGCTGGGAAATAACAGCTGGAAACAGAACGAAGTCATGTCTTGCTCTCTGGATGCCGGGCCAGAGTGGTAGGAAGGTGAGGAAGAGAGCTAGAAACAGAAAAGTATAATTCTAAAGTCAGAAAAGAAATTGTCTTGATTTAAATGAGTATACAGATGATTCCCAGGGAAGAAAGACATAGTGTAGGGAGTATTTCTATGAACGCTCATTGAAATAAAAACTAAAATAAATAAAACACATAGATTCAGCCTGTAAGTGAAAAACTTATCTGTGATTCTTGTTTATAGCTGAGATGGTACAGAAAAGCAAAGGAAGGAAAAAAAAATCAACCTGGTCCTGATCACCTTAGGAGGAAACCATGGGTGCATGAGAAGCACTGACTTTTCAAAACTGTTTCAACTAACGCCTGCCCTTAGTTAAAGCCCAGCATAAGTTGAGGCTTACACAGGTGCTGCAGACACAGCAGTGAAGAAGTCTTCTATCTTGAGCAGCACCAAGAAAGAGACATGCTTGCTAAGTGGAAGATAATATAAAACAACTTGGTTGTCTCTGACATTCATTTCTGCTCTGGTTGAATATTGGCCTGGCAGTTTTAAGAGCAATTTAATAAGTCTTAATTTCTCAGAGGCCAATGGAACTAGCATCTGTGATCACAGAAGCATTATAGATAATTTTTGAGAAATCATCAACAACAGGCAAGGAACATTACAAGATAGAGTAAATAATGTCCTAATTTTCCTAAAAGGGAGAAAGGACAGCTCCCATTAACCGTGGGTTGGTGAATTTGACCTTGCTTCCAGTCAAAATGCTAGAAAGGCTGGAAGGGCAGTCATACGTTCAAACAGGAGAAATCAGCATGAGGATACCATACTCATTTTTGAGAGAGTTGCTAGACAGGATAGTCAAAGAAATGCCCTGGAACTCTGATTCTCAACTTGGGCTGTATCTGAATTCCCCAATAGGCTTATGTCTGGTCAGTGGGGCTGAGATGGGGCCAAAGAATTTGTATTTCCAGAGAGTTTAGGAGACACTGATGCTGCTGGTCTAGAGAACCACTGCTCATTTGGTTACTATTGGCTAGGTTTGGGAAGTCATACAACTTTGGAGAACAGGGGCTTCTGCCTGTTGCTAGTGTTTTTATTTGAACAGATTTCTTTAGTGTTTTGTCAGAGGACTCCAACCTTGACCCTCACTTGTTGAGTAATTTCATCAGGGACCAAGATGATAAAAAACTGTGTTTCTCAAATCTGATGCAGCAAAAAATGGGGAGGGATAGCTAATGTTGAATGGTTGAGGGAGGGTTTAAATGATCTTGGTATGTCAGAAGTTTGGATTAATACAAGGTAATATTTAGCAGCAATACATGTAAAATGTCTGCAGTTATTTACACAAACATAGGAGTCTTGAAAAACATTTTAGAGGATCAAAGCTTAGGCATCTGCGTTGATCACAGCATTGTTTGAAGCAAGTTTATGGTAGACTATATCTTTCCCATCTTGCAACCTGTTTCTGCCTCTATGCTAGTTTGGGAAAGCACAGAAAAGGCCAAGATAAGTTTTGGGTCCTACTAAGGGATTTATTCCATGGTCAGGCCATATCTAGAATATTTTCTACCATTCTAGCAACATATTTGAAGATTTTGACAAAATGGAGAATATATTTTGAGTGAAGAGACCAAGATGTTTAAAGTGGCATTGGTGGACTAGAGTTCCCTGGAATGATTGGAGGAGTGTTACATACTTAGCTTTGAGTCTGTTTAAGTCATCACATGGTAATTGTCTAAAATCTGAGGGTGAATCTGAGGGTGTTATTTGTATCTTATGTAATATCTGTAAAAGTAGGCCCAAGGCTGAAAAATATGGGTATGTAAATTTTGCATTAATATTCAGGAACACTTATATATTGATGCAGAGTAATTTAAAAAGTAGTGAGCTCTTCCTAAATGTGGTGTGTTTAAGCTGAGCCCTGATGACTCTCTATCTGGAAGCCCTGATGTAGAAAATCTGGGATGGCTTTGCTACCAGGATCACACATCCTTATTTCTTGTTCATAGCATGGGGGCTGCAGGTGAGCTGTACCTCTGCAGGGTCCTACTTGGCTCCAGGGTCTTCTCTCAGGACATGGAATGAAGGAGCAGCTCCCGCCTGGAACATACTGCTCTGATGGTAGAGGCAGGATTGTAGGCAAATCTGGGCCAGACTACCAAGTTGTTTGTAATTACAGCTTCTCCAGGGATGGGGAAGACATTGTGTTTGCCTCCAAACCACCGGCCAAGGGTGCCACATGGCCACAGGCCTTAAGTGGAGAAGTGACTCCCACTCTGTGCAAGGGTGTGGCCTCTGATGGGGCAGGGACGGGGGATAGGGAGAGGGTTGTGAGTTATAACCTTGATACAGGGAGGGAGCAGGTAGTTGGACACAGTAATCTTACCATGGATAAAGATTCAATTACCTCAACGTATATTGATTGACTATAAAAAATCATGCTAAGGCATGGAGGCTTCAGAGATCATAGAAATAGTTCCTTGAGGAGGTCACCCTAGAAGGGCAAAAAGAGTCAAAATCAAATACATTACTATGCAATTTAATGAATACAAAGAGCAGTATGTCTCAAGTATGGAGGTGGCAGAGATGAGGGTGGAAGTGACTTGGGAGGGGTGGAGAGTGAAAGAAAAGTATGCCCAGAGGCAGGGACGTCTAGCCTGAGTTTTGAAGGTGGAATTAAGAATTTGTGACACAGGATTAAAGATGGCGATGTGAGAGGTGAGACAGAGGTTTCCTCCTAAAACTACATATAATACAAAAATGCAATTAATACGACTAATCCTGAAAGAGCAACAGAAAAGAGGGCTGCGCCAAACTGCATACACCTGCAGAAAATAATAAGACTCAGAGAACAGGGTAACATACCAAAGCTTACTGGCGGGAGGAAGAGAAATGGAGCACAGAGGGAGTGGAGGCCTGGAAGTGCTGAATACATAACTCTGGAGATCTGTTCTGGGAGCACAAACCTACATTTTCATGGTGCTTTCATGGTAGGGGGTTGGATTAGGGGGTTGGAAAGCTAAGACAGGCAGAATTCCTGGAGAGACTGAGATTCCAGCTGCTTATGGAAAGCAGGGATCCATATCCGCCTGCTCTGGGACAAAAGAAAGGCAGGCAGTGTGAGTGATTTCCTAACAAGGAAGCCCTTAGCAAAAGGGCTGCTAAAGGGGCAAGGATTGCACAAAGCTTACTGCTCACAGGAAAGGACAGGTAGACAAAATTGTCTGGGTGCAATCTGACCAGCAGGTTGGGGACTTTCTTTATCTGCAAGCGCTACAGCTCCCTGGCTGGCTACACAACTCCAGGGAGCCCCTCCATGATACGCAGCCTACTGTGCCTTTCTCCCGGCCAGCCGCACCTGGCTAGCAAAAAGGGAAACCCTACCCTGGCGTTAGGCCAGCCAGAGGGAAGGCCCATCTACAGCAACTACAAACGCAAAGCACAGAGACTTATACCTGTGTGCTTGGCCCACTGGTTGAGGCAGTGGAGGCAGGCATAGCAGCCAGGAAGGAGGGAACAGCTCTTTCCTACCCCCAAGCACAAATACCACTCCCCTACGACCCCTGACATTGCTTCAGGGGCTGAGCAGCTCCAGAGAGTGGAGCTTCTGGGTACAAGAGGGAGCCATATACAAATATGAAACGCCAAAGAAACCTGGTTCAAAGTAAAATTATGAATACAACTTCTGAGAAAGATTGAAATGAAATCAACCTCATGAATCTTCCTGGAAAGGATTTCAAAATAAAAACCATTAACATACTCATGGAAGTACAGAAAAATATTCAAGAACTCAAGAATGAATTCTGGTCTGAGATCCAGTCATTGAACAAAATGGAGGGTATTAAAAGCAGATTAGGTATGGTGTAGGAGACAATAAATAAAATAGAAACTAGAGAAGAAGAATACAAAGAAGCTGAGACACAGAGAGAAGAAAGGATCTCTAAGAATGAAAGAATATTGAGAGAACTGTGTGACCAATCCAAACGGAACAATATTCGCAATGTAGGGGTACTAGAAGAAGAGAGGAAGAAAGGGACAGAAAGTGTCTTTGAGGAGGTAATTGCTGAAAACTTCCCCAGTCTGGGGAAGGAGATAGTCTCTCAGGCAGTGGAGATCCACCGATCTCCCAACACAAGGGACCCAAGGAAGACAACACCAAGACATATAGTAATTAAAATGGCAAAGATCAAGGATAAGGACAGACTTAAAAGTAGCCAGAGAGAGAAATAAGATCACATACAAAGGAAAGCCCCTCAGGCTATCATCAGACTTCTTAGCAGAAACCTTACAGGCCAGGAGGGAGTGGCATGATGTGTTTAATGCAATGAAGCAGAAGGGCCTGAAACCAAGATTACTTTATCCAGCAAGATTATCATTTAAATTTGAATGAGGGATTCAACAATTTCAGATAAGCAAAAGCCAAAAGAATTTACCTCCCACAAACCATCTCTACAGTGTGTTTTGAAGTGACTGCTATAGATGGAAGTGTTCCTAAGGTTTAATACCTGTCACCAGAGGTAATAAAATCACAGTAATGAAAGTAGAACAATTAATTACTAAGCAAATGCAAAATTAAAGCACCCATCCCCACAGTCAATCAAGGGATAGACAAAGAGTACAGAATATGGTACCTAATAAGAAATGGAGGAAGAAAAAGGAGGAGAAATAAAGAACCTTTAAATTGTGTTTGTAGTGATCAAAACCGAAAGTTTCTGTGATGAATGCCCTTGTACTGTTCACCATGTAAGAATTTATTCACTATGTAAGAATTCGTTCACCATGTAAGAACTTGTTCATTATGCTTCAGAAGATTGGAGACTGACGAGAATTAGGCTTGAGATGGATTAATGATTGTACATTGAGCATTGACCCCCCTATACTGAATTTTATTGTTGTTAACAACCATTTGATCAATAAATATGAGAGATGCCCTCTCAAAAAAAAAAAAAAGACCCCTACCAAAACTCTGTATTAAACAATTAAGCAAAGTCAGTCACATTAATTCTCTAAAATAAAATATCAAACTAGGAATATAAGCATTCTTCAGTGAGATTAGTTAAAACTAAAAAGCCAGGAGTAACTTAGCTTGGAATGTATGAATATCCCTCAGATAAGAAAGTATCTCAGCATAGCCTGTTTTCACTGTGTCAATTAGATCATACCATTGTAAGATTTACTTTAGCTTGCTAAAAAGCCCAGTTTATTTTCTTTAACTTTACCCAGATGCTGCTTTTCTTCCTCCAGCCCTAACTCAAGTAATTTGCAACGTAGGCAAGAAAAATGGCAAGCAAGCCCAGTCATAAACAACATAGTAAAAACAGGAAGGATTCCATCTTAAAAATAAGATTGCATTTTAAAACCCAAGAAGTCAAAAAGTAAGTTTCTTAACATAACAGACAATAACTCAGCCCACCTTGGGAGCAGGACAGGCAGTCTTGATTGATATGCTCCCAGACCAAGAAGCTGCTATTCTGGGAAAGAATCAAAGCAGTACATTTCTTGTGTTAAGTTAACTTTGCAAAATAACCCAGAAGACTGATAAGAAACTTAGTGTCTCTTCAAAAACAAACATTTGGGGACCATTTAGCAGGTCTGCATCCCTAGCCCTTTGTCTCTCAACCACCTATAAAATCCCTAAACACACAACTATGGACTCTCTTGTCCCCTCCTGGCATGAGCCAGGTGCTCTGTTCTCTCACTTTATCTCTAAATAAAAGCTTCTCACTTGCTCTCCTATAAAAAAAAAAAAAAAGAATTGTGTTTGTAATAGCATTTTAGTGAGTTAAGTTAGACTCTTAGATAATAAGGAAGTTAACCTTGAACCTTTGGTAACCATCAATCTAAAGCCTTCAGTGGCAATAAGTACATACCTATCGATAATCACCCTAAATGTAAATGGACTTGTCAAATGCACCAATCAAAAGACATAGAGTCAGTGAATGGATAAAAAACAAGATCCATGTATATGCTGCCTACAAGAGACTCATTTAAACCCAAAGGCATACACAGACTAAAAGGGAAGGGATGGAAAAAGATATTTCATGCAACTGATAGTAAGAAAAAAGCAGAAGTTTGCAGTACTTGTATCAGACAAAATAAACCTCAAAAGAAAGAAAGTCACAAGAGACAAAGAAGAACATTACATAATGATTAAGGGGTCAATCCAATAAGAAGATATAATATCTATGGGCACATAGATTATAAATATCTATGTGCCCAACGCAGGAACACATTCATATGTGAAACAAATACTAACGGAATTAAAAGGGGAAATAGAATGCAATGCATTCATTCTAGGAGACTTCAACACTCCACTCACTTTGAAGGACAGAACAACCAGTCAGAAAATAAGTAAGATGACAGAGGCACTGAACAACACATTAGAGCAGATGGACCTAATAGACATCTGCAGAACTCTACACCCAAAAGCAGCAGAATACACATTCTTCTCAAGTGCATATGGAACATTTTCAAGAATAGATCATATAATAGGCCATAGAAAGAGCCTCAGTAAATTAAAAAAGATTGAAATTGTACCAACCAGTTTCCTAGACCACAAATTACACAAAGAAAATGAAAAATCCCACAAACACATGGAGGCTTCACAACAAGCTCCTAAATAACCAATGGATCAATGACCAAATAAAAACAGAGATCAAGCAATATATGGAGACAAATGACAACAATAATTCAACACTGCAAAATCTGGGATGCAACGAAGGCTGTGCTAAGAGGAAAGTATATTGCAATACAGGCCTACCTCAGGAAAGAAGAACAATCCCATAGGAACAGTCTAAACTCACAATTAATGGAACTAGAAAAAGAAGAACAAATGACGCCCAAAGTCAGTAGAGGGAGGGACATAATAAAGATTAGAGCAGAAATAAATAAAGTCGAGAAGAATAAAACAATAGAAAGAATCAGTGAAAGCAAGACCTGGTTCTTCAAGAAAATAAACAAGAGAGATAACCCCCCTAGCCAGACTTACCAAGAAAAAAAGAGAGTGTATACACATGAACAGAATCAGAAATGAGAAAGGAAAAATCACTACAGACACCACAGAAATACAAAGAATTATTAGAGAATACTATGAAAAACTATATGCTAACAAACCCGAAAGAAACAAACCTGGAAGAAATGGACAACTTTCTAGAAAAATACAACCTTACAAGGCTGACCCAGGAAGAAACAGAAAATCTGAACAGACCAATTACCAGCAACGAAATTGAACTGGTAATCAAAATAGTTCCTAAGAACAAAACACCTAGGTCAGCTGGCTTCACTGGTGAATTTTGTCAAACATTTAGTGAAGACCTAGTACCCATCCTCCTTAAAGTTTTCCAAAGAGTAGAGGAGGAGGGAATACTTCCAAACTCAATTCTATGAGGCCTGCATCACTCTAATAAAAAAAACCAGGCAAAGACCCACCCCCCAAAAAAAGAAAATTACAGACCAATATCTCTAATGAACATAGATGCAAAAATACTCAACAAAATATTAGCAAATCTAATTCAAAAGTACGTCGAGGATCATACACCGTGATCAAGTGGGATTCATCTAAGGGATGTAAGGATGGTACAACATTCGAAAATCCATTAACATGGTACACCACATCAACAAAAAGAAGGACAAAACCCACATGATCATCTCCATTGATGCTGAAAAAACATCCATTCATGATAAAAACTCTGAAGAAAATGGGTATAGAGGGCAAGTACCTCAACATAATAAAGGCCATATATGACAAACATACAGACAACATCATACTTAACAGCAAGAAGCTGAAAGCTTTTCCTTTAAGATCAGGAAGAAGACAAGGATGCCCACTCTCCCCACTTCTATTCACCATAGTTCTGGAGGTCCTAGCCACGGCAATAAGACAACACAAAGAAACAAAAGGCATCCAGATTGGCAAGGAAGAAGTTAAACTGTGTCTGTCTGCAGAAGACCTGATATTGTACATAAAAACCCCTAAGGAATCCACTTCGAAACTACTAGATCTAATATTTGAATTCAGGAAAGTTTTAGGATACAAAATTAATACACAGAAATCTGTTGCATTCCTATATACTAATGATGAACTTGCAGAGAGAGAAATCTGGAAAACAATTCCATTCACAGTTGCATCAAAAAGAATAAAATACCTAGGAATAACCCTAACCAAGGAAGTGAAAGACCTATACTCTGAAAACTACAAGACACTCCTGAGAGAAATTAAAGAAGATACCAGTAAATGGAAACACATCCTGTGCTAATGGATAGGAAGAATTAATATTGTCAAAATGGCCATCGTGCCTAAAGCAATCTGCAGATTAAATGCAATTTCTATCAAAATATCAACAGCATTCTTCAATGAACTAGAGCAAATTTTTCTAAAATTCTTATGGAACCACAAAAGACCCCGAATACCCAAAGCAATCCTGAGAAGGGAGAATAAAGCTGCGGGGATTGTGCTCCCCAACTTCAAGCTCTACTACAAAGCCACAGTAATCAAGACCATTTTGTACTGGCAGAAGAATAGAACCATAGACCAATGGATCAGACTAGACAGCCCTTATATAAACCCAACCATACATCGTCAATTAATATATGATGAAGGAGCCATGGACATACAATGGGGAAATGGCAACCTCTTTAACAACAAGTGTTGGCAAAACTGGACAGCTACATTCAAGAGAATGAAACTGGATTGTTGTCTAACCCCATACACAAAAGTAAACTCAAAATGGATAAAAGACCTGAATGTTAAGTCATGAAACCATAAAACTCTTAGAAGACAACATAAGCAAAAGTCTCCTGAATATGACCACGAGCAATTTTTTCCCCGAACACATCTCCTTGAGCAAGGGAAGCAAAAGCAAAGTGAATACATGGGACTACATCAAAGTAAAAAGTTTCTGTGTAAGGGACACCATCAACGGAACAGAAAGGCATCCTATAGTGTGGGAGAATATATTTGTAAATGACATATCTGACAAGGGGTAATCATCCAAAATATATAAAGAACTCACGTACCTCAACACCCAAAAAGCAAATAACCTGATTAAAAAATGGGCAGAGGCTATGAAGTGACAATTTTCCAAAGAAGAAATTCAAATGACTCCATGAAAAGGATACATGAAAAGATGCTCCATATTACTAATCATCAGGGAATTGTAAATTAAAACCACAATGAAGTATCACCTCACACCAGGAAGGATGACCAGCTTCAAAATGACTAAGAACAATGAATGGTGGGGAGGATGCAGAGAAAGGTGAACCGTCCTACACTGCTGGTGGGAATGTAAGCTAATTCCACCATTGTGGGAAGCAATATGGAAGTTCCTCAGAAAACTAAAAATAGAAATACCATTTGACCCGGGAATCCCACTCCTTGGAATTTACCCAAAGAATACAACTCTGATTCAAAAAGACATATACACCCCTTAGTTTATTGCAGTAGTATTTACAATAGCCAAGATATGGATGCAACCTCAGTGTCCATAAGTAGATGAATGGATAAAGAAGAGGTGATACATATACACAATGGAATACTATTCAGCCATAAGAATTAACAAATCCTATAGTTCGCAACAACATGGATGGAGCTGGAGGATATTATGCTCAGTGAAATAAGCCAGGTGGAGAAAGACAAGTGACAAATGATTTCCCTCATTTGTGGAGTATAACAATGAAGCAAAACTGAAGGCATAAAATAGCAGGAGACTGAGAGACTCCAAAAAGAGACTAGTGCTTACCAAAGAGGATGGGTGTGGGAGGGTGAGTGGGGAGGGACCGAGAAGGGCATTGAGGGGTATTATGTTAAGTACACATGGTGTGGGGGATCACGGGGAAAAGAGTGTAGCACAGAGGAGGGAGACAGTGAATCTGTGGCATCTTACTACACTGATGGACAGTGACTGCATTTAGGTATGGGTGGAGACTTGATAATATGCGTAAATGTAGTAACCACATTGTTTTTTCATATGAAACTTTCATAAGAGTATATCAATAATGCCTTAATAAAGAATTTCAAAAAAACAAAAAAAGAAGAATTTGGTATGTGGGGAAGAGGGTGGGGGTCGGGTTTTGGGTCATGGACAGTGTAAGTGCAACCAGAGATGTGACATGGTGGGCTTTGTCATGGAGACACTTCCATCCCCTGCTGTGCATTCTGTGCGTAGAGCAGTGCATACTGAGTGAATGGTCTGTCAGTCAGTCAGTATTGTGTTGGAGGGAGGGGAAGGGAGGAGCAAGTGGACCAGAGAAGCGGTGATTCTGTGTTACTTCTCATGTGATGCTTGGGGATTGGGTTAGAAGCGGCCGAGGCTGGAGTAGAGAAAGTGAGTTGCCAGAGAGAAGTGGTAAAGATCTGAAGGGAGGTAGGAAAGCATGAGACTGATGCAGGGACTCTTCAGGGGATGGGATTGGTAGGCCTCATGGGATGGTTGGATGTAGGGGGTCAGAGGACAGGTCTTGGGTGAATCCATGTGACTCAGTGGATGTTGGTGGCAAAATCACCAGGCTTAGGTGTGCAGGAGAAGGAAGAGCAAGAATAAGATGGAATGAGGGGAAGGTGATGAATTTTGTTTGAGTGACCGAGTGACATCCAGATGCAGATATCCAGTGGGCAATTGGATATATGTGATTCTGTCTGAAAAGGTATATTTGAGCTTCAGTAGCAAGTAACTGATAGTTGTACCTTAAGAATGAATGATTTTGAAGAGTTTGAGACTGTGTAATGTTTGAAGAGGAAAGTGTCCAGGACAGAACCTCTAGGAGACAAGTGTAGGGCATGGGCAGGGGAGGAAGCAGTTTGAAGGAGAAGGAGTGGGAATATTTTCAGAGGTGGGAGGATAACCAGGGAAGGTGACATCCAGCTTGCAGGAGTGGCTGACTGCCCTGTGCCACAGCGTCCTAAGGCCTGGGCATGTGACCATTGCCATTGGTGCCTCAGGAGTGTGAGGAGGGGAAGAATTCCAGTAGTGCTCAGTGAGGGAGAGATTTGGGGGACCTGCTTAAAGAACTTGACTGAGGAGTGATGGATAGAGGTGGGGAGTCATGATATTTTAGCAGGCACATAGCTCTCCTTTCTCCTCCATAACTGGAAGATGCAGAGCCAGTGGAAGTTTAACTTGACTTCTCAAGTTCCCTTCTGCTTTGGAGCTCCTGTCAAAGCATGGAGTTGCAGAGACTGACCTTTTTAGGTCAAGGATTTCTAGCCTTTTTACCCTGTCCCTTCTGTGTCAGTTTTCTGTTGCCATGTAACCAATTAGCTCAAATTTAGCAGCTTTAAGCAATACACGTTAGTAAAAAGCTTTAATAAGTTTAATAATTAATTTACTATAGTAGTTTCTCTGGGTCATGAGCCTGGTCATGGCTTAGCTGGGACCTGTACTTCATGATCTCTCACAAGTTGCAGTCAAGGAGAGTACCATGGCTTAGGTCTCATCTGAGGGCTTGCCTGGGGAAGGATCTGCTGCCAAGTTCACTCACAGAATCTGGGTGTTGGAGGGATCAGTTCCTTGCTATGTGGTCTTCTCTACTGTGGTAGCTTATTTCATCAAACATATGGCATGAGCAGGGAAGGAAAGAGAGAGGGAGAGTCTGCCAGCAAGGTAGAAGTCACTGTCTTATGTAACCTTATCACAAAAGTGACATCACCTTGTTATTGTGTTGATCAGAAGCAAATCACAGGCCCTACCCATATTCAGGAAAGGGAATTACACAAGGGAGCAAATACTAAAAGGTGGGAATCATGGGGTGGGTGAGAAACTTGAGACTCCTTGCCATGGAATAGAGCTCATGGCATATCTCTTAATCTTGAGACTTTTGCAGCATGCCCTCAAGGAAGTTGAAGCCCATGGTAAAAGGGCATGAGTTATTTCATACCAGCAGATGTTTTCACAGTGAACATGAGATGCGATCTGAACTTTGAAGTGGTAGCTCCAGAATTTCCATGTAGAAGAGGGACTTAGTGATAGGGCGGCAGTCTGATGGGATGTGGGTACACAATAAGCACAGCTTACTTAGGAGGTAGAGCTAAAGCCTCCTAAGGCCTCAGTGTGAGACACACTGCTCTGAAGGATGCAAATATTTTTTCCAGCAATGAAGGGATAAGAACCAGGGTTGAGCTAGTCCATTGAGGTGGGGGCAGCAGGAGAAGGGACTCTAACTGGATCAGGCCTGGTGTATTTTGGGGAGAAGGTTTGCAATTCTGTGAGACTGTATCTCAAGGTGCATAGATGGTCATGAGGGAGAGTGTATTCAGAAGGAGGCAGGTCGTAGACCTTCAAAGGAAAGGGTTGGGGGGCAGATGCGGGCTCTAACCCAGGAGCCTGATATGATGAGATTTGTTTCAGAACAAGTAATCTCTGGCTGCAGTGGGGAGGATGACTGAGGTGTTCTTAATATTCACATCTGCCTTGTTTGGTATTGGCAGGAGACTGGAAAGGTGCTGGCAATCCCAGGAACTCAGGTCTGCTGATACCTGTGTCTCCTGAGAAGCCTGGGCAGGGGCTCAGGTTTGGTGGGTGAAGGGGATGTGGAGCCCCACACAGGAATCCACCCTGTTGTACCTTTCCAGCATGGGAAGTCAGTTATTCAGAGGGCAGGCAAGTGACATTACCAACTCTGACTAAAGAACTGATGTTCCTGTGTGTGTGTGTGTGTAGTTTATATAAAAAGAAGTGATTTTAAAAAGACATCTTTTCATGATGTAGTATTGGTATATTCAATGTCAAGCAGAAATGGTTGCTTTCTTTGTCTCATGCTTCTTTAAATTATAGCTTTACATATTTTAACACCTGATGTTCAAAAGGAAGAGAAATGGCACCTGTGGCAGTTTAGTGTCATGTTACATGACCTGGCAACTTGTGTTGGTTGGGTGTGTGCTTGCTCTAGGCTTGTGAGTCCTTGGCTGCCGCAATTTACTTTCATGAAGCTTATGTTTGTGGGCTTCTGCAGCTGTGGCACTCAGGCACAGAGTGCTCTAGTTGGTTCCTGTCCCTTTACCCGTAACTCAGAACATTTATTTTCTGATGGTCTTGAGAATTACCGTGGAGGTCCTATGGATCTCTTCAAGTCATTCTTTGTCCAGAAGAATGGGGAATCCTTTTGACTGAGAAGAAATTAGAGTCATATTTTGGGGAAGAGCCATCAAACAAGTCATGAATTTGGAAAACACCATGCCTGGTAGCTATGTAGTTATTGCCAGAATTTATAAATTTAATTAATCTGTGTATTAAATTTATCTGTGAAAATGGTATGAAGCTATCACAGAGCAAGGGCAAGATGCCCTCATGCCTCCTAAGCTTTTTTATTATATAAAACTACATGGCAGTGATTTATTTGATTGATATTGGCCTGTTGCAGACACAAAGAGTGTTTAATAGCACGGTTGGAAGGAGGGCCCTGAACCACCTGTTTACATGGCTTTATTGTCCTACAGATCACTCTAGCCATGACTGTGTGGCCTCTGGAAGCAAAATAAACTCATTCAAATAGGTGGCAATGGATCAAACCCTAGCCTGGAGGAAACTAGGGAAGGAAGTTCAGCTTAAGCACAGCAGGAAGGAAATTCAAGTCTAGGAACACGTTCTCATGCCTCTTTGTCACAATCTGGCCTACACAACTCATAGACCCTTAAGCCTCAGGGTTTAATACAACAGAAGTTTATTTGTTGCTTAAACAAAGTCATATGCAGGCTAGATGACCCCTCTTCATTATCTCCTGGGTCACTTCTGCAGCTTGGAGAGAGACAGGAGGGGGTACACTTAACTGCCTTACTTTGCAAGTGAGAAACATCACTTCTCCCTCCTGTCCAGTGGTCTGCACCTGTCACATGTCCCAGCTAACAGCAAGAGTGACTGGGAAATGCAGGGAAGCACACGGAGTACTAGTCTTTGCTACACCCCTTGCACAGTGTGTATCTTAGAACTCATCATCTTATTGGGTCACAATAGAGGTGTTCTCATTCTGCAGTGGCTCTCAGGCTGTAATGGAAGGAGCTGTTGATCCATGGGTCATGGAGTGGCTCAGAGTGTGGGCTCCCACCTTGGAGTCTGAATTCTGGATCCATCGCTTACTGGGGGACATTGGGCAAAGTTCTTAACTTCTCTGCATCAGTTTCTTCATCAGTAAAACGGGGTCACTGATAGGATGGTCTTAACTGGGCAATGATGAATAAATAACTTAAAGTTTAAAATACTGCCTGGAATGTAGCCAGTACTCATCCACATTGTCCTCCTCATGAAAGGCATCCACTTCCATCCTGGCCAGCAAGATCATTGGCGCGTGCGCGCGTGTGCGTGTGTGTAACTAATACATTATCCTCATGCATCTTATTTATTGTTTTATCCATAGGAGAAAGAAAAGTTGATCCACTAAAGTGTTGTAGCATGTTTTTCTTTGCCTTCACTAAGGGTAAGGTTAAAACTCAATTCCTCAGGATGCCTTTGTGAACACTGGATACTTTGTAGAGATCTTGGTTGTACACAGGTTTAATTCTCTGGTGTTTGCTTTCTGTGACTTCTGTTAGGCGTTTGAGGGCATTAGATCTGCATCTTTGAATTGCGTTAATTTATTTTAACTTGCATTCTCCAGTAATAATGAACAAGGCAGCTATCAGAGCTGACTTTGTTATGCTCCAGAGAATTCTAAGAGATTTTAATAGATGATTCAAGGGTCTCTCAACCTGTCTCTAGATTGACAGAGCAGGTAAGAATGAAGAGGCAGCTACTAGGAATAGTTCACCTCTCTGGCAATCTGTTTTCTTCTCATCAGCTGTTTCCAAAAAGCCTTCAGCAAGACGCTGTCTGACATTCAGTTGACACCATTTGCAATCACTCTGAAAAAGCTCTAAACCTTTTGGAGTGCGTCTTTAGGAAAGACCACCAGTAAAGTTGAGGCTGAGGTTGTTAAGTGTAAAATGGCTTTTGTGCTGCAAGGTAGAAATGGAATCATTTAGCTTCATTTTAGTGAAAGGCTTAGAGTTTATGTAACAGAACTAACTGCTTTCTTTTATACTAGGGCTCGCAAACGTTAATTATGGGAGCAGGGACAAAAAGGAAATTGTCTTCTGTGGCCTGGTGGATTGCGTGATGAGCTTTTACCTGCACTCAGTACATACCTGTATCGGCCTGCAGTTGAGATGGAGAAATGCAGGGCTCTTGGACGTTCCCTCACTTGATCACTGCATCATTTGAAGGGAGGCTACTGTGCCACAAAGCCCTCTCTGCTTGTGAGGGAGAAACCAGAGAGGATCAGGCAGAAACATGTCCTTGTTTGAGCCTGCGGAGGAATTGGGCAACCAGTTTTCATACATCAAGTGCTGAGAGCCATGTGCTATGGGACAGCCATGTAATGTAACTCTGCTGTCTGCAGGGCATTCTCATGCACTCAGGTGTGATGTGGTCATGGTCTACAAAACAATGATAACAAATGGGAGAAGGAATAACAGAATATGTCACTGGAATACAGAGTAGAGCGAGCACAAGCATGCCAGTGGGGGCAGTGAGGGTGGAGACAAGCAGAGTGAGTGGCTGTGGGTGGGGTGGGGTGTGGCTCCGGAGTGTGAAGCAGCTGGTGTGGGTCTTGGCCCAGTGTCGACACATGTGAGTCAAATGTAGGCAGCCACCATGTGCTCTGTGGAACGGGGGTAATAATAGTACTTTTGCCATAGAGTAGTGAGTTAGTGCATGTAGAGATATTTAGAGTGCTATCTTGATTTTCTGTGAGTTCTCAATCACTTGGGAATTCTTGAAGAAAAGTTAATAAAAAGTAAGTTGAGGTTTATTGTGAAGCACCTCTGATGTGATGTGATGCTAAGGAATTTGGACCTCATCCTATAAGACTTAGAAATTGTAGGCAAAGCAATGCCTGAAGAAAGTTATAGAGACACTGGAGCACTGGCAGAGTGGTCCAGGGTGGATCAAGTGGAAAGAGACTGAGGGCAGGAAGGCTTGCTGGAACTGGTTGGCGTGATTGACACATATGTGCTTCAGGGGGTTACCGGGGTGGCATCAAATAGGGCAGGATTGCAGTGGACCTTTCTGCCTTACAATGTAGAGGGTGTTTAAGGACGTAAACTATAGGTTGAGTGAATGATTAGATAATTTGGAGACTGTCCAAGACTAGACCCCTGTAGACACATTTTAGTTTCATCCTTAGTCCTATGCAGTGATCTTCAATGCTTTATCTAAGACACTCAGGTTTTGATGCCTTGAGATCATCGATGTAGTGTTGTGACTGTCTTAACTGTGCTATAATCAGAAAATTGGTTGACTGATTACTAATTCCTGATAAACTTTCTAATTAAAAGAAGAAAGAAATGTGGCTGTCATATTTCATTAAGCACAGTTAAATTTTGGTCCTTGTCTTGCCAATGGGTTTCAGCCCCGGGGAAGTTCGCTGTGGATTCAGTGTGACCAAAGAAGTTGACAGCAAACTGTTCTTTGGGGTGAAAGGGTTATACCCAACTTTATTTCCAGGTGGCAGGTCAGTCACTAGAATCCCATTCACTCAGAGCAAGTCTGTATGCAGCAAGCCAGTCTCTGCTTCTGCGCCCCTCTGTCCGCCCAGCTGTCCTCTGGGCTTCTCTGCACAGCCGTCCTGCACAGCCATCCCACACAGCCATCCTGCAGAGCTGTCCTCTGGGACTCCCTGCACAGTTGTCCCGCACAGCGGTCCTCTGGGCTTCTGTCCTTGGTGCTGCCACCACTCCAGCCTCTGCTCTGCTCTCCTGCAGCCTTGCAGCCCTGCCACTCACCATGTGGCACCCAGAGCACTGGGTGGAGCTCTTTATTTTATAGAGTCAAATTGCCCACAGGTGTGCAGTGGGCTAGTCAACCAGGGCCAGGTGAGAATCCTCTCATTTCATCCACAGTCCTGCAAATGATTTCTTCCTTATCCAATTTTATTTTTCTCTACAGAAGAGTCTTGGTGACTCCTTTCTTTTAGTTTTCTATTTTTCTGAGTTGTGTCCTGTATCTGGGTTTATCTGATTTTTTTCCCTGTGCTGTCTTTTCTACAGATAAAGTAGTGGAATTATCATATGTATAAATTCCAGATGTTCCCACTTAAACCACACTGCTCCTTTTGGAAATTCCCATCATGCTTTAGCTTTTGTCTGTAGGAAGAACTGTATAGAGCAGTGCCTGAGTGATTCATGTCCTGCTCTGTGGCAGGAAGAATGCCTGTAAGTTTCTGGAGTTGTTAGCCTTGTATGCAGTGGATGCCAGGTTGGGGAATTGGGCCTGAATGGCCTCAGTGACTCTAGAAACTAGGTCCTCCTGGATATTCAGGGTCTTTCTTCCTACTTCTTTTTCCTGAGCAGATATAAAGCTGCTGTAATGTTATTTTTAAGGGCTCTGCTTTAGAGGCTTTTTGGTGACTTTACAGCTACTCTTCCTGCATGTCTTTAATTTGAAGTACAAAAAAGGTGGAAATGGCTGGAGTATGATTTGAGTGATGTAATATCCACAGCTGTCGTGGGGATTCTGAGATTGGGATGTAGGATCTAGGACCTCCTGATCTAGACCTTGATAATCGACTCATGAGGAGATCATTATCTTACCTCAAAGTCTCATTTGAAAATAAAGTCTCACCTAACAAAAGAAACTGAATGTTAAGGAAACTTAGAAGAAAATTAGCTCCCAAGCGGCAAAAACAGATGTTTTCTTTTGGCAGTTTTGTATGTCAGACCTAAGCTGAATGTAAATGAAGACTCATTCTTGTCTATTAAATTGGGAGTCTAGATGGAGATTGTCTTGTCCATGGGTTTCAGCCCTGTGCAAGTTTTGGATTCATTGTGACTGAAGAAATGCAGTAGAATGTTCTTGAGGTGAAAGGATTATACCCAACATTATTTCCATGGTGGCAGGTCAATTACTAAACTCTCCTTCACTCAGAGCGAGTCTGCATGCAGCAAGCTGGTCTCTGCCTCTGGGCCCCTCTGCCCACACAGCCATCCTCTGGGCCTTGTGACCCACACATCCGTCCTCTAGGCCTCTGTCCTTGGTGCTGCCACCACTCCAGCCTCTGCTCTGCTCTCCTGCAACCTTGCAGCCATGCCATCTTGTCGTCCAGAGCACTGGGTGGAGCTCTTTATATAGAGTCAATAGCAATGTATTGCCAACACGTGTGTAGTGAGCTAGCCAACCAGGGCCAGGTGAGAATCCTGGCCACAGGAACTCTCATTTTATCCACATTCCACCCCTCAGTCCCACAGACACAGGAGCCAAGCTGATATTGATTCTGAGGGCTTCTGCCTAAACTGGGAGCCCAAATTCACCAGCTCAGCCTGAGTATAGGGGCGGACCATAGAGTGCTCCATGACCTGGGGAGGGGGCTGTGCCTCTCCTTGGGGAACTCTTGGCTGCTGTGTCTTTATTTTCTTTACAACCACCGGGTGTGCTTGCAGTAGAGGAGGGGTCAGTGTCTCGGGCACTACCCCTTCATCTTTCCCCAGCTCCTCCATTTCTAGGGCTGATGGCAACTTTCTCTCCCCTCTCTGTGTGCCGCCTTTGCTATATACTTTACCTTTTCTACTGCGCCTTGCAGCAATGTGAGCTCAGTCTTCAGCAGCTCTCTTACCTTCACCTCAATGCTTTGCAGCTGGTGTTCTCTTGCCACCTCCGTGTGTGCTTCCCTCAAGAGTTTGTCTTTTTCCTTGATGGCTTTTTCCTCCTTCAGAGCACCTGGCAATGCTGCCGTCTCGTAGGGAATCTTTTACTTCTTCAACGGCATCTCACTGCCGGTGTTCTTGTGCTGCCTCCTCTCGCATCAGTGCTGTTTCCTTCTTCAGGGAATCCACAGAAGTTTGTATCTCGCGTTCTTGTGCCCCCATTTCTTCAGGAGCGTGTCTTTTTCAGGAGCGTGTCCTCTTCTGTAGACATTTTTAATACTGGGAGAAGCAGCCAACCCACAGCCCCTGCCTGCTTCTTCATGGGCACTCTCTTTCTCAAAAGACCTACTTACTATATGAAGGGCTATCCCTACTGCCTCAGGTATCACCTCCACTTGCCTCCAGTCCTAGGGTGGGGCTAGCCACCTCAGACCACATACCCACTGGGGGACAATCCACTGTCTCCCCATTCATGGGACAGTCTGCTGAAGCACCCCTCCCATAAGCACAGCCTGTCTTTTTCCTTGGTCAACTGTGAAACCTGCTGACATTGCCAATTGTCTTGCCAATGGGTTTCAGCCCCTGGCAAGTTTGCTATGGATTCAGTGTGACCTAAGAAATGACAGTAGAACTTTCTTGGAGTGAAAGGGTTTATTACCTGGCTTGTTGTCCTGCCAGTAAGTTGAGCACTAGCATCTCTGCCTCCACGCAGAGCACTGGGCTGAGCTGTCTATATAGTGCTATGGGGAAGTTGGGGTTCCTATGGCCAGGATCCTCACTGAACTTAAACCACCTGATGATGTAACTGTCCTGTTGCTGGCCTGTGGCTCCCACACCTTTAGGCAATAAGCTATTATTACAGTATATAGAGAGCTTGGCTTAGTGGTCTGGGCAGAGGCAGAGATGCTAGTGCTCAACCTAATGCCGGGAGAACAAGCCAGGTAATAAACCCTTATCACCCCAAAGAACATTTTGTTGTCAATTTCTTTGGTCACATTGAATTCATAGGGAACTTGCCTGGGGGTGAAACCTATTGGCAAGACAGTGCAATAATAGCTTATTGCCTACTGGTGTGGAACAGTAGCCTAGCAACAGGCCAGTTAGATTAGCAAGTAGTTTAAGTTCAGTGAGGATCCTGGCCATAGAAACCCCAACTTCCCCACAGACATAAATCTGAATTCTCATTTCAAAATCTTATTAGTGCTCTGTGTTTGACTGACTAGGATGAAGAATGCGTCATTGTTTACTAATTCAGAATCATACCTGTAGCATTTTAAGCCAAATCTGAGCATGTCACAGCCAAATGTAAATTGCCCTGTGTTCATTTATTTCTTAGTAAATGCAGCCATCAGAATGGATAGGCCTCTTGTCTGACTGAGGTAGGCTGTGTGCCCTCGTGCTGATGCCTGCTGTGCTTTGGGGCTGGATCTTGGGTGCAGGACGAAGTCCAGGGTACCTGGCTGAGGCACGGGATGCAGCCAAACAGGTGACCAGCAGGCCCCTTCTGGAGAAGCACCTGCTCAAGTGCTTTCCAGGGGTTACCTTTCTAAAACCAAGTGTAATAGAAGAGGACTTTTCTTCTTAAGGATGTCATTTGTGCTATCATGGGCTTTTTGATATTTCTTCCTTTGCTCTGGAAGTTACTGTCTCCATACAGTAGGACAGATCAAAGGTACAGTTAATATTTAACATAACCTGGCTGTTTCATGCTGCGCCCTCCTAACTGCAGTCAGTCCTACTTCTTGTCTCTCATTGCTCAGCTTGGTGCAAGGTCATCATGCCAGCGCCCTCCAGCCCTGCCAGGGGGCCCCTTCCCTCTTATTCTAGAGCCCCTGATGGTGAACCACCTAGATCTTGCTGGTCTGCCTTTATTTTCTCACCTCCAGGCTAAGGGCAAGTAATCATTAAACTCCCTTTGGTATTCAGAAGAGCCGGTTGTTTTGTTAGGGACTCAGTTTAATGCCCCTTTTAGCTTTTTTTTCAAAACTTCCCTCCTGGTCTTACTCAGTTGCTCCTGAGTTCTCCTCCTCAGACCCCAGTCACCTGAAATCTAGAATGAACTTTTCCTTTAGTCAGGAGCAGCCCTCTCCCCATTTTCCTGAGCTGTCACTCATTTTCAGTCTGGATGCTGCTTTGTACAGCTCATTCTGCTTGTTTCCTATTACTTTTCTGATTTTGAATATAGTAATGGCCATAGGCCAAACATTGTTCTCAGTATTGGGTGATTTTTAACTCGGTCTTCATGGCAGTCTTAGGAGGGTGGGTATTCCTGTTATCCCCATTTTCCAGATGTGTAAATATTGTCCTGACTCATCAGGTTGCTAAGTAGGGGAGCCTGGATTTGAAAACCTGGCTCTGGAGTCTGTTCTCTTAAACACTAATCCCTATTGCTCTCTAGTTCTTGGTTCCTCTGCTTTCTGGAATCTTCTTTCCATCTAGCCTCATGGTCCCCAGGGTGGGTTAGCCCATTCATAAGGTATTCAGCCACAATTTTATATAGGTAGTTGTGGTGCTTTGGAAAAAGCACTGGGCTTAGAATTAGATTCAGGGTCCTGGCTTCCACACTTCCCTAATTGTGTGACTTTGGATAAACTTCCTAACCTCTCAGACCTCAGTTTCCTCACCTTGTGATATGGCCTAACTCGTAGCATTTGAGAGGATTAAATGTGAGCAGGGAGCAAGGTGGTATACTATGGATGTTCAGTAAACGTCAGTTATTATGCTTTCAGTTAAAAAATGTTGAGAACTGTTAGTAACTTTAGAAAAAATGCTGTTTTATGTTTACATTTAATCAGTTAGTTCTGGTTTATAGTGGATGAGATTAAGAAGAAAGAAATCTCTTTAATTTTCATTCAGTTTGGGAGAAACAAGCATTTTTTTTTCTTGGTTACTTAAAAGCTAAAAGATTAGGAGAGAATTGTGCCATTCAAAACAAAGGACTTTTAACATCTAGTTAAGTATGAAGGTACTGATTTAACTTTTGCACGTTTTTTTTCCTGTTTAACTTTAGAAAATATTGACTCATTGAATTGTTTAACCAGAGTAAAAGCCCTTGTAAAAAGTTTCTCTAAAAGCACAATAAAATTTCATTCATAAAGCTTTCATTAAATTGCAGTCTTTGCAACTGACTCCAGATAGGCACTACTAAATCATCTGGAGTTACTACCCTAATTAATGGGCCTGATAAATCACGTGATTTGTGAATCTATTTTGAGCATGTTTTGTGTGCTGAACTCTCCACCTCAGTTTTCTGAAATATGATGACTGATCATCCTCAGGTAGCGTTTTGTCTGTGTGATATTTGCCTTTAGTTCTGTTTCAGCTCTTATTGGTGGCCTTCTTTCATTTATTTGATGATTTCCTGATGAAAGAAGCTTTTTTTGGGGAGTGGGGTGAGCATGTGCATTTGCTGAAGCATCGTTATTTTGGTCACTGTGAACTAATACTTTATTAAGGACTTTTCTCCGAGTTGAATGGTATAGATGTCTCAGTTTTCAAAGACTGAGTCCTTTTGGAGAACGGTGTGAGGAAACCTTTTGTCCAAGAACTTTGGCCTGTCTTAATTCCTGGATTTCTGGCCATAGCCAGGTTAGACAAATGAATAAAAATGGCAGAGCTCTTTCATAGACACAGTACTTTGCAAATTCCTAAAGTCACTTTTTCTGAACTCTGATAGGGCTGCACTTATCCACAGCTCACTTTTCAGTCACCTAATAGCAATCACCCAGTAGAACATGAGCATTAGAGAAGAGCCTTCAGAAGGCATCAGGTTGGCCCTTTGTGTGGAAGAGGGGAAACAGGTCGGGGAAGGGAGTCGCCATGCTGGTCAAGAGGTGGCATGGCAGAGAGCACAAGAGCCTGTCTCTACAGTCAGACCGCCCGGATTTCCTTCCCATCTTGGCTCAGCTGCTTACTGGGCCTGGGGTGGGGAAGTTGCTGACTCTCAAGGCCTTTTCTCAGCTGCCCAAAGTGGGCACTGATCCTACCTCCTTCAGAGTGGTTGTGAGGATGAGACGAGTTAACACACATGGATCATTAGGGTGGCCCAGCCAGCCCACCTTAAGCTCTCAAATGTTTTTATGTAACTGTGGTAAAGAGCCCCTTGCATTTCCACAGTGCTTTATGGCTTACAGAGTGTTTTTCACTCATTATGTCATTTATGCTGTGGATAAAGTGAAGGTTCCTCTGGCCAGGATTCTCATCTGGCCTTGGTTGGCTAGCTCATTACACACATGTGGGCAGTACGTTGGTACTGACTCTATAAAAAGAGCCCTGCCCAGTGCTCCGGTGACACAGTGGCACAGCTGCAAGACTGCAGGAGAGCAGAGATGAGATTGGATTGGTTGTAGCGCCAAGGACAGAGACTGAGACAACTACGGGGGCAGAGAGGCCCAGAGGCAGAGACCGGCTTGTTGTAGGTATACTCACTCTCAGTGGACGGGATACAAGTGATTGACATGCCACTGTGGGAATAAAGTTGGGTATAAACCCTTTCACCCCGAGAATGTACCATTGTCATTTGTTGGTCTCATTGAGTCCATAGTGAACTTGCCCAGGGCTGAAACCCATTGGCAAGACATATACCCACAGAGGTAAGTCTGTTATTACTGAGCGCTGGCCCAGGGTCACCAACTCCCAAGTCTAGTCTCACGATTCATAGGAGTTCAGCTGAGTTATCTATGTCTCAAAATGTGCTTGAGCAGGCACATAAAAGTTGCAAAATTAATGCTTTAAAACTCATGCATTGTGTGATTTTAGAAAGTGCCTTTGCTGAGAAGCTATGTATTCTAGAGGATTGTTTAACCCACATTCTCTGCCAGCTATGCCAGCTTGGTAAGTAAAAATGTCAGGTATAGCATTGCTTATAAAAGCAAAAAACAGAACTCTGGTTTCTGCTGTTAATAAATACCTTGTTCCTGCCTCAGTTACGTGCCTGGGACCTCAGCCTTGGGGCCTTTCTTCTGGTTCTAAGAGGTCTTGATGCTCAGGGTGCTGTATTCCCAGGAGAGCCATGCAAATCCCATGTTCCAGTCTGTACCCTTAGAGTCATGCATCCTGGGTCCCCAGAAGACCTACACCATTTCCCAGCACCAGAAGTTGCCAGGCCAGTGTCAGGGGGATCCCTCCAAATAGCATTGGCTTTGGGACTGCAGCTCCCAGTATTTAGTGGTACAACCCATTTATTTTAATTACTCTCATTATTTTCTCCTGTGTTTTGGCCAGGAACCTTGGATAGGCATAAAGGTGATTGCCCTGGTATTATGTAAGATTAAAGTTGTCTCGTAAATTGAAACAACCTGATTGGGAGGCAACTGGGCTGTATCTGTTTAAATTTACTCGTGCCCTATGGCCTTTAAGGAATTTCCACTTAAAGGAATTTATCCTAGAAATACTCGCATACATTTGCAAGGATCTTGGGAGTTCATTATGGTGCTGTTTATAGTAACTCTATTGGAGATTGGTTAAATAAGTTTGGCACATTCCTAGTGTTATGGATTGAGTTTATTTTCCTTGGTTCTTGTCCCCATTGAAACAAAGAATTGAAGAGATACAATAGTGAAGTAGAGCAAAAGTTTTAATTGGATGCACTCCAACGGAGTAGTGGCCAGAGTCAAGTAGACAAAGTCCCTGATCCGCTAGGCGGGAGGTCTGTGTATTACATTCTGGCTGGGAGGCACCTCTTTGACAAGGTGGGGTTATTTGATTTACAGGTGAGTCTGTATAGCCATCCCTCTCACTGAGCATGTTCTTTCCCATAATGAGGTGTGATTTGGGCTGTTCTTAGTTCTATTCTATTGTGCCCATGTTGGGACCTGGTTGGGACTGGTTTGCCTTGGTCCAGATGGTAAAGAAGTTTTTTCCTTGCAATGCCTTTGTTATTGTGGGTAAATTGCAATTATTTCCAGAATCTCTCGCCTGGCCTTAGTGCATCTCCTATATCAACAGGTATTTCCCAGGGGTGGAGAGAAGTAGTCCATCTCCATATCAATAAGTGATTACATGGAGGGGGAGGCATATCTGGATAGAGAGGTTGGGTGGGGTCCTATTTGCAGCCGGGTCACAAGAGACACAGGTGAGCATAAGTGGACATCTGCTTGTAAGCAATAAATGGGTTTCTCCCACTTTATTTCTCCCTTTGACTGATTTTGGTTTCAAAGGTAATTTGCGGTGGTCTGGGAACTCCTCCCCCTCTACCCCCCACCCCGGAGTTAACAGTTGTCTTCACATGGGACCCCCTACCTGGGCAAAGTCTGGGCAGTTTTTTCTTTGAACCTTATCTTCCCTTTTCTGACTGCTCAAGTTTATCTTTCTACCTAACATTCCTAACACTAGAATTGGGATATCATATGTGGCTTAAAATGAGTTTCATAAATAATAATATGAAAAGGCACCCCAGATATGAAGAACAGGAATGTAAGAGTATCCAGTGTTTGTTCATACACAGTGAGAAGCCCCTGGGGAAGAAATGAATGATTTTATTTGGAAAAATGTAACAGTTCAGAGCAGTTGTATTACTGGTTGTAGCCCTACTAACATAGAGGACTTCCTACTTTATAAACTTTTACATTTCCATATTGTGTAAGTGTTTAAATAGCTAGGTGTATTGCTTTTGCAGTCAGAAAAACTAAAAACAGACAACAGATTATCCCCTCATTAGTGTCTCAGTCAGTGTCCATTGTCCAGCCTTGAACCTGGTTCTCCTCAAGGAAGCCATTTCCTTCATCTTTTGCTTCTGAGAGGTCTCAGGAATGGCCTGCAACTTCATTCTGCCCCTTGGGGAGACTAATCCCTGGTGTCAGTCAACAGGGTGCAGAAGCCTGATCTGTCTTCTCATATGGAACCTTCATTCAGCTGAAAACCACACACACACACTCTCTCTTTCTCTCTCTCTCTCTCTCTCTCTCTCTCTCTCCCTCTCTCTAGTACTTATGCCTTTGCTCTGAAACATGCCTTCTGTATAAACATGTTGTGTTGCCTGGCTTCCCAGTTGGCAGTAGGTTATTAGGAAGGCCTGATAGTGAAGAAGGAAACAAACAAAAAAACTAATGTAAACCGAGGCCTCAGAGCAACAGAGCAACACAATTCAAACTCCATTTAGTTTTGGTGCAAATAGCCCAGCATAGCTCACTGTGTTAATTAATTGTCACTGGTGTCAATGATGACTTTGGACAGGCATCAGAAGCAGGCAAAATATTGTTTAAAACACTCAGTTTATGAAGGCAGGATCATGTGCAATACATTTTAAAAAATACTCTCAGAATTTTTCTAACAGTGTGATATTAAAGCATCAGTTAATATACTGGAAATTTTCTGATGCTGAACCAGGTTTCACAAGCCAGTATCTTGTCTTCCTGCAACTCTCTGTTTTGAAAATAAAATGTTAACTTGAAGGCCAGAAATCTTTCTGGAAACTCTTCCACCCTGGTGCAGTATTCTGAATTATTGTTTCTGCATAGGCAAGCACTCTGAGGAAACTTTGCAGTTTTGTTCCACCAAATTTCCACCTGCCTGTGTTATCACAATAGGCTTTGTGGTTCATTCATTATTAGCAGACTGAATTATAACGAGAAGACACTGTGCCTCTGGGGCTTCCAGTGTTGGCCCAGACAGATGGAACCTCAGTCATACAATTTCCAAGATACATTGGTGCACTCTTCAAAAGTGTATTTGTGTCTTATGCAGAGCAGAAATAAGATCATTTTATTATTTGGGGGCTTTGTAGTAGTAGGTAAATGCAGCAGATCTATCACTGATTTATAAAGCATCACTGGAAAATAACTGCTAAAGCTACAGCACTGGGGCTGCATGGAATGACGGAGGCATTAAAATATTGACACGAACACCTGTGGAAGGTACTGGAGTGCGCCCCTGGTCTTTCTTAATAGCTGGCTGGGTGTGCGCCCTGCCTGAGCTAACCCCCACGGAAGTGCTTCTTAACTGGCTGTTCAGTGGACTCCCCTGAGTGGAATCCTCCACAGTTGGTCAGGCCTGACCCACTTCCCAGACCATTGAATCTAGGTGGACCCAGGCATCAGCATTTTCTAAACTTCCCCCGTGAGTTAAAAGTAAAGCCAGGGTTGAGAAATGCTGAAGTGACAAGTGAGGGCCTTATCGCTCAGTAATAAAGAGCACAGGGGGTTTAAGTCACATCCTGCCTTTCTGTCCTCCTGTCCATCTGAGGAAACGAGCATTTGATACATCACACTTAGTAAGATAACATCAAATAAAAATGAAAGGGAAGAAAATGGAAAACTCTGGTTGAAAATGTGAAATGAGATGGAAGTGAGGCCTACCATGATTCCAGAGGGACCTCATGGCCTGTCCTGACTTTGGTTCTCAGTTTAGTAGCAGTCTCTGTCAAAAGGAAATTTCCCTGGTTTACAGTAAACCAGAGGTTCCAGGGTTCATTCTGGGACTACAGCATGCACTAGGCAGAGCACTGTGTTAGGGCTTTGGTGTTTCCACACCGTGTGTGTGTGTGTGTGTGTGTGTGTGTGTGTGTGTGTGTGTGTGTACAGATGTAAGCATGGTTTGAATCAGTCTCACCACCCTTTGTGAATCACTGGACTAATTAAGCATTCCTGCATCAAATAGGACAGCAGGAATACATTAAATTTCAACATTAACACAGTGTACACTGGCTAAGAAAGCATAATAAAGAGTGGACAGAGTAGATACTGTAAGCATCCATTCGTATGACAGTCTAGAAAGACAAATCAAGTTGCCAGTGACAGAAGCAGGCCAGGGCTGGCCTGTGGTAGGAGTGGGGATACAGGCACTGACTGGTATTGGGCACAAGGGCATTTTTGGGGGTTCTGAGAACACACCATGTCTTGCTTGTAATGGTGGTCATGTGGGTATATGAATTTGTCAAAATTCATTGAAATGTACACTCAAAATAGATATATTTAATTATGTGTAGATCACTACCTCAATAAAGCTGAGTTTAAAGAGTGGACAAGGGAGGAAAGTGGATGGGGAGTAGGGGTGTGAGCAGAGGGTGGTGGTATTGCTTTGTGCCTGGGCTTTGTGTGTCATGAGAGTTTTTCCAGGGAGGGGTGTGGTTATTTGTGCTTAAAATGTTTGCTTCCTAAGCATATGTTGTAGTTTTTCATCTAGGCCAGAGAGAATAAATGCAAACAAAAGAGCTGATTTCAAAAAACTTAAAAAACGAGTTGAATTTTTTGTAGTTTCTCCCCCTTTCTTTGATGCATATGATTGAATGTGGCCCCAAATTCACTGGTGGAGGTGGGTCTCAGAATAAACCTACTGCACTAATTCATTGTGTGGCCAGGGCCTGCCTTTGGCATGGAAAAAACTAAGCTAAAGGTGGTATGTTTTCCTTTTAAAAAAAGAAAGGTCAAAACAGCATTTCCATTTCTAGCTCCTGATGAGCTCCTGATGGTTGGCTGTAGTTTGATGGAAATATAGTACAGCTGACTCAAGTGTTCCTTGGGGAGGACAGACATGGCGGCAGTGGGATAGAGACCATGGTCTGGAGTCAGATAGACCAGCTTTGAGTGCTGGCTCTGCCGCCTACCAGTTTGTGACCTTGGGCAAGTTACCTGTCTCTTTTAACCCTCAGTTTTCTCAGTGGGAAGTGGGTATGATAATAAAGGCTTCCTATAAGCCTTGTGATAAGAATTAACTGAAGTAATCCATGTAAAACATTTAGTATTATGCTTGGCACATAATAAGTGCTCCATAAATGTTAATGAATATGTGCGTATGTATAAACATGGTAATTATTGGTATATACACACACTTTATATATATGGAAAATTTGTTGTGACTCAACTGAGACATACACATCAATAATAACATAGATCACCGGGAAGTTGAAAACTTGCTTCTAAGATTTGCCAAAATAAACAATAATGTCAGTAGGAACCTGTCAAAGACAGGCTGAAATCAAGTCTCAAATTTTTCTTCATTGAGGTTTAAGGAAAAGTGACAAACCCTAAGTGCTGACAGCTGCCATCTGTTTGAGAGGAACATAAAAGCTGTGTCCTTGATCACAGCCCCCACTTGGGACTGGCAGCAGCTCCTGGCAAGAGCCACTTAGCCAAGATACCTAAACTTCCTTTTGGTAAAATACCTGTTAATACCTAGTGATGAGGGTGGGGAGTCACTTTTATAGTTTATGAGCATATACTTTTCTTGATTGACTCCTCCCTATACATATGTAAGTTTATTCTGATTGAATGGTATTCTTTCTTTCATCTAATAGCTGTCTGTCATATATTTACCCTGTACAAGCACTGGGTGACATGGTGAACAGAAATATGCTGCCACTTGTTCTTGTTTTTTTAGTCGGATGGGGAGACGGGAATCTGTCAGGTGGAACCACCTTGCTGAGTGCTGGGTGCTTCTCTGAGAGCCTAGACCGCAGAGAACCTGACGTCATTGCCTGGAGCCCAGGGAGGGTTTTGCTGAGAACCTGACGACTGAGCTGAGATTTGAGAGATAGGTGAGGCAAGGGTAGTGTTGTGGGGTATTTTGAGTAGATGGGAAGCATGTGGATTGTTGCCATCCAGGGGCTGCAGGAAGCCAGTCTGGGTGGAACAGGAGAGTAAGTGGGAAAGTAGAGTAGACTGAGCCCTGAGAGATGGGCAGGGCCAGATGAAGCAAGTCCCTGCAGGCTGTATTCATGCTTTTCATATTTATACTAAGCAATGAGAGGCCATCTAAGTGGTTTAAGTGAGGGAGGGAAAGAAGGAAGGAGGGCCAGAGGGAGGGTCAGGTAAGATGGAGGGACATCATCGGAATTGGCTGACTGCTCTAGATTGCATATTTGGAGATGAGTTGTATGGGTGAGAGATGATGGAAATGCAGAGAAATGGATGTGTTTGAGAGAGGTGCAGGTGGTATAGCATTGACAGAACATGTTGGGTACAGGGTGTGAAGGAACCATGTTCTGGTGTGTGCAGCCTCATGATGGTTCCATGAACTTCAGGCAACAGTGGAGGAGAGCTCCGTGGGGAGGGCAGGAATGTATCTGAGGTGGAGTGACTTTGAGACATCGGCATGGATGTATGCAGTAGTAGGCAGTTGGACAGATTGGCCTGGGACCCAGGCCTGGAATCCTTCTGAGGCATCTTGTACAGAGGCCTACACGGGAAAAGTATATAGGCTGAGTCAGGAAGTGGCCTTCAGGGTGACCTTGAGCACCTGTAATATATATATATTTTTTAGATAATTATTTTTATTGAAGGGTAGTTGACACACAGTATTACATTAGTTTCAGGTGTACAACACAGTGATTGAACATTTATATACATGATAATTCTAGGTACCAGCTATCACTATACCAAGTTGTTACAATATTTTGACTATATTCCTTATACTATACATTACATCCCAGTTATTTATTTTACATTTGGAAGTGTGTATATATATATATTTTTTTTGTGAGGGCATCTCTCATATTTATTGATCAAATGGTTGTTAACAACAATAAAATTCTGTATAGGGGGGTCAATGCACAATCCTTAATCCACCCCAAGCCTAATTTTCGTCAGTCTCCAATCTTCTGAAGCATAACGAACAAGTTCTTACATGGAGTACAAATTCTTACATAGTGAATAAGTTACATGGTGAACATTACAAGGGCAGTCATCACAGAAGCTTCCGGTTTTGCTCATGCATTATGAACTATAAACAGTCAGTTCAAATATGAATATTCATTTGATTTTTATACTTGATTTTTATGTGGATACCACATTTCTCTCTTTATTATTATTATTTTTAATAAAATGCTGAAGTGGTAGGTAGATACAAGATAAAGGTAGAAAACATAGTTTAGTGTTGTAAGAGAGCAAATGTAGATGATCAGGTGTGTGCCTGTAGACTATGTGTTAGTCCAAGCTAGACAAGGGCAATAAAACATCCACGTATGCAGAAGATTTCTCTCAGAACAGGGGGGGAGGTTCTAAGCCTCACCTCTGTTGATCCCCAATTTCTCACCTGATGGCCTCCCTGTGACTGTGCCTGTCTTAGGTTGTTCCTCCCTTGAGGAATCTTACCCGTCTCTGGCTAACCAGTCATCTTCTGGGGCCATACAGGGAAATGTTAAGTTGGTAAGTGAGAGAGAAGCCTTATTGTTTGAAAAGGTTAGCTTTTTACTTCTTTGCATATTTATGCCCTGTGGCTTCTATGCCCAGCATTTGTCTTGAGGTGTCTATTACCACTTGGAAGAATTATAATACTCGGTAAATTCGGTATGTGGCACAATTTCTATTTATGGGTTGTAATTAGGAAGGAAAAAGAAAAGCTATAGAAGTAGCAGGCAGAAGAAAACCTGGGGAGATTGATTATTTCTTTGACATATCTTCTTGTAGAGTAACTTCAGCATGTATAGGTTTTAAACTACTAATTAAATTGCGCACACACATTAACATAATAGGAGTACAGTTACATAACCAAAGCATACCTGTAATTACCAGCCATCTCCAGTGGAACCAAGAAAACCAGTTAGGCACCTTAGGCATTTGTGAAAACTTATCTATGATATGGTAGATATTGTCCAACTGAACTTGAACAGTCTGAGAGAAATCAGACAAATTAAAACAACCCATTCCTGGGGACTGTTCACATCCCATATGTTCTTTTAACAGTAAATAGTCTGTAGTTGTAAGATTTTGGAGTGCTACAATCTGCACTTCTCCTAATTCTTGGTTGAGTTCCAACAGTATAGATCCAGTCAAATTTGTTGTTTTACTGTATGCACGGGCCAGCTTAGATATCTCCTTCTTCATTCCCATGGCAAGTCCAGGAACTGGTAGGATGAGTGCATCTACACCTGTAGCAGTGCGTGAATGTTTGTTGGGGTTTTTTGATGATCATCTTCTGGCATGAGTCTTCCCGAGAGTGCTGATGTTGGAAGTTCTTTTTCATATCGTATCTTAGTTCATTTTCAGGATAGCCAAATTAGGCTTTGATCCTCTGTATAAACACGAACAGACCCTTTGCCTACACTTTGATATACCCTTTATATCATTGTGTAGAACTCATTGGAGGTCACCACACAGGAACTGCTTTTTTTTTTTTTTATCATCAATCTACACTTACATGACGAATATTTTGTTTACGAGCACCTGTAATATTTAATGATGGGAGGAGGAGGAGGAGTCTGAGGGAGTCTGAAAGGGAGTAGGCAGGCAGCAGGAAGAAAGCCTTTGCACCCAGCATTTGTCGGGCTGCAGCGACCACTAGAGGTAAGTGTGGGTAGCAAGATGAGAGAGCCAGAGTTGAGTTAAGGAGTGAGGAGGAGGCAAGAAAATGGACATAGGCCTCTGCTGGGAGGTTTGGGAGAGAGAATAGCTGGTTGCTTTAGGTGTAGGTGTCTCTGGGGTAGAGATGTTGGGTGGAAGTTTCTCCTCCTCCCCTTAAAAATAAGGGAGGCTTGAGCGTGTAACCATGGGTGAGGAGGTTAAGAGCAGTGGAGGGAGACAGGTAGTCTGTACTCTTGAGGTTCTAAGAAGCTAAGAGAGGCAGAAGCTGGGTTAACAGGAGGGCATAGGCTGGCCTGGGCCATCCCGACAACTGATGTGCACTCCCTGTGCCAGTGAGTTGGTATAGTGTGTAGCTAAATCTAAGCCACCTTTAGATTGAATGTTTCAAGGCACAGTATGTGTCCTTTTTCAGTTCCTTGGGGGCAGAAGCTTCTGTCTGCCTCCATACATGAGGACCACACAGTAACACAGAAGTATTTCCATGATGGAGATAATGTGCCTGGAGGATTACAATGTTCTTCCTCCTTCCGCTAGGGTAGAATTTTGTAAAAGTTACTGTAGTGGTGATTTCATTTACCAGGATAAGTTACTCTGGTATGTATCCTTAATGTTTATATGAAATGACCTGAATAATAAGTATTTAAATTTTTTTACAGCATAACATATAAAAAATCCATAGGCAGATCCCCTTGTCAGGCACTGCTACTTTATATTATCTGTCAGCTAGTATCTAGGAAAGTTCCACTGTTAACTAATTATGCTTAAAATAAATTATTTTTCATGTGAACACACAGTACAACTTTGTATTAATAAAAGAAAAAGAATGGAAGGAAATTCTGCAAAATGTTGACAAAATGGAGGGATTTGGGGTTTTATTTTTCCTGTATTTTCTAAATATTCTCTGAGCATATACTTTTAAAATGAAAATAGGCAACGAAAGTCAGTAGACAAAATTTTGTATATTCCATACGCTATTGTAATTATTTAAAAATGCACAACAAAAATGCTGGAATAAAGTTTACCAAAATGTTTACAGCCTTTTTTCTGAATTACAGTGTGAGTGATGGTAGCGGTGATACTGCTCTAAATTTTTGGTTTCCACTTTTTGCTCAATATTTATTTTTATAATGGATAATATGAAGTTAGATTAAAACAGATGTAGAAAAACAGACATTTCAGGAACATGAGCATCTTCTAAGAATCCTTCAGCTATGAGCCTATGTTATTTACCACACTGGAGAGTGAAATTGTCATGGTTGTCAATTTTTAAAGTTCCTTTAATATTGTGGTTGTATGTAGGTTGTTCTATACTAGAACTTAAGAAAAATCTAAATAAATTTTTGAAATCCTGAATCATGGCTTTTTTAGAGGCGGTACTCAGTGCTTAATGTGGGTGTCTTCCAGATACCAGAGAAGGAATTTTTAGATGCTCTGATAATGTGTTTAATTTCTGAGTCTGGCCAGTAATATATCTGAAAGGAAATATTTTGGGTGGTAGAACTTGGTGTCTTATTCCTAACACATTAAATTATGGCTTATCTTGTATATCACATGGTTTATCTTTATTTTCTTTTAAAAAAACAATTTTGAAGCCAAATTAAGCTGGCTCTACATGTTAGCAAAGCACAGTTTTTTCTCAGTGATCACTGGTACCAGTGACTTTGGCAATAAATAACAAATGACAAACAGCCTCACTTGTAATAATGGCTTCCTTGAAGAGCATCTGGGAGTCAAACAGTAGACAGACATAAATATAAAGGAAGTTCCATTCCCAGAGTGCAGTAAAATTGATAAAATCCTTCCTTATGGTCTTAACATCTTTAAAATTTGGGTCATTATAGTTGAGTTTTAGTTAAAACTTTAAGTTTGTCATTTCCCTGAACTTTACTTAATTTACCTGATGGTATCTTACATCAGTTTCCTATTTAAAAATCACTGAGCTTCTGACATCTAATACTGAGCATCATTCAGTGAAAATGGCATATCCATATGCACTGCATAAAAAATGTGCATCTTAGCTGTTCTGGAGCATTAACTGGATTAGTTTTGGATAGTCAAGTATCATCCTTCTGTAGTGATGGGTCTGTCAGAGCATGTTAACTATTCAGAGGTGTCTTTTAAACTTCTCAAGGCATAATGATGTGTGTACTGTTTACATTAAAAAAAATTCTCATCTGGTGGACATTAATTTTTAAAAAGCCAATGTAAGTCTGCATTTTTGTTGAAATATTAGTGCATATGACATTCAGATCATACATAAAAGAGATTTCATTTAATTTATTTTGGAAACTTAATTTTACAACCAGGTGTGGTATGTATTTTGTCAGATCTTACTTTTGTGTGTGAGTAGTGATGCAGATGGGAAAAACCATCTACCTGGAGTTATGTATCCTGCAGAACCACAGCTTCCCACTGCTCACCCACTTGTATGACAGATTCCTGATGTGCATGAGGAAGAAGAATTTACTGCATATATGAAGGAAGTATTTCTTGAAGCTGAGGTTTTTATTGTGGATATTTTCCAATTTCCATGTTTACATCAACAATTTAATTTTCATGTGGAAAAAGTTTTTCAGGTTCCTGATTACTAACTGGATAAGCCTGGGGAAAATTTTACTCACCCCACGCCAGCACAGTCCTTGGCCCTTCCTCAGGACCAGGCACAAGTAGCACAAGTACTTTATTTTTAAGCTGAACAATGTGAGGAGCAACCACATTATATTTAGTGGTAACAATTTCCCTCTTTTGGTTATCTTGATTTGGGATTTTTCTATATATGTTAAGCTCATAAATAAGATGTTTCTAGTCTCCTTTTGTCAGAATCACACCCAGCACTAGCAGTCTAACCAGTCTGAACAGGAAGGCATCATCTTTGATTTTATGATGCTCTATTAAAAGAAATGTGATGAATTAACTAGATTGTCTTTATACCTGACAAACTGATAAGGGAATATCTTGGGATATTCATGTTCAGAAAATAATTTGGAGAAAGGTGTCACTCAAGGAGACAGCAGGTGTTGGTTGATCCTGTATATCTGTCAAAGGTGTGCTTGGTCCAGGAAATCTATTAAAACGGGGACTGTAGAGTGGTTGTGTTAAAGAATGTGAAATTGATACTGGAAATTGCCCAGTTAGGGGCTGAGGGGTAGGTGTATTTGAACCCCACATCTATCCATATGTCTGTGTCTTAGACTTAAATGTACTCTTTGAGAGCAGAGTTGGGACTGTGGGGGCCAGCCTGTTGTCCTGCATGTAGTGAGCATGCAATAGACTCAGCCCCGTTCCTCTGTGAGTGTGCATCTAGTCTGAGATGGATGGAGAGCATAAAGGAAGCAAGATGGGCAAAGAACAAGTGCACTGGAGCCTGGGAGGTGGGAGCTCGCTGTGTTGTGGTTTTGCTTTTGTTTCCAGGCTTCCTAGGGATGACACCACAGGCCCAGAGTTTGCAGTAGAAATCTGACTTGATGTGAAACACAACTTGAGACAGAAGATTTCACTCTGTTCACTGAACAAGTGTCAGCTGGTGGGGAAGAGTCTCATGCTTGTTAGTTTTATTTTTATTGAGAAATACCAGAGTTCATAGGAAGGGTCAAGTGGGGCTGGGAAATCTGGGTACTCTGGGTTCTTGTTGTCCTGAGCACAGAGTTCACTGAAGTAGTGTCAGGCTGTAAATATGGGGAGGAGAAAATCCCGGGGCAAAATGCCTTTGAAACTGGTATCAGCCAAAGGGAGAAGTAAAGTTTAAAACCCATTTATTGCTTACAAGGAGTCATCCTAAGTCTCTCTTTCCTGCTGTGGCAGAAGTGAATGAATGCTCTCCCCAGCTTCTCAGGTCCAGATAAGCCCTCGCTTTGAGACCTTGGGCCCATTATTTAAATCCCTCCGTACCTCAGTTTTTCATCAGTAAAATGGGGTGTATTAATTGCATTATCTCATTGTGCTATGTGAGGATTAGTACATCTCTTTTTGTATTCTGTGTGATGAAATAGAAGGGACTGTGCTTCATACCATTGTACAATGGTTGTCTCCAGGAAGAATGCTTCTATGTGATTATTGAGTTGCAAGCTAAACTAGCCTTCCCTCCCACCCTCCCCATCCCCCCATGGAATAGCATTTTTAGTTGAGAGAACAGTTGATTAAAGTTATTCAGGTAAATGTTTTTCTGAAAATAAAGTATTGCCAGCTTCAATATCTATCCTGCAGAACCACAGCTGGCAATGTTTGTTGCCAGTGATAAAGTCCATGCTTTCTTGCAAAAACTAGAGTTTTGGAAAACTTGTATTTGCTACCTGAGTTTGACAGTTTGTAGTACTTAAAGACTTTTCTGATGAGATGGGGCTGATTTAAAATTTTTTTATAATAAAATATATAAACATTTAGAAGATCTACCTAACTCACTGAATAAATATTTTTTTGAATGACTAACATGTAATGTTATAAAACCTTGCTTGAATAGAAAATCCATTCAAAGTACAAGATAGTCCAATGGATTTGTAATGTAGCAGTACAAAAGATTCACTGGGCCACCATCCAAAAGACAAACAACAACAAATGTTGGCAAGGATGTGGAGAAAGGGGAACCCTCCTACACTGCTGGTGGGAATGTAAATTAGTTCAACCATTGTCGAAAGCAGTGTGGAGGTTCCTCAAAAAACTAAAAATAGAAATACCATTTGACCCAGGAATTCCACTCCTAGAAATTTACCCTAAGAATGCAGGAGCCCAGTTTGAAAAAGACATATGCACCCCTATGTTTATCGTAGCACTATTTACAATAGCCAAGAAATGGAAGCAACCTAAGTGTCCATCAGTAGATGAATGGATAAAAAAAGTGGTGCATATACACAATGGAATATTATTCAGCCATAAGAAGAAAACATATCCTACCATTTGCAACAACATGGATGGAGCTAGAGGGTCTTATGCTCAGTGAAATAAGCCAGGCAGAGAAAGACAAGTACCAAATGATTTCACTCATAAGAACAAAGAAAAAACTGAAGGAACAAAACAACAGCAGAATCACAGAACCCAAGAATGGACTAACAGTTACCAAAGGGAAAGGGTCTGGGGAGGATGGCTGGGAAGGGGAGGGACGGGGGGGGAAAAGGGGCATTACTATTGGCAGATATAATGTAGAGGGGGCACGGGGAGGGCTGGCTGTATAACACAGAGAAGACAAGTAGTGATTCTACAGCATCTTACTATGCCGAAGGACAGTGACTGTAATGGGGTATGTGGTGGGGACTTGATGATGGGGGGAGTCTAGTAACCATAATGTCACTCTTCCTTGGCTATGTGATACTAGACAAGTTATTTAAACTTCCTTGCCTTTGTTTTTGTATCTTCAAAATGGGGAGAAAACGGGATTGCTCTGAATATGGAGATAATCTCTTCTAAGGCACCCAGCTCTCAGTTCCTGGTATTTGGTAATTGTTGAATAAATTGATAGTTCTGTCTGCATTTCTACTATTGGGGTCATTTCAACCCCAAACAACCCCATGGTAACCTCCTTTAGTGTGTGTGTATATCAGAGACTTAAGAGTCAGGAATCTCTCAATCTCTGTTAGGCCTGCAACAGGTTTTTTAGTAAATGCCTGTTAAACAAATGAATAAGAAAATTCTAGAGAGTACCTTTAGAATAATCCTTGATTATTTAGGAACTAACCTCAAGTGCTTGGCTTACATACAGTTCAGTAGTGATGGGCTCTGTCAGTAGCAGTTTTAGCATAAAATTAAAGAACACCTGTGGAACAGAGAAGACCCTACTTGTCGTGTTCCTGGCTGAGCCCCACATATGAACTTTGTAACCTTAGCAAAGTTGCTGCTTGTAATAGTTTCACCATTAAGAAAAAAAAGCGATGAAATGCTGAAATCCTACTGTAGGATTTCAAGTTCAAGCCAGAGCAAATCTCAGTTTTTTTTTTTAAAGACACAGGTGAAGGGAGGAAGTGAGAAGAGCAAGGATGACCCAGTGTCTGAAAATCAGAAGTTATCAAGTAGGTAAATCGGGTAACCATTTGAGTTGAAAAGGAAATTTTCATTTTCAGAATTCATTGACCACATAATAGCAATTTCAGTGTAGAGTATTAACTCTTTAATACCTCAACTATTAACTTAAGGTTGTGGCTACACTGTATCATTCTTCTAAACTTTGAATTCTCTCTGATCTAGGTGCCAAATGCTTTGAAATCCAATGTGGTACTTAAATCATTTTTCTAGGCTAAGGTAAGCTGTCATTCTTTTGAGTTCTGACATGTGTTCTTACTACAGAATCTGGTAAAGTCATTCTCGTTTTGTTGGGGAAGCAGAAGCAACCTGAGTTTGTGGCCCTAGGTTCAGGCTTAGGAGCCATGCAGGCTGGCTTAGGCCTTGGCTTCTCCACCTACAGGGCTTTGGCCTTAGACTGATCACGATTCCCCGTTTCACATATGCAACTTGGAGAAGTAGTATCTGTGCCATGGGCTTGCTGGTGTTGCAGTGTGCTAGGTATTTAGTGCAGTGTCTGGAAAAAATTACGGTGTGTTTTCTCCTGCTGAGGCATGGCACCAGCACAGATAGGAGAGTTTGTGTTGTAGAGAGAAGGTTGGTGTGTGAACCTCTTGCTATTTCAGTGCTTTGTATATTGAGTCATATGGCACATGTTTATTGGTATAAGTTCATACTGATTGTCTGAGGAAAGAGCATTAGATTTGAGTTGGAAGAACTAGCTCCAGTCCTTGCTGTCTTACTTTGGACAAATATTTTTATTTTTCTCAGCTTCAGTGTCCTTATCCATAAAATGAGAATAATAACAGCTGCCTCAGAAGACTGCTGGAGTGATTAAGTGAGACCCCAAGAGTTCTTGATGCCCAGTGAGCCCTAATAGATCAGAATACTTCAAATTTTCTTAATAATAATTAACATTTCTGCCTATGTGCTTACTTTTGACTGAAGCTTTGAATGTTAGTCTTTCATATAATTTTCATATCACTTGATTTAAGAAGAACTAAACAGACTACATTGTACTTTGGGCATAAAGGTAGGTTCTGGGAAATCTGGGTAGGTAGGAATAACAGCTTCCTTAATCTTTGGAGCTATTGGACTAATCAGAAGGAGCCATCAGGATTTTTTTTACAGGAAGGATGAGAGTTTTATGGGGGGAGTGGGCAGGGATCAGGATTTGGGCTTTAAGAAGGAGGTTGATGATGGGCTGGAGGCCAAGATTGCTGTCAGGGCTAAAAGGGTATTGGTTAACTGTAACAGGTTGAGTAGGGTCTTTCAGGGCTATTCTGAGGGGTTAGTGGTGTGAGGCTATACAAGGGTTTTTTTTATGTCCCAAACAATAGGGTCAATTTATGATTTAATAAGCTGTACCACCTCAGAGGGGAGGGCCTCTTTTGAGGGTATAACTGGGAGAATGAGGGAGGGTTCCAAGGAAAGTGAGGGAATGTGTAAGGATGCCCCCCATGCAGTGGAGAATATCTCTTCCCAGAAGGGTTGTGGGGCAGAGGGGGATTACCAGAAAGTAGTGAGTGAAAGTAATGTGGCCCAAGGAACAATATAAAGGAGGGGTTTGGGCTAGTGTTTCTATTAAGCCTTTCATTCCAACAACCAAGAGAGGAGGGGAGCAAAGGTCCCGAGTATTCAGTAAGCACAGAGAGACTGGCTCCCATGTCAACCAGAAAGGAATCCTGCCTTCCTGCCACCACCATTGTTACCTGTGGATCTGCTGGTGTCCTCCTGGAGGGGGCCTTGGGATCTGGGCCAAGTCAATTAGTCCCTGAAAACAAGGACATGAGTGCCGCCAGGTCCTCTCTAGATGTGTCTGGTTGCCTGGAGGGGAGAGAACTCAAGGGAGGGGCTGACTTCCCCAGAGGGCAATCCACTCTCCAGTGACCCCACTGTGTGAGGTTTGGACATGGCTTTGTTGGAGGCCTGGGATCAGGGCAAGCTCTTGCCCAGTGGCCCTGACTGCCACAGCAGAAACTGTTGCTAGGTGGGTGTGGGGTGTGCAGCCTTTTGCAGGCTTGTCCTCAGGAGGTCGAACTAGGGAGGCCTGAATCTGATATTCGTCTTCAGCCTGTCTTTCTTTCTGAGTTTTTGTTCCTCTTCCTGGTTGTTGAGAACTTTAAATAAAAGCAAGGTCTGCAAGCTCTTTCTGGGGTGTTTGGGGTCCATTTTCTAATTTTTGGAGCTTTTTACGAATATCTGGGTAAGACTGGGAAATGAAATGGAGGTATAGGAGAAAAAGGCCCTCAGGGGAGTTAGGGCTGGTGTATGTGTATTTGATCATGGCCTCTGAAAAGCTGTTCATAAAGAGGGCTGTGTTTTCATCTGCTTCCTTGGTAATATTTCTGAGGCGCTCATAGTTGACCTGTTTATTTTTATTTCTTTCCATCCCTGCCAGGAGGCAAGTGATCATGTGATCACGACCTGCCCTCCCAGGGTCACCGAGTGGGTATGTCCACCCAGGGTTCTGGGGCTCAGCCCTGGGGACCGTTCGAGTTACCGGAGCACGATTAGGGTGCTGGTGCTGCAACTCGTCAGCATGGTTTCCAGCTGCATACCAGATGTGTTCCCTCTCCTCATCTCTGAGGGTGGACGAGGGGATGAGGTAAATGTCCTTCCAGGTGAGGGTGTACATTGAGTAACGCAGAGGACTTCTTTCCTGAATTTATCCGGGTTTTCTCAGAAGGACCCCATCTTTTGTTCAGTATGCTCCAGATCATTAATAGAAAAGGAGACGTGAACACGAACGGGCCTTCCAGTGTCAAGTTCCTCCCTGAGGGGTGGGAGAGGGTGAGGAGCAGTCTGGGGCGGTGCTGGGTGGGAAGTGGGAGTGTGAGAGCCTATCTGAGGGGGGAGAAGGGGGGTTTGGAGAGGGGGTTGTGTTAGAAGAGGCAGAAGGGCCTGGGGAGCTGAGGGCAGGGAGGGATCTGGCTCTGCTGAGGCTGCCGCAGTGGTCGGGGGAGGACACCGAGGCGGTCGGGGTGGGGGGCGGGAGCTGTCAGCCAGGTCCAGCTTGTCAGTGGAGGGAACAGGTGGATGGAGGCGCGATGCCCTCAGGGCAGGGGGAGGGGATTTTTGTTCTGGCAAGGAGAATTAGGGGGTTTTTGTTCAGCGGGGGGAGATTTAGGGGATTTTTGGTCAGTGAGAAGTATCTGAAGAGAGGAGAGGGAGGAACAAAGGGAGGGCTCATGGAGGATGAAGAAAGCTTGGACATGGGGAACCTCTGCCCATTTGTCAGGCCTCTGGAGGAAGTTATTAAGGTCTTGGAGAATTTGGAAATCAAAAGTGCCCTCAGCTGGCCAGCATGACCCGTTACCAAGTTTGTATTGGGGCCACATGGAGGTGGAGTAAAAGATCAATTTTTCTTGCTTAATTTCTCCTTTAATCATAATTGGGAAAGATGACATAGGAGACAGCTGAGGGGGGTGTCTCCCGATGTTTCTGAGGGAGAATTGCCCATCGTGGGGGGTGAGAAAGGGTGGCCAAGGTTGGGAAGCAGACTGCTGGGACCTCTCACTGCTACTACTGGCTTTCCCACTGGAGTCCGTGGGCTCCTGGAGCTGGATGAGATTGTCCTGCATGCTGAAAGGAGGTCCCCCTGGTCAGAGTGCAGGAGGTCCCCTTTTCTTATGGTGTTCTCAAATGGAAACAGCGAGGAAGGGAAAGGATAAAAGGGAAAAGGGAAAGGGGACAGCAGATCAACTTTCTCTGGGTGCCAAGAGAAAGCCAGTGAGGCCAGAATCTCACTCTCCTGGGCATGGTGATGGATTTGTGGCTTGTGGTAGGTGTGTAGACTGAGGTCTGGCAGGACAGTCCTGGAGTTCATAAGAGGGGTGTTGCTTGGGTGAGGGAGGGAAGGGAAATGGGGTGAGACACAGGAGGCCCTCAGGATCTAGGAGTTTGCCCAGGAGGAGCTGCTGCTGCCCACTGCTTCCCAGGTTGCAGAAGGGCTCCTGCTCTCAGCTCCCACTCCTGGGTTTTGGCACCAGATAAAAGGAAAAGAAGGGCCTCAACAGTCCACACAGCTTTATTGCTAGACCTGAGAGGGACCCCTCTGTTCTTGCAAGCAGAACAAAGAAGGCCTCTCTTACAGGCTAAGAGGCCTTTTATAGCATCTTTTTGGCAGGGGGTGTTGCTTGTGACTTGCTGATGTGTCCTCCAGAAAATGTTTGTAGCCTAAGTAAAATGAAACCTAAGTCTCTCTGAGATGGTGGGTGGGCTTATTCAAAATGGTGGTACTGCTGTTCGGGCTGTATCATGTTTAAATTTAGAAATAAAAATCTTTTCTGGAAAGGAACTTTTCAGTTCTCCCTAAGAAAAATCCAGTATTAGAATGTGGAAGACAAATCTTTGGATGACATAGCATAGGAAAGGGCAAGAACCCTAACACATTGTCTGGTATCTCCTTCAGTGGTTTCAGTAACAGTTTCTTTACCGTGTAGAATTTTAGATCTGGAAGGTAACCTTAACAGAACATCCAGTTTAATCTTCTAATTTCACAGCTGAGGAAACTGGTGCTCAGAAGGGGTCACAGCTTGTTAGTGGCAGAACCAAGAGTGAATGACCTCGTCCTCTGGTCTCACTTGAACAGCCTTCCTCTGAGGGGAAGGATGTTCTGGGCTCATTTTGTGCATTTTCTTGTAGTTTTTGTCACTGTCTTTTAGTTTTATCCTTAAGTATCTGGAATGTGTTACAACATTAAATCATTCGAGTTGGACTGTTCTGTCAGCACCATGCACACATTGGCTTCACCAAATGAGTGAGGATCCAATTTGGCACATGGATTTGGAGATAACTGCTCTTTAAGGTAATATATCAGCTGAAGTGGTTTTTATCCCCCTCCAGCTGTCCTCTGCCCCCTTCTATTATAGGATCTTTTGAAGGAATAAAATGTTTTTTTCCCTTGTACTCTTCTTTCAGCTTTTAAATTTACTTTTTTCTGACCCCTTATTTTTGTTTAGTTAATAAAACTCTTTGTTTCTTTTTAACCTCATGAGAGGACCTCACATCAGTGTAATTATTTTGTCAAATATGAAACACATCTATTGTCAAAGAAAAGAAATGAAAAATAATGTTCTGTGTCCTAAAGTGAATAATTAAGCAAATATGTTAACTGTTATGGATGAAAGGTTATAGTCACAGATTTTCCAATCTTTGATACATATTGTCATCTTGGCTCTACTGTTTTAAAAAATAATTGTTTTTGAAACTGATGCCTTTTAATGTAAGAATTTGACTGACGATGGCAGTGTTTCCTTGGCAGTGAACTTGAGTGCCTCAAAGTGTCATCAGTCATATTCTCACTCTTGTGAGTGACAGAGAGTCAGGGGAGAGCCTGCCTATGAATTTTCTTTGCTGGGAAATAAACTTGTGTTAATTTATTCTTTTTGGATGAATTAAAAAAAAAAGTGACATGAAGCATGAAGGAGGGTGCGGTCCAAGTTGCTAATGTCATTCTGACACAGGCCCTCCTTACTGCTTTGGGCTTTTCCTGCTACAGAGGCAAGTCTGCAAAAGACTGGCCCAAAGCCGTGTTGTTATGTTGTTTCCCCTCTGTCTGAAAAGGGGATTTGGGCATAGCAGGTTCAGGGAAAAGTGATGCTGTGTGGTTTTTCTATGGTCATGAATTAGTTACAAGCCCCAGGGAGGCCCAGTGGGGCAGGCTTGTTGGGTGACTTGTCCATCCTGTTGAGGAGACTCGCTGTGGACTAGAGTTTGTCCTGCCTTTATTTGTAGATAAAACCACTCAATCAGAGTGTAACATTTAAGGGGCTTGTGCTATTTGGCAAGTGGTTTTTAAAAAAGTCATTGAAGAGGAATCAATCTTGAACCTTATTTTCTTCTATTTACACTTTGCTCTTATATGATCCTTTTTCACTTTTCACTTATGAAGTATTACTTGCTAATCTCAGGGATGATCTGAATGAAACCAATCCATAGCTGTCTTCAGAATGATTCTTCCTGTTTTTCTTCACATCACAGTTCTGGGAATGGTGGTACATTTTATCCCAGTCCAGGCAGATCTGCCATTCTCAACCACAGCTACCACTCGGGGATAAATTTTCTGTCCTCTCAGTTATTTATTGGTTCTAGTTTTCTCTCTCTCACTTTGTATCCCTCACTCTTCCTTTCTGTCTCTTAATGCATTGTCTTCTATATCCCCTACCCCTTTTAACTTAATTTTAGAATGTGAATGAACAGAATGATCTGTCACAAGCGCTGCAGGATGAAGGGCTGGTGGAGGAGAGCTGGCGGGAGAGGACTCTGAAGAGGACAAGGAGGAGACCCCCAGAGGCTGTACCTGCCTGGGGAAAGGGCCTGCCTGTCTGTGGGCACTCAGTCAGAGAAGCAGGGGATGGGGTCTGCTGAGGGCCAGTAAATGGAGTAGGGCGGTAGGAATCAGATATTACAGGAGTAGGAGTCAGAATCCTAGGTGTCCTTCCCTGCCAGGGCATTCAGCAGCTGCAGGACACTTAGGTGGGCACTTGGCTCCCTGGTAACTAGTAAATTAACATATCGGCTTAACTATTCCACTTTGGGACCTAGAACATTATTTTTCATTTCTTTTCCCTCCTCACTAATAAAGTAATGGAATAAGTACCCACTCTGTCTCTCTTGACAGGCTTCTTGTGAAGGTGAAATAAAATAGAATGCTCATGAAGGCCCCTTGCCAAGGTTAAGCCCAGTGTGTCCTGGGGAAGTGGTGTGGCGCACTGCCTGTCAGACTGGGCTTTTTAGTGGGCCATTTGTCCCTTCCTTATGGAGGGGTGGGTAAGTGAAAGGTTATTTGTATACTAAAATAATCCCATGCATGTTGTGTTATAGTATACAACATTTGTCTATGTTTTGGAGATAAAATATAACATGGTCAAGGTGCCATTTATATCTGTGTCCTTCTTGTGTCCTAGGTAACTTATTTACCTACTTTTATTCATTAGAATATTTCAGTGACAAACTTGGAGAACTGCTGGGATAGCCAAACGCCTTTCTGTGTAGGAGTTAGTGAACTTGCACCCAGATGCCCTTACTAAGCTTCCCTGGGCCTACTTTCCTTGCCTGTGCTGTGCAGGTATTAAACAGGTTTTAGTGTGGATTAAATGAGATGACATCTGCACAGAGAGGCCGTTAAGATGTTGCAGTTCCTTCTCCCATTGCCATGGTGACAGTGATGCTGTGCAGTTCCTCATGGGGTTTTGAGGCAGACACTTTGGTATCAGCGGAGGTGGTCAGCAGAAGTCTTAAAAAGTGAGGGAGATGTAAGTTGGGTTCTGAAGAAGGTACGGTTTGGATAATGGACAAGAGGCCACTTCACATAGAGACAGAAATGGGGGTCGGAGCCAGGCCAGCACCTCCTGGCTTGGGGGGAGCATGGGCATGTAGATAGGATCCAGTGAAGCCAGTAGTGGAATGGGAGCCTGGGAAGTTATGTGTAGGTCACGAGTGGAGGGCCTTGAATGCTAGGCGCGGATGTGGGCACCCTCTTTTGGAGATGGTGGGGTTTCTGAAGGGCATGTGTAGTGGTGGGATGCAGTACTTACAGAGCAACTTTCCAAAATGAGCTGATTCTCAACCCCACCCCCTGCAACATGTGCCCAGGAAGATTGTCTTCAGCACAAAGTGGCAGCCACCCTGAAGAGTGTGGTTATCCCCCTCCCCATTTCATCAGAACCCAGCCCAGGCATTGCTCAGCTCTTCTCCTGACCCTCAGTTGTCCATGGCCTTTTCTGTGCTGGGTTCTCCACTGCTGCCGTTTCTCACTTAACTCCCAACCTGGCTGCAGGCTTTCCAGTTACTTGGCCTACAGTGGGGCCAGGTGTGCTGCAGATCAGTCTGGGTCCTGTCTTGTCTGGCCTTGCTCCTGGGAGAGCTGTGTTGTCATGATCTGAGGCTTCTGAGGTTGGACTTAGTAACTTAATATCTTTCATGAAATATGGCAGAAGGGCGTCCCTGCATGACACCTCAAGGAGAGTCTTTGCTTTTACCCCCATGTTGCTGTTTTCTTCCTTGTATTTGAGATCCTTAGAAAAAACGTTACCTTTTTAGAACTTGTGCCAGTTTTGATTTTTGTCCTTTTGATGAAAATGGAATTTCAAGAAAGCTTAAAATGAGGGTTTTTTTTCCCATTTATTTTCTTCCTTATCAATGACCTGGTATACAGGTTTGTAATTGAAAATGCCCATTTCTAAAGTGTTACATGTGGTGTGACTTGGTGGAATTGGGTTTGAAAAGCCAAAATACATGAGGGTCTTATGTCCTTACTTGCCCTATGTCTTCAGGCAGACCTGATCATTTGAAATCATATTTTTCCATATCTGTGGCCTTAGGCTCAACATTTATAGCATGCTTTTCAATTCAATTAGTATTTGACTATTAAAAATATCCTTTAAAGGAAGCTAAGGATGAATATAGCAAGAATTTACTGTGCAGTTTGAAGGGTGTTAGTAAACCCATAACAGTGTTTACATAAGCATAAATACCTTACTGTAGTTCTGTTCTCCCTGAGCTTCAGATGAATCTTGTCTTCAGGTGGCGAGTTCTTTCCTTTCTCTTACAAAGTTTTAAAATTAGATACCACTAAATAGAAGATGATTAAAAAATGGAAAGGAATAAAAGGTAAATAGAGGATATTGTCCCCCTCCTCACAGCCTCCTTTGGTCTCTGGAAGCCAGTACTCTTACTAGCTTGGGTGTGGCTCTCCATAGACCATGTCTTCATCTAGGCATCTAGATACAAATATGTATTTATTTTCACAGTAATGATGGCATGCAGTGCACACTACCCTGGCCCTCTTATATTTCCTGACAGTATAGTCTTAGAATTCTTTTTGTATCTAGTATGTAGATTCCTGATTCTTTTTAATAGGCATGTAATATTCTAGTATGTGACTGTATCATCACTTATTTAAACAGTTCTCTATCAATGGACATTTCAGTTGTTTCCAGTTTTTTTCTGTTACTCAGTGAATGTCCTTGTGCATACCAGGTCATTTGGTACATGTGGGAGGGAGCTATATAATTGTCATCAGTATTTTCCCAATGTACATTGAGAGCCTCACCAGACAGTGTTCTTTGGCTTGAGCCATCAACTGTAATTTAGAAAAATCCAAGAGGAGAAAGAAGGCCTTTTGTATTCACCATATTTTTGCGTTATCTATTCTTTCTTCCTTTTGATGTTCAAAGCTTGGTTCTGTCTTTGGTCATTTCCTTTCTGTTTAGAGAACTTCTTTCAGAGTAGGGCTGCTGGCAGGAAGTTCTTCTAGATTTCGTGGAAACATCTTGATTTCTTTGTCATTCCTGAAGAATATGCTGAGTATAGGATTGTGGGTTGATAATTCTCTCGACACCTGAAAAGAATTGTGCCATTTTCTTTTGACCTCCATAGTTTCTGGTGAGAAACCTGCCATTTGATTTTTTTCTCCCAAGTAGATATAATTTTTCTCTGGCTGCTTTCAGGATTTTTTTTTTTTTTTGTCTTTAGTTTTTAGAAGTTTAAGTATTGACGTGGATTTCTTTGGTTTATGCTGTTTGGGTTTCTCTTAGCCTGAGCTTGTAGTTATGTTTCTTGCCAAATTTAGGAATTCTTCAGCCATTATGTCTTCAAGTACTTTTCAGGGCCTGCCCTCTAGTTCTTCAGTTTCTGGGACTCCAGTGCATCAGCTATTAGATCTTTTGTCATTGTCTCACAGGCCCTGTTAGCTCTAACTGGTGTTTGTGATGGTTATTGTTTTATGTTCCAGTCTCCCTGCTTTTCCCTGTTGCAGAGTTGGATAATCTCTCTTGTTCCATTTTTCTCACTTTACAGATCCTTTTGTCTAATCCCACCATCTACTGAGCTTTTTTGATTTTGGCTGTTGTACTTTTCAGTTCTAAAATTTCCTTTGGCTCTTCTTTATTCATCTGTTTTTTGCCAAGACCCCCTTTTCTGTGCTGTGGCTTCCCATTTTTTTCATTTGTTTCAAGTGTGTTCCTACTTGCTCAGTGAATTTTCATGGCTGCTTTTCATCTTTGTCAGATGATTCTAACATCTTTGTCATCTTAGTGTTGACATAGCTTGATTTCTTATTTTACTCAGTTTGAGATCTTCCAACTTCTTGTTATGATGAGTGATTTTTTTGATGAAACCTGGGCATTTTCTTATGTTCTGACGCTGGCTCTTATTTAACCTTCTGTATTAGCTGTCTTACGACAGTTCACTGGCAGGGGATGCAAGGGGCCCTGCTTTGTTACCTCCTGATAGAGGTACATGTTCATCAGTTCCTCTTGACACCTGAGGGGTGGGGTGGGCATCCTCCATTACTGCTGGTGGCAGGGATTGGGGAGTGTCATTACTGACCAGTGGGGAATGAAAGTCCCAGCAGGCTCCTTGCTTTCTCTGACCTTCACTTATGGTGGTGTTGACCACCTTGTAGCTGCCTCTTGAGGGTAGATGTCAGGCTCCCCACTTAGTCTTTGATGGTGTGGGTGGAGCTAGGACCACAGTCTTGTGTGGTGTTTGTCTGGAGTAGAGTGTTACTTGTCTAAAAGTTTTCTGTCCTTTTGGCTAGAGAAGCAGGCTTTTTTTTGGTCTTTGTCTGCTCATGACTTTGGTTGCCTACTTCTGCAGTTTAAGTCTGAAATATAGGAGGTAAGAAGAAGACACACAGGACTCACCACTGTGTAACTCCTCTGCCTCAAGTTCTTAGCAACTCTGTTCTCTCCATGCTCAGTCTTCTTATGTTTGGTATATAAATAATGTCTGGGGATTTTAGTTGTGTTTAGCAAGAGGAATAGGGAAAAAAATACATCTGCTTCGTCTTCAGGGAAGTGATGCATGTTTAATTTGGTAGGTATTTCCAGATTGCTGGCTAGAGTTTACATTTCCTACCAGCAATGCCTGGCTCAGTTGGGAATTTTCAAAAGGAGAAAGTTCTTAGGTGTCACAATCACATGACCTGTTGAATTGGGTTTTAATGCCCTGGTGGGAAAATCAGAGAGGGTTTCTGACTGTTCTTTTATGACCAAGAAAGGCTTGGAGTATCCTCTGGGTGTCCTTATTTGACTTCTTATGGGTCTGAGTTTCCTACATTCCAATACTTCCCTCCCTACCCAGAAGCAGACAGAAGAGGAAATCCACCAGAGATAGACAGAAGGCACCAGCTGCATGTCACTTTGTGAGAAGCCTGCCACCCCATCTCCTACCCCATCAAGAAATGGTCTTCCTCCTGTGGTCTGCTTTGTACCTTTCTTTGCCTTTGGGAGTCGAATTTCCGAAATCTTCAGGCAGTATGCATAGCAGAAAGACTGCTGGACTGGTGTACCAGAGCCTTGCTCTCTGCTCTCACCCTGTCACTCCTGGCTGTGTGACCCAGGGCGGCTGAGCAGTGCTTCTGGACATTTGCTGATGGAAGGAATTAAAGTTGGATGATCTTTAAAGAGTCATTCCTGCTAAAGTTAGCTTTGTGATTCTGGTGTTCTTTTAGCCTCTTAGGGGTATTCATGAGAGCACTGGCATATTACCTTCGTTAAGGCAAACTTCTAGCTCATTTTCAAGCCTCTAAAGAATGGTTCCGAATTCCTAACTGCTCTGTGTGATAGAACATTGGCAGAGTTTCTTGAGAGAACTCTTTAAAATAATCCTATGGGATTTCCTGATCCTTCTTAGATGTTCTAATTGAGAGGTTTGAGAATTCCAAAGGCTGCTGTCACTCTGCACAGACAATAATGTAATGATTACTCTGGCAGGCATGCCTACCTGTACCTGAACCATGAACTCAAGATTGCTCTGTGGCGCCACATGTTGCACAGGCAGTAAGTAGCAGCAGACATGTGTGCGGGGTGGGAAGCAAAATGCTGACTCCCTCTCCTTTCCACTGAAGGCTGTAGGACAGAATTACAAAATCCAGGTCTCTCTGTTAGTGTCCACAGACCCCGTTTTGCCAGGAAGGGAAGAGAAAGAGTGAGCTAGCTTGAGACAAGTGATTCTTTGTATCTAGCTTGGAAAATGGCACAGATACTATTCTAAGCTCCAGCAACAAATACAGAATTAACCATGGAGGATAGGCAGCCTGGCAGTAGGTGGGGTAAAATGCAGTGAAATTACAGACAGTGGGGAAAAGGCAGTTACTGCCATTTATTTTTATAAACCCTCAGAAATAAAGAGAAATGTCTTATTTATTGGCATATCGGGGAGTGAAGTGAATTGCACACATGAATTTTCTTAAGAAGTGAAGCTTACAACTTCCTTTTTTTTCTTTTTTTATTAAGGTATCATTGATATACACTCTTACGCAGGTTTCACATGAAAAACATTCACCCATATTATCAAGTCCCTCCCATATCCCCTTGAAGTCACTGTCCATCAGTGTAGTAAGATGCCACACAGTCACTACTTGTCTTTGCTACACTATCTTCCCTGTGATGCCCCCTCACCCCCACACCATGTGTACCAATCATAATAGCCCTCAATCCCCTTCTCCCTCTTTCCCCACCTACCCACCCTAACCCCTCTAACCACTAGTCCCTTCTTGGAGTCTCTGAGTCTGCTGCTATTTTGTTCCTTCAGTTTTGCTTCGCTGTTACATTCCACAAATGAGTGAAATAATTTTGCACTTGTCTTTCTCTGCCTGGCTAATTTCACTGAGCATAATACCCTCTAGCTCCATCCATGTTGTTGCAAATGGTGGAATTGTTTTCTTCTCATGCCTGAATAATATTCCATTGTGTATATGTACCACATCTCCTTTATCCATTCATCTACTGATGGACACTTAGGTTGCTTCCATATCTTGGCTATTGTAAATAGTGCTGCAGTAAACATAGGGGTGTATATGTCTTTTTGAATTTGAGATCTGTCTTTCTTTGGGTAAATTCCTAGGAGTGGAATTCCTGGGTCAAATGGTATTTCTGTTTTTAGTTTTTTGAGGAACCTTCATATTGCTTTCCACATGGTTGAACTAGTTTAGTTTCCTACCTGCAGTGAAGGAGGGTTCCCCTTTCTCTACATCCTTGTCAACATTTGTTGTTCCTAGTCTTTTTGATGTTGACCATCCTAACTGGTGGGAAGTGATAATCTCATTGTGGTTTTAATCTGCATTTCTCTGATACTTAGCAATGTGGAGCATCTTTCCTGTGCCTGTTGGCCATCAGAGTTCATTCCTTGGAGAATTGTCTCTTCATATCCTTCACCCATTTTTTCATCAGGTTATTTGCTTTTTGGGTGTTGAGACATGTGAGTTCTTTATATATTTTGGATGTTAACCTCTTGTCAGATATGTCATTTAGAAATATATTCTCCTGTACTGTAGGATGCCTTTTTGTTCTGCTGATGGTGTCCTTTTCTGTGCAGAAGCTTTTTAGTTTGATGTAATTCCATTTGTTCATTTTTGCTTTTGTTTCCCTTGCCCAAGGAGGAAATCTTTTCCTGCGTTCAGAAAAAGTTGCTTATGTTTATATTCAAGACATTTTTGCATATGTTTTCTTCTTAGAGTTTTATGGTTTCATGACTTACATTCAGGTCTTTGATCCATTTTGAGTTTACTTTTGTGTATGGACTTAGACAATAATCCCATTTCATTCTCTTGCATGTAGCTGTCCAGTTTTGCCAACACCGGTTGTTGAAGAGGCTGTCATTTTCCCATTGTATATCCGTGGCTCCTTTATCATATATTAATTGACCATATATGCTTGGGTTTATATCTGGGCTCTCTGTTCTGTTCCATTGATCTATGGGTCTGTTCGTGTACCAGTACCAAGTTGTCTTGATTACTGTGGCTTTGTAGTAGAGTTTGAAGATGGGGAGCATAATCCTCCCAGCTTTATTCTTCCTTCTCAGGACTGCTTTGGCTATTTGGGGTCTTTGGTGGTTCCATATGAATTTTAGAACTGTTTGCTCTAGTTCATTGAAGAATGCCATTGGTATTTTGATAGGGAATGCATTGAATCTTTAGATTGCTTTAGTCAGGATGTCCATTTGAGAGTATTAACTCTTCCAATCCATGAGCACTGGATGTGTTTCCATTTATTGGTGTCTTCTTTAATTTCCCTCATGAGTGTCATGTAGTTCACAGGGTATAGATCTTTCACTTACTTGGTTAGGGTTATTCCTAGGTATTTCATTCTTTTTAATGCAGTTGTGAATTGAATTGTTGTCCTGTTTTCTCTTTCTGCTAGTTCATTGTTAGTATATAGGAATGCAACAGATTTCTGTGTATTGATTTTTTTTCACCTTTAGTTTTTAAGTCATTCTTTTTTTATGGTAATTAAAAAAAATGTTATCATTAATGTGCAATCACATGAATGACATTGTGCTTACTAGATTCCCCCTGTTCTCAAGTGCCCACCACATACCCCATTACAGTCACTATCCATCAGCATAGTAAGATGCTATAGAGTCACTACTTGTCTTCTCTGTGCTATGCTGCCTTCCCCATGTACCCCCCTACATTATGTGTGCTAATTGTAATGCCTCTTAATCCCCTTCTCCCTCCCTTCCTACCCACCCTCTCCAGTTCCTTTCCCTCTGGCAACTGTCAGTCCATTCTTGGGTTCTCTGAGTCTGCTGCTGTTTTGTTCCTTCAGTTTTCGCTTTGTTCTTATGCTCCAGAGATGAGTGAAATCATTTGGTTTGTGTCTTTCTCCACTGACTTATTTCATCCATGTTGTTGCAAATGGTAGGATTTGTTTTCTTCTTATGGCTGGGTAATATGTGTATTGATTTTGTATCCTACAACTTTGCTGAATTCAGTTATTAGTTCTAGTAGTTTTGGGGTGGATTCTTTAGGGTTTTTTATGTACAGTATTATGTCATCTGCAAACAGTGACAGTTTGACTTCTTCCTTACCAATCTGGATGCCTTTTATTTCTTTATGTTGTCTGATTGCTCTGGCTAGGAACTCCAGAACTGTGTTGAATAAAAGTGGGGAGAATGGGCATCCTTGTCTTATTTCTGATCTTAAAGGAAAAGCTTTCAGCTTTTCGCTGTTATGTATCATGTTGACTGTGGTTTTGTCATATATGGCCTTTATTATATTGAGGTACTTGCCCTCTATACCCATTTTTTGGACAGTTTTTATCATGAATGGTTGTTGAATTTTGTCGAATGCTTTTTCAGCATCTATGGAGATGATCATGTGGTTTTTGTCCTCTTTGTTGATGTGGTGGATGATGTTGATCGATTTTCAAATTTGTACCATCCTTGCATCCCTGGAATAAATCCTACTTGATCATGATGGATTTTTTTAATGTATTTTTGAATTCAATTTGCTAATATTTTGAGTATTTTTGCATCTATGTTCATCAGGGATATTGGTCTGTAATTTTCTTTTTTTGCATTCTCTTTGCCTGGTTTTGGTATTAGAGTGATGCAGGCCTCATAGAATAAGTTTGAAAGTATTCTGTCCTCTTCTACTTTTTGGAAAACTTGAAGGAGGATGGGTATTAGGTCTCCACTAAAAGTGATAAAATCATTGGTGAAGCCATCTGGTCCAGTGATTTTGTTCTGAGGTATTTTTTTTTTTATCACCAATTCACTTTTCATTGCTGGTTATTAGTCTCTTCAGATTTTCTGTTTCATCCTGGGTCAGCCTTGGAAGGTTGTATTTTTCTGGAAAGTTTTCCATTTCTTCTAGGTTACTCAATTTGTTAGCATATAATTTTTCATAGTATTTTCTAATAATTCTTTGTATTTCTGTGGTGTTCATAGTGATTTTTCCTTTCTCATTTCTGATTCTATTTATGTATGTAGACCCTCTTTTTTTCTTGGTAAATCTTGGTAGAGGTTTATCTGCTTTATTTTCTGAAAAACCATTTCCTTTCATAGATTCTATTGTTTCATTCTTCTCGATTTTATTTATTTTTGCTCAAATCTTTATTATGTCCCTCTTTCTACTGACTTTTGGTCCTCTTTGTTTTTCTTTTTCTAGTTTCATTAATTGTGATTTTAGGCTGTTCATATGGGATTGTTCTCTCCCGAGGTATGCCTGTAATGCAGTATGCTTCCCTGTTAGCATGGCCTTCGCTGCATCCCACAGATTTTTCGGTGTTGAGTTGTATGACATTTGTCTCTATATATTGCTTGATCTCTGTTTTTATTTGGTCACTGATCCATTGATTATTTAGGGGCATGTTGTTAGGCCTCCATGTGTTTATGGGCTCTTTTGTTTTCTTTGCATAATTTATTTCTAGTTTCATACCTTTGTGCTCTGAGAAGTTGGTTGGTACAATTTCAGTCTTTCTGAGTTTACTGAGTCTTTTTTTTGGCCTAGTATATGATCTATTCTGGAAAATGTTCCATGTGCAGTTGAGAAGAATGTGTGTCTTTCTGCTTTTGCGTGGAGTGTTCTGTGGATGTCTGTTATGTCCATGTGGTCTAATGTGTTGTTCAGTGCTTCTGTCTCCTTACTTATTTTTTTCCTGGTTCATCTGTCCTTTGAAGTGAGTGGTGTGTTGAAGTCTCCTTAAATGAATGCATTGCATTCTGTTTCTCCCTTTAATTCTGTTAGTATTTGTTTCACATATGTAGGTGCTCCTATGTTAGGTGCATAGATACTTATAGTGGTTCTGTCTTCTTGCTGGGCTGACCCCTTTATCATTTTGTAATGTCCTTCTTTGTCTCTTGTCACTTTCTTTGTTTTGAAGTCTACTTTGTCTGATACAAGTAGAGGAACTCCTGCTCTTTTCACCCTAGTTGTTGCACAAAATAATCTTTTTCCATTCCTTCCCTTTTAGTCTGTGTATGTCTTTGGGTTTAAAGTGAGTCTCTTGTAGGCAGCAAATAGATGGGTCTTGTTTTCTCTTCCATTCTATTACTCTGTGTCTTTTGCGTGGTGCATTCAGACCATTTACATTTAGGGTAATTATCAATAGGTATGTACTTACTGCCATTGCAGACTTTAGATTCATGGTTCCCAAGGGTTCAAAGGTAACTTCCTTACGATCTAACAGTCTATCTTAAGTAACTTAGAATGCTATTACAAACATAATCTTAAGGTTCTTTTTTTTCTCCTTTTCCTTCTTCCTCCATTCTTTATATATTAGGTATCATATTCTATACTCTATTTCTTTACTGACTTTGGGGGTAGTTGATTTCATTTTGCATCTACTTAGTAATTAATTGTTCTCCTTTCTTTACTGTGGTTTTATTTCCTCTTGTGACAGCTATTTAGCTTTAGGAACACTTATATCTATAGCAGTCCATCCAAAATACACTGCAGAGATGATTTGTGGGAGGTAAATTCTCTCAGCTTTTGCTTATCTGGACATTGTTTAATCCCTCCTTGAAATTTAAATGATAATCTTGCCTGGGAGAGTATTCTTGGTTCGAGGCCCTTCTGCTTCATTGCATTAAATATATCATGCCACCACTCCCTTCTGGCCTGTAAGGTTTCTTTTGAGAAGTGTGATGATAACCTGATGGGTTTTCCTTTGTATGTGATCTTTTTTCTCTCTCTGGCTGCTTTTAATACTCTGTCCTTATCCTTGATCTTTGCCATTTTAATTACTGTATGTCTTGGTATTGTCTTCCTTGGGTCCCTTGTGTTGGGAGATCTGAGCACCTCCATTGCCTGAGAGACTATCTCCTTCCCCAAATTTGGGAAGTTCTCAGCAGTTACCTCCTGAAAGACACTTTCTATTCCTTTTTCTCTCTGTTCTTCTGGTAGCCGTATAGTGTGAATATTATTCCATTTGGATTGGTCACACAGTTTTCTCAACATTCTTTCATTCCTAGAGATCCTTTCTTCTCTAAGTACCTCAGCTTCTTTGTATTCCTGTTCCCTAATTTCTGTTTCATTTCCTGTCTCCTCTACTTCATCTAATATGATTTTAAAAACTTCTATTGCATGTTTCGTTTCAGATACTGTAGTCTTCAACATTTGTATCTCATTCTTGAATTCCTCCCTGAGTTCCTTAATATTTTTTTGTAGCTCTGTGAGCATGTTTATGATTTTTATTTTGAAATATCTTTTAGGAGGAGTGATGAGTTCCATTTCACTTTGCCCTCTGTCTGTTGCTTCTGGGATTTTAGGTTGAACCAGATTCCTTTGACATTTCGTATTTGTAGGTGGCACCTCTAGTGCCCAGAAACCCTACCCTCTGGAGTTGTTCAGCCTCTGGAGTGATGTTGGTGGTCGCAGCTGAGCAATACTTGTGCCTGTTGGGAGAAAAGAGCTCTTTTGTGCTTCATACCTGCAGGGCCTGCCCCCACTGTCAGGGCCTGTCGTCTGAGCATGCAGAAAGAAGCCTCTGTGCTTTTCACTTGTAGCTGCCATAGGTTGGACCTCCCTCTGACTGATACAAATGTGGGGTCATACGGTTTGCGAGCTGGTACCGGCTGGTAGGAAGGCTCAGCAGGCTGTGTGTCCCAGTGGGGGGCCTCTGAGCTGCATAGCCAGCTAGGGGGATGGAGTGCCTAAGGCTCCTGAAATTTCCCAACCTACTGGGCAGAACCTGCCCAGACAACCTTGTCCACTTATCCCTTCTCCCAAGCAGCAAGCTCTGTGCAATACCCGCCCCTTCAGCAGGCCTGTCCCTGCTATCAAGCCTCTCAAACTGCCTGCCTTTCCTTTGTCACAGAGCAGCTGGATATGGATCTCTGTCCTCCACAAATGGCTGGAATCTCAGTCTCTCCAAGTATTCCACCTGTCTTAGCTTTCCAACCCCTCTAATCTCCAGAGCCCCATGCAGTATATGTTTATGCTCCCAAAGCAGATCTCCAGGGCTGTGTGTTCTTCAGTCCTAGGCTTCCGCCCCCTCCCCACTCTGTTTCGTTTTCTCCCTTCAGTGAGCTGGGATGGGGGAAGGGCTTGGGCCCCGCCGGATCAAGGCTCTGGTATGGATCTCTGTCCTCCACAAATGGCTGGAATCTCAGTCTCTCCAAGTATTCCACCTGTCTTAGCTTTCCCACCCCTCTAATCTCCAGAGCCCCATGCAGTATATGTTTATGCTCCCAAAGCAGATCTCCAGGGCTGTGTGTTCTTCAGTCCTAGGCTTCCGCCTCCTCCCCGCTCTGTTTCGTTTTCTCCCTTCAGTGAGCTGGGATGGGGGAAGGGCTTGGGCCCCGCCGGATCAAGGCTCTGGTATGTTACCCTGTTGGTGAGGTCTGTTCTGTTCTCCAGGTGTATGCAGTCTGGTGCAGCCTTCTTTCCTGTTGCTGTTTCAGGATTAGTTGTATTAACTATATTTTTGTATTATATGTGGTTTTGGGAGGAGTTCTCTGTCTCACCTCTCACACCACCATCTTTAATTCTCTCCTGAAGCTTACTACTTTAAATGATTGAAACTTTTCATTTTAACTGTACTTGTTGAAAATCTTTCTACTATGATGTATTAAAAGAACACCGTTTGTTTGCAAGTTCTTGGGGAGGTATTTAATTTTTTAGGCCTCAGTTTGTTCAACTGTCAAGTGGATTGGTCCTGATGATCTCTAAGGATCGTTCCAGTTCTGGAATTAAGGAAATATATGGCACATATGACAGGCTTTCTTGTTTTCTAACAGAGAGTTTTTAAAGTATTTGCTGTGATTGTCAATTGGCCTGAATGGTTACACTTCTAAAATCATTGCTTTGAAAAGTTATATATGTTTCTATGTGTAGCAACAATAAATATTTATCATAGAACTTGAAAAATTGTTTACAAATATGAAGAAGAAAACATTTTCTTTCTGCACATACCACCCCCCAGGTTATCATTTTTAACAGTTTGTTATTTCCTTCCAGTTTGTAATACATTTATTTACATGGTTGAAATTGTATTATATGCAAGGGATTTTCCCTGATTTTTACTTTCTACCTTTTGATAAGGATTTTGTAATATTTTACTCCTTTGGAACCTAGTAGACCTGGGTCAAATCCCAGTTTCCCCACCATTATGACTATTGACTTTGCACATTCTACCTCTGTAAGCCTCAGTTTCCAGGTATAAAATGGGAATAAAAACCCCTCAATCTTCATAGTATTGCTTTCCCAGCTGCAGGAGAACTTTATTTAAACTTCTATCATAAACAGAATAGATCAGCACACATCCCGTCTGTGTTGTTAGAATTATGTGCAAAGGCAAGGTAAACTGGTTGGGTGTGGGGACCCAAAAGGTTCTGTTGTGAGCAAAGGGCATGAATTTCTTTTTAAAGCAGATATTTGGGTTATGTAAATGCCTTTCAAACACTTTTGAGTGTTTGAATTTTTTTTGAGATAATTAGCATTGCAGGGTAGGAGACTCTTGAATAAATGGTATATCCCCATTTTTCTTCTATACATGGATAAAAAGGATATAATTGGATTGTCCTCTCCCCTTTTGTAAAGAACCTGTTGTTAAAAAGCTACTAAACATAATTATTTTGTTTTATCAGCTGTTTATATAAGAACTTATGTTTGGTAGGAAGAGAGTGGCTGTGAAAGGGTGATATAAGGTATCAGGAATGAGAAGACTGTGGGACTGTTCCAGAAGCAACCTGCATGGCTTCTGCTTCCCTTTTCCTGCATGACTGTTAAAAATTAATTTACCTTAGGCATTCTTCTCTGGGGCAGTGACTACTGTACTCCCTATATCCAGATGATGTTCAAACATACATATCCATTCTTGGCTTTTCCCCTTAGCTTTAGACCAGGGCTCAGCAGACTTTTTCTGTAAACGGCCACATGGTCTTTGTCTACCGCTACTTAGCTCTGCCGTGGTACTATGGTAGTTAGTTGGAAGACGTGATGGACATGAACTGGTCTGGCTGTGTTCCAGTGAAACTTTAGTTATAAAAACAGCCTATGCCTGGATTTGTCCACCTCTGCCCTAGACCTTTACTCTCCATGCCTCCTACAAGTGATTTGTTCCTAGATATGGCAGAATAAGCATTGAGGTTTCTGAGTGCAGCTTATACTAGTATTCTAGACCCATATTCATAGCATCCAGTTTTGAACATTTGAACCTTGGAACATCTGTAGTTGTGGCAGCTGCCTATGGGAAGTTAAAAAAAAAAAAAAGGCCTTCTAGCTCCTGGCAATACAGAGACACTGGGCAGCAGAAATGATGGATTTTGAAGCAGACTCAAGATTGAATGACACATAACTGAGCACACTGGGCCCTCCAATCCCTTGTTATCTTTACTGCTGATAAACTACATACATTTGTTCATAACATTTCTAATTATGCTACTAGAGAGATTGTCTAACCTCTAACTAAGCTGAAGTATGTCTAGATTTTCGCATAGCATTGTCGATTTATGACATTTCTTTTTACACACATCCTTTTGATTTGTGTTCCTGTGAATTGTTTAAGGACGGGTGTTCTTATTTCTACTCTGTTACTATAGGATTGAGGCATTGAGAATTCTGTGATTTTTCTCCAGCTAAGAGTACTGTGATTGTCTTTCCAGAGTTTATTTTATATTACCAAGCAGCAACTCCCTGACAAGACCCCATTTGGGAGAAAAGGCGAATATCTTTAGGAACCAGAATGAAATGAGTAATATGCAGAGAGATTATTTCCTTGAGCCTGGTCCTGTAATTGAAAATCAAAGATGATAAATGATAAATGTTCATGACAACAATGGAAGTGTTTTTCTCCCCCGTTTATTAAAGAAAGGGATATGTTAAGTTTTACTAATTAAATTGCTTGAAGTAGAAAATTTCTTAAAGTGTCAATGTCATAGAAATTCTTATACCTAAAGGGACATACAATCTAGTAGTAGTAATATAATATAGGAACTTAATTCTGATTTCCAAAATCATCTGAGAAAACATGATTCCCTAAAATGTCATACTTTGGAAGATAGGCTTTGTTCTCCAAGCCCCTCTGTGCGTACCCTTTCCTGTAGGAATGCTGTGGCTGGAGGGTGAGCGGGATGGTGGTGAGCAGAGTCTGCAGCACTGACAGGTGTTTTGACCTCTTCCTTCTGAATACAGCCTGTTTCACATGTTGCAGAATGGAGCCTTTGTAAGTGAAGAACAATTTGGCTTTCAAACTATTGTTAGCAAAGAAGCAAAACAGTCCTTTTTTGAAATTACTTTTGCTTTGGAAGGGGCAGTGAAAGGAATGGTAAGAGTTTTCCCAGATATCGTGTGTTTGTAGCCTTAGATGGTGACACAGGGTTTCTTCTCCTATGTGTCTACATTGTATATGCTTGTTTTCTTAATTTTAGTGCTCTATGAATATGACTTTAACTAAGAAATTTGGGCTTTTAAGTGTAAAAAAAGCAGTAGGTAACTAGCTTGATAAAAGTTAATATCGGTGTACCTCATTTTAAAGAGTAGATGCCTTAAATAAAGTTAATAGAGTTAAAGAAGCTTTTTACCTTGACTCACTGTAAAATAAAAGTAAATGTGTTTCTTTGTAAAACAAACATGACTTCAGGATTTAAGATGATCATATTTATGCCCAACTTCATAAAAGAATATATGAAAGGGAAAGTTTCTATTTATACTTTTACATAGCAAATATGTAAAATGGTGAAATAATTATAAAGAAACTAGATTTTGAGTAATAGTTTATAAGTCTAAATAAAACAATAGTGAAAGTGTACACAGGTATAACACATGGGCTTGATATATCAGTTGGTCTACATGGTGAGCAGGCAGTGTTGACATGGCTCCTGATGTGTAGAGTCGTGTGCTGGCATTGGGTTGTGCATACCTTGAAGTCAGGGCTTGTGGCCCTTCAAGGGCTGACTGTGAAAAGTTGATGAAATGGCTTGTGTGTTCAGAGATAATAAAGAACACTGGATGGCAGAGGCCAAATGTCAAATGAGCCATTGACATAGGGTGCTGAGGAACTGGCAAATCCACCTGAGGTCTCTGAGTACAGGCTCTAGAGCACTGCTAGGCTTCAAGATCGAACATGGGCAGAAATACAGGAGTGAGCAAAGAAGGCTTTCCAGGCTAGAGGAGTGATGTGAACAAAGCTGGGTTGAAAATTAGTCTGGAGCAGGGCAGACTGTGCTGCTTGATGCCTCTTTATAAAGTTTTATTGGAATGACAGCATGCCCATCATCTGTATCTTGTCTCTGGCCACTTTTGCTCTCCAGGGCAGAGCTGAGCAGTTCCATAGAGAGACTTTGTGGCCTACTAAGTTTAAAATACTTTCTCTCTAGACTTTTCTGGAGAAAGCTGACCACTCGGGGGTGGTTCGTGAGTAAGTACCTCAGTTTGGTGGAAGTGGAAGATACGGATGTATATAGTAGAAATAAGAAGGGATAACTTAAAAGCAGCCTTGAATATTAGGCTTAGAACTTTGGAACAGATGCAATGTACATTCCTTTAATTAATTCAGTTTATTAGCCATTAGTTATGCATCAAGCAGCTAGGAAGGTGGGAGAGATGGTTTTATAAATAAAAGATGGTAACATAATGTGCCCAGAGACATAATAAGCTGCGTGGATAGGAGGTGATTTGCTGGGAGTTGGGAAGGTCTACCCCACAGGACTTGACATTTCAACACAGTTTTAAAAGACAAATAGGATTTTGCCTATAGGACAAGGACTTTTTAGCCAAGGGAAAACCATTTCAAGTACAGAGGTGTGAAACACCATGATATTTTTGGGAACAGAAGACATAGTTATGTTTGGAACATACAGGATATGAGTAATGAAGTTGAGAGGGGCCACAGAGGAATGTCAAGCCCCTGATAATGATGGTGAGGAACTCTGGGACAGCTGTGGGGCCATGATCTTGTTTTGGGTTATTTTTTCCCTGCATTTCACGTATTTTTATTTAAAAATTATTTTATAAATTAACTTAGGTTTGTATTTTTAAAAATGAATCCTAATTAAGCAGTGTGAAAACTGCATTTGGGGTGGAGGGAGCAAGAGGGAGAGAGTTAGGAGGATATTGTAGTCATCCAGGTGACAGATGATGAGGACTTACCTAAGGTGCTGGGGTACCAATGGGGGTGGTGGGGGTGGCAGCCATGAAGTATACCTGTAGGCATAGTGGGGATGGTGGCCGTGAAGTACTGATGGAGATAGTGGGGATGGCGGCCCTGAGGTACCCGTGGGGATGGTGGGGTTGATAATCAGCAGCATCTGAATTTTTACACATTTTCATTCAAGGAAAATGTGGCAGTGGCATGACTGAAAATAACATAAATAAAATCTTAATTTCTAAGATTTTAAGAGTTTGAGGTGTTATTTAGTAGCTGTGTCATTTCAGTAGCTTGAAAGAATTGTAAACAATAACCCAAATGTAGTGAAATTCCAGAAATAATGAGCATGTCTGACACTCTGGGAAGTTTGTGGGTTTCATGTGATTTCTGTTCACTGCTTGCTTAATCTATTTTGCAAAGGTTGGTTATTTGTGCTTGGTATGTAATTTGATTGGACAATGTGGCTATAACCACAGATAGTTTTTTAATAAGGAAATAATAGACAAGAAACAAATGATAGGCTTCTAACCAAAGTGTGGAGACTTATCCATGGATTTCCTTTGATAAAGGCTCTCTGTGCATTGTATCTGGCTGCTCATGTTTGTGTTCATGACCCACTCCCAGGTAGGTCGCTTGGTCCAAGCCTGTACTTCCCTGCTCCGCTTGCCTCCAGGCCATCGCCCCGTGCCCCTTTCGCCCTCTGGTGAAGGACAGCACCTCTACCACTGTTGTGCCCAAAGTCGCGAATCCCAAGGAGACCACCAAGGCGCCAATACTGATGCAAAAGCAAAAGAGCCTTTATTCGAGCTAGCCCAAGCTCAATCTCACACCTGTGCCAACAGTGGCCAGGTGCCAGAGAAAGAGAGCGCGTTTTCCCCAAAACAAAGGTTTTATGGGTTTCCAGGGCGGTTTGGTGGGGTGATGGCCGTGGCTCTGGCTGATTGGCTGTGTCTGGGGGTAGTTGGGGGGGGTGATGAGTCGTGGCTTTGGTCAGTTGGCAGGGTCTAGGGGTGGTGGGTGTACTTCTTGCTTACTGGAGGGGAGACCAAGCTCTGATTGGGTGAAATAGGATCCGGGTCCCAATTGGCTAAAATAGAATCTAGGAGCTTGCCCTTTCACCACCAGGGAGACCTGGCACACTATGTCAATTGCAATGAGGCATCTCTTGTGCAGTCACAGACTTGAGAGCTTTGTAAGGGAGTCAGGGGCTCAGAATTGAATCATTCCTTTTCATTCAACAAGTAATTGCTAAGTACTTGCTTGGGTTAGACACCACCCTGGCTCAGGGGCAACCATGAACAAAGCAGCCAAAGTCCCTGTCTTTATAGAGCTCATGTGATCATAGGTGAGAAAGCAGACAGGTAAAGGAGTCAGCACCTCTAAAAACAAAGCGGGAGGAGGCAACAAATTACAGGTGGGATGTGGAAAGGGCAGATGTAGCCAAGCTTGGGAGCCAAACCACCTGAGTTGGAATGTGAGCTCCATCACTTACTAGCCATGTGAATTTGGGCAACCTTTTTAACTTCTCCACATCTATTTCCTTATTACGAGGCTAGTAATATTATTAGATGAGTTGTATTGGACAGTATATTTTAAGTTCTCAGAACAGTGTCTGACTCAGAAGGGTGGGACAGGGGGCTCAGCTATAAAATCATTGGTTTTAAAACTAAACCCTATTCAGTATGTTGGGGGAGCATTGTGTATTTTCCTAGGTCCTTGTCCCCGCCACGACAAAGAATTGAAGGACAGAGACACAGTAGTGAAGCAGGGTAAAATTTTATTTAAGGTTACTTAAAGAGAGAAAAAGTACAGGCCACCTCCTCAGTAAGGAGAGGTGCCCTGAAAGGTTTGGAGAGAAACAGTTTAAGATTGAAAGGTTACATGCTTAGAGAGTGTGGGTCCCCTGAAAGGTTGAAAAGAGAGAGTTTAAAGTTAAAAGGTTATGCACTTGGAAATTGCGGACGACCTCAGAGAGAGGAGCTCCCCGAAAGGTTGGGGGTTCCCCCTTTTAAGGATTCTTTAGGAAAGTGACTAAGGGGTGGGAGTGCAGACTGGTTAGGTTAGGTGGTAGAATTAACTTAACACAAGGAACTTCCTGCTCTGATTTCTCCCTGAAATACCAGAGTCTTGGTCCGGGAGCATATGAAACAGCCGACCTGCCCAGCCCCCAGGGCGGGCTGAGTTATTGTCTGTTTGCTAAAGAGTAAGTTAAGAACCTTACATTTTTAACTTCCCAGGTATTAAAATACAATCTTTAAGATGGAATACTCCCTGCCTTTCACTCTGTTGTTTACGGCTGGGCCGGCATGCTAATTTAGTTGCCTAGGTTACAAACTACTTAATTAGGGCTGGAAGGAGAGAAAAAGAGCATATTGGTGAAGGTAACAGAATAAGCTGGGCCTGAATGATTAACACAATAAAGACATGGGCTATGCTGAAGTATCCTCCTTTATCTGGGGAATATTCAAACATTCCAGGCCAAGTTGCTCCTGGTTTTTGAGCTTTAATTGATTAATTTTGGGTCTTTTTAGTGGACTTTCTGGCCTTTTTCTCTTTACACCCCACTCATATCTATTTTCCTGCCCAACACATTCATTTATAAAATATTATTCTTGCAGTTATAACCTCCAGTTTCTTTTTTAAGATTTACCTATGCATTGCAAATTTACACCAAATAACACATTTTGTACCTCATGCTATTTAGTATTTTTTTTAAAGAGTATTATGCAGAATAAACATGTATTCCCCATTCTAGGAGGCACTGTTGGTAAGGACTTAAAGAGGACTCAGCAAGTGTGTTTGTATCAATGGTGAAATCTCCTTCCTCCCCTGTCCAGAAATGAATTGGAAGTTGGGAGGAAGAAGAAGAAAATTATTTGTTCTGTCACAGATTAATCGGCTGCGTGGGTGTTGTCATTTGGCTTGGTAGGCTCAGAGCTGGCCGCATCTTAGCTTTTTGTGTACTTGGGAAATTGTAAACGTTACCAAGTGTTTCACTCAGAATGAGTTGGTATTTTTCCATTTCTTCTGAAAATAACTAGAAAATCAGTGATTAACAACAAGAATGATTTTTGACATGAGTACAGCCAGACTAAAGGCTGTGCTGAACAAATGCAGAATACTTTTCCCAGCAAGGTCTGTTTGATTTGGCTCCTCTTTTTTTCATCCTCTTGTGAGGAACAGTTCTGAGTGACACTCTGCAGAGGCTGTTAGGGTGGAGGTGTAAAATGTTATGGTGTGGGTTGGGTGGACACAGACACCCCAGGGGCTTCCTGAGGCCAGGCCCTCAGATTGTTTGGTCAGCCCAGGGCAGGACCTGCCTCCTGGAAATGAACTTGGGCTCTTGTCTTTCACCCCCAGGAAGAGTGCAGCTCACTGAGATTGCTTCCTGCCAGTGGTTACTGACTCATCCCAGGTAATGGCTCAGCAGGGGAGGCCGCCAGTGCACGCCTCTCTTCCCCACTCACCCTGAGTAGCAGCGGACACTGCCCTCGGAAACTCTCATGCCCGCTCCGTGGTGTCTCGAATGTTAGTGCCCTCAGCCAGTCTTTTTCACTCATCATTTGTTGGTAAAATTGTAATATTTCCATAATATCTAACCTGGCATCTGCATATCAACAGGCATTCCTAGTGGGTGCAGAGAAGTAGTTCATCTCCATATCCAGTGGGTAATTACCTGGCAACCTAGGGCTTATCTGAACCTGAGAGGTTGGGGGGAGGTTTTGCTTGCTTCTGCCAGAGCAGGAGAGGGAAACAGCCCCAGACATCAGTTTATAAACAATAAACAGGTTTTAAAGTTTATTTCTCCTTTTGACTGATTTCGGTTTTAGGGGTATTTTGCCCCGAGATTTCCTTTCCCCAGAGTTACATCATTTATTTGAACTTTGTATTATAATGCAATATTTAACATAGAAACTGTGTCTTTTTAATTTTTTAATAGTTTGAAGAGTAGTGTAATGTATGCTAAGATCAGATGAATATTTTGTCTTGTTTATTTGTTATTTATTTTTGTTTATTAGTTTATTTTCTGTTTCTACATGAATTATATATAGGGGGCAAGTGAAAGACTAGGGCAGAATTTGGACTGTTGAGTGTCAGAGAAAAGATAGTAAATAATGATTTTCCATATTGAAGATGTTGCTGTTGGTAGTGATGTTGTAATGTCCAGTTTTTACTGTATTCCACATTTGAGGCTTAGAGTGATTGAAGCAATTTCTGTGATTATTAGTTTGTTCTGTGACTGAGACTTTGGTTCATCTCTGCATATATCTTTATGTTAAATGCTGCAGAAATGAGAAATGAAATACAGACTTCCCCTTCTACTCTAACATCAAAATAACCTTTTCATATCAGGTCAGTAGTAATATTGGGGCCAGTCTGCGTTCAACTAAGCATAACCCTGCTTGTTTTAGAGTGAAACAATATTCCTACTTGGGTAATTAATTTAACCTTTATTTTGTAAGTTTTTAAAGTTTTTCTTTCCATTTCATGGTAGAAACTTACTAACCCATTTTCCTTTCCATCTAAGTGATGAAGATTCCAGCAATAAATTTCTTTGTTCTTTGAGCTTGGAAATTCAAAGGTGAAATTTAAAAACTCTATGACATTGTTATCATTACATTTAAAAATGAAAGTTGTTATATCATTCTCTCCATTTTGAATGTGAAATATGCCCATTAGAGAAAGATTGGAAAATACAGAAAAGTTAAAAAAAAAGAAAAAGGTCCTGTGTTTGCCTTATACAAAGAACTGCTGTAAACATTTATGTATATTCTCTTCCAGTACTTTTAAAAGGTGGGTATGTTCAAAATAAAACCGTCATCACCATAGCCACAAAACCCAGACCCTCAAGCCCACATAACATGATTGTGGTGACACTGCCTATAAATTTATCTCCTCATGTACCATGGCAAACATAACTATTTCCCCAATTACAAATGCTTTACCCTTTTTATAAGCATTTGCTGTTATTTTTAATAGCTACAAAATTTTCCATGTAGTAAATTTGCCACCTAGTTATTTAGTCTCTTATTACTGGACATTTAGTGAAAGGAAAGGAGCGACACATAGCAGCAATTCACCAGAGAGTTCCGCTTTATTAGGGAAAGGTGCTGGGTTATATAGGAGGGGGCATGAATTGATTGAGCTGTCACTTCTACGGGGCTGGTGGCTGTTGGCTAGGTGCTGGGATTGGGAGGAGAGCGAGAGGTGATTGGGCTTCAGGTGGCGCCGGCAGGAACCGAGGACCCCGAAGAGAAGCCGGAAGTTTGCCATCTTACTGGTGGGGACCCTTCATTCCCCCCTTTCTCCTCTATGGGTTTGTGGACGTTGCTTTCTCTCTGGCTGCTTCCTGCTGAACAGGGGCAGAGAAGGGAGTGAGGGCTTAAGGATTGGGAGGAAAGGGTTGATAGGACTCCCCGCAGTAAGGACAAGTAGATGTGGACTTCTTCAGGTTTGGAAATCAATGAAGGTTCCCTGTAACCATAGGTTGGCTAAGAGGATATGGGTGTCAGGAGCCAGGCGTCTGTGGCTATTGTTTCCAGGAACAGTTTCCAGTGGAGAGAGGGGTCCATCTCAGCCTGTGGTGAGGAGGTCACGTGAGGGTGAGGGATCTTCTGTGGCCAGAAGCTGGTAGTTCCTGAGTAAAAGCTGGTTGAAAGCTTGATTAGAGATTTTTCCGACTTGGGATTTGATGAACTTTATTATACAGGGTAAGAAGAGACAGACGAGAAGAATGATTATTATGGGGCCTGCAATGGGCTAGAGCCAGGTGAGGAGGGGGTTTGTTAGTATTGAAGAGAATGGGTTGGAATTGGAAGCAGAGTGGAGACTGGAGGCAAGGTCAGTGAGTTTGGTGATGTCAGTTTCTACAATGCCGGATTCATTGATGTAATAGCAGCACTCTTCCCAGAGGAAGACGCAGGTGCCGCCCTTCTCGGCTGTAAGCAGATCTAGGGCCCGCCGGTTTTGAAGGGTGACTTTAGCTAGCCAAGTGACCTGCCTTTGGAGAGAGGCTAGGGAATCGGCAGTGGATGTCAGGGCTCCCTCAAGTTTGGCGTTGAGATCTCTAACTGCCCATAGAGAGTGACCCAAGGCTTCTCCCGAAAACCCTGCCCCAATGGCTGAGGTGATCAAAGAGCTACTGACCATGATGGGAAGGAACGCAGCTCTTTTTGTGCGCGAGGGCAAGGGAGGTTGGAGCTCAAGGAATTCTGCCATGCTGTAAAGTGTTAACTGTGGGATTAGGGTGACGAGAATGCAGGGTGTATTGGAGTTGAGAGGCAGTGAGTTTAAAAGACTGCTATTACACTAAAAGAAGTGTCCCGGTTGCGTAAAAGTCTTAGAGCCGGAGGTAGGGGTGTAGATAGAGAGGCAGTGAAGTGCGCTGGAGGGGGGTGGAGTTGGGCTTACACAGTGGTGGATGGTGAGATTATCTGCATATTCTGGTTCCCATAGGGGTATGTCTGCCAGGGGGCAGAGGGGTTGTCTTTCTGCATGGAAGGAGTAGTTGGAAATATTAAGGGGCACAGCGGCCAGCAGTGGGCGCTGTAGTGATGCGCACAAGAAACAATTGGCTGTGTTAAGGGTGTGGTTGAGAAAGATGGTGGTGTCCTGAATGAGCTGTAATGAAGAGTAGGAGAAATGGGAAGAGGGGTGGGGATAAGAAGATGAAGAGGCGCTATCAAGAATTTGGATAATGACTTTTTCGGAATGTCTGCTATCTGATGCAACTTGAGAGATCTGGGAATGAGAGGGAACATACTTTCGAGAGATATGAAGGGTACTGTGGAGGGTCGAGGACCCCCCGTAGTAAACTGAGGCTGTGACTCTGGCAGCCCATCGAGAGTCCCAGGGATCTGGGATTGATAAGGAGAATGAGCCGTTGGGATATTTCATGAAATGGTTGGAGGAGTAATACTGTGGGTACTGGAAGTTACCTATGTAGTGAATTGTGCAAGACTAGTAGGGACATTTCCTGTAGGTATCTGGCCATCGCCTGCAATAGGCTTGTTTTTGGTCATAGAGGAAGCAGAGGTAGGGAGAATAAGGGTAGCTGCTAGTGAACACTTCAGTGGAGAGAGGAAAGTGGAGGTATAAAGGCTCAGAGTAGCTTTTCAGAGGGCAGTCTGGTGTGGCAATGAGGGCAGTAACTTTTGTTTGATGCTGTGTGTAAGTCTCTCTGACTTTGAATCGCCATACAAAGGAGGCTGGGGTGGTGGGGAAGACAATAGGAATGAGGAAAAAAAGCGAGAGAGCAGTAAAGCAGGAAAAAGTCATGATTCGGGTATGGATGGCAAAGGGGGTGAACGGGATTTTGAAGGAAAGAGGACAGTAAGGTCAGGAGTCTGGAGGGAGGGAGAGTCTGTAAACTTTTGTAGGTTAAGAGATCTTTTAGGTGATGTGGGGACAGAATGGTAAGGGACGCTCTGAATGTCAGTTTATGAGCTTCTTTCTGCAAGAGCTGTCTAGCGGCTAATGCTCGTAGGCAGGGAACCCATCCCTGAACTGTGGGGTCTAATTGCTTGGACATATAAGCTACTGGGGCAAAGCATATTGGCCTAGGACTCCTAGAGCTTGACTGGAACTCTCATGAATGTATAATGAGAAGGGCTTCGACAAATCAGGAAGATGGAGAGCTGGGGCTTCTACAAGGGCTTGACGGAGCTTAATGTAGGAGTGTCGGGGTGAGGAGGATAATGGTTTTTTAGGGGGGCTCTTGCTGAGGTTGTATAGGGGTCTTGCCAACAGGGTGCAGGGAGAAGTTAGGGATCTACATTCTAAAATATCTAGCTAGGCTTAGAAAGGGCCTAGAAAGGAAAGGATTTTTGTCTTGGTTTTGGGAATGGGCAGGTCAGAGAGGAGCCATTTTCTGTCTAAGGTAATGGACTTTCTTTGTTGAGATAGAAGGAATCTGAGGTAAGTGATAGGAGGGGAAGAGATTTGAGCTTTGACGGGGGATACTCGGTAACTTCTGGAAGCTAGAAGGTTAAGTAGGGAGGCAGTGTCAAGTTGAGACTGTTCCCACGAGAGACTGCAGAGTAGAAGATTGTCTATGTATTATAAGGTGGACTTGGAGTGATAATGATGAAACTGTTTGAGGTCCTGAGCTAGGACCTGTCTAAAAATATGGGGACTATCTCGGAAGCTTTGTGGCAAAACTGACCAAGTGAGTTGTTTAGAATGTCTTGTGTATGGGTCCATCCAGGTGAAGATGAAAAAATCTTGGGAGCAAGGGTCTAGAGGGATAGAAAAATGGGTCTTTGAGATCTAGGACTGAGAAGTGGGATGCTGAGGCTGTATGGATTTGGAACTAAGGGATGGATAGGGACAATGGCTATGTTGATGAGGCGAAGGTCTTGGACAAGGCGGCAAGATCCGTTGGTTTTTTTAACAGCTAATATGGGGGTATTAAATGGGGAGTGAGTGGGTCTGCTTGAATGATGGGTTGGAGGCCTATGAGGGCTGAAGTGGTTAGGGGGTATTGGGCCTGACAGATATACTGAGAGGGGTCACATAATTTGATAGAGGCAGGGGGACATAGGGCCACAGAGGGGCTTGTAATGTCCCAAAATTTGGGATTTACAGGTTGTATAAGGGCGGAACCGGAGCTTTCATTGGGTAGAGGGGGGTTGCCGGCTATGAGGGCCATCAGAAAGGGAGTACTGGGGGCTGTGGGAGTGGATATAGTTATGGAAACGTGGAGGAGAGAAAGGATATCCTGTCCTAGTAAAGGGATGGGACACTGGGGCATAACTAGGAAGGAGTGGGAGAAAGGTATGGGATTGTCTAGGATTGTGCATAAAACGGGGGGGGGGGGTTTAATGGGAAAATCTCTTTACCTCCTACCCCGACTATAGGAGTAATGGCTTGTGTGGTAGGGCCCCGGTATTCTCACAAGACTGAGAAGGTGGCTCCTGTATCTAGGAGGAAGGAGATGGGGCGACCGTCTACTGTTAAAGTAACCCTGGGCTCCTGTTTGGTGATGGAAATGGTCGGGCGAGAAGCCCCCGGGCCCCGTCAATCTTCTTCTGCCAACCCCACTATGGCGGGCTTAGGATGGGAGTTGTTCGTCCAGCCTCCCCTTCGGATCGTTGGGCAATCAGTCCCCCAGTGGCCCTTTTTGTGGAATCTGGGGCATGGGGTGGTAGGAGATCTGGGGGAGGGGCATGCCCTTGACCAATGTCCCACTTTTCTGCACTTGAAACAAGCTCCTGGGGAGGGGGCTTGTTTGTAGAGGGGCACCCAGGTTGCGTTTTTATCAGCTGGGCCAACATCTGGAAATTGGCCTGATCAGCCTTTTGTTTACGGTGTTCTTTCTCCTCCTTCCGGTTATGGAAGACTTTAAAGGCCACTGTTAGGATCTCAGTCTGTGGGGTAGCGGGGCCCTGTTCTAACTTTTTGAGTTTAGCTTTAATGTCGGGGTAGCTTTGAGCTAGGAAGTATGTCATAAGAACATGTCTTCCTTCAGGTGTTTCTGGGTCCAGGCTGGTATACTGTAATAGGGCTTGAGTGAGTCTGTCCAAGAACTCAGAGGGGGTTTTGTCTCTCTTTTGAATTATGTCTTGGAGTTTTTGAAAATTGACTACTTTACGAGCTGCCTTTTTCAGACCTGCTATTAAGCAGGAGGCAAAAATATCTTGAGAGCGGAGACCTATGGCGGTGTTATAATTCCAGTGTTGGTCTTGTTCGCGGACAGCAGTGGGGCTAGGGAAATAGGTTGGGTCAGTCCTGTGGGTTTCGGTAGCATGCCTTTGGGCGAAGTCCCAAACTCGTCTATGCTCTTCAGGGAGGAGAGTATTGGCCAGGAGCATGAAAATGTCATGGTGTGTGAGGTTGTAAGACTGGAGGGTCCATTGAAACTCCCTGATGTATGTCGTGGGATCAGTGGAAAAGGAACTTAGGCATTTCTCTAGTTGGGCTAAATCTCCTAAATGCCTTTGGATCCTGCTACCTCAAGGAGGGGGGCGATAATATTGGCAGTCTCTCGGGACTAAGTCTGAGGGGGACTGATGGGTCCTGGCTCAGTCTGTGGGGGAGTGACGTGGTCTAACTGTGCCTATTCAAGCAGGTCCTGAAGTGCGGAAGGGGGGCAAAGAAAATAAAGAAAGATAGAGTCAGACACACGTGTTGCCAGCCTGCAGGCCAGCTGCTTGCCTCTGCTGCTTTAGTTAGGCTTTAACTCATGACTTTGAGGTTAAGAGTCCCATGCTCTACTAACTGAGCTACAGCATGGCTCCAGTTAATTGCTTATGAAATGCGTAAACAGAATGTTCTTTGTTCTCCATTCTTGCCACATTGGCAAGTGGGGGAAGGGCGTAACTAGAAGCAGGGTCGGTGTTTCTACATATCTTCAAGGTCTCCCTTTTTTCAGAGTAAAGAGTCTTGGCTCATCTTCGAGGACTAGGTATGTTTTTGTGGACAGATTACTTCCAAGGACTGCACCGGTTGTTCTCCCGCTTGTGCTTTCCCATACTGCGTTTAGACATGGGGGAAGATGCTTTCCCATTCTCCCTACAAACATGTGAGAAGACAAAGGTGGTCCTTTAAAGGGGAGAAACAGGTGATGAGGGCAAAGACAGAGGAGACCCTTGGGACCTAGTTAAAGGGGGGGCTGAAATGCTCAGGCTTAATCTGCGGGGGACAAAAGCGGAGGAGGTGAGATGTGGGAGGAGATGGTGGGGGATGAAGGGAGAAGGGCTGTTGTAGGAGAAGAAGGGGAAGGGAGTGTATGGGAGGCTTCTGCTGGGGCGGTGGCTTGCAGGCTAGGAGAACTTGGGAGGGGACTGGGGGAGGGCGAGGCGGAAAGCTTTGATATAGGGAATCTCCTTCCATTTTTTTCAGGCGCTGGCAGTAGTTAAAAAGATCGCGAGTGATGTTAGGATCAAGAGTTCCCCCTGCGGGCCATTGGTTGTTATTGTCTAGGGGGTATGTCGGCCAATCTTGGGAGCAATATTTACGGAGAAGTTTTGGTTTTATATCAGGCGTCAGGGAGAGGGTAGCCAGATGCTTAAGCAGGCATTCAAGAGGTGAAGCTTCAGGGAGGGATGAGGAGGCTCCCATTGCTAAAGGACAGAGAAGGAGACAAACAGGGGAAGACGAACAGAGATCCTCGGACTGGAAGCAGTCTGCAAGGAGACAAAGGGCATCCCCGATGATCCTTGGTGGTCTGCGGAAACTCGTATACGAGTCGGAATTTCTTAGGAAGTGTGGGTCGTCACCCAGACTTCCCTAAGAAGGCAGAGTGCCGGAGTCACGAGGTACCTAGCGCTAGGCGTTTTCGGCGGACGGAGCAGAAGGAGGAGGGGGGGTAAAAGGGAGCGTTCTCATCCACAAAGGAGTCACCTCGTTTATGGCTGTTGGAGGGGGTGTGCCTGAGAGTCGGCCGCAGCCGTGAAGGCCTGAGGTGGCGATTTATGACTGTCGCAGGAGGGGCCTGAGCGTCCGCCGCAGCCGTAAAGGCTTGAGGCGGGGATTTATGGCTGTTGGAGGAGGGGCCTGAGGGTCCGTAGCAGCCGTGAAGGCCTGAGGCGGGGAGAGTTCCCTCCTCATCCCGAAGTGTCAGGGCCTTGCTGGACAATCATGGTCAATGGCACTGCGATAGCTCGGGGAAGAGTGGCCCACCCCTGGAAATTTTGCTTAAAAACTTTCAGCACTGATGGAAGGGACGGTGAATGCGTTTATGACTGTTGGAGGAGGGGCCTGAGCGTCCGCCGCAGCCGTAAAGGCTTGATGCTGGGATTTATGGCTGTTGGAGGAGGGGCCTGAGGGTCCGCCGCAGCCGTGAAGGCCTGAGGCAGGGAGCGTTCCCTCCTCATCCCCGAGCGTCAGGGCCTTTCCTGACGATCACGGTCAATGGCACTGCGATAGCTCAGAGAAGGGTGGCCCACCCCGGGGGGAAACTTACCTAAAGGCCAGAGAGGAGTGGTGAGTGTGATGAGCCAGCACCGGAAAAAGAAGACGAGGGCAAGCTCTTGCTGGCGTCGGGGGGAAGACAGGGCCCAGTTGGGGTGTCCCGTCTCCCGGGTTTCGGCACCAATGAAAGGAAAGGAGCGACACATAGCAGTAATTCACCGGAGAGTTCCGCTTTATTAGGGAAACGTGCTGGGTTATATAGGAAGGGGCATGAATTGATTGAGGTGTCACTTCTACGGGGCTGTTGGCTGTTGTCTAGGTGCTGGGATTGGGAGGGGGGCGAGAGGTGATTGGGCTTCAGGTGGCGCCGGCGGGAACTGACGACCCCGAAGAGAAGTCGGAAGTTTGCCATCTTACTGGTGGGGACCCTTCACCTGCCCTTAATTTTCTTTTGTGGTCATGCTGACTTGGAGTGGCAGAGCCTAGGCTCCTTGCTGCAGTGTGAAAGCCCAGCGTGTTTCCTCTCAGATCGGCCTCTTGTCTCAGTGTCTCAGGGCTTGTGCCTGTGTGCACTGGGTGTGTCTAGCTGCACTCATATGTGCTGAGGACTGTGTAGTCTCTTCCATCACTCCCTAGATAGTTAGGGAGGTGACTTAGGCATCCTTTTTCTCTGAGTCTCTTTCTCTCCCCAAGCAGCCCACTTCAGAGCTTGATGGGGGAACCATGCTGGAGCACCGAGGTGGAACATAGAAGAATAGGAGTGAGCTGCTGCTGTGCTAGGCTAATTGTCTTATTACTGATTCAGCTTTAGAAACGAAATGGATTGTTTAAACATTTTTGTTTTTGTGATTGCTTTAATTCAGATTTTATTAACCTGGGCAGCAGATTGGTGATGGCAGAATTCTGAGGCACATTTGCTTGGATCTTCCACTGCAGCTTTTCTGAATGCCAGACTTGTCCATCTGGCTTTCTGTTATCCATCCCTGTGAAGCACACAGACTTGATTAGATTCAGAACAGTTCCTCCCTGGTAGCTGCATCTCAGATTTTATCATTAGTTATGCATCCATTTCCTTCTGTCTGACCGGCCCCTCAGGTGCCGTGGTATTCCCTTTCTTTCTGTTTTCCCAGAATCACAATGTTTGAAAGATAGATGGTGGTTACCGACTGAAGTATGAAGTACACTCTAGATTTTACTTTCTTGCTCTTCTTAAAATGTAAATTATATATCAGATCTGGAAATGAGTAAAATACCAATGGATGATTTCTCATTTGCAAACCTGACTATGAATTTGACTGCCAAGAAGCTGAGAAGTGCTGTAGAATGACATATAGGGGCTGAAAAAATAATCTCCAATTCTGTGGGATATAAATGGCTATAAAAAGAGTTTGAATTGTTCTCTTCCTCTGTAATCTGTTAATCTGTGCCATGTCATTCTGGTAGGCAGTCAGTTCTTCTGTGCAATCCCGGGGGGCAGCACCTTAGTGTGCCCTCTCCAGTGGAGCTGGCCAACCAGGGTTTCTTTCCTGTTTGTTTCACTGTATTAGTTGTGAATTGTATGTTGTTTTCTGCCTTTGATGTTGCATCCTTTTATACTCTTATTTATTTAATTTTATGTAGTTTTTTGACATGCTTTCAGATAATTTCTGATTCTGTAGCCATGATTTCAGTTTTAAGAGCTTTCTCCATCTACTTTGGATACTACTCTTCATTAAGATCTTGGTTGTGACTGTGTGGCTTCAGTGTAGGGTGTAGTCAGGGTTCTTTTTCTTGCCTCTAACATGTAGGCTGAAAAGAAAGGAGTGACACACAGCAGCAATTCACCGGAGAATTCCGCTTTATTAGGGAAAGTTTCTGGGTTATATAGGAAGGGGCATAGGGTGATTGTGTTTTTACTTCTAAGTGGCTGGTGGCTGTTGGCTAGGTGCTGGGATTGGAAGGGGGGCGAGAGGTGATTGGGCTTCAGGTGGCTCCGGCGGGAACCGAGGACCCCGAAGAGAAGCCGGAAGTTTGCCATCTTACTGGTGGGGACCCTTCATTCCCCCCTTTCTCCTCTATGGGGTTGTGGACATTGCTTTCTCTCTGACTGCTTCTTGCTGAACAGGGGCGGAGAAGAGAGTGAGGGCTTGAGTATTGGGAGGAAAGGGTTGATAGGATTCCGCACAGTAAGGATGAGTAGATGCGGACTTCTTCAGGTTGGAAATCAATGAAGGTTCCCCGTAACCATAGCTCGAGGCCCTGTTGATTCCAATGGTGCCAAGAGGATGTGGGTGTCAGGAGCCAGGCGTCTGTGGCCATTGTTTCCAGGAACAGTTTCCAGTGGAGAGAGAGGTCCATCTCAGCATGTGGTGAGGAGGTCACGTGAGGGTGAGGGATCTTCTGTGGCTAGAAGCTGGTAGTTCCTGTGTAAAAGCTCGTTGAAAGCTTGATTAGAGATTTTTCCGACTTGGGATTTGATGAACTTTATTATACAGGGTAAGAAGAGACAGATGAGAAGAATGACTATTATGGGGCCTGCAATGGGCCAGACCAAGGTAAGGAGGGGGTTTGTTAGTATTGAAGAGAATGGGTTGGAATTGGAAGCAGAGTGGAGACTGGAGGCAAGGTCGGTGAGTTTGGTGATGTCAGTTACTACAATGCTGGATTCGTTGATGTAATAGCAGCACTCTTCCTGGAGGAAGACGCAGGTGACGCCCTTCTCGGCTGTAAGCAGATCTAGGGCCCGCCGGTTTTGAAGGGTGACTTTAGCTAGCGAAGTGACTTGTCTTTGGAGAGAGGCTAGGGAATCGGCAGTGGATGCCAGGGCTCCCTCAAGTTTGGCGTTGACATCTCTAACTGCCCATTGAGAGTGACCCAAGGCTCCTCCCGAAAACCCTGCCCCAATGGCTGAGGTGATCAAAGAGATACCGACCATGATGGGAAGGAAAGCAGCCCTTTTTGTGCACGAGGGCAAGGGAGGTTGGAGCTCAAGGAATTCTGCCATGCTGTAAAGTGTAAGCTGTGGGATTAGGGTGTCTAGAATGCAGGGTGTATCGGAGTTGAGAGGCAGTGAGTTGAAAAGACTTCCATTACACCAAAAGAAGTGTCCCGTTTGTGTAAAAGTCTTAGAGCCGGAGGTAGGGGTGTAGATAGAGAGGCAGTGAAGTGTGCTGGAGGGGTGTGGAGTTGGGCCTACACAGTGGTGGATGGTGAGATTATCTGCATATTCTCGTTCCCATAGGGTTATGTCTGCTAGGGGGCGGAGGGGTTGTCCTTCTGCATCGAAAGAGTAGGTGGAAATATTGAGGGGTATGGCGGCCAGCAGTGGGTGGTGTAGTGATGCTCACAAGAAACAATTAGCAGTGTTGAGGGTGTGGTTGAGAAAGATGGTGGTGTCTTGAATGAGCTGTAACCAAGAGTAGGAGGAATAAGAAGATGATGAGGTGCCATCAAGAGTTTGGATAATGACTTTCTCGGAATGTGTGATATCTGATGCAACTTGAGAGATCTGGGAGCGAGAGGGAACATACTCTTGAGAGATATGAAGGGTACCATGGGGGGTCAAGGACCCCCCCGTAGAAAACTGAGGCTGTGATTCCAGCAGCCCATCAAGAGTCCCAGGGATCTGGGATTGATAGCGAGAATGAGCCATTGGGATATTTCATGAAACGGTTGGAGGAGTAATACTGTGGGTACTGGAAGTCACCCATGTAGTGAATGGCGCAAGACGAGTATGGACATCCCCTGTAGTTGTCTTGCCATCGCTTGCAATAGGCTTGTCTTTGGTCATAGAGGAAGCAGTGGTAGGGAGAATAAACGTAGCTGTAAGTGAACGCTTTGGTGGAAGGAGGAAAGTGGAGTTACAAAGGCTCAGGGCAGCCTTTCAGAGGGCAGTCTGATGTTGCAATGAGGGCAGTAACTTTTGCTTGATGCTGTGTGTAAGTCTGCCTGAGTTTGAATCGCCATACAATGGAGGCTTGGGTGGCGGGGAAGACAATAGGAATGAGGAAAAAACGCGAGAGAGCAGTAAAGGAGGAAAAAGTCATGATTCCGGTATGGATGGCAAAAGGGGTGCACTGGAGATGCCGAGCTTCAAGGGATCAGAGGGATGAGGCGTGGTAGAGTAGACAGTGTCTTGGTCTGTATCCGAAGGACTGTGGATTGTGACTGATGGGTCTTGGGTGTCCAGAGAAGGTGGGTCTTGGGTATTTGGTTTCAACCTGGAGATATGAATACAAGGGGTGACAGAGTTATCAGGCAGTGAGTGCTTGGCAGCCGAGGGGGTGCAGAGAATAACTGGGTGTGGACCTTCCCATTTCGGGGTGAGAGAGGTCCGATCCTCTGGTGGCTTATAAAACACTAGTTGGCCAGGCTGTAAGACAGGAGGATTTTGGGAGGCGGATGTATCAGGAAGGAGCCAATCCTGATATTTCCACAGTTCAGTGTGGGGCAGAGAGTGTAGTGGAAGGGCCATATTGGGAGGAATTGATCCTTTGTGGAAAGGGTGCCCCGGGGTTAGAATTGGGCGGCCGTACATGATCTCAAAGGGTGACAAGAAGGAAGGTTTCTTTGGGAGGGCTCGTATGCGGAGTAGAGCTAAGGGAACTAAGCGAACCCAGTCAAGGTGTAGTTCTAGAGATAGTTTGGTCAGGATGTCTTTTAGAGTCCTATTGGCTCTTTCTACTTTTCCCAAAACTTGTGGTCGATAAGGACAATGTAAATGCCAGGGGTGGGAGAACAGCTTGGAGAGGTTCTGGATAATTTGGGCAGTGAACTCAGGGCTGTTATCTGATTGGAGGGAAGTGGGCATCCCGAACCTAGGAAGGATCTGGGTGAGGAGGATAGAGTCAACCGCGGACGCTTGTTTGTTAGTGGTGGGGAAAGCTTCGACCCATCCTGAAAATGTATCTACTAGCACGAGTAGGTATCTGGTACGCCATACAGGGTGCATGTTAGTGAAGTCAATTTGCCAATCTGCAGCCGGCACATTACCCCTTGCTTGATGAGCTGGGAAGGGTCGGGCCTTGAGGGGGTATTAGGGTTAGTGCATTGGCAGATGGTGCACTTGCAGGTGATTTGGTTAAGTAGGGTTTTGTCTTCAGGAGAGAGAGGAAAAAAAGATTGTAAAAAATGGATCAAGGATTGGGGGCTGGGACGGAACAGATCGTGTAAGAGGCGGAAGAGAGACTCTTTTTCCTAGGAGCAGAGGCTGTCTTGTGATAAGGTTAAAACCGCAAGGGCAGATGGATTGTTGTCTGATGTGTCTTCTGATAGGGGAACAGACCGGGCTACTCTGTTGGCTTTGTTGTTGCCTCTTGCAATAGGGGAGTAATCCTTCTGATGTGATTTGCAGTGGACTATACCTAATCCGTGTGGGAGTTGTGAAGCCTCTAGAAGTTTAGTAATTAAGGCTGAATTAGTTATGGAATTTCCTTTTGTGGTGAGGAGGCCTTGTTCTTTCCAAACTGCCGCGTGAGACAAGTGAATGTGGAATACATACTTGGAGTCAGTGTACAAGGTGAGAGACATGTCCCGGGCCAGAGTGCAAGCTCTGGTGGCTTCAATGAGTTCAGCCTGCTGATTGGTTGTACCAGGGGGTAGGGCTCATGCCTCAATGACATCTTCGAGGGACACTACTGCATGTCCTGAGTAGTGGGTGCCCTCATGTTTAAAGGAGGACCCATCAGTAAACCAGATGAGGTCGGAGTATGAGAGGGCTCCTTTGGAGATCGTGTAGTGGCACGGAAGGAAGTTGTGAAGGGCTTCTAGGCAATCATGCAAGGGAGTATGAGGAGAGTAGGGTAGAGGAAGAAGAGTGGCTGGATTCAGGGGCTGGCAGGGGAGGAAAGAAATGTTTGAATTTTGGAGGAAAGAGGACAGTAAAGTCAGGAGTCTGGAGGGAGGGAGAGTCTGTAAACTTTTGTAGGTTAAGAGATCTTTTAGGTTATGTGGGGACAGAATGGTAAGGAGCGCTCCAAATGTAAGTTTATGAGCTTCTTTCTGCAAGAGCTGTCCAGCGGCTAATGCCCATAGGGGGCCCGTCCCCGAACTGTGGGGTCTAATTGCATGGAGAGATAAGCTACTGGAAGAAAGGATGGTTCATAATGTTGGATTAGGACTCCTAGAGTTTGACTGGACCTCTCATGAATGTATAATGAGAAGGGCTTTGACAAATCAGGAAGATGGAGAGTTGGGGTTTCTACAAGGACTTGACGAATCTTAATGAAGGAATGTCAGGGTGAGGATGATAATGGTTCTTCAGGGGGCCCTTGCTGAGGTCGTACAGGGGTCTTGCCAACAGGGAGAAGTTAGGGATCCACGCTCTAAAATACCCAGCCAGGCCTAGAAAGGAAAGGATTTCTGTCTTGGTTTTGGGAACAGGCAGGTCAGAGAGGAGTCGTTTTCTGTCTAAGGTAATGGACTTTCTTTGTTGAGACAGAAGGAATCCAAGGTAAGTGACAGAAGGCGAAGAGATTTGAGCTTTGACGGGGGATACTCGGTAACCTCTGGAAGCTAGAAGGTTAAGTAGAGACGCAGTGTCAAGTTGAGACTGTTCTCATGAGGGACTGCAGAGCAGAAGATCATCTACATATTGTAATAAAGTGGACTCGTGGTGATCATGGTGAAACTGTTTGAGGTCTTGAGCTAGGACTTGTCTAAAAATATGGGGACTTTCTCGGAAGCCTTGTGGTAAAACTGTCCAGGTAAGTTGTATAGAATGTCTGGTGTATGGGTCCGTCCAGGTGAAGGCAAAAAAATCTTGGGAGGAGGGGTCTAGACGGATAGAAAAAAATGCGTCCTTGAGATCTAGGACTGAGAAGTGGGATGCGGAAGCAGGGATCTGCGATAAAAGGGTGTATGGATTTGGAAGTAAGGGATGGATAGGGAGAACGGCTATGTTGATGAGGCGAAGGTCTTGGACAGGGCGGAAAGATCCATTGTTTTTTTTAACAGCTAATATGGGGGTATTAAATGGGGAGTGAGTGGGTCTGAGGTAGTTTTTGTTTAAGAGATCTTGAATGATGGGTTGGAGGCCTATGAGGGCTGAAGTGGTTAGGGGGTATTGGGCCTGACAGATATACTGAGAGGGGTCATGTAATTTGATAGAGGCAGGGGGACATAGGGCCACGGAGGGGCTTGTAATGTCCCAAACTTTGGGATTTACAGGGCGTATAAGGGCGGAACTGGAGCTTTCATTGGATAGAGGGGGTTTGTCGGCTATGAGGGCCATCAGAAAGGGAGTACTGGGGGCTGTGGGATTGGATATAGTTATGGAAACGTGGAGGAGGGAAAGGATGTCCCGTCCTAGTAAAGGGATGGGACACTGGGGCATAACTAGGAAGGACTGGGAGAAAGGTATGGGACTGTCTAGGATTGTGCATAAAATGGGGGGGGTTTTAATGGGAAAATCTGTTTACCTCCTACCCCGACTATAGGAGTAATGACTGGCGTGGTAGGGCCCCGGTATTCTCGCAAGACTGAGAAGGTGGCTCCTGTATCTAGGAGGAAGGAGATGGGGCGACCGTCTACTGTTAAAGTAACCCTGGGCTCCTGTTTGGTGATGGAAATGGTTGGGCGAGAAGCCCCCGGGCCCCGTCAATCTTCTTCTGCCAGCCCCACTACGGCGGGCTTAGAATGGGGGTTTTTCGTCCAGCCTCCCTTTCGGGTGGTTGGGCAATCAGACCCCCAGTGGCCCTTTTTGTGGCATCTGGGGTATGGGGTGGTAGGAGATCTGGGGGAGGGGCATGCCCTTGACCAATGTCCCTCTTTTCTGCACTTGAAACAAGCTCCTGGTGGGGGGGGTTTGTCTGTAGAGGGGCGCCCAGGTTGTGGTTTTATCAGCTGGGCCAACATCTGGAAATTGGCCTGATTAGCTTTTTGTTTATGGCGTTCTTTGTCCTCCTCCTGGTTATGGAAGACTTTAAAGGCCACTGTTAGGATCTCAGTCTGTGGGGTAGCGGGGTCCTGTTCTAACTTTTTGAGTTTAGCTTTAATGTCGGGGTTGCTTTGAGCTAGGAAGTATGTCATAAGGACCTGTCTTCCTTCAGGTGTTTCTGGGTCCAGGCTGGTATGCTGTAATAGCGCTTGGTTTAGTCTATCTAAGAACTTGGAGGGGGTTTCGTCTCTCTTTTGAATTATGTCTTGGAGCTTTTGAAAATTGACTACTTTATGATCTGCATTTTTCAGACCTGCTATTAAGCAGGAGGCAAAAATATCTCGAGAGTGGAGACTCACCGCGGTGTTATAATCCCAGTGTGGGTCTTGTTCGGGGACAGAGTTGGGCCAGACGGATAGGTGGGGTCAGTCCTGTGGGTCTCGGTAGTGTGCGTTTGGGCGAAGTCCCAAACTCGTCTATACTCTTCAGGGAGGAGAGTATTGGACAGGAGAATGAAAATGTCATGATGCGTGAGGCTGTAAGACTGGAGGGTCCATTGAAACTCCCTGATGTATGTCGTGGGATCAGTGGAAAAGGAACCTAGGCATTTCTCTAGTTGGGCTAAATCTCCTAAGGAGAAAGGGACGTGAACGCGCACGATTCCTTCGGATCCTGCTACTTCCCGGAGCGGGGCTATAACTTTGGGACGCCCTCGGGACCAAGTCTGAGGGGGACTGAAGGGTTCTGGCTCAGTCTGTGCGGGGGAAACAGGTGATGGGGGGCAAAGCCTCGATAATTTTGGGAGGCCCTCTGGACCGAGTCTGAGGGTGCAAAAACGGAGGAGTCTCCTGGAACTTAGTTAGAGGGGTGCTGAAAGGCTCAGGCTCGCTCTGCGGGAGGGGGAAAGATGAGGGGGACGGAGGAGGAGGTGGTGAGGTGCAGGAGGAGATGGTGGAGGAGGGAGGGTAGGAGGGGAAAGGGAAAGGACTGGAGGCTTCGGCGGCAGTGGAGGCAGCGGCGGCTCCGGTGATAGAGGAACGCAGAGGGGCTATTGTAGGAGAAGAAGGGAAAGGGAGAGGAAGGGAGACTTCTGCAGGGAAAGAGGCAGAGGTGGCGGTGGTAGAGGAAGGGTGAGGGGCTGTTGTAGGAGAAGAAGGGGAAGTAGAGGACGGGAGGTTTCCGCCGTGGGGAAAGAGGCAGCGGCGGCGGCAGAGGGTGGAGGGTTTGAAGGAGGGGTAGGGGCCGAAGGGGGAAGTCTGTATGGCGGAGGCTCGTCGGACGGGTCAATGGTAATCGAAGAGTTACTGGGATTGTGTAGAGGGGAGGGAGACGGCTTGCAGGCTAGGAGAACTTGGGGCAGGGAGCAGGTGGTGCAGAGGCTGGGGTTTTGAGCTAGGAGGCAAAACGCTTCGATATAGGGAATCTCCTTCCGTTTTTTCAGGCGCTGGTTGTAGTTAAAGAGATTGCCAGTGATGTTAGGATCAAGAGTTCCCCCTGTGGGCCATTGGTTGTTATTGTCTAGGGGGTATGTCGGCCAATCTTGGGAGCAATATTTACGGTGAAGTTTTGGTTTTATATCAGGCATTAGGGAGAGGGTAGCCAGATGCTTAAGCAGGCATTCAAGAGGTGAACCTTCAGGGCGGGATGAGGAGGCTCCCATGGCTAAAGGACAGAGAAGTAGACAAATAGGGGAACACGAATGAGATCCTCGGGCTCGAAGCAGTCTGCAAGGAGACAAAGGGTGTCCCCGATGATCCTTAGTGGTCTGCGGAAACTCGTACACGAGTCGGAATTTCTTAGGAAGTTTGGGTCGTCACCCAGACTTCCCTAAGAAGGCAGTCACGAGGTACCTAGCGCTATGATTTTTCGGCAGACAGAACAGATTTCGGCGGATGGAACAGAAGGAGGTGGGGGTGGGGGGAAGGGAGCGTTCTTATCTGCAAAGGAGTCACCTCGTTTATGGCTGTTGGATGGGGCCTGAGGGTCTGCCGCAGCCGTGAAGGCCTGAGGCGGGGATGTATGACTGTCGGAGGAGGGTCCTGAGGTTACCCCGCAGCCGTGAAGGCTTGAGGCGGGGAGAGTTCCCTCCTCGTCCCCGAGCGTCAGGGCCTTGCCGGACGATAACGGTCAATGGCACTGTGATAGCTCGGAGAAGAGTGGCCCACCCTGGGGAAATTTTGCTTAAAAAGTTTCGGTACTGATGGAATGGACGGTGAGTGCATTTATGACTATTGGAGGAGGGGCCTGAGGGTCTGCCACAGCCGTGAATGCCTGAGGCGGGGAGAGTTCCCTCCTCGTCCCCGAGCGTCAGGGCCTTGCCGGACGATCACGGTCTATGGCACTGCGATAAGTCGGGGAAGAGTGGCCCACTCCAGTGGAATACTTACCTAAAGTCCAGAAAGGAGTGGTGAGTGTGATGAACCAGTGCCTGAAAAAGAGGACGAGGGCAAGCTGTTGCTGGTGTCGGGGGGAAGATGGGGCCCAGTTGGTGTGTCCCGTCTCCCTGGTTTCGGCACCAGTGAAAGGAAAGGAGCGACACACAGGATCAATTCACCGGAGAATTCTGCTTTTTTAGGGAAAGGTGCTGGGTTATATAGGAAGGGGCTTAGGGTGATTGTGGTGTTACTTCTACGGGGCTGTTGGCTGTTGGCTAGGTGCTGGGATTGGGAGGGGGGCGAGAGGTGATTGGGCCTCAGGTGGCGCCGGCGGGAACCGAGGACTCCGAAGAGAAGCTGGAAGTTTACCATCTTACTGGTGGGGCCCCTTCATAGGGTCTCTAGGTAATTTTGCCGTCAGGCCTCTGTTGGCAGGTACTTCCTCCCTGTGTTTCTTGTTGGATGGGCAGAGCTGAGTCCGTGCAGGCTGCACCCTTTGATGCCTTCTGTGTCTTCTGATAGAAATCAGTTATCTTTGCATCATTAAAACAAACCTTTCATTTTCATATTGGATCCTGCACATTTATTTTACTGTCATCCAAATTCAGACTATTTTTTAACTGTCTCATTTGAAAATCGTAAGTGTAAAGATATTAGTTGTATTCTCCGTAAATTTATTTCCCCTTATTATTTTTACTATTTCACTTTTTGCTTCCTCTTCCTTTTTTGGTGGGTTTAGTAGGACAGTAGTACAGCATGGTTGGAGGGTGTGTGTGTGTGTCACAGGTATGTGTGTGTGTGTGTGTGTGTGCGCGCGCGCTTAAAAATATTGGAAACAGTACCTTCCTCCCTGCAAGGGAGAAAGTGGTGTTTTGTGTTTTCCTAGACACTAGCTGCTGTGTTCTTGTTCTTGAATGTGGTAGAGGAAGAGGACTTTTGGGGGATGTCAGCCAGCACATCTTTGAGTTATTCATGGCTGCATTCCTGTAATTGTTACCTGGGTGAAATGGCACTTTCACTCCCTTTTTAGGGTGAAAAGAATCTCAGCTCTCTCTTGATGTCAGAGTTTCTTGGGATTTCCTTTCCTGAATTTATATTAGTTCATATGGAATTAATAAAAGATTCTAAATTGTGAATGTTAATTATTTTAGAGTAATTTTAACTAGATATATTATTCATTCCTCCCTCATCCATCAAGTACTTGTTGAATGCCTCCTCTGTGTTAGGTGCTTTGGTCAGCACCGGTGACTCTGCAGGGCACAAGACAGCAGGCCCCTACCCTCAGAGGTTGCATCCTGGTGGGCCAGCACAGTATTGGGGTCTTACTTATCTTCCCTGTCTGCAGCCTCAGCTGACTGGAAGGCAGGAGGCAGTGGGAGTGTGACCGGTGCGCATCCTGAAGGCTGTGCCCCGCAAGGCTGGTTTGGGTCTTGTTCTCAGGGGTTCCAGCTTCAGGCGTCCTGGGCTCCCACCCTCGTAGATCCTGTATATTCCCTCTTTGTAGCCAGTTCCAAAGAAGCAAGACAGCTTCCTTTCTCAACCTTAGTCAACTAAAAGCAGCAAATGGAGAGGTGAGAGTTGGCTCTCACACACGAGGGCTGAGGCAGGAAAGTATAACCAAAAGACAGAAAAGCTTTAGGTCCCTTTATGGCCTCAAGGCTGAGCCGCAGAAAAGGCACCAAAGTGCTTAGCACATGTAGGGGAGTCCATTATACTTTATATAAAGAAGTTTTATTCAAACTTTATTTAATAAAGTTTGGTTTAGAAGAGGATAAAATTAGGTGAGATTTGCTCAGGTGGGATTCCTCAGTTGAATCCAGAAAGCAGTGAGCACCCTGGAGGAGGGTTGAGGGGAGGCTGCTGGGCCAGAGCTGTTGGGAGGGAGGTGCAGCCTCTGTAGGTGGGAGGTGCTCCTGACCCAGAGGGGTTCCACAGGGCAGGCCCAGGTTTTCTAGGGTTCACAGGTGTCCCGACCCGTGGGACGAACATGGGGTGTAGCCGGAGACGCCCGCAGAAATGAAACAAGCAAGGGACACAAAGAACGACCAGCAAGACCGGGTGTCTGATCAAGCTGGCATGGTTTATTGTTTGCAGGCTTAATTGATTGGGCCTTGGTTGGCGCCAGCGGGAGCAGAGGACCTGGAAGAGAGGCGGGGAGTACACCATTTTGTGGGTGAGGGCCCTTTGGTCTCTGGCATCTCCTCCCTTTCTGTTTTTTAGGAGGGGTTGGAGCACTATTTAGGGTACTTTGAGCCACTTATCTTCTGGGTAGATGGTGCCTGTCTTAGGTTTAGAGGTCTTATACCTGGCCTCTGTTTCCAGGAGCTTGCCTCCTTTTGGAGTCGGCCTGATATTTTCAGGGGAGCTTGCCCTAATACTGGATCGGCCTGTACATATAGGAGCTTGCCCCAGTATTAGATCGGCCCTTTTTACCAGAGGTCTTATATCTGTCCTGTTTCCTTGCAGGTATATCCTCTTAATTACCCATCATTGACTACCTGTCTAGTTGCCCAGGAACATTGTCAAGGAACAGGACGACAAAACCTTGATGTGGCTCTTTTTTTATTCCCAAGTTACTGCTGGGTCTCTCCTGGCGCAAGGCTCTATGTAAGGATCTACACCCTGATCAGCTAATGCAAGGCGATGATAATGAACTTGGATGGGCTTTGCTATAAGAGAGTCGATTGCTGTTTGATTAGCATTGTGAGTCTTTTAAAGGTCCAGGGGCCGAAGGAAAGTATTAGTATTAATCCTAGGAGCGGGCCTAATATGGGAAGAAGGTAGGGGAGGAGTCCATTTAGTCCTGTCCAGAGAGGGTTGTCACGGAGCTCTTTCTTCCTTCTTTCGAGATCATCTTGAAGAGTCTTTATCTTGTCTCGGACGATGCCTGTCTTGTTAGTGTAGAAACAGCACTTTTCCTGTAAAGCTAAACAGATACCTCCCTGTTCTGCTGTGAGGAGGTCTAGGCCTCTATGGTTTTGCAAAACTACTTCTGCTAGAGAGTCTATTTGGTCTTGGAGATCATTAATTGTTCCTGAGAGGGCTTGGACGTCGTTGATTAGTTGATGGGACAAATTATGGTAGGAATGTATGGCTATTCCTGCCCCTGCTGTTCCTGTGGCTACTGCCATAGTAATCCCGAGGCCTACTAGGAGTGGGATAAGCTAGATGGCTCTTTTAGAGCATGGATGCCCTGCTACATACTCAAGACTGGGTATGGGGATAGGTTCTTCTCCTGGGATAATATCAATATCTGGGAGAATACTGGCTTGCACACATAACCCAGTCCAATTTGTAGGTAGGGTCGTGAAGGCCAGGTTTTCTCCACAGATAAAGACTTGCCCAATAGCGGGGCAAAGAGATGAGGTATAATTAGAAACTTGGGAGCAATCTGTGAAAGAGGCAAATCCTATGTTTACATCATCACTATTATTCTGGGGCTGCTTTAGTATGCATAGGGATGTGTTAAATCCTACAGGCTATACTCTAAAGGGTGAGTTAAGAGTACAATTTTGTTCTGGCAGTGTATTGGTAGCATTAGTGGGAATTGCGAGGGGCATAGGCATACCAAGGGTCATGCATAGCCAGCAATTTTCAGCAAGGGTGGGATTAGTAGTGTTTAGTGCACTATGGGTGGCTTTTAGAATATCAGCAGTCTGGGTGTCAAGATCTATGCCACGAGACTTGGGCAAGGCTAGAGGGTGATACTCTAGGGGAGGGTATTTTTCTTTGATAAGATCTTTAATTTTCTTTTGAACTTAGGCTTCTCTCACCTTGTCTGTTGGTCCACCGCCATCAGATATGTAAATTGGTGCTTGCGGTGGCCAGCAAATCTCTTTGATAATTTGGCCATGGCAAGAGGCCTGTGCATATTTAGAATGTCCTCGGGGGTTGCTATAATCATACTCACCTCCAAAGGAACCAATATAAGCATTTTGTAAGATAGCTGTTAGATGTTTTTTGCCATCGGCACCAGTGCACTGTTCAACAGTGCGGTAACAGGTAGAGTGTAATTCAGTTGCCTTTGGCAGGGGTTGGGACAAGGCCCTGGTTTGCTATTAATTGTAGGTATAATTTTGGGCTTTCTTACACATTTCCAAGAAAGGGGCTTCCAACCTATTCTGGATGAATATCCTCCTGCAGAGATATCTGCTGTGAGGTATGCTATTTTGTCTTGGCAGTCTACGGGTCCTCTGGCAGTCATTTGAGGTCCAGCTAAGTATTTTGTCCCTTGAGATGTTACTTGTTTATGTCCTCCCAGACTAGGTTCTAAATCTAGTATTCCTCCCTTACAATAACAAGGGCTTCCATACAACTTGGTGAGGACTTCAACCTTATTTACAGGGGGTCGCATTCCTCCTAGGACAACAGTGACTATTACAGTAGCAATAAGGGAATGGATAGTAGACATTATGACTTTTTAGGGTTCACTGAAAATAGGCGAGAGCACTGGTAGTAGGTCTACAACTGTGCTAACAAAGGTTAGGTGGGCTTACCTTGTCCAATGATGATGAATATTTCTGAAAGGCAAAGAAAAACTTCTCAGGGAGGATTTTCCTCCCTGGAATGTATTGGGTTATTATTAATATGTTTTAAAGGGGTATTAATGGGTTTGACAAGGCGCTCAGGTAACCATTGAGGTCCATTTCCCTGTGTATCATGTACACAGGCGTATCCTCTACCCCAGATAAGAACTGGGTCAGGACCATGCCATTTAAAGGTTAGAGGATCTTTCCATAAGACTTCTGCAAATTGGTGTTTCGTTTTTTGGTGCCACAACCTGTCGGCGGCAGACTTGTTGTGGTTGTCTAATTGTAAAAAGTTGAGCGTGAATAGTGCATGATTAAAGGAGGTTTTTTGGAGAGCTTTTTATAGGGTAAACAGTGTTGGTTTTAAGCTTATTAATTGTATTCTTTAGTGTCTAATGGGTTCGTTCGATTATTCCTTGACCTTGGGGGTTGTAAGGAATACCAGTGATATGCTTGATTTGGAATTGATGGCAGAAATTTTGAAATGCTTGTGAAGTGTATCCAGGCCCATTATCTGTTTTAATAGTTTGAGGTTTACCAATAACAGTGATGCACTGGAGAACATGGGCTATGACATTTTTGGTGGCTTCGCCACTGTGGAGGGTGGGTAATATAAAACCACTGTAGGTATCAATAGTCATGTGAGTATATTTAAGAGCTCCAAACTCGGGGATATGGGTGACATCCATTTGCCAGATTTCATTAGGGAGTAGTCCTCTTGGATTAACTCCTAAATGAGGGAGGGGCAGTGAGGTAACACACCCCGGACAGTTTTTAACAATTTGCCTAGCTTGTTCTCTGGTGAGTTTAAATAAAAGTTGAAGAGTATGAGCATTCACATGGTGAAGAGCATGGTATTGACTAGCTTTGGTGACTGCATTGGTTGTAATAGAATATGTGAATCGGGTATTTTTGTCTGCGAGGGCATTGCCTTGGGAGAGGGAACTAGGAAGGTCAGTGTGGGCTCGCAGATGTCCAATATAGAAAGGGGCTTGTCTGCGTAAGGGTTTGGGGTTGTTGGAAGAGGGAAACAGCGTTGGTAGAAGGTTTAATATAAGGGACTGTTTCTAGAATAGGAACTGAATATGCTATGTAGGCACTGTCAGTATACAGATTAAAAGGGATTTGGTTCAACATTTTAAAAACTTGTAAGATAGCAAATAATTCTACAAGTTGGGCTGATTTAAAGGGTGATTGAATACTGTAACTCTGAGTTTATAACATAGGCAGCAATACCAGAGGAGGAGCCATCAGAAAAATCTAGAAAGGCATTTTCTAAAGGAGTGGATGAGGTTATTTTTGGGAAAATAAAGGGATGTAGTCGTGAGAATTGAAGGAGTTTATGTGAGGGATAGTGATTATCGGTTTTACCTTGGAAAGAAGCAAGGGATATAATCCAGTCATCTACATTCTGGGACAGCCAATTTGTTTGTTCTTTTGTATAAGGAATGATGAGATCAGGATCTCTGCCAAAATGCTGGTGGCTTTTTTCTCTGCCTATTTTTATGATCTTTGCAACTAGTGAGGGGTATGTGATAAGAACTTTAGGTGGGGAGGAGGGCAAATGGATCCATAACAAAGGATTATTTTGCCATAAAACTCCAGTAGGGGTATGTGGTGTATTACAGATGATGAGAGTGAAGGGTCTGTCATAGGATAGGAACGTTATTTGTTGTTGTTGTATAGCTGTTTCAACAATGTTTAAAGTTTCTTTTGCCTCGGTGGACAGTTTCCGAGGGGATGAGGGATTGGGGTCTCCTTGTAGTATATCAAAAAGAGGTTTTAACTCTCCAGTGGTTAATTTAAGATAGGATCTGGGCCAATTAATGTCTCCCAAGAACTTTTGGAAATCATTCAGTGTTTGTAAGTGTGATGTTTGTAATTGCATCTTCTGGGTAGTGATTTTGTTTGAAGTTAATTCAAAGCCAAGGTAGTAATAGGGATCTGTTAATTGAATTTTGTTTGGAGCAATTTGGAGACCGAAAAAGGTGAGATGGGTGGTCAATTCTTGGCTACATTTTAAGACTTCAGAGTTGGATGCTCCAGCCAGGAGAATATCATCCATATAATGAATGATATAGATGGAAGGCCACTGGGGTCTGAGAGGGGATCTACGGCTTGGGCTACAAATTTTTGACACAGTGTGGGGCTGTTTGCCATACCTTGAGGGAGTACTTTCCACTGGTAGCGATGCATTGGCCCTTTAAAATTGGTGATGGGAATACTAAACGCAAAGTGTTCTCTATCTTGGGGATGGAGTGGAGTGGTAAAGAAACAATCTTTAAGATCAATGATGACCTTGAAATAATTAGCTGGGATGGCTATTGGAGAGGGGAGACCGGGTTGGAGGGTTCCCATCGAGAACATGGTTTTGTTGATTTCTCTGAGGTCTTGGAGGAGTCTCCATGCTCTTGATTTTTTTTAAATTACAAATATAGGAGTGTTCCAAGGAGAGGTGGTGGGTTCTAAGTGTCCAGCAGCTAGTTGTTCCTGTACTAACTTGGTAGCCGCAGTAAGTTTTTCTTGATTTAAAGGCCATTGATCTACTCAGACAGGAGAGTCTGATTTCCATTTTATTTTATCTGTGTGGGGTACAGGAAAGTCAATGGCCATCATGGAAAATCTTTATTCCCTACTCCTAAATGGTCATTCTTGGGTATGACAGTAAGAGGTTCTTTTATGCCTTGGCTACTTTTTCCTAGGCCCTGGCTGGGCAGATAGCCTTGGTTAAGCATTTGTCGGGTAATTACATCATTTGGGCTAGCCATAACAAGTTTCAACTGAGATAAAATGTCACATCCCCATAAGTTAATGGGTAACCCAGCTACTATGTAAGGTTGGACTAGTCCTGAATTTCCTTCTTTATCTTTCCAGATTAAAATTTTAGAACTTTGTTTGGGGTTAGTGGATTGACCAATGCCTTTGAGGTGGGTTACAGACGTACTACAGGGCCAACTAGGAGGCCACTGTTGGGCTGATATCACTGTAGCATCTGCTCCTGTATCAACTAATCCTTCAAAGGATTTGCCATCTAATTGTAGGGTTAACAACAGCCTTTCAGTGGTGATTTGTTGTACCCAATAGGCATCAGAGAAGCCAAAGGCAGCATTTGATCTGGAATTTGTATTATAACTCTTATGTGTTGACTCTGACGGGAGTAGTAGGAGTTGGGCTATTCGTTCCCATTTAGATATGGATATCGGGCCCGTTGGAGCAGAGGCTAGGAGGGTGATTTGTCCTGTATAATCATTGTCAACAACTCCTGGTATTATATGGAGGCCAACTAATGCAAGGCTTCTTTGTCCTAAAGTTAGAGCAAAGGTACTGGAGGGTAAGGGCCCGTAGGTTTCTGTAGGGAGCAGCTGGTTGGGTATTAATATTGTGTTGGTGGTGGAACAGAGGTCCAATCTTATGCTTCTTGGGGTGGCATGGGAGGGAGAACTGATGTCTGCGCAGGGGGATTTGCTGCTGTTGAGCTTGGGGAACGAACCTGATAGCCCTTTGGTTCGTGCTCAGTGGTGGGGCCAGGGGCTGGCCCCTCTGGGAGTTTCCCTGGAGCGGTGGGAGGGGTGTGCCTTCAATATTTGTCTTAGAACGGCATTCATTAGCCCAATGTAAACTGCGCCGGCATCGAGGGCAAACAGTTTTGGGGGGAGTGCGAGGCGGGTGAGGCTGGGTCTCTGTTGGACACTGGTGGGCGAACTGTCCTGGTTGCTTGCAATTAAAGCAAGTTTTTTGTTTATTGTTATCTATTTTAATGTCTTTAATTGCCATTCCTATGGCTAATCCAATTGCATGAGAGGTTTCTATGCGTGAGCAAAGTTTAATATAATCAGAGAGACTGCCACATTGGTGAGGTCTTATGGTTTCTTGACAGGTCGGGTTAGCATTTTCATAAGCTAGATATTTAACAAAGGCACTTTCTGTTTCTCCTCCCCCGACTAGTCGCTCAGCAGCATCTGTTAGCCGACTAATGAAGTCGCTGTAAGGCTCATCAGGACCTTGGCGGATTTTTGCTAGGGAGGTAGTAGCGGAGCCCTTAGGGGGAAGGCGCCGCCAGGCCTTAAGGGCCGCGTTTTGGACTTGAGCTAAAAGGCCTGGGGGGAAGGCTGCTTGGGCCACATTTGTTTCATAGGGGCTTCGCCTGAGCAGTTTATCTCTTGTCCATGAGTGTGAAATTTTACTTTCGCTACTGCTCTGCACAGTCTCATGGCAATTTTCTACAAAGTCAGTACGCCACAAAACATACTCTCCTCCTGACTAGACGGCTCGAGATAGGGAAAGCCAGTCATTAGGAGTTAGCCATCGATTGCTGAGGTTTCAATTAAGGCTAATGTGAAAGGAGCTGTGGGGCCATAATTGGTAACAGCTGTTTTTAAGTCTTTTAGGTGTTTAAGGTTAAGGTGGCAATATTTTTGGGCTTTGGCTGGGTTCTCTATATGACTACTAGACTCTTCGTTGTCTGAGGGCTCTCCTTCGGAATTCTGTTCTTGGTCTGGAGCATGTGGGTCTTGGGAGTCTGGGGCGTTCTCGTCCTTGCTCTCTTCTATGACCTCTGAGGGCGGTTTCTGGGCGGTGACAGCAGGTGAGTGGGCGGCCGCGGCTGACTGGAAAGGCTAGGATTGGGCTTTTGGGTTTGATTTTCTTCACAGGTTTTTTGGGGAGTGAGGGAGTCTGCCTGGGGTTTAATGATGTTAGTTCGGCTTCAAGGGCTTTGATCTCTTTAATAAGCTGAACATGTTCACGTTTTTGTTGTAAAATCTCTTTAAGTGAAGAGACTTCTTTGGTTAAAGAAATTTTGGCTTGCCGGATGGGGTCAGATAAAAGGGGGAAATTGTGAGGTGACTCTAGATCAGGGATTTGAAATATAGGAACACATTGGGGGGAAATAGGTTTATATGGAGGGGGTCTGAAGCTTCTATTAGTGGCACTATGAAGGGCTGGTGCCTTACGGTGCCAGGGGTCTTTGTCTTCATGGTAATGGGCGGCTTGCTCTTCTAAGGGCTCTTTATCTTTTAGGTTTAAATGATCTGTTTGGTGTCTTAAAGACGTGAGTGTAGGATAGATATTCGGGATTTTATGGGGGGTCAGGTTTATCGTGGGTGTCTGGAAATTTTATACTAGGTTGAGGTTTAGGAGATTCTTTAATAGGAACGGTGGGGTCTTCAGGGATATCTACGGCTACTGAAGGACAGGCAGATGGCGGTCGGGAGTTTTCCTTAAGGGCTATTTCTCCTGTTTTAATTATATGTTTAATGTCAGGATCTTGAGAATGGACCTCAAGGATGTTGTGAATAAGGTTCCAGTAAGAAAATGCTAAAACAGGAACCTTTTCAGGGCCAAAGGTCTAATAAAAGTCTTGGAGGGCGTCACCAACTCTCTTCCAACGTTTATGATCGACAGTGCCTTCGACGGGAAACCAGGGGCAAGTCTCATGGATAAAGGAAAAAAATTGTCTAAGATCTTTTCTTTTAACCCTTATACCTCTTGTCTTGAGGGACTCCTTGAGTCCGCTAAGAAATACCTTGTGGGAGTTCAGTGAGTTGCCCATTAGGATGGCTGGGATTTCTGCTCCATGTAAGTTGGAGTTTTACTAATTCAGCCATGACTACGCCAATGTACTAAACTACTGGAGCTACTCTCATCAGCTCAGACGAGCCCTTGCTTACGTAGGATGGCCAGCAGGTATAATCCGCCTGCTCAGACCTTCTAGGGCAGGGACTCTGTAGTCAGAGTCCCCTGGGCATGCCTTTGAGGTGAACGACCGTTAGCCCAAAGTAAGCACAAGGTTTTCAGAGAAACAACCAGAGGACAAAACAAGGAATAAATCGCGGCAGCAAACTGGAGGGAAGTGATAAAACCAATCGGACTACTGAAAGTGAGAACTCACAAGAGGTATTTAAGAATCTTGCTTGGAGGATTCATCTACTCACCTCCCGAGGATCTGTATTACGGACGGGTGAGCCGCAGCGATCCTCAATGCAGAGTCGGCATCAGGAGAGAACCCTTGCGATGACTCAAATGAATGCCTGGCCAGGGCTACGAGCAGACGTTTCAGCAGGAGTCTCGGGGTGCCCCACGTTGGGCGCCAGTTGTCCTGACCCGTGGGACGAACATGGGGTGTAGCCGGAGATGCCTGCAGAAATGAAACAGCAAGGGACACAAAGAACGACCAGCAAGACAGGGTGTCTGATCAAGCTGGAACGGTTTATTGTTTGCAGGCTTAATTTATACAGGTCAGCAAGGAAGGGGTGGGTCAAAAGACAATTGGCCCTTAGGTGGCACCAGCGGGAAGGTGTAGAGGGGTGATTGGGCCTTGGTTGGCGCCGGTGGGAGCAGAGGACCCGGAAGAGAGGTGGGGAGTACGCCATTTTGTGGGTGAGGGCCCTTTGGTCTCCGGCACACAGGCAGTAGCATGGCGAAAATGGAATGCTTTGTTTGAACGACTCCCAGGGTAATAAAGGGGCTTGGAAAATGAGTCTGTGTCCTTCCTACCTGGCTCAGCACCTTGGAGCCTGCCCTGTCAGGCCCTGTGACTTACCTGCAGGCCCAAGGTGGGCAGTAATCCATAGACCCATTATGTAACCCAACAGGTCTGGGTGAGCACCTGCTTGTACACAGGGTGGGGGTACTTCACTTCTGGTCTAATAAGTGTAATTACTTGATCTCCCAGTTACTGGTTGTTTAAAAAAAAAAAAGATTACTGGCTGAGGTAAATATATTGGCACAATACAGCCTGGAAATGAAGACACAGGAGCTATAGAGACTTCTTTCCCTTGCTTTTGGTCCCCTGCTGCATGCTTGTGGGCAGTAGGGGGTATGTACATGTATCCTTGGGATGCCAGATGCAGCTTGACAGTGTAGTGTTGTGAGGTGGAGAAGAATGAAGTTTGTCTGCAGTTAGGTCCCCTGATGCCGTAGGCCTAAAGTCTGCCCACCACTTACAGCTGTGTGAGCTGGGGGATGTTCTTTAACTTCTCTGAGTCTCATTAAAAAAAATTATGGTGAGGCTAATGACAGCTGTTTTCAAGGTGGTTGTGGGGAAGTGAGTTTCCTGGAGGTGAAATGCCTGGTACAGTGCCTGGACCATAGCACACAGTGTAAGTATCACGCTGGTATTATAAATATGATTTGAGCAAATGGGAGAGAAAAAGGAGAATACCTTTAGCAGAAATAATCAGCATGAAATGTTTGTGGAACATGTTTATTTTTTATCTCCTCTAGTGCACACTGTTTTCTAAAGTGTCGTGAATTGTCGTGATATGACATGGTACAGAGTGTGCTCACTCAGCTACTTCCTGGTTTCACCAGATCAGGTTCCCTTGTTTTATTTATTTAATTATTTTTTGAGTGTAGGTGACAGAAAAAGCTGTGTGCTAAAACACTGTGTGATGTATTAAGATGAACAGGATACAATATTTGTTATCAGAGGAACTGGTATGTGGAAGATGGGCTCAGATGCCCATTTTCCACAAACTGAGGAGGGAATATCAGCAGTGGGGATCAGTAGGACAGGGTGGTGGGGGCTGGTTATGGACTGAGTCCCCTGAAGCAGTTACAGCATGCACACCTCCCAGGCCCTCTGGGGGCCTGGTTCATGGTCTCCTCATGGTAATAGGGAAGAGGTCTGAAGGACTCTTTGAGAATTTGATCTGAAGATGTGTTGCTGTTCTCTTTCTTGTGTATTCTTTGCAGCAGGTATGGCTTTCATTGTTTTGTGTGTGCAAGTAGAAATAACATCTGATAGGTTATTTGGCTTGTTAGAACTTCATTTGTCCCTGAAGGTGTTCAGGCCAGACTCCTTCTGCAGTGCATGAGTAAATGTTTCTGTGAACTGAATCTTCTTATGCTTTTATGTCTTTATTCCCAGCATACCTTCCCACCCCAATCATATTACACATGCCCCCGAAACCCAAGGCGTTTGCTTGAATGCTGTGAGTGCTAGAGTTTGATTCTGACTCTAGAAAATTGAGTTTTTCTATCTCAGCCATAAGCCTTCAAGGTTAAGTACCAGTTTTTATGATTGCATATGAATACTATCATAAAGTAACAAAACTGACATTTTTACAAAAATAACAATATGGCACTTGTACATTGTAAGAAACAGTGTTTTCCCAGGCAGTCATGTCAAGTGGAGCTCTTTGCTTGCATTTTTTCCCCTCTTTGGGAATGGTATTGGGGCTGGCTTACTGGCCGCAAAGGATGCCTGTCCTGTGCTGGATGCTTATGCCACACATTCCTTCTTTTTTTTTCACTTTTTATTTTGGTATCATTAATCTACAGTTACATGAAGAACATTATGTTTACTAGGCTTGCCCCTTCACCAAGAACCCCCACAAACCCCATTACAGTCACTGTCCATCAGCGTAGTAAAATGCTGTAGAATCACTACTTGTCTTCTGTGTTGTACAGCCTTCCCCACTCCGCTCCCTTCACATTACACATGCTAATCGTAATGCTCCCTTTTATTTATTTATTTATTTATTTACTTACTTACTTACTTATTTATTTATTATTCATTCATTTATTTATTTATATATTTATTTTGGTATCATTAATCTACAATTACATGAAGAACATTATATTTACTAGGCTCCCCTCTTCACCAAGTCCCACCCACATACCCCTTCACAGTCATTGTTCATCAGCATAGTAAGATGCTGTAAAATCACTGCTTGTCTTCTCTGTGTTGTACAGCCCTCCCCGTGACCTCCACACGCTATACATGCTAATCATAATGCCCCCTTTCTTTTTCCCCGCCCTTATCCCTCCCTTCCCACCCATCCTCCCCAGTCTCTTTCCCTTTGATAACTGTTAGTCCATTCTTGGGTTCTGTGAGTCTGCTGCTGTTTTGTTCCTTCAGTTTTTCTTTGTTCTTATAATCCACATATGAGTGGAATCATTTGATGCAGGTCTTCCTCCGCCTGGCTTATTTCATTGAGCATAATACCCTCACGCTCCATCAATGTTGTTGCAAATGGTAGGATTTGTTTTCTTCTTATGGCTGAGTAATATTCCATTGTGTATATGTACCACATCTTCTTTATCCATTCATCTACTGATGGACACTTAGGTTGATTCATTTCGTGGCTATTGTAAATAGTGCTGCAATAAACATAGAGGTGCATCTCAAACTGGAGTGCTGCATTCTTAGGGTAAATTCCTAGAAATGGAATTCATAGGTCAAATGGTATTTCTATTTTGAGCATTTTGAGGAACCTCCATACTGCTTTCGACAATGGTTGAACTAATTTGCATTCCCACCAGCAGTGTAGGAGGGTTCCCCTTCCTCCACAACCTCGCCAACATTTGTTGTTTGTCTTTTGGATGGTGGTGATCCTTACTGGTGTGAGGTAATATCTCATTGTGGTTTTAATTTGCATTTTTCTGATGATTAGTGATGTGGAGCATCTTTTCATGTGTCTGTTGGCCATCTGAATTTCTTTTTTAGAGAACTGTGTATTCAGCTCCTCTGTCCATTTTTTAGTTGGATTATTTGCTTTTTCTTTGTTGAGGTGCATGAGCCCTTGATATATTTTGGATGTCAACCCTTTATTGGATCTGTTGTTCATGAATATATTCTCCCATACTGTAGGATGCCTTTTTGTTCTATTAATGGTGTCCTCTGCTGTATAGAAGCTGTTAAGCTTGATATAGTCCCACTTGTTCATTTTGCTTTTGATTCACTTGCCTGGGGAGATATATTCATGAAGAAATCGCTCATGTTTATATCCAAGAGATTTTTGCCTATGTTTTTTTTGTAAGAGTTTTATGGTTTCATGACTTACATTCAGGTCTTTGATCCATTTCGAATTTACTTTTGTGTATGGGATTAGACAGTGATCCAGTTTCATTCTCTTACATGTAGCTGTCCAGTTCTGCCAGCTCCATCTGTTGAAGAGACTGGCATTTTCCCATATGTATGTCCATGGCTCATTTATTGTATTTTAATTGACCATATATGATTGAGTTAATGTTTGGAGTCCCTATTCTGTTCCACTGGTCTGTGGGTCTGTTCTTGTGCCAGTACCAAACTGTCTTGATTACTGTGGCTTTGTAGTAGAGCTTGAAGTTGGGGAGTGAGGTCCCCCACACTGTATTCTTCCTTCTAAGGATTGCTTTGTTTATTCGGGGTCTTTGGTGTTTCCATATGAACTTTTGAACTATTTTTTCCAGTTTGTTGAAGAATGCTGTTGGTAATTTGATAGGGACTGCATCAAATCTGTATATTGCTTTAGGCAGAATAGCCATTTTGACAATATTAATTCTTCCTAGCCAAGAGTATGGGATGAGTTTCCATTTTTTAGTGTCCTCTTTAATTTCTCTTAAGAGCATCTTATAGTTTTCAGGGTATAGGACTTTCACTTTCTTGGTGAGGTTTGTTCCTAGGTATTTCATTCTTTTTGATGCAATTGTCAATGGAATTGCTTTCCTGATTTCTCATTCTATTAGTTCATTGTTAGTGTATAGGAAAGCCACAGATTTCTGTGTGTTAATTTTGTATCCTGCAACTTTGCTGTATTCCAATATCAGTTCTAGTAGTTTTGGAATGGAGTGTTTAGGGTTTTTTATGTACAATATCATGTCATCTGCAAATAGTGACAGTTTAACTTCTACTTTACCAATCTGGATTCCTTGTATTTCTTTGTTTTGTCTAATTGCCATGGCTAGGACCTCCAGTACTATGTTAAATAACAGTGGAGAGAGTTGGCATCCCTGTCTTGTTCCCGATCACAGAGGAAAACCTTTCAGCTTCTCGCTGTTCAGTATGATGTTGGGTGTGGGTTTATCACATATGGCCTTTATTATGTTGAGGTACTTGCCCTGTATACCCATTTTGTTGAGAGATTTTATCATGAATGGATGTTGAATTTTGTCAAATGCTTTTTCAGCATGTATGGTGATGATCATGTGGTTTTTGTCCTTTTTGTTTCTGTGGTGGATGATGTTGATGGATTGTTGAATGTTATACCATCCTTGCATCCCTGGGATGAATCCCACTTGGTCATGGTGTATGATCCTTTTGATGTATTTTTGTATTTGGTTTGCTAATATTTTGTTGAGTATTTTTGCATCTACGTTCATCAGAGATATTGGTCTGTAATTTTCTTCTTTGGTGGGGTCTTTGCCTGGTTTTGGTATTAGGTTGATATTGGCTTCATAGAATGAGTTTGGGAATATTTCCTCCTCTTCTATTTTTTGGAAAACTTTAAGGAGAATGGATATTATGTCTCCTCTGTACATCTGATAAAATTTCGAGGTAAATCCATCTGGCCCAGGGATTTTGTTCTTGGGTAGGTTTTTGATTACCACTTCAGTTTAGTTGCTGATAAGTGGTTTGTTTAGATTTTCTATTTCTTCTTTGGTCAGTCTTGGAAGGTTGTATTTTTCTTGGAAGTTGTCTTATTTCTTCTAGGTTTTCCAGCTTGTTAGCATATAGGTTCTCATAGTATTCTCTAATAATTCTTTGTATTTCTGTGGGATTGGTCTTGATTTTTACTTTCTCATTTCTGATTCTGTTGATGTGTATTGATTATCTTTTTCTCTGAGTAAGTCTGGCTTGGGGCTTATCTATTTTGTTTATTTTCTCAAAGAACCAGCTCTTAGTTTCATTGATGTTTTCTATTTTATTCTCAATTTTATTTATTTCTTCTCTGATCTTTATTATGTCCCTCCTTTTGCTGACTCTAGGCCTCATATGTTCTTCTTTTTCCCATTTCAGTAATTGTGATGTTAGACTATTCATTTGGGATTGTTCTTCCTTCTTTAAGTGTGTCTGGATTGCTATATACTTCCCTCTCAAGACTGCTTTCGCTGCGTCCCACAGAAGTTGGGGCTTTGTGTTGTTGTCATTTGTTTCTGTATTTGCTTGATCTCTATTTTAATTTAGTCATTGATCCATTGATTATTTAGGAGCATGTTGTTAAGCCTCCATGTGTTTGTGAGCCTTTTTGCTTTCTTTATACAATTTATTTCTAGTTTTATATCTTTGTGGTCTGAAAAGTTGGTTGGTAGGATTTCAGTCTGTTTGAATTTACTGAGGCTCTTTCTGTGGCCTAGTAGTTGGTCTATTCTAGAGAATGTTCCATGTGTACTTGAGAAGAATGTGTATCCTGTTGCTTTGGATGTAGAGTTCTATAGATGTCTACTAGGTCCATCTGTTCTAGTGTGTTGTTCAGTGCCTCTGTGTCCTTACTTTCTGTGTGGTGGATCTGTCCTTTGGAGTGAGTGGTGTGTTGAAATTTCCCAAAATGAATGCAGTGCATTCTATTTCCTCCTTTAATTCTGTTAATGTTTGTTTCACATATGCTGGTGCTCCTGTATTGGGTGCATATCTATTTATAATGTTTATATCCTCTTGTTGGACTGACCCCTTTATCATTATGTAATGTCCTTTATCTTGTTACTTTCTTTGTTTTGAAGTCTTTTGTCTGATACTAGTATTGCAACACCTGCTTTTGTCTCCGTGTTGTTTGCATGAAATATCTTTTTCCATCCCTTGACTTTTAGTCTGTGCATATCTTTGGGTTTGAGGTGAGTCTCTTGTAGCAGTATATAGATGGGTTTTGCTTTTTTATCCATTCTATTACTCTGTGTCTTTTGATTGGTGCATTCAGTCCATTTACATTCAGGGTGATTTTTGAAAGATACATAGTTATTGCCTTTGCAGGCTTTAGGTTTGTGGTTACCAAAGGATCAAGATTAGCTTCTTTACTATCTTTCTGTCTAACTTAACTTGCTTAATGAGCTATTATAGACACAGTGTGATGATTCTTTATTCCTCTTCATTCTTATTACTTCTCCACCATTCTTTATATGTTAGGTGTTTTATTCTACTCTTTTGTGTTTCCTTTGACTGCTTCTGTGAATATTTGATTTTATTTTTTGCCTTTAGTTAGTATTTGGTAGGTCTGCTTTCTTTGCTGTGATTTTATTTTCTCTGGTGACATCTGTTTAGCCTTAAGAGTGCTCCCATCTAGAGCAGTCCCTTAAAAATATCCTGTAGAGGTCGTTTGTGGGAGGCTGATTCCCTCAACTTTTGCTTGTCTGGGAATTGTTTAATCCCTTCTTCATATTTAAATGATAATCATGCTGGATACAGTATTCTTGGTTCAAGGCCCTTCTGTTTCATTGCATTAAATTTATCATGCCATTCTCTTCTGGACTGTAAGGTTTCTGTTGGGAAGTCTGTTGATAGCCTGATGGGTTTTCCTTTGTAGGTGACCTTTTTTGTCTTTCTGGCTGCCTTTAATACTCTGTCCTTTTCCTTGATCTTTTTGCCATTTTAATTATTATGTGTCTTGTTGGTGTAATCTTTGGGTCCCTTTTTTTGGGAGTTTTGTGTACTTCCGTGGTCTGAGCAACTATTTCCTCCCCCAGTTTGGGGAAGTTTTCAGCAATTATTTCTTCAAAGACACTTTCTATCCCTTTTTCTCTCTCTTCTTCTGGTACCTCTATCGTGAATTTTTTTCTGTTTTGATTGGTCACACAGTTCTCTTAATATTCTTTCATTCCTGGAGATACTATTATCTCTCTCTGCGTCAGCTTCTCTGCGTTCCTGTCCTCTGATTTGTATTCCATTAATGGCCTCTTCCACCTCATCATGTCTGCTCTTAAGTCCTTCCAGAGATTGTTTTATTTCTGTAGTCTCCCTCTGTACTTGCTGTTTTAGCTCTTGCATGTTTCTCTGCAGATCCATCAGCATGGTTATGGCCTTTATTTTGAATTCTTTTTCAGGGAGATAAGTTAGGTCTATCTCCGCAGGCCCTCTCTCAGAGGTTGTTTGTACTATTTTGGACTCGACTAAATTCTGCCTTTTCATGGTGATAGAGGTAACTGTAGGCAGGTAGCGTGTATGTCAGCTGGGAGAACAGAGTCCTTTCCTGCTTGCTGGTCGCCTTGCCCTTCTCCACTGCCTGGGTTGGTTACCTGCACTCCTGGAGCAGCCTCCGGGTTAATCCCCCTGAGCTGATGTGGGTGGGGTCTCCATCAGAGTCGTGCAGAGCCTTGCGGGGAGTGGGAGGTGCATCTGGTGCGTTTTCGCACAAAGCGGCGCCCCTGCCAGGCTGCTGTGTGACAGCATAGGCCTTTGGGTCTAGCCCGGGTGGTGGTGCACCAGGCTGAGATTCTGGGCAGCTGCTGGGCACGCGGCTGCTCCTGGGCTCCTTCGTGGCCGCTGCTAGCTCCTGCAGGCCGCTCATGGGCCCCTTTGGCACCGCCGCAGGTATGTGCGGGCCGCTCCCATTCTCCTCTGGCACCACTGCCACCTGCGCATGCGGCCTGCTCCTGGTTCGCTTGGTTGCCGCTGCCGCAGTGCCCCACATTCTTATTCCTTAGGAGTGCCTCCATTAGCTTCTTTTAATCCCACCTTTACCCCTTTGGTATTGCTTCACCCTTGTGACCCAAGGGGTCCTCAAGAAGGGGCTTTGCCAGAAACCATGAAAACTGGAGACTGAAGCCGGGAACCAAGATAAGCCTTGTTCTGTACTTAAAAGGAAGCAGGTTAAGTTTCAGAAATACAGAAGGCAAGGTCTCTTTCTGCTGTACCTTTTAGTCCTGCTGCAGTTGGTCACGCTCATCCATTGCAGCTGCTGTCTGTGGCAGCTCCTCAAGGTGTGCAAGGGGGTTGCCTGTCTTTTTGGAATGTAGCAGGTGGTGATGGATTTAAAAACCACTTCCCAGCCCAGATCAGAAACAAAACCCATTCCCCCTCCACCACCAACGTGCACATCAGGGACCACTTTGCACGTGAAATGGCAGTGTTTTGTGTGTAGGTGTCATGATGGGTCCCTTCACCAGGTGCCTCCCCTTTACCCTGTTGCTTTGCCATGGGGAATGCAGAAGAGAGAGGTGATATTTTTGGCAGTCCCCAGGATTGTTTTATATATCAACTATATTATGGTTTAATTGGCCATGTTTGGGGAAATAGATTAAAAAAGCCAATTTTGCTGGTAAGCCAGGATGTCTATACACTGAATGTGCAGGTCTGTTTTTTTTGGCAGATGCGTTCCTGATCTTCAAGGCTTTTAAGTGATTTCTTTTACTAGAAGAGTTCAAGCTTGGGTTTGCATTATTGAATCTTACAGAGGGAAGAAGCAATGACTTTTTGGTAGTAGGATTTTCAGGAGGCATAAACTAGTAGAGGGAAATGTTAATGAAACCCTGGCAGTACCAGGTTTAGAAAGAAAGAAGAATCATTGAAACCAGAAGATTATAAATTGAAATAAATGACATCGTTTACCATGTCCTTGGAAAGTATATGTCAAATAGAACTTTTAAAAAGATTTATTAAAATAGTTAAGAAACTGATGAAATTCGGCCGCACATCCTTAACTCGGAGAAAAGGCAAAAAAAACCTTCAGGAATTTATGGGTATAAGCAAATGATGAACACTTTCAAAGCTTAATATTTCTGCTTGAAAATATTCAATTGTACGCCTAATCTGTGAAGAAAATTCATGTTCTTGACCTCCTCGACAAAGAAAACAGATATGGAATATCATGAGCAACACACTGGCATCACTGAAGGCTTCAGAGTAACAGTGGGCAGAGAGGGTGCAGGAAACCTTTACGCTGGCTGGGTCTGCCTCCATTGTGCAGGATTGTAACAGGTTGTCTTGTTCAGACCGTAGGAAGAAGCCCTAGGAAGTGGGAAAGATGGCGGGTTAAGGCCATTTAAAGTTTGGCACCACTGCAAGTGTATATGGGTTCTCACTGTCTCCAATCCCCTGCCCCTGGGGGTCCTCCCTGCTCTCTCTCCTCCTGAGCCTGATGTCTGTGCAGGGCTGCATTGCTGACCAGTGGCTCGTTCTCACCTGTGTCTGGGTCTCGGGCCCCACTTCTCATCACATATCCAGTGCCCTGGGTCCCTCTGTAAGATCAAGTCCAACTGCCTTCCTTCCCACCTGGATTATAATCCTGCAGTCTTGTCCTCCTCTAGTTCATTTTTCCCCACTGTGTAGCCATAATGATTTTTCATAAGCCTATTTGATCAAATCACCTTATTCTTGCAGTAACTCCCTGCATTGAGTTGAAATCCTTGAGATGAAATCCTTACTCTTCATGAACTTTCTCACCACTTCCCCCATATGCTCTTAACATATTCTACAGTGTGTCTTTTAAAGGCCTGGTTTGCTTTTTAATGTGTGTTTGATACACTGGTTCATCTACCTTAAATACCTCTACACTCCTCCCCGTAAATGCCTCTACTCTCCTCCCAGTTAGCCTGGCTAGCTGACCTGTTCTTCCACCGGACCTCTGCTTTCTACCTCGGTCTCCATAGCACTTATCCTGTGTGGGTAAAATTGAAACATTTCCAGAATATCTCGCCTGGCTTTGGTACATCTGCATATCAACAGGCGTTCAGAGGTGGAGAGAAGTATGGCTTTAGTGCATTTGCATCTTTCCTCAGGGGTAGAGAAGTTCATCTCCATATCAATGGGCAACAGAGGACTTATGTGTACCTGAGAGGTGATGGGGGAGGGCCAGTGTTGTTGCTGCTGGAGCAGGAGAGAGAGATGGGCCAGACTGCAGTTTTGTAAGCAATAAACAGATTTTAAACTTTATTTGTCCCTTTGACTGATTTTGGTTTTTAGAGGTATTTTGCCCCGGGATTTCCTTTCCCTGGACTTACTCCCTGGTAAACACTTTCAATTGCAGGGCCCTTTGTCCATCCCATAAACTCTGGAGGGCTGCAGGGTCTCTCCATTGTATTTCTTGCACCCAATGCCTACCATGGTGTTAGCTCAATAAATACTTATTGATTATTGAATTAAGTGAATTATGACAAATGTCTCTTTACTTACTTTTAGGATGTCATTTCAGACACTTTTAGTTGTTTACAATCGCAGGTTTAATCAATATTGCCCATACTTAAAAGACCTGGTTATTTGCCTGGTATTAAAATATCAATGATCCAAGTAGGGTTTTTCCTCTTTTATTGACAGTGCTAACTCATGCCTCCCAGGAGAGGCTGGTTGCTAGGAGATTCTATCTCTTAGAATTAATCTCCATTTGAGTTACTACTTGGGCCTTGCTGGTTTTGTTTCTTTCTTCACTTGAGAAGAGGTACTTCACATGGTCTTTCTTTTAGGTTATTTCCATTGTTCAGCTTGTTGCTTAATTGTTGAGCATCTGGGTTATGTATACCTGGTCCCCATCCACAGGTGGTACGAGCCCAGTGGATGAGGACCATACTCAGCCTTTATGTGGCACCCATGGATCCCACCAGCTCTAACCTGCATTGTCTCTGATTGTCACTGGACCCAGTGAGGCTGACACTGAGTACCTTCATTATTGAGACTCAGAAAGTAATATGATTTTCCCAAATGGTCAAGTGGGAACCAGAATTCAGTCTTTTGGCTTTCAGTTGCACATTTTTTATCTCCTTCTCTGCTGGTCTTTAAACTGGCTTAGTACCTGATTCCAGGGCAAACCAAGCATGTCCACTTCATTTATCTGATGCATGGTTTTTCTCTTCTCCTTTTTCTGAATTTAAACTTGTCTCTTCACTTTCAGATGTTTTCAGTGGATGTTTTTCTAAATGTAAAAACTAGCAGCAATTTGAATTTCTGATGCATCATCAGTGACTTGTCCCTCTTTGTTCACAGGCACAGCACAGCTTCTTGTCCCAGCATTTGGGGCCTTCAGCAGCCTGCCCGGAGTCTGCCTTCCCTGCTTGCCTCTCCTTGGCTTTTCTTCTGAGCTCTCCAGCCTTGCTTTGCCTGGGCCCCTAACAAGTTCTTTTGTGTTCACCACGTATGTACCGTGGCCCATCTTCATCCTTCTGGCTGAAATGCACCCACTCTGAGCAACTTCCTCCAAATAAAAATCTAATTGTCAGGCCCCTGAAATCTCATCTGTTCTAGAAACTCATCTCTGCTCTCCCAGTTAAGCTTGGAGCACACAGCCACTCATATGATCCTTACTGCATTCTACATTGCATAAAGATTATTTGTGGAGATGTGTGTGTGCCAGTGGACAGAAGTTTCTCTGTATTGGGGACTGTGTCTTAATTAATCCATGTGTCTGTTTCAGTACCTTGGTGGCATATAAAAAATGTTTGAATTCATTCACTGACCTTTATATAGTCAGTACACATGTAGGGAACATGGCATTCAAAGCAATGGTTATGGGGACATAAGAATGTTGCTAGAGTGTAGGTGTGTACTAAGCTCGGTGGGAGCAGAGAAGGGCAAGTGAGCCAGCCTCGGTGAGTCAGGAGACCATCCAGGGCCCACAGCCTTGGCCAGAGTGGAGGTGCAGCAGAAGTGGGCACATGGGCCAACCAAGAGTCTGTTCTGGGAGAGGGCACGGCCTGGTCAGGCCCATGAAAACAGCAGTGTCAGAGCACGCAGTGTAAGGCAGAAGTGGGAGAACAGGCCTGCCAGTTTGCCGAGCTGGCAGTTGTGCAGAGGAGCAATGACTAAACAGGTAAGCCACTGAGAGCCTGTGTGCACAGCTCTGTGGGAATGAAATATTCCCAGATGCCTCACTCTGGCTATGCGGTTCTTGAAGCTCACTTGGCGGTAATCCGGTACTGGCACTGACCTCAGCACTCTGCCAGCTCCTCTACCCACTAAGGACTCTCCATAGCCTAGATTATGTTTTTCCTTGCCTGACCTCTAGTGGATGTGGTTTTAATCAGCAAATTGCTCAAACGGGCACAAGGTTAGGATGGGGCAAGTATCCTGGAAAAGCCACCACCTGAATTTTCAGTTTTAAAATGAAAGAGATTAGTTTGTAATATGACCTGTGACTGGACAGAGTGATAATATTTAAACTTTCAAACACTTGGCTTTGTAATGCTATGCGCAGGGACCTTGCTTGTGATGTTCATTGCTGTGTCCAGCTAAGCACAAAGTCAGAGGTCTGACATAGGGTAGGCGTGACTCCGAATACAGATGTCTATGCATGTGAATAACTGTTTGTAGGTATGATTATGTATGTGTGTGTGTGGAATATCTATCTACATTTACAGATATATTTTATCTCTTTTCATAAAATTGTGTAGTTTTCTGTATAAGATCATAACATCTTTTGTTACATTTAATGATTTTTTTTGGTAACTTTTTAAATTGAGTCCTTCTTACATTATCATTATTACACTTGCTATTTGTTGCTCTGAGCTCCCGTGAACACTTGGCGTGAGTACAGTGAACACGCTATTGGCTTTGTGAGGTGCAGCTCTGTGTGCAGGGCAGTGCTGGAAGACCTGCAGCAGCTGCCTGTCCTGGTCGGCATTCGTTTCTAAACACCCGCAGGCTAAGACAGATGGGGCTGCTCCTGGAGCGGAGCAGTCACTAAGATCAAGGAATGAAATTGATTTTGGTATGTTAATTTGTATTGTATGTAATGCCAATAGATTATTAAAGCCCTTTCTGTTTTTTAAGTAGATGATTATATGCAAATAACTTTTATTTCTTTTCAATCCAATAAATTCTCTGTCTTATTTTTTTCTTGTCCCATTCTGTGCAGTGTTGGATTGAAGGTAACTGGGTCTCAGCCTCCTTCCTGACCTGGGGAGAAGGTGCCCAATGTTTCACGATGAAATATGAGGACTGCTGTAGGTTTGGGGCAATAGCCTTTATCAGATTAAGGGATTTACTGAGTCTTTTCCTGTTCCGAATGGTTATGGAATGCAGAAACACCATTAGCTGGGCTTTTTTGTTCTGTGCATTTTAACTCTGCTTTATTAAGATTTCCTCAGATAACGTTTTTCTGGGCACCAGCTCTGTGTTCAGATGTGTCTAAGCTGCAGGTTAACCCACCTACTGAGTTTCAGATTTCAATGACTGTGGTATACATTTGTGTGTATATACATATGTATATATGAAAATACATACAGACATCGCTTTTTTTCTTAAACTCTCTTTTCTTTTTTCCCTATGTTTTTCTTTTATTTGGTTAATTAGCAGTAAAGTTGTGCACAGATTTATTTTATGGTCTCTATCCAGTTGTTTTATTATGCCAGGTTCTTGTGCCTGACCTTACTGTTTATTGTGTCTTCTAACTCTTGCTTGTATGGATTGTTCCCTGCCATGTTGTGTGCCATTTTGGATGGTGAGCCTGTCTTTGGAGGCATCATCTGGTAGTGATTTGTGGGGAAGGCTTCTCCAGAGGGGTTTACAGTTACCTCTGTCAGGCACCCTGGAATATAGCTGGCATGTGAGCAGTTTGGCATGAATTTGTCCAGGGATTTCCTGAACTACACATGTAGAACAAAGTAGAATTCCAGAACCACATGAGAGAGACAGACCAGTGGTTACCAGTTACTTGGGGATTGGGAGGCATTCCCCCTTCCAGGCCCAGCCTCCTCCTTCATCTGGGTTCAAAACTTCCTTTTTTCTAGGTCAGTTTTTGTTGCGATTATTACCCTTTGAGGATTTCAGATGTATGTAAAAGGGTCATTTGCAACTTCTGTCCACTCTAAGGGCTTCTTATCACATTCTACAGGACATTAAAATAACATGACTTATGTCACGGAAATGAAAGTACAGCTTAGGGAATAGAGTAGGTAATGTGATAAATTTGTACAGTCACATAGTAACTACTTATTGTGATGAGCATTTTGTAATGTATGTAAATGTTGAATCACTCTATTGTACACCTGAAGCTAATATGTGAACTTTACTTGAATTAAAAATTAAAAAATAAAACAAGGTGACTTCCAAACCAAGACACTTCTAAGTAAAGGAAGTTAAAATTAGTAATTATTGTAGGACAGTAGGTGTAAACCAGCATGCATGGTCAACTTACATGAAAACTAAGACCTCACCCACTGTGGGGTAACCCCTGCCCTGCCCTTCACACCTGCCTTTGATTGGGACCTCATGTCCTGCCCTAACTTCCTCGCCACACTCTCCCAGCCATTTAAAAGACTGTCTTATATTTGATCTCACATTGCTAAGTGCTTATTCTTTTAGGTTATCTAGTTTCCTGTATTGTCAGAATAATCTGTCTTTAGTTCTAACATCGCCTTAGTCATCTTAAGGTAGAATATTAGAGACAGTGGAGAGGTGGAGAGAGGGTCAAGGGAGGGAAGGAAAGAGGAAACATATATGTGGGGAGAGAAAAGGAGTGAATGGACGAGAGACTAAGAGGCAGACAGGTTGGAAAGACGGAGGTGGATAGATAGATAGGTATGTTGATGGAGAGAAAAACAGCACATGAGTGGGAGTCAGCCCTGTGTGTGCAAAGAGGTGCCCATACACAGAAACACATACATGCGGGCACAGATGTATACCTGGAGGCCTAGCACATGCTGATGTGTGGACCCAGAGACATGTGCCACAAGGCTGCATCCATGGATCTCCCTCAGGGATGCAGAGTGAAAACAAAGTAACTAAATTCCAGTGTGAGAAACACACTCACTGGTCCAAACTCAGCAAGTGGACACAGAGACAAAGAGCACAGCAGAGTGAGGCTTTAATGACAGTGTTGTAAGATCGGGTGTCTGGTGAGCAGGCACAACTGAGGCCCTTGGCGCCAAGTAATTTACTCCCTAGTACACGATTCCCTCCCCTGGTTCCTCATTGGCTGAGTACTACAGGGTTCACATTGTTTCCCAGATGTTGCCTAAGCCAATTATATCCACATTGGGCCTTCTCTAACATTTGTCTTAATTTCATTGGTAGGTTTAAAAAACTCAAACACATAGCCAGGCCCTTAACAATTCCCCCACCCCCCCACCCCCACTCTCAGCCTAAGCAGGTTCCTGGCATATTTTCCACCATGTGGCCCTTTGTTAATACCTTACTGTTAAAATGTTTAAACCTCCTGGTGGGAATAAATCACATGTAGGTTTTATGCTTTTTCTAACAGTTCCCCTCTTCTTTAAGAATTTCTGATTTTATCCCCAGTAATGTATTTCAACTCACTCTTGGTCCTTTTTCAAATTTCTCTAATAGATTTTTACTCTCTTCTTCATAATCAAATTTACCTTTTAATAACAAGATTATTTTGGGTGTATGTCACAGGTATTTGTTTATGGCTGCCTCTATAAACCTCTGCTGAGTCAGGCCTCTCACACAAGGGATTATACAGCATCTTACAGCAGTTACAACTCCTGCAACTATAACAAGGGATGTTAAAACAGAGGCAACCATACCTTTCCATTTTCCAAATCACCCTTCTAACCATTTTGCAAAAGGTTCATTGATGCCAGAGTTTGCAGCTAATTCATTAGCTGAAGTGGTGAGTTCTTATTGGACTTATCAAAGGATCCTTGTAATGATGTGCGATTTCTATGAAAAATTTCTTTTTCATTGGGTGTGGAGAGAAATGCCAGGGTAAATGGAATAGTCAATTGGACTAAAGCATAAATCCCAGTCCAATTGGATGGCAACGAGTTGCACAGGTTTCTTTTCTCACAGTTCCACCGAACATCAGCTCAGGGGATGTGTAATTTCGAGAAATTGCCCTCTTTAGAGAAATTTAGAACATGGGCACAAGTCAGTAAGTTCCCCATAGGAGATGTGAAACCTTCCCCTTGCCTAGAGAGGCATGAGGAGTGATTCATTTTCACTATGGAAAAAGCAGGGATTGCCCTCGGGTATGACTTCTTTAGTGCAGGAAAGAGTAGAGACAAGGTTTTTGTTAAGTCTCATTTCCCCAAGCATCCTTGTCCTGACATAGGGCCAACGTGCCGTTCATCCCAGTGGGGTCTGTGTCCCAGCCAAGAGGGAACTGGACCACCTGTGCCTGTGGCCATCTAGCAGCACATGCATAACAATTGTTTTTACTTAAAGCTAGTGCTGAAAATTTAACCCATTCTACCCAGGCACTGGTGTCTCCATAACTGATCTCTATTTCAAGATTCTGTTTTAGATCTTTTTTCTCTGTTACAGTAACTAGTCTAAGGTCATTATGGGGAAGCTCTGGTTTATTATTTCCCTCAGGATTGGGGGTGGCCACTATGGGTGAAGTCTTGTCTTTGATTAAATTAAAACCAAACCTTCCCACAGTATCTTCCAGTGACATCTGCAACTGTGTCCATAAACATGAGGAGCAATTACAGGGTCTGAGTCTTAAGTCTTGAGGTTTATGTATAGTTAATAAGAGGGGGTTATGTGGCCTGTCCTGGTAATGATGAGGAGGAATTCCTTTAGCTAAGTGGAGCTTTCTTTTTAAAAGTTTTTCTGCTGCATGAGGGGCTGACCATCCTTGAAACTGGGTAGTCCACTAAACATTGCTCCACCCTGGACATGGGGGCCCACTTGCCTTTTTTATTCCATTAACATTCATCCATTCAGGACAGAGATAATTATCTCCAGAAAGCTGTCTTTGGTCATTTAGGTCACCACAAGAGAGAACCTGACAAGCATCAAACCAAATGGTTTCGGGGCTTGATGTTTTAGTAATATTTATCACCAGTTTGACAGGATAACCAGGAGTTCCTTCCTATTCTAGGGTTCCCTGCAACTTGTCTGTGAAATACAGAGTTAGAAGGATAAAAGTTAACATTTTTAGGTTCTCTTTAGTTTTAGCCTTAAGGGTTGGTTAGCCACCTAGGACACCTGCCAATTCTGTTTTGTCCCCAGATCCCCCAGTCAGTTTCTCTGGTGTAATGAGTCCCACCCTTTCCAGCCGTCCTCACTGCTGTCTCCGTGATCAGGAGCACTTGGGAGGGGCCTTCCCAGCTGGGCTGGAGTCGATCTTCTTTCCAGGATTTTACTAACACCTGGTCCCCAGACTGGAAGCAGTGAGTGAAGAACTCAGGTGGGGGAGTCTGGGCCAGGTGTCCTTTTAGCCTGAGAGAAGATAAGGTAGAAGACATGGCCAGCACATATTCCCTTAGAAATTGATCTTTTGTTTCCATAGTGGGCAAGTCTGTTGCCCTTCTCAGATATGGTAGCCCATATAATAATTCATAAGGAGAAAGTCCTAAATCCTTTCTGAGAGCAGTTCTAATTCTTAGGAGTACTATAGGAAGACATTTAGTCCAAGGCGACTTAGTTCCTAGTATTAATTTTCCTTAAATGCTTCTTAAAAGTCTTGTTTCATTCTTTCTACCTTTGCAGAGGATGGTGGTTGCCAAGGAGTATGGAAATCCCACTGTACCTGGAGTGCCATCATTATTCCCTGTAGTACTTTTGAAGTAAAATGACTCCCATTATCTAAATAACCTAAACCTAGGAATTACTTGCTCTAAAAGTACCTTTATCACTGATCCTGCCATTGCAGTTGTTAATGGGTGGGCCTCTACCCATCCAGTGAGATGGTCTGCAATCACTAATAAATATTTAAGCTTTCCCACTTTTGGCATCTCAGTAAAGTCAATTTGGATACTTTGGAGTGGTCTTATTCCTGGGGGGGGGGTCTCCCTCTAGGTCCTGGCTTTTTCATATGCTTCTTAATTCTTTGGCACGTTATGTAACTTCTACAAACCTGTTTAGCAGTAGTATAAATACTAGTACACTGATAAACCTTTAGGAAAGCATCACACATTGCCTGGAGACCCCAGTGTCTCCCTCCATGTAATATGTTCATCAGCTCTCTCTTAATAGGTTGGCTGATCATTTCTTTTCCATCTGGTAATGGTAAAGTCCACCACCCTTTCTCATTATGAAACACCCCTACCCACCTCCTGTAGCTTCTTAATTTCCTTTATTTTTTTAGAAAACTTTGGAATAAAGGAAATTTAGGGATATTAGGAGTGAGATTTAAAAGTCTAATTTCATCTTCAGATGCAGCCTCTTGAGTGGCTGCATCAACAATTCTGTTACCTGTTGCTTCATAAAAATTTCCTTTCTGGTGACCATTCACATGCATTATAGATATTTTAGCTGGAAGTAAAGATTTTCCAGAACCTCCTTAATTCCCTTCCTTTACTGTTTATGAGACCTCTTTCTGTCCAAATTTTTCCAAAGGTATGGACTACTCCAAGTCTAATATTCTATGAGGTCTATGTAACTATGGTTCAATTCTGATTGGCCTTCAGCCTCCCCTGTACATAGGAAGCTGGTCGGATTGAGACAGGTGTCTGTGGTTAAGATCAGGTCATCTTTTTCAAGTAAAATTGCTTCGTATTTTAAAATTTGAAAATCTGTTAGCCAGCGCCCAGTCCATGGATTAAGTATGACTTGAACCTGGTGAGGAGTACCAACCATGAGGGTTCCTCCAAAAGTTAATTTCCTGCTCTCTTCTACCAGTAAGGCCGTGGCTGTGATGGCCTGAATGCATTCAGTCCATCCTTGATAGTCAGGGTCCAATAGTTTAGACATAAAGGCCATCAGTTGTTTCCTTCCTCCCCAGACTTGGGTCAAAACCCCTACAGTGGAACCTTGTTCAACAGTAACAAACTAGTGAAATGGCTTCTCTAAAGATGGGAGTGCCAGGACTGGGGCGGTGACTAAGGATTGCTTTCAATTCCTGTAGAATTTGCAGTTCCCCTGGGGTCCATTGGAGAGAGTCTGGCTCTCCCTCTAACAATTTGAAATACAAGCTTTTAACAAACACTTTTTGAGCTTCTCTCAGTAATTCCTGTATAGATTTCTCATTCCATCTATCTAACTTCTGTAATTTCTTAGCATTATCTGGCCAACTTTTGGTGACAAATTGACTTTTAAAAGACCCTGTCCTACCTGAGCTTCTGGGTCAAGTCCTGAATACTCTTCTCATCTGGTCCCTGAGTCTCTGTGAAAATGCAGTTGGGGTCTCTTCCTTTTCCTGTGGGACTTCAAATGCCTTAGAAACATATTGAGATCTTGGGGCCGATTCTCTAATTCCCTTTATAGTTAGCCCTTGAAGATCCTGCATTTTAGTTCTATCCCCTAGATTATTATTGATGCCGGGGTTCTTGTTCACGAAGCCGAAGAATGAGCTTCGCAAACACTCAAGGTAGGAGAGCAAGGTACAGGCTTTTATTTAGAGATAAAGTGAGAGGACAGAGCTTCTGGCTCATGCCAGGAGGGGACAAGAGAGCCCATAGTGGTGCATTGTCTAGGGGTTTTATAGGCAGTTGAGGATTTTTCAAAAACAGGAAAAAAATGTTAGGGGTGTGGACTTGCATCACTTGCCCTGCCCTCAGGGTGGGGTGGGCTATTGTCTGTCTGCTAGGGCTCTTTACAGTGAAGTCACGGGTTATGCTGAGATACCCTTGCAGAACACTCAAACATTCTATGCCAAGTTGCTCCTGGCCCTCTGACATTTAACTGATCTCACTGAAGATGTCTATATTCTTAGTCTGATATCTTTCCCTAAAGAATTAGTGTGACCTTGACTTTGCATAATGCTTAACACAGTTTCAATAGGGACTTCTTTGCCCATTGTTACATTGCTCTAACAAAGGGAAGGGACAGGATGGGATGACTAGAAATGAGTGGGTAAGAAGATGGCTCTCAAATGTGTAGGCTACCAGACCTGTCTCTAGAGGCTTAGAGGGGGTTCCTGTAACACCCACAACTGAGACCTGGGAAGGATGTAAACGCCCATGAAAGGAAGGTAAAACAGAGTAGGCAGTCTCCGTGTCCACCAAAAAAGGAAATGAACTTACCCACTACCCACAGCGTGGCCCTGGGATCGGCAAAGGTGATAGGGGTGTTCGAGTGTAGGCATCTTTAGTCTTCAAGTAGGCTCAGCAGGTCCACAGGGGAGTCCCTTAGGGGGGCCTGCCTCTCATGAGAATCTGTCATGGGAGGATGACTTTCCCCAACTGGGCACTCTACTTTCCAATGACCTCTCTTACCGCAAACTGGGTAGGGTTTAGTCGGCTTGTTGGTCGGGTTGGGGCATCTCGTCGCCCAGTGGTCTTCTTGGCCACACTGGAAGCAGGGTCCCGGAGGCTCACGAGCTCTGGACCGGTCTTCGGTGTGATGAGACCTCTGTTCTGCCGGCCGCAGGGCCGCCACAGAGGCTCAGGTTTGGGACACTGTCCTTTTCTCATGTTCTTTATCACGGGTATTAAAGACTTTAAAGGCCATGGTTACCAGGTCACGGAGTGGAGTTTGGGGTTCCTCTTCTGCCTTTTTAACTTATGTCTTATGTAACTAGTACTTGTGGTGAAATCTAGTTCTTTACTAGTTTAGGAGTAATAAAACAGTGACTGTAAATGACAAAAGACTTACAAATGACAATGATTAAAGACCTGATGAGAGCTTACCATAAGACAGTTGACATAAGGAAATTTGGATATTTTTCTAACACAAAACATTCAGTAACAAAGTTTAGCATCATTCCCCTTGACAGTTCCTTTTAGGCAGTTTAGCCAGGTAAGTTTATATCAGATAAATAAGCTAAATTGGCTAAATACTTTCTCTAATGAGAAAAAAAAAGCCAAATTGGCTAAATACTTTCTCTAATGAGAAAAAATTCTACTGACATGTTCCTGGGGCCCCCTGGAAAAATATCAGAGTTAACTAGAGGTAAAAGCACCTTTTTGAATTTGATTTTGGGAAGCTGTTAAAGTTTTTTTAAGGCATTTGTTTAAATAGAATCATAAGTTACTATGAAACAATACTATCTATTTAACTAGAATGACAGTAAAAGATTTTAAAGGCAAATACAAAAGGTTACACAGTTATTAGCAAAGCTTAGCTTTTAGTTTTTTCATATTAAGATCTCATCTTAAATATTCAGACAACTCATTGAGACTTTAAGCATGAGAAACTTTTGATAAAACAATTAGAGAACCCTTTGCAATCTTTCACTATTAAGAGCAGACTAACAGTTAAGAAAACTTTGTTTTTACATTCAGTGTTCTCCTTTTTTAAGTAAATAGCTGTACTTTAGAACAATTACTTTCTTTTACCCTCAACAAAATGAATTTCCATTCTTTATACTTTCTCTTATTAAAACACACATCCTTTTAGCAAGTAGAGATGTTTTCTTAAATAGCTTTAATTAGACCTCAAAACTATTAGGAACTTTAATTTTCAGTGAACACTGGGAAGTGGGCTATTGTAAACCATTGCACTAGCATTCTTTAGATTAACAAATTCATGAACACACTTTATAATTCCTGACACCATGTGCTTTACAGCATAATCTCTAAGCACAAAATATGTCTACTTAACTTAGCAAAACATTAAGATTCTAGGTCACTACAAAAATTTTCAGGCTGCAGGCAGGCATACACACTGCAATACACAATCACTAAGATGTTTACTTGCTACGCCCAGCTCACCCACTCCCAACAACTACGCCAGACCACTTACAAAATGGCAGGTGTGGGCAGGGGTGAAGGGTCGGGAGAGAAAGGAGGTAGGTCTGTGATGGGAGGAGTCTTGTCTGTGGCTTCCAGAACCAGAGGGGTGGGAGGAGCATGTTCCAGTGGGGTAAGAGGGTGGTGAAGGTAGAAGGAGAGGGGGAGGGGGTGGTGCAGCCACCGGAAGAGAGGAGAGGAGCAAGAAGGCAGTGTGGTTGAGAATGTAGGACTTTAAGATGGCAGCAACATGGGGGAGGACAAACAACTTAAAGATGGTGGCAGAGAGGGGTGGGGTAGCGGGCTGAGAGACGTGGGAAACCAAGGTTCTCTGGCGGATCTGAAAAGGAAGAAGGACTGGGCAGAGTACGAGCCTGACAATCTTTAACTGGAGATCGGGCCAGGAGAACCGAGTCGTTGAATGCTTAACATAAAGGTCTGGGCGGGAGCGCAGAGTCCAAAAAGCCTGCCCATATGGGATTTCACCCTGCTTTCCACTCTGGTGGCAATAATTAGTCAAGTCGGTGAGGAGGCCAAAATCGAAAGTTCCCTCAGGGGGCTAGCGAGATTGATTGTCCAAGGGATACTGAGGCCCGGCCTGAGAGCAAAGGAAGACCAGCTTCTGTTTGCGAACTTCCCGGGACAAATATAGAGCAGCCAAATTAGAAATGAGACACCGCAGCAGGGTCTGAGCCTCTGCTTTCGAGGGTCGGTTCCCCATGTCTGCGTCACCCTCCCAACTAATCCCGCTGAGAGGAGCGCCCAGCATCCCAAGTGCGCCAAGTCAGGGGAGGCGTCCTGGGAGCCTGGGTGAGGGACGTCTCCCACACCACAGGGCCAGGGAAGGGCCGGATGCCCACAGAGGGTGGGCTAGATGCCCAGGGGCTAAATGCCCCAACCTGGACATAGCTACAATTTCGATGGACCAGGTGAAAACGGGTTAGGAAGGGAAACAGACTGGGGAAAACTGAGGTACTCACCAGAAAATAGTCCATGCAGCAGAGAACAGGCTGAAGTCCCGGGTTGGGGAAGGAGGGGGCAGGGCTGCTGATGGCTGGTCGGGGCCCCTGTGCTCACGCTCCTTCCCAGGTTTTATCGGCACCAGATGTAAGATATATTCTAATTAAAATAAGCAGGAGACGAGAGGCAACAAAAGGCCAGGCAGTTTATTTGAGTGCAATCCCGGGCTTGGTTCATCAGTCTGCGCTAATACAGGCTGGGGAAGTCATGTGCAACCAGACAGGAGGGGAGTTTTTAAAGAAGGTAAGGGGAGGCAGAGCATAGATTTACAGTGCTGTGAGGATTGGCTAGCCTAAGGCACATTTTTCAGGTTGGGAGGGGGCAGCAGCTGGGGACTTGGCACGTCATCAGTGTCCGACGTGCTCACCACTCCCTCTGGTGCATCCAATTTTACAGTTCCCATTGATGCTGGGATTCTTGTTCATGAAGCCAGGAATGAGCTTCACAAACATTTAAGGTAGGAGAGCAAGGTACAGGCTTTTATTTAGAGACAAAGTGAAAGGACAGAGCTCCTGGCTTAAACCAGGAGTGAACAAGAGAGTCCATGGTGGTGCATTGTTTAGGGGTTTTATAGGCAGTTGAGGATATTTGGGAATGTGAAAAAATGCTTAGGGGTGGGGACTTGTTAAGTGGTCCCTGAATATTAAAAATTAACTTAACATAAGGAATTTCCTGCCTTGATTTCTCTCTGGGATACCGGATTCTTGGTCTGGGAGCATATCAAAAGGCTGCCTGCCCAGCCCCCAAGGTAGGCTTAGGTATTGTCTATTTGCTAAAGAATCCTGCCTCTTAAATCTCCTGGGTGTTAAAATGCAATCTTATCTTTAAGATGGAATTCTTCCTGCCTTTTACCATGCCGTCTACAGCTGGGTCTGCATGCTAAATTAGTTGATCAGTTTGCAAAATCACTTCTTCAGATTTGAAGGAGGAAAGACAGCACATAGGCCTGGGCCTGTTAGTATGCTAAAGTGAATCTTACACATGATCACAAATGATTAGCATAATAAATAAAACATGTGCTACTTTATCTAGGGAACATTAACTGATCTCACTGATGAATGACTCTAGAGCTTAATGTTCAACATAGAGTTTTAGTGGGGGGTGGGGGGTTTCCCTGCATGGAATTACATTGCTCTGACTGCAAATATCTTGCCTTGGTTTTTCCCGAGGCCCTTACCCTACTCTGACTACATCCATGGTCCCAGTTTCACCATCTTTCAGGAGGTTCCTGTGTCTGAGTTTTCTGTGTACTCAATCCCCCATAATGGAGGCTTCTTGCACACCCCCCGAGATTCCCTTCATCTGTCTCTGGCCATTTCCCTCACGGGAGAATGGAACCATGGATCAAGACTCCACACTCCCTTCGTATCTAGGGCACATCTCACTTGACCTCTGAAAAATGCGCAACCACCAAGGCAGTACTTATAGCCCAATTTTCCTACCTTGGCTTATGCATAAGGTTGCCTGGTTGTTGTGGTGCATGCGTTTTCTCCCATGTCAGTCACACTGTCTCCTCACAACAGTCTCGGTTCTTCTCTTGGCTTCTGTGCTAAGGTGAAATGCCCAGACAGAGCAGGCCACCCAAAGCTGGGTGGGACATGTCTTCCCACTCTGCTTGGGCCCCCACCTCACACAGGCAGGAGGATCCTGGACAAGCCCCCACATTGTGAGAAACACACTCATTTGTCCAAACTCAGTAAATGGACACGGAGACAGAGAACAGCAGAATGAGGCTTTAACGATGGTGTTGCAAGACTGGGTGTCTGCTGAGCAGGCACACCTGAGGCCCTTGGCTCCAAGTAATTTATTTCCTAGTACGCGATTCCCTCCCCTGGTTTCTCATTGGCTGAGTACTACAGGGTTCACATTGTTTCCCGGACATCGCCTAAGGCAATTATATCCACATTGGGCCTTCTCTAACATTTGTCTTAATTTCATTGGTAGGTTTAAAAAAACTCAAACAGGTATAGCCCGGCCCTTACCAATTCCCCTGCCCTCCGCGCCCAACTCTCAGCTTTGTGGCATATTTTACACCATGTGGCCTTTTTGTTAATACCTTACTGTTAAAATGTTTAACCTTCCTGGTGTGAATAAATCACATTTAGTTTTTATGCTTTTTCTAACACTAATGTGCTAGAATAATCATGAAGAATTAAACTTGAAATCAGTGGCAGTAGAAAACATGGCTTTAGAATTAATAGAATTACAGTACCAGCTGTTTACTGCCCCAGCCACAGTGGTTATAAATAGTGATGTTGATGCTGTCTGCTGGGGTTGGGGCTGGCTAGTGGGCCAAGCTCTTGATTCTGGCTTCACTAGCACTAATGAATGGAGAGAATCATTGATTTTCAGGTAGTGAGACAGTAGTAACTAAAAAATAAAAGTAAGCCAGTCAGATTTAAAATTAACAGCCTTTATTTATTGAGTTCATTGCTGTGCTGACAATGATTGTGATCGTTAGAGAGCCATATTTAGAAATGTGTCTGCCTAAAATTGAAGTTACATGTTTGAGCTTTTGATGTGTCAAAATTTGTGTAAAGACAGGGAACCAGTCAGCCCAGCAGTGCAGGAAGGGAGGCGGGCGGTGGAGGCACTGTTCATGCAGGCTGTCTGCTGTGGCTCCTCTTCATCTGTACCAGACCCAGCACAGTTTAGGCTGTGCTGTGCTTTTCTGATTTCCTTTTTATGCATTTCCAGACCATCAATGATAATGACACCACTTATCCTAGGCATTAATTTGTTACAAGGATCCTTTATAACATGGGTGATGGTTTAAAAGACGAGATGAGCAATTGTGGATCTCTGATACTCATACCTGTGGAAAGAACAGAAGAAAATTAGGTTACCTGGCTTAGGAAAATCCTGCTAAATTAAACTGGTTAGCAAGCATGCTGTTTGATGTTTCTCAATCTTGAATAAGTTGAAGCGTGCACTGACAGCCATGTAATGGAACCTTTCTGCTGGCATCTGAACGTCTGACGGTAGCCTTTGGAATGACAGTTCTGTTAATTAATATGTATATATATATATATATATATATTTTTTTTCATCATCAATCTACAAATACATGAAGAACATTATGTTTACTAGGGTCCCCCCTTCACTAAGTCCCCCCCACAAACCCTGTTACAGTACTGTCCATCAGCATAGTAAGATGCCGTAGAATCACTACTTGTCTTCTCTGTGTTGCACAGCCCTCCCCATGCCACCCCACATTACACATGCTAATCATAATACCCCCTTTCTTTTTCCCTACCCTTATCCCTCCCTTCCCTCCCATTCTCCCCAGTCCCTTTCCCTTTGGTAACTGTTAGTCCATTCTTAGGTTCTGTGATCCTGCTGCTGTTTTGTTCCTTCAGTCTTTCTTTGTTCCTGTACTCCACATATGAGAGAAATCATTTGGTATTTTTCTTTCTCCTCCTGGCTTATTTATACCCTCTAGCTCCATCCATGTTGTTGCAAATGGTAGGATTTATCTTCTTCTTGTGGCTGAGTAATATTTCATTGTGTATATGTACCCCATCTTCTTTATCCATTCATCTACTGATGGACACTTAGGTTGCTTCCATTTCTTGGCTATTGTAAATAATGACTTTTGGATGTAGAGTTCTATAGATGTCTATTAGGTCCATCTGTTCTAGTGTGTTGTTCAGTGCCTCTGTGTCCTTACTTATTTTCTGTCCAGTGGATCTATCCTTTGCAGTGAGTGGCATGTTGGAGTCTCCTAAAATGAATGCATTGCATTCTCTTTCCTCCTTTAATTCTGTTAGTATTTGTTTCACATATGTTGGTGCTCCTGTGTTGGGTGCATATATATTTATAATGGTTATATCCTCTTGTTGGACTGAGCCCTTTATCATTATGTAATGTCCTTTATCTTATGTTACTTTCTTTGTTTTGAGGTCTGTTTTGTCTGATACTGCTGCAACACCTGCTTTTTTCTCCCTGTTGTTTACATGAAATATCTTTTTCCATCCCTTGGCTTTTAGTGTGTGCATGTCTTTGTGTTTGAGGTGAGTTTCTTGTAGGCAGCATATAGATGGATCTTGCTTTTTTATCCATTCTATTACTCTGTGTCTTTTTATTGGTGCAGTCACTCCATTTACATTTAGGGTGATTATTGAAAGATATATACTTATTGCCATTGCAGGCTTTAGATTTGTGGTTACAAAGGTTCAAGGTTAGCCTCTTTAGTATCTTACTGTCTAACTTAACTCACTTATTGAGCTATTTTAAACACTGGTGATTCTTTATTTTTCTCCCTTCTTATTCCTCCTCCTCCATTCTTTATATGTTGGTTGTTTTATTCTGTGTTCTTTTGTGTTTCCTTTAACTGCTTTTGTGGGTAGTTGATTTTATTTTTTGCCTTTAGTTAGTATTTGGTTGGCCTGCTTTCTTTTGTGTGATTTTATTTTCTCTGGTGACATCTATTTAGTCTTAGGAGTGCTCCCATCTAGAGCAGTACCTCTAAAATACCCTGTAACAGTGGTTTGTGGGAGGCAAATTCCCTCAACTTTTGCTGGTCTGGGAATTGTTTAATCCCTCCTTCATATTTCAATGATAATCATGCTGGATACAGTATTCTTGGTTCAAGGCCCTTCTGTTTCATTGCATTAAATATATCATGTCATTCTCTTCTGGCCTATAATGTTTCTGTTGAGAAGTCTGATGATAGCCTGATGGGTTTTCCTTTATAGGTGTCCTTTTTCCTCTCTCTAGCTGCCTTTAAAACTCTGTCTTTGTCTTTGATCTTCGTCATTTTAATTATTATGTGTCTTGTTGTCCTCCTTGGGTCCCTTCTGTTGGGGCTTCTGTGCACTTCCGTGGTCTGATCGATTATTTCCTCCCCCAGTTTGGAGAAGTTCTCAGCAGTTATTTCTTCAGATACACTTTCTGTCCCTTTTTCTCTCTCTTCTTCTTCTGGTACCCCTATAATGCGGATATTGTTCCTTTTGGATTGTTCACACAGTTCTCTTAATATTGTTTCATTCCTGGAGATCCTTTTATCTCTCTCTGTGTCAGCCTCTATGCGTTCCTGTTCTCTGGTTTCTATTCCATCAATGGCCTCTTGCATCTTATCCATTCTGCTTATAAATCCTTCCAGAGATTGTTTCATTTCTGTAATCTGCCTCCAGACATCATCCTTTAGGTCTTGCATATTTCTCTGCAGTTCCATCAGCATGGTTATGAGCTTTATTTTTAATTCTTTTTCAGGGAGATTGGTTAGGTCTATGTCCTCAGGGTTTGCTTCTGTGATCTTGGTCTGTATCAAATTCTTCTGCCTTTTCATGGCAATAGAGGTATTTGTGGGGAGCTGGCGTGTGTGTTGGCCAAGAGAAAGTCCCTTCTTGCTGGTATGTGGCCTTCCTCTCCTGGGAGAACAGCGACCCCTCGCGGCTTGTGCTGGGTAGCTGTGTGCAGGTGGGGTTTCTAATTCTTGCCTGGCCACTGTGGAGCTTCGCGGTTGCTGTAGGCATTGCCAGCCTCAGTTGCTTCTCCAGTATGGTGGAGCTGTGTCAGAGGGGGAATAGGTGGGTGGCTGTTTATCGCTGTGAGGGGCCTCCAGCTGCGCTGCCACCCAGGGGGTTTAGGCACCCAGAGTTCCCTGGGATTCCCAGGTGCTAGGCTAAGTGTCCCAGGTGTTAGGCTAAGGGACACTTCCATCCAGCTGTGGGTTCTCTGTCCCTTTAAGACTTTCAAAAAGCACTCGCTTTTCTTTGTCCTGGGAGCGCCAGGTGTGGGGACCCACCCACAGGTCTTATTGTCCTGTTTCCCTAGTATCCAGCACCTTACACACTGTGTGTCTGTGCTCCGGTGTGGATGATTAGGGCTGGGTATTTAGCAGTCCTGGGCTCCCTCTCTGTCCCCGCTCTGACTCCTCTTCTCCCGCCAGGAGCTGGGGTGAAGGGTGCTCGTGTCCCGTTGGGCTGTGGCTTGTATCTTACCCCCTTTGCGAGGCGCTGGGTTCTCATGGGTGTGGATGTAGTCTGGCTGTTGTCCTGTGTCTTCTGATGTCTCTTTTAGGAATAGTTGTATTTGTTGTATTTTCAAAAATATGTATGGTTTTGGGTGGAGATTTCCGCTGCTCTACTCATGCCGCCATCTTGGTTCTTCCACTAGATTTTTAAATGGATGTTTCTTCACATCTTGGGAAGTTTCTCCTCTCATTTCTGTGAGGCTCCCAACAGGGGCAGCAGCCATCCAATGGCAGTCTTCCAGAAAGGCCGGAGGTTGCCTCACTCCCTCAGAGTTGTTAGCTCCGCCTCTCTCCGATTTGTTAGCTCCGCCCCCGAGCATCTGCCTGTTCTATTAATATTTTAACTTGTCTGTGTCGTAAGAAAATCACCATCATAGTGAAGAAGTAGTTCAAAACTGCTTTGTAAGTATGAGGATGAAGTCCACTCTGGGGATTCCACAACGTTTCTGACAAATGCCTTTTCTCTGTAAGGTATTACTGCCTCAGAGGTGAGCTGGTTCATCTTACTATTCTGGATCCTCTTACCATGTTTTTGTAAGAGGTAGGAGTATGAAATTCTGAAGTTCTAAACATCAATTTGCAGCCAGAGCTCCTTAAGAACAGAAACTGTTCTTAACGTCATAATGGTTTTAACATTGTCTTTCACACTTCTAGGGTCAACATCTGTGTTTTCAGAGTCTCGTGTCTGTAGCCCTGTGCTAGATGCTGTAGCATAATCATTTTAATACCCCCAAATTTTAATAGCCATTATTTATGGGCCACCTGTTGTGTGGCAGGCACCCTGCTTACTGCTAATCACATAACTAATCATCTTGACAGCAGGTTTCTTGCCCATTTCATTACAGAGAAAGATGAAACCCTAATAGTACGTACAGAGTTTTGCCCAAGACCATAAAAGGCAACAGAGATGTACTCAAATCCAGATCTTTTACATTGTAAAGAGTGTTATTTCTCTCTCACTTTGGGTTTCTCTGGAACTGAATGATTCCTGGAGCCCTGTGACAGTCAGCTTTCATCTTTCTGAATGTTACTTATAGAATTTATATTCTTTTTTGTATTTGTTTCCTCTATTGGTTCTTTCCACCTTCAACTTAGAAGGATACCTGATTAGATCTCTTGATCATTTCTGTTTTTTTCATTTCAATATCCTCAGTATGTGGAAGTCAGCAGTACCTGGCACCTATGAGATGCTCACTGATTGTTAAATGAATGAAAACCACGGCAGGTTGGACTGTCCTCTACAAATCCCAGTATTCATACTCTATGAATAAAATGCTAATTTACCCATCACGATATAATTATTAAACCAAATATGTCGTTAAGATAGCATATGATGCATTTTGAAGTCATCTAAATACAGATTTTGTCTCACCTTTAATTGCCTATAGTGCTTTGAAAATCAAGAATGCATTCTCATGACCGGACAGCCCATGTAGATAACAGGAATGTCAAGACACAGGCATGGTTACCGTTCCAAAGTAGTCTTTTGATATCAACATGACTGAACACAATACCTGTGGCATATAGTAGAGACTAAATGCATATTTTTTCTGTTCAGCTGAATGCAGTTGAATAGCTTGCCAGGAAAAAAAAAGCAGTGTAAGTTTTTTACTTTTAGAAAGAGTTCAGTGCTTTGTCTAAGCTGTTTGTTTAAAGCACATACTCCCTGTATCACAGGATTTGGTTGGATATTTGGTTTCCGTTGTTCACTGGCTGGCCCTGTGCTCTGATGAGGTCAAATACTTCACCTTGTCTCACTAGCTGAGTTGTAAGTCCCTATAGGATAAACTGGCCTGTCGTTCTCTGTGCACCTTCCAGAGACTCACCCAGCACTGCCTTTGCTGCCTCAGAGCTGCTGTCCCCTTTGTGGTGTCACTAGCCCGCCTATCTCTGTGGCCCTTTGCTTAGGCATGGGGAGACTGCCATGGGGCTTCAGTCTGTTCAGTAAGGGCAGTGGTCTCTGCTAGTGACAGGTAAATGGCACCCAGCCAAAAAATCTTCAAGTTTTTTAAGTGACTGCTTTTTTTGGATAAGCTAGCACATCAGGTCCTTCCTGGGCTTAATGGGGGCAGGTGGGAGAAGTCAAAGCTGGGAGCACTGGGAAGGTGTGTCTCAGAGGCAGACTGAAGCTCAGGAGGCCCATGGACTGTTGGACATGGTAATGGCTTGAAGGACAGTTGTGTGAACAATCAGTGCTTACACTGCGACTTCACAAATAGGTGGTAAATTGTCAGAACTGAATGTAGCAGAGTACTTACCATCCTCTACCAGTGAAGTTTATTTCACCCATAACCTCTGATTTTAAGCTTAATAGCCCATGATTTTCTTCCTTCTAGTTCTTGCCATTCAGAAGGGTCACCAGACTGATTTCAGACCACTACACTCTTCCAGATGTGCTCTGACTGCTTGTGCATGTATGGGGTATCATTTTTCCTGACTCCGCAGTGTGGGGAGTTCTCCTTTATGGCGAAAATAGCAATTTTGTCACACTTGACTTCAGAGTGTAAGTTTGAGTGATACAGCAGGTTTATCTTCCTTCGCCTATGAGAATGCTGGTTTTTCCCATTTTTTTTCCCCTAAGAAGTTGGGAGTTTCCTTGCCAAAGCGCATGTTTGATTACCATATCTCTCTTGAAGGTCTGGGGCTGCTCTCATAAATGTGATGTGAAGGAAAAACCTGGCAGCTCCTTTGTAGCCTGCGATTTAGCATATTTAAGTCAGTGCCAGAGGGGCAGGTTCTGTGGTTGCCCCACCCTCATGCTGAGAGTTACTCACAATAGGGAAAAATTTATAAGGACAGCAATCTAGTCCAGGTGGCTCCTTTCTGGTGCTTAGCTTCCGCCTCCCCTTCACTCCCGCTCTGTCAGGCACTTACTCCCTAAACTTACTCCCCCTTGCTTGCTCATTTTCTGTGCACGTAGAAATGTTGCAGATACGGAAGGAGAAAGTTATATAGTGCTCCCCTTGCCTTTGTTCGGGGCTCAGACCTTGGATGATTACTTCCCTCTGAGCCCTCCAGCATAAAATAAACCTCAACACTCCAAGACTTCTGAGTGCCGCTTGGTTCTTCCGTCAGTGATCCAGTCCAGGTTTTTCCAGTATTTTCTGTAACACCCAGAGTAATTTGCCCTCAGACTAGGCCTGTACAAGTCAGCCCATCCCTTGCACCTGGCGTAGAGTTTTATTATTGCACTCTTTAGTTATGAATATAAATCTGGGTTAAAACTGGAGAAAATGCAAACCAGCATATTGTTCAGTGCTTTTCTTAAGTAATGTCCTGGCAGTTCATACAACTGTCACCCTCTAACATGTAAAACGTGTATAAACACCTAGGCATGTTTTCAGGTAAACATTAGCAGAGACATTAGTCTCTGTTTTTCTGAGCAGTTTTGCATACTCTTGTGTCCAGAAGCAGAGACTTCTTGGGTTTTTCTTTGTGTGGAAACTCCCTGGTTATCTCATATTGGGTCTAGATCCTAAAATCTAAGTCCCAGGGAGAACTTGAGGAGGCTTATGTGAACCTAGTGCTATGGGCTCTGGATGTCTGTCTGCATCAGCCTTCGCCTCCCTCCCAGGGACTTTGCTGGTCTCTGTCCTTCTTGGGCGTTTGAGGCCTGAGGAAGGTCTGGGCTGCCAGGGCTAGCAGAGTTCCAGCTGGGACCAGAGTTCTGGTCCATGCTCTGTTACCTTCCTTCCAGACACTCCCTCTCTCTCGGCCTCACATTCCATGTTCGTGAATGTCATGTCCAGTTCTGATCTTGAAGGTGCCTCTGAGTTCTTCATGACTTGCTGTGTGTCATTGAGCCTGTCACCCACTCAGGAAGCCCCCAGGGACAAGAGTGAGCATTATGATCAGACTCAGAGTTCTGACTTGGCCATAAAGGATGATCTCTTCCTCCTGTCACACTGGTGGGGCAGTGTGGAACATGGCTGCTGCTGCTTGGTTTCTCAGAACACACAGTTAACCTCTCCTTTCCCCCATGGCCTATTCATACAAGGAAGTGTGTGGTTTCCAGATGTGGTAGCTGCACATAGGATGAAGGCACCTCCACTCAGGGGCCCCTCTGAGCTGATCATTTTCTGTCATGGGTTCCTCAGCAAAAGTGGACAGTTTTCGGGGGGTGGACCTGTCTTGACAGCTCTGTGTTTACTTCCAGGATGGGTCCCACAGCCACAGCCATAGCCATCTCCTGGGAACACCAGCACGTGGGAGAAATAATGGTCCCTGCACCTAGAGGATAATAAAGGCTCAGATCATTTTTCCTAAGTCATTTTGAAAAACAAGTGTTTTAAATGCAAAGTAATAAAAACATGCTCAATCAAGAAAATTTAGAAAACAAAAGAAAAAAATCACCATTGTGTTATTCAGATGTCACAAAATCCTGGTATATATTCTTGTAATAGGATTTCTGTACCTATATGCAAGTTTCCCCCAAAATGATATTATGCTGCTTTCTTCACCTAATGACATAAGTTATTTCTGCTTCCATGTGAATAAAATACTCCTCATGTGGTTTTTAATGGTAGCCTAGCATTCTGCCATCTAGGTGTGCTGTTATTTACTACAACAGATGCCCTATTATTGGAAGCCTCTCAGAATCTGTGACGTCCACTGCCTTAGCTGTTTTGATGGCTTATGAACATTACAGCTTGAAATTTCAATCTCCAGGTAGTCAGGGATTGTTCTGAAGAACATTCTGAAATTTAAAATCAGTAGGATCTCAATTTCTTAAGAAATGGCAGGCAGCCTTGAGTTATTTTAATTTGACTCTTGGCTTCAAACAGAAAAGCTTTACCCTTTTTGCTTGTGGTGTTTTACAAACCCCTACTGATAATTTAAAGAGTAAAGTGTTTCTTAAAACTGTTCTGGTAGATGAGTCCAAATTGGGTCTTAAGGGAATAATAAAACAAGCATTTTTGGTATTGACACTGTGTGAGGCTAAGGGGTGGAGTTCTTGGTGTTGCCCCGCTGGCATGAAGCACTGCAAGTAAGTTACTTTTCAACTGATACTTTTCAGTGGGGACTGTGGGTAAAGGTTTTTGGTAGTCAGCAGTATCTGTTATGGTTGGGATTACATATGTGCCCTCATTTTTCATATTCCCAAGTAAACACACACAAAAAATTTAGTAGCATATTTGTTATTTAACCTTTTTATAACAAAAACCTAGTTGAGCAGTAAACCCACTCATAAAAACTCATTTTCACCAGGAAATTTCTGGCTAAATTTTATTTAGTTCAAATGGGATCAAGTTTGAGAAATTAGGTGTCTGTTTTGTCTCTCTCTCTCTCCTTCTGGCAAACCCCGTAATGCCTTTAGCTGAGAAACTACTGTACTATATGTAATTGTAATAGTTGTCACAGAAGAAGGACCACATAATTGAGATAGCATTTAAGATTCAATAGAGGTTTCTTTAATCAAGCACCCAGTGAGAGGTCAGGAGCTGTAGTAAACTATTAGCTGATGTAAGAGAAAATTGTTTCACTTCAAAAGCTTGCTGAGGGTACATCTCTGTGGGTAAGTGATTAGGTGTTGCCTCCAGTGTATAATATGACCATCCTTGTTTTTTATCTTTGACGATTACTGTTAATGCTCGAAAAAAAAAATCCTCTTTTTTTATTGGTGTTGATTAGGTTTCTTCGCAAATTTGTTGAAATAATTGTGAACTCAAAATAGTTTTCATTCTGATGCTGGAAGCTCATTTGAAGACCATTCTGACTTCCCAATAATTTTGATCTTCTCTGTTCCCTCCCCTAACTGTTCTTTTGTTTTCCTCAACTACTCTTTCTCTGTGGAATCAATTTTATTTTTTTAACTGGAAAAACTCTTCTTTGAGGGGATTCTAATTTGTTTAAACCCTACTGGCAAGCCTCTAGCCCTTGGAGATTGTTCTAAGGCAGGGATTACAAAATCAAATGCCCACAGGGGTAGGAAGGCCCAAAGGTGAGGAGCAGTGGATGAGTAGCAGGGAGCCAAGGGGGGGGTGACACTTTGGCACCGTCTTTGTTCCTATTTGGAGGGGCCGCCACCATGCTCCAGCCACTCGTGACCACTGGTGGTGCCAAATGATTTAGCTTCCTCCAAAAAAGATGGAAGTATGGAATTTTTTCTTTGTGGTATGTGTTTGAAATACAAAAATAATTGTATGTTGGACAAATGTAAAAAAAGAAAATGTGTGGATCAAATAAAGTACATCCATGGCCCAGGTTACGCCCACCGATGGCCAGTTTCAGCCTTTGCTCCAAAGGAAAAATTTTGTCTTTTCAGAAAATTACAATTGTAATTTAAGTAGCTCTTGTGTATGCTGATTGGGCCTAACAGCTGAGACACACTATTTTAATCACCTTTAACTGGGAAATCCCACTCCTTCAAATGTATACACAGAGCTTAGATGAGTCAATTGTAACACGTAATTCACCTTAACTGCATGTTATAACTTTGTCCTGCTATTTTGTAGTATCCTGGGTGCAAAGCAGACTTTTAAAAAGAATATGGAGTTTTAGGCTAATAGATCTCCTGCCAAGTGTCTAATTTTTATGTATGACTTTCTTAGATTTCTAAATAGTAGTGTTCTCAAATGAACCTAGAAGAATCCATTAACACAATAAGTACATTTTTTTCCAGAATCCGTGAATGCACTAATCTATTTAAAGTTGAAAACCTGAAAATCAATCATGACTCCCCTTAGTTACTAAATGGATATTCATGTATTTTCTTTTTTTTTTTTTTCTTTAAAGATTTGAACATGGAATTCAACCCTTCAGACCATCCTCGGGCCAGCACAATATTCCTCAGTAAATCTCAAACAGACGGTAGGTTACTGATTTATGTTTTTTAAAAAAACAAAAACAAATGCGGCTCATGTTGGTAACACCTAAGTCTTGATTTTCCACTGGATATTCTCAAAGTAAAAACAGAATCCCCTTTAGGGCTCCCCAAGTATATTGTTTGATGGTAGTTGTCTTGGGGTTTCTTTTTTTCTTTTTTTCTTTTTTTTTTTTTATTAAGTTATGTTTTAAAAATCTATTTGAAGCACCTATCCTCATCTTGCCAATCAGCTGGATTATTTTCTTGTGCATTCCGTAGCAGTAGTTTTACTTTGAGAGTCTGAAATTTCCCTTTAAAAACTGTTATTTGTATAAATTTTCTAAGATTAAAAGTATTTGTTTTTTAAGACAATATGTAAAGAAACCTGAAAATAAATCCTTAAATAAGAGCAACATTATCTCTCTTGTGTCATTTGAGAACTGAATTGAACCTGTGCACTAGGGGCCAGATGTTTTCTTCTTGCCAAACTTTCATTAAGCAGTTTATTCTGTGATTTTTGTGGTTAGTCCCAAGTGTTTGTGGAATTTCTTCTTGGGGTTTTTCTTCCTTTTTAGCTCCTGGCTTTATTATCTACCTGTTGCATTGCCCTTAGCTATAGAGGGCAGAAAAACTAATGTAATACAGTGAACAGGAATCCTCTCAGTTGGCTTCCTGTAGAAAAATGGCAGAAGTTTGTACCTGTAGAAGAGTGGCAGGAGAAGTGACAGGCAGTGCCCAGGCTGTTACATTACACTGCAGGAGTCCTCTGGACTCTGTCCCAGACTGCTTGGGCACGTTGCTAAGCTCTAATTTAGGGAAGATCCGAACTTAACTAGAAAATAACAAAACATGCTTAAGACAGTAAGTTCATTTATAGGAACTGATAACTTGAGTAGTGGTTAGTAACAGTTTTGACATGGTATAATGCTGCTGTAACATTGCTGACCTTTAAGACTTGATTTGAAAGAATTTGGTGTTTAGAAAAAAATCAGTGTTTCTAAGAGTAAGATTAAATCGTTGTAGGCATCAAATACTTGTGACCTAAGTTTTGAATGGATTGGTGAGAATAAAAGATTTTTTTCTTGACCTGGTAAAGTGGGAAGCCATTGGAAAGCTAAGACATTGCAGGGGAAGGAAGTGACAGTGGGCATCAGGTCTGGGGCAGTGAAAAATGACAATCAAAAACAATTTTTTTGTACTTAATGCTGTGAAAGAAGTTACAAGGTTTTCAGATAGTAAATAAAGAAAATGGTGTACTTTCAGGTCTGGTTCTTGTTTTCTGTGAATCCAGGCCACAGATCAGCATCATTTAGAAAATTTTCCAACTAGAGTCGCACATAATTCCCATTAAGTTGGGATGACACATACGTTGATTGGCATGGTGAAAGGTCTGACATAACAGAAGGATTGCTCCAGAGATAAGGTGGGGAGGTATATTTTCCTCCTTCCCCTTTACTCCAGAGCTCATTCCCCTTCCTCTTCTGGAGCTTCAGGGCATCCGTTACTCTGACCTTTCTGTTTATTGCTCAGTTTTTCTTTAAATGCTGGATCTTCCCATTCAGCATGTAAACTTACTTGAGTCTTGCAGGTTAAAGAAAGAAAAGGAGAAAAACCAGCACCCTCTCCCTGCAGCCACTGTACTTGGTCAAGTGAAAGCTGCTCCACCATCTACTTCTCTTCCCACTCCCACTCCCCCGGAATCTCCCACCCCCTAGCTGTGGGGAGCACACAGTAAGGGTGCTGGGGATGTTCTGCCTCCTTGGTGCTTGACTTCTCTCGTGGTGATTGCTGCCATTGACTATTCCTTGCTACTTAAAATTCCTTTTCTTTTGGCTTTTCTATCTTCAAGCAGGCCAATTTGCTGAAAACAGCTAATCAAGAATTGCTCTATAAATAATTAAGAGAAATAGGTTTTAAAAATAGGTAAATTTGGTAACTTTAATGAGTCAATTCTCTAGTGAATTGATGATCAGAGAACTGGCTATTTGGGCAGTTGGTCCTGAGAAATACTTCTTTTCTTTGTGGTTCTTTTCAGAATCCTAATCAACATCTCCATTCACCCCTTTAATGTTAGTACTTTCTAGGGCTCTGTGCTTTATACCCTTTCATCTTTTGGGTTTGCTCACAGTTCTGTGGCTTCCATGCTAACTGTAATGTCCAGCAAGATTTTTCTCTGCCGTGTTCAAAACTCATATATCCAACTGCCTGCTGGACATCTTTACAATGAAGGCTGTAGGTTCCTCTAACTCATTGTGTCTCAAACAGAACTCTGTAACTGCAGTTAACCACTCCTCAACCCCCACCCTGCATTTCCTGCTTTGCCCAGGTACCCAGGCCAGGGAAGGTCTCAAATTTTCTAGGTCTTCCCTCATCCCAGGTCTCATATGCTGGCAGTGGTGCTGGACCTGGTTGTGCATGTTTCTTCCCAGTGCCAAGTTCAGTGACAGCAGGTTGGGAGTTTGTTTTTAATCATAGAAACTGGCAGATGCTCCAAAGCAGGGCATTCCTTTTCTCTTTTTTTAAAAAAAAGGCAGCTGTTAAACATTGACCAGCACACCATTGCATCCAGATAATCAAAGTTGTATTAATTTTTACCTTTTGAATATCCCGTGAGTCTGACTGTTTTCCCATGCCCATTGCTGTCACCCTGCTTCAGACTTTGAGTTCTCACTTGAGTTACTCCAGTGGCCTCTGGATTGCCCGTTGACTTTGTACCTTTCCAGTCCTGTGTCCATGCTGCTGCTCGGTGAGGAGAGTTTCTGTGTATCAGATCTGATCATGTAACTTCCTTGCTTAACACTTTTCTAATGGCTCCGCAGTTGCCTTAGGATAAAGATCCAGTGCCTTGGCATGGTATACCAGGCCCCTTGAATCACCCCTGCCTTCCTTCAGCCTGTCTGTGTGCTTCTGCTGTACCGGCAGTTCCCCTGGCTGCCCTCTGCCCTCATGTCCCTTTGCATTGACTGGACTTCCCCTTCCGTCTTCCACACAGCTCATTTCTTCAATCTTCAAGGCTCATTTCTACCATCATTTCCTCCTGGAAGGTGCCCTTGACCCCTCAGTCTGGGTAAGTGGGCCTTTGGTGGCTCCCACAGTAGCATGTGAGTGCTTTCTTCATAGTCTGAACCATGGTGTGGTATTTAAAACTGTCTGTTTGTCTGTGTCACCAGCTAACCCCTAGAGGTCAAGGGTTCCTCACAGGTGGGCTGCAGGTGAGAGGAAGGAGTTTGCCTAGCCTACCTTGGCTTTTCCTGCTCTCAGGTTTGCTGTAGGTGAAAATTGCAGTTCCTTGTGCCTTTCGCTTTTGATCTTCTTTATTTTCATTAGCATGGTTTTTAGGGTGCTTTACCTTAAAAAAGAGTTTAGGCAGAAGTAAAAACCTGTGTCTCAGTATGTGTAATCCGTGTATTCCTCAAGAATTCCTTGAAATAAGTAAAGAAATAAAAACGAATTTTCCCTTGAGTGACTTAAAGCCAAAGTAGAAATACTAAAATTGAGAAATAAAAATATGAGCCATGGTTTTCTTTGCACATTTTTTCAGGAATTCTGAAATTGAGAAAACATTTGTGGCCTTCTTTGTTTGTGGTCATGTTTTTGTTACTGGGCATCAGGAGAGGACCAGCCTTTCTATACTTCTTTTATCTGGCATTTAGAAGCAGTCAACCTGCCTTTGCTGCTGTCTTCCATCAGAGCGTCCCCATGACCTTTCTGTAACCACCTCCCCATCACCCCATCATTTTATCCCCTCCTGTAGGCGGTGTTCTAGGATGCCCCTGTCACCGCCTCCCTGTCAGTGTCCGTGTGTTTCCCCAGTGGCTTATCAGGTTCTTTAGGAAATACCTTAGCCTTAGCAATTAGATATTGAAGAATCCATAGGAGCCCAAAGCTATTATATCAGCGATTTTCATACTTTTTTCCCTTTGCTTGCATACCATAATACTTTTGAAAAACTGTGAATGCCCTCAAACATATATATATTGACTGTAAAAATTGTTTATCCTATCAAAGAAGTAATTTCTGATATAAACATTGATATTTTAAAACTCTCCTCTTTTTAAAAATGTTTCAAAAAAAATGTCAATACCATGATGATTTTATAATCTACCATCAATCATTTAAAAGTGTATGAGCATTTTCTTTAACAGTTGGAAATTTTGTATCATTTCTTTTTCATCCTGAACTTGGTAATTTCCTTGCTGCTTTCTCCATAGAATTTTATTCCAATTAATGTATTTTGGTTTCTATAAGGTATTTGTCACACTGTCATACTTCTGTCCTATGAAAATATCAGTCTAAATTTAATTTGTATTCCCCATAATTGTAACTCTAAATGTTAAAAAGAAATTCTGGATTCAGATATCATTATTATTATAATGTTAATAGTATAATTTTTTGGTTGATCAGAGCCCTCAGTTGATAAGAACAGCACAAACATTAAAATTTTACTGAGTAATTATCAAACAGAAAAGTAAAATAATTTTTAGAAAAACATTTCTTACTGAGATGCTTCTATGGGTGAATAGAATGCTTCTATGAGGTTGCTAGTCTTCATCAGATTCTTTGTGTATATATGTAAGCTGATGGGAAGAGAAGTTTTGTTATAGTAATACCAGTAAATTCTTTCTACTCCATCTCATTTTTATGTCAGAAAATTTCTAAAGGGTTTATCATTGAAAATAATTTCTAATAATTAGTCACACTTGAATCTTTCTCTCCATCAGCTTTGTTGACTGTGAGAGATTGGAATCCACTTGATTTACAAAACAATTCCTCACCTAGTTTTAGGGGCTTCTCACTTTTCTAATTTTTGGGAAGTGCCCCAGAACGCCTTACCAGACAGTCAAATGATTTTTAATTCTAGCCACTTTTGTTTTCATTTGGTGGCATGTGGTTTAACCTGATACATTCAGGAGCCTGGATAAAATAAATCTGGTTTATTTCAGAACACCTTCCCTGATTCCTTGGGCCCCTTTGCAGTCTGTATACCCTCTAAAGAAGTGTGGTCTTCACCGTATGGTTATGACTACTGCATGTCTATTGCATTTATGTCTCTGTGTCACATACAGTGACCAGCCCATAGAAGGAACTCATATATATTGAATGAAAGCTCTCCACCTGCCCTCATCTCTGACATAATATTTTTATTTTCTCTTGATTTAAATATGTTTTTGTTAAATTGTTACATGTCCTTCTTATGACCTTTTTGGCAAAGCTGAGGCTTCTTCATTGTTAAACCAGTCACTCAAATCAGACCTACATTCTATCAGAAAAGTCTTATTCCATTTTTTTTCCAGTTCATGTAACACATGCACAAGCCAGTGACTGCCTCTGCTCTTCTGATCATTAAGTGGCCAGGCAGGGTGATGTGATGCCTGCCCTGCCATCTGCCTCCTGACCTCCTCCCTGTCTTTGTGTCCCGGAACTCTACATCCCGGGCCTCTCCCTCAGAGCCCATGTCTTTGACAGAAGTCTAAGCACTGAAGAGGCACGGTCCTGACGCAGCTGTCCTCACTGTGTGCTATCTGCAGATTCAGATCCACTTGTCCTGTGGTCGTGTCCTCCCCATCCCCCCATCCTGGTCTGAGAGCATATGTTGAGCATGAGCCCACGGTCAGTCCGGGTACGCCCTGGCAACCCAGGAGTCCTGTGAGCAGTGTCTCCCATCCCACTTTATCCTAAGTGACCTGGTACCTCGCCCTCTCTTCCTCCCTCCCCTGCTTTCTATTGTGGAGGTGATTTTTTATGGTTTGTAAATAAATAATAGATTTGTTGATTCATCAAATTTCAGGTCCTCATTTTACGGTGTCTGTTCCATGCACGGAGGCTAGCACACAAAAGAAACTTAAAAAGAAAGGCAATTGAACAAATGAAATGAATGAATGAAGGTAGGGAGTCATGAACCCTTCTGGGCAGACCTGCCATAGCATTGAGACACTGAGTCTACCTCCCTGACTTGGTGGTTTCTGTTTTATTCTGCAGCATCACTTTATTCCTCTTTCCCTAACGTTATAAAAAAGGGATACTTCCATTGTTTGTGGCACAGGTATGTAGGGTTTTTAGGCCCAGGCAGTGTATGGGGACTTCCCTCTCCCAGGTCTGAACTTGCCATGATCATCCTGCTGGTGGGATAGTCGTCCCATCTCTGCATCATCCCCTGGACTGCGCAGGATGGGGGGTGCAGGGTCTCCAGGCCATGTCAAGCCCTGTAGGCCATGTCAAGCTAGGGAGGCCGTGTTCTGGGCTGTGTGGCCTTCCTCTCCAGGAAGCAGAGCTCTGCTCCAGCATCTGATCTCTCAGGCTTCCCATCTGGAGAAAGCTGCTCACACAGTACCAACTCAGCTGAAATCAAATTAGACCCGAAATGTTAGTCTTTCTCATTATGCCCTCTACTGTGTCCTGACCTGTGATTTCCCCACTCAGTTGTCAAAAATCGCCTAGGGAGTCCAGGGCAGAGGCTTGCTCTGACTGGGTGGAGCCTGACGCCCTGTCCACCGCTGCCCTGCTGCTGTTAGAGCCCTCTGGCCTTCTAGTTGGTAGCGATAGACTCTTCTCAAAAACATCCTCTTCCGCCCTTCAGATTAAACTCTGAGGACATTCCGTCCTCCTCCCATTATCAGAGGCTAGCCCTTTCTGTCCATTTCACACCTTTTGTGGCCTCCCTTATGTGGCTGATGTGTTTGGCAGCTGCCCTGTGACGTCTGGTGAGGCAGCTGAATTCCAGTGATGATCTGAGTAAGTCAACATGTAGCCATGTAGCACCTGGGAAAGATCTGAAGATGATGGTGACTGAAAGCACATCCTTACAGAAGCAACCAGCTGGAGCTCTAGGCTTAGATCTGTCACCATCTTTCTGGCCTTGTGCATCTGATCCAGATGGTCTTCCTGAACCACAGTGTTTTCATCTGTAAAAGAGAGTCAGTACTTCCTCCTGAGATGGTTGGGAAGACTGAATGTGTGATCTGTCAGAGCTTGCTGCCTGAGGACACCTAAGTCCTCAGGAAGTACGTCCCTCCCACCGAGTGTGGCTTCCTATGCTCAGGTTCCGTTGGCTTGGGTCTTCCCTGACCTGGGTCACTCCCATCTTCTTAGCCTGTCTGAGGTTTCTAGTCCTTCACACTGACTGCAGCACCTCATCAGAATGCTGGGTCTGACAGGTGGAGACTGATAGGCACTGGTTTTGGACTGGAGGGTAACCTCTGGCTCTGCTCTGCCGGGTGTGTGTTTCCTTGATACAGATATATCAGCACTCCCATTTAAGAGTTGCTTCCACACACACCTTGGAAACAAACCAGAAGACGTCAGGTCCAAAATGGTAGCAGCCAGCATTTGGTAACAGCCCTTTATGGAAATATACACAGCCTTTTGCATCTCGCTAAATAAATCAAATGATAACCTCACCACCATATGCCAGAATAGATTTCTGGTAGGTCAACTAGTTGTGCATTACCTGTGATGAACATCCTCATAAACATCTGGAAACAATACAAGTAATATTAATCTCAGAAAGGAGCCATGTACGTTTATAACAGTAGTGGAAGAAATTGCTTAAAAATGAAAAACTATTAACAAAAATGAAAACTCCTAACAAACTGGCTAACATAGAAGAATGGACGGACAACTTTCCAGAAAAATACAACCTTCCAAGGCTGACCCAGGAAGAAACAGGAAATCTGAAAAGACCAGTTACCAGCAAGGAAATTGAATTGGTAATCAAAAAACTACCTTTAGGAACAAAACTCCTGGACCTGATGGTTCCACCGCTGAATTTTATCAAATATTCAGTGAAGACCTAATAACCATACTGCTTAAAATTTTCCAAAAAGTAAAAGATGAGGGAATACTCCCAACTCATTCTACTAGACTAGCATCACTCTAATACCAAAACCAGGCAAAGACACCACAAAAAAGGAAAATTACATACCAGTATTCCTGATGAACACAGATGCAGAAATACTCAACAAAATATTAGCAAACTGAATTCAAAAATACATAAAAAAGATCATCTATCATGATTAAGTTGGATTTATTCCAGGGATGCAAGGGTAGTGCAATACTTGAACATCCATCAGTATCATCCACCACATCAACAAAAAGAATGACAAAAGCCACATGATCATCTCCATAGTTACTGAAAAAGCATTCGACAGAATTCAACATCCATTCATGATAAAAACTCAACAAAATGGGTATAGAGGGCAAGTACCTCAACATAACAAAGCCATATATGACAAACCCACAGCCAGCATCATACTTAGCAGCAAGAAGCTGAAAGCTTTTCCTTTTAAGATTGGGAACAAGACAAGGATGCCCACTCTCCCCACTTTTATTCAACATAGTTTTGGAGGTCCTAGCCATGGCAATTAGACAACACAAAGAAATAAAAGGGATCCAGATTGGCAAGAAGAAGTTAAACTGTCCCTGTTTGCAGATGAGATATTGTACATAAAACATCCCTAAAGAATCCACTTCAAATCTACTAGAATGAATATTGAATTCAGCAAAGTTGCAGGATACAAAATTAATACACAGAAATCTGTTGCATTACTATACACCAATGATGAACTAGCAAAAAGAGAAATCAGGAAAACAATTCCATTCACAATTGCATCAAGAAGAATAAAATACCTAGGAATATACCTAACCAAGGAAGTGAAAGACATATACTCTGAAAACTACAAGATACTCATAAGAGACGTAAAAGAAGATATCAATAAAAGGAAACACATCCTGTGTTCATGGATAGGAAGAATTAATATTGTCAAAATGGCCATCCTGCCTAAAGCAATCACATTCAATGCAATTCCTATCAAAATACCACTAGTATTCTTCAATGAACTACAGTAAATAATTCTAAAATTCTTATGGAACCACAAAAGACCCAGAATAGCCAAAGCAATCCTGAGAAGGAAGAATAAAGTGGGGAGGAATTATGCTCCCTGACTTCAAGCTCTACTACAAAGCCATGGTAATCAAGACAATTTGGTACTGGCACAAGAACAGACCTATAGACCAATGGAACAGACTAGAGAACCCTGATATTAACCCAAGCATATATGGTTAATTAATATGATAAAGGAGCCATAGACATACAATGGGGAAATGACCGCCTCTTCAACAGCTGGCGTTGGCAAAACTGGACAGCTACATGTAAGAGAATGAAACCGGATCACTGTCTAACCCCATACACAAAAGTAAACTCCAAATGGATCAAAGACCTGAATGTAAGTCATGAAACCATAAAGCTCTTAGAAGAAAACGTAGGCAAAAATCTCTTGAATATAAACATGAGCAACTTTTTCCTGTACACATCTCTTTGGGCAAGGGAAACAAAATAAAAAATGAACGAATGGGACTACATCATGCTACAAAGCTTCTGTACAGCAAAGAACACCATTAGCAGAACAAAAAGCATCCTACAGTATGGGAGAATATATTTGTAAATGAAATATCCGACAAGGGGTTAACATCCAAAATATATAAAGAGCTCACATACCTCAACACCCAAAAAGCAAATAACCCTTCTGAAAAATGGGCGGAGGATATGAACAGACACTTCTCCAAAGAAGAAATTAAGATGGCCAACAGGCACATGAAAAAGTGCTCCACATCAATAATTATCAGGAAAATGGAAATTAAAACCACAATGAGATGTCACCTCACACCAGTTAGGATGGCCAACATAGAAAAGACTAGGAACAACAAAAGCTAGCGAGCATGTGGAGAAAGGGGCACCCTAATACACTGCTGGTGGGAATGTAAACTAGTTTAACCATTGTGGAAAGCAATATGGAGGTTTGTCAAAAAAGTATAAATAGAAATACCATTTGACCCAGGAATTCCATTTCTAGGAATTTACGCTAAGAATGCGGGAGCCCAATTTGAAAAGACATATGCACCCATATGTTTATCACAGCACTATGTATAATAGCCAAGAAATGGAAGCAACCTAAGTGTCCATCAGTAGATGAATGGATAAAGAAGATGTGGTACATATACACAATGGAATATTATTCAGCCATAAGAAGAAAACAAATCCTACCATTTGCAACAACATGGATGGAGCTAGAGGGTATTATGCTCAGTGAAATAAGCTAGGCGGAGAAAGACAAGTACCAAATGATTTCACTCGTATGTGGAGTATAAGAACAAAGGAAAAATGAAGGAACAAAACAGCAGCAGAATCACAGAACCCAAGAATGGACTAACAGTTACCAAAGGGAAAGAGACTGGGAAGGATGGGTGGGAAGGGAAGGAGAAAGGGAATAAGGGCATTACGATTAGCACACATAATGTGGGGGTGGGGGGCATGGGGAAGGCAGTATAGCACACAGAAGACAAGTAGTGACCCTGTAGCATCTTACTATGCTAATGGGCAGTGACTGTAATGAGATATGTGGTGGGAACTTGATAATGGGTGGAATGTAGTAACCACAGTGTTGCTCATGTGATTGTATGTTACTGATACCAAAATAAAAAACAACAAAAAAAGAATACTCATGTCAGAACCCACCCTAAAAATTAAAGCATCAAATGGGAAAGAAACTAATACACATAACAAAGGATTAATACCTTTATATATTAAACAATTGTACAACCAGTGAAAATGCTACCACACCAACAGAAAAATGGACAATATTTGTTAGCATGTTTATGTGTGTGCACATGTCTATTTGCACATATTTATATATAAAAGCATGTGTGTAAGTTGCATAGAGAAAACTCTCTCTTGGAGAGGATACACATGAAAATATTAATAGTGGTTCTCCATGTTTCTCTATATTTTTCAAATTTAAATTTGTATTTTCTCCTTTATACTGCTCTGTGTTTTCCAGATTTCCTATATAGTAAGCATACATTTCTTTTATAATTGGAAAAAAGTTTTAGAAGAATCCACTTTATTTAGGTTTCTGTGCTTCTGAGGAAATCCTTTGGCCCTCTGTATTCTCCAGGTAGACAAAGTGTCAAGTAAAGGCTGTTTATTAGGTGGTTGCTTGACTTTAAGTCGTTTCTCCTTCTGCTGTAGTTCTGCCTCCTGTTCTCTTCCCTGGAATCTTCTCTCCACAACTGCTGTGCCCTGGACATCTTTGAAATTGTCCTTATCTTTTCATTTTTGTTTCATCTTCCTTGCTGACATAGGTTCCACTTAGAATGTACAGAGTGTCCAGTTCCTCTGTGCCCAGGTTTATAAATAAGTGCAGGTCCAGGAGAGTTAAGACAGGCTGAGTTCTGGAGAGAGGCTGCCCTCACAGCAGTGCTGGAGACGTTCCCTGTGGGGGCAGTGACTGCATGGGACGTCCAGGGTGGGCCAGCCCTCAGAGTGCATCAGCACTCCTGCCATAGTGCAAAACTGTGCCCTGGTCACTGGTGTTCATGACTAAGCTCCTTGTCAGGGTGGTTGCTCAGCAGGCCAGGAATCTCAGGAGTGTCTTTGCGTTGGCCTCGATGCAGTGCTCTTTCCCATTGGCTCAGCAGTTCTTTTGAATTAAGTGAATGATTGAATTTAGTGAATTACCAAAAATTGTGGGAATTGTACGGCAATCTCAGACTTACTCTAAGAAAAATTAATATTGAGCCTCTTATTTTTCAAAGCCTGAACCATGCTACCCACAGGATAAAAGAAAAGTAAAAGGTTGTCTTTTGAACTGTGTTAGTCGCCTGCTTTGGCTCTGCTACCTCAGCAATCAATTCGACATCTCAGAGCAAAATTCCGTGTTCTTCACTTCCTTGTGGAGGCCTTGCACTGGTTTGGCTGCCAGTCCTCCACACCCAGAGTCGTCATTTTTCTTAGAGCGGCTTGACTCTATTTATACTGCATCTTTACTATCTGTGGTTAAGCAGAGTTCATCTCCTGCAGATTCCACTGCCCGAGATGCAGAAGAAGGAGCCTGGGTCCCCAGCCAGCTCTCCCAGATCCTCCCCTGGTGAGGCCTGTGTGGGATGCCAACTCTTTTTCAAAGAAATGATGTTGAATTGCATGTTTTAGGACCTCTTTAGTCCTAACATTCTTGGCCAGTGGTGACTGACACTTGCTAGTAGAAGGTCTGTTTTAGAAATGGAACAGGGAAAACAAGGTAATTTTTTAAATGCCTGGCTGTAAAAGAAGTTAGCTGAAATTGAGTTTAGAGTGTTAACAAATCCTCAATATTTAGGCAGTATGTTTCTCCACGAAAGTGAATTTTTAAGAGAAAAGAAACTTTACTTCTGTGACATTGTGGCAAGATAATGTCCCATAGCAACCTACCTATGTGGACTTCCGTTTGTCCCTCAGAGTGCAAATACTGCCATTTACTCCTCACCCCCATTTTATCTGGAGAAGACTTTTAATGCCAAAGGTAGTATATTTGCTGATTTTAGATGGCTTATATTTAAATCCTCTAGTACATCTATTTAAGTTATTATGGACTATTGCAGTAGCTAATTAAAAATCCTTTTAACGAACCATCATGGGTGGGATTAAAAGAACTTCTATTATGTCTCTCCTAGGAAAGTGAGATTTATGAACTACATCAATTAATTGCCTGTCTTCCCAACAAAGCAAAGTATAACTATTAGTGGTCTCAATTATGTAGGAGCTCTGAAAACTCCAGAGATTTTGATTGATACGTTATTAGGAACCAAAAATACTCAGGTTAAAAAATGTCTAAAAAACTAGAAACTAAAGATGGTGGCGTGAGAGGAGAGACAGAGGCTTCCTCCTAAAACTTGATACAATTAGAAAATTTAATTGGCACAACTAATCCTGAGAGAGCAACAGGAAAGAGAACAGCATCAGACTGCATACCCCTGAGAAAAGAGCAGACCTCACTGAATGGGGTAACGTACAGAGGTGTTGCTCCACAGGACCTGAGCCCTCCCTCACCCCAGCTCACCAGCGGGAGGAAGACGGATGGAGCACGGAGGGAGTGGAAGGCTTGGGACTGCTGAATACCTAGCTCCAGAACTCGGCACTGGGATCACAGACCTACATTTCATGGTGATTTAATAAGACTTGCATGACTATCGGGATGGAAAGTTAATACAGTCAGAGTTCCTGGGGAGACTGGGATTCCAGCCACTTGTGGAAAGCAGGGATCCATATCCGCTGGCTCTGGGACAAAAACAAACCTGTGTGACTGGCCCACTGGCTCAGGCAGTGGAGAAAAGCACAGCAGCCGGGAGGCGGAGAACAGCTCTTTCCTCCCCACAGGCACCAGTACCCTTCCCCTGTGACCCCCAACATTGCTTCAGGGGCTGAGCAGCTCCAGAATAGAGCTTCTGGGCACTAGAGGGCGCCTTATACAAACATGAAATATCAAAGGAACCTTGCCCAGAGTAAAATTACTAATCCAACTCCTGAGAAAGATTTAAATGATATGGACCTCGTGACTCTTCCTGAAAGGGAGTTCAAAATAAAAATTTTCAACATTCTAATGGAGGTATGAAAAGACATCCAAGAACTCAGGAATGAATTCAGGTACGAGATCCAATCGTTGAAGAGCACGATGGAGGGTATTAAAAGCAGGTTGGATACGGTGGAGAAGGCAATAAATGAAATAGAAATTAGAGAAGAGGAATACAAAGAAGCTGAGGCACAGAGAGAAAAAAGGATCTCTAAAAATGAAAGAATATTGAGAGAACTGTGTGACCAATCCAAGCAGAACAATATTCACATTATAGGGGTACCAGAAGAAGAGAGAGAAAGGGATAGAAAGTGTCTTTGAGGAGGTAAGTCGCTGAAAACTACCCCAAACTGGGGAAGGACACAGTCTCTCAGGCCATGGATATCCACAGATCTCCCTACACAAGGGACCCAAGGAAGACAACACCAAGACACATAGTAATTAAAATGGGAAAGATCAAGGATAAGGATAGACTGCTAAAAGCAGAGAGAGAAATAAGATCACATACAAAGGAAAACCCATCAGGCTAACATCAGACTTCTCAGCAGAAGCCTTACAGGCCAGAAGGGAGTGGCGTGATGTATTTAATGCCATGAAGCAGAAGGGCCTGGAACCAAGATTACTTTATCCAGCAATATTATCATTTAAATTTGAAGGAGGGATTAAACAATTTCCATATAAGCAAAAGCTGAGAGCATTTACCTCCCACCAACCATCTCTACAGTCTATTTTGGAGGGACTGCTATAGATGGAAGTGTTCCTAAGGTTGAATAGCTGTTACCAGAAGTAAAAAAAAACACAGAAAAGAAAGTAGATCAGCTAATTGCGAACCAAATGCAAGCTAAAATTAACTATCCTCAAAGTCAATCAACAGACAGACAAAAACTACAGAATTTGATACCTATTATATGAAGGGTGAAGGAGGAAGAAAAAGGAGGAGAAATAGAAAAGAGCCTTTAGATTGTGTTTGTAATAGCATACTAAGTGAGTTAAGTTAGACTCTTAGATAGCAAGGAAAGTAACCTGGAACGTTTGGTAACCACGAATCTAAAGCCTGCAATGGCAATAAGTACATACCTATCGATAATCACCCTAAATGTAAATGAACTGAATGCAGCAATCAAAAGACATAGAGTCACTGAATGGATGAAAAAACAAGACCCATCTATATGCTGCTTACAAGATACTCACCTTAAACCCAAAGAGATGCACAGACTAAAAGACATGGGATGGAAAAAGATATTTCATGCAAGCAATAGGGAGAAAAAAGCAGGTGTTACAGTACTGGTATCAGACAAAATAGACTTCAAAGCAAAGAAAGTAACAAGAGATAAAGAAGGACATTACATAATGATAAAGGGGTCAGTTCAACAAGAGGATATAACCATTATAAATATATATACACCCAACACAGGAGCACCAGCATATGTGAAACAAATACTAACAGAACTAAAGGAGGAAATAGAATGCAATGCATTCATTTTAGGAGACTTTATCACACCATTTACTCCAAAGGACAGATCCACCAGACAGAAAATAAGTAAGGACACAGAGGCACTGAACAACACACTAGAACAGATGGACCCAAAAGACATCTATAGAACTCTACACCCAAAAGCAACAGGATACACATTCTTCTCAAGTGCACATGGAACATTCTCCAGAATAGACCACCTACTAGGCTACAGAAAGCCTCACTAAATTCAAAAGGATTGAAATTCTACCAACCAACTTTTCAGACCTCAAAGGTATAAAACTAGAAATTAATTTTACAAAGAAAGCAAAAAGGCTCACAAACACATGGAGGCTTAACAACATGATCCTAAATAGTCAATGGATCAATGACCAAATTAAAATGGAGATTCAGTAATATATGGGCAAAAATTACAACAACAACACAAAGCCCCAACTTCTGTGGGACGCAGCGAAAGCTGTCTTAAGAGGAAAGTATATAGCAATCCAGGCATATTTAAAGAAGGAAGAACAATTCCAAATGAATAGTCTAACATCACAATTATAAAAACTGGAAAAAGAACAAATGAGGCCTGTCAGCAGAAGGAGGGGACATAATAAAGGTCAGAGAAGAAATAAACAAAATTGAGAAGAGTAAAACAATAGAAAAAAATCAATGAAACCAAGAGCTGGTTCTTCAAGAGAATGAACAAAATAGATAAGCCTCTAGCCAGACTTATTAAGAGAAAAAGAGAATCAACACACATCAACAGAATCAGAAACGAGAAAGGAAACATCACGATGGACCCCACAGAAATACAAAGATTTATTAGAGAATACTTTGAAAACTTATATACTAACAAGCTGGAAAACCTAGGAAAAATGGACAACTTCTTAGAAAAATACAACCTTCCAAGACTGACCCAGAAAGAAACAGAAAATCTAAACAGACCAGTTACCAGGAGCGAAATTGAAGCGGTAATCAAAAATCTACCCAAGAACAAAACCCCTGGGCCAGATGGATTTACCTCGAAATTTTATCGGACATACAGAGAAGGCATAATACCCATTCTCCTTGAAGTTTTCCAAAAAATAGAAGAGTAGGGAATACATGAAGCCAACATCACCCTAATACCAAAAACAGGCAAAGACCCCACAAAAAAAGAAAATTACAGACCAATATCCGTGATGAACGTAGATGCAAAAATACTCAACAAAATATTAGCAAACCGAATTCAAAAGTATATCAAAAGGATCATACACCATGACCAAGTGGGATTCATCCCAGGGATGCAAGGATGGTACAACATTCGAAAATCCATCAACATCATCAACCACATCAGCAAAAAGATGGACAAAACCACATGATCATCTCCATAGATGATGAAAAAGCATTCTACAAAATTCCACATCCATTCATGATAAAAACTCTCAACAAAATGGGCATAGAGGGCAGGCACCTCAATATAATAAAGGTCAAATATGATAAACCCACAGCCAACATCATACTGAACAGTGAAAAGCTGAAGGTTTTTCCTCTGAGATCGGGAACGAGACAGGGATGCCCACTCTCCCCACTGTTATTTAACATAGTCCTGGAGGTCCTAGCCACGGCAGTTAGACCAAACAAAGAAATACAAGGAATCCAAATTGGTAAAGAAGAAGTTAAACTGTCATTATTTGCAGATGACATGATATTGTACATAAAAAACCCTAAAGACTCCACTCCAAAACTACTCGAACTGATATCAGAATACAGCAAAGTTGCATGATACAAAATTAACACACGGAAATCTGTGCCTTTCCTATACACTAACAATGAACTAATAGAATGAGAAATCAGGAAAGCAATTCCATTAACAATTGCATCAAAAAGAATAAAATACTTAGGAATAAACCTTACCAAGGAAGTGAAAGACCTATGCCCTGAAAACTATAAGACACTCTTAAGAGAAATTAAAGAGGACACTTGCAATGGAAACTCATTCCATGCTCCTGGCTAGGAAGAATTAATATCGTCAAAATTGCCATCCTGCCCAAAGCAATATATAGATTTGATGCAATCCCTATCAAATTACCAACAACATTCTTCAACGAACTAGAAGAAATAGTTCAAAAATTCATAGGGAAACACCAAAGACCCTGAATTGCCAAAGCCATCCTGAGAAAGAAGAATAAAGTGAGGGGTATCTCGCTCTCCAACTTCAAGTTCTACAAAGACATTGCAATCAAGACAGTTTGGTACTGGTGCAAGAACAGAGCCACAAAATGTGGAACAGATTAGAGACTCCAGACATTAACCCAAACATATATGTTCAATTAATATTTGGTAAAGGAGCCATGGACATACAATGGGGAAATAACAGTCTCTTCATCAGATGGTGCTGGCAAAACTGGACAGCTGCATGTAAGAGAATAAAACTGGATCACTGTCTAACCCCATACACAAAATTAAATTTGAAATGGATCAAAGATCTGAATGTAAGTCATGAAACCGTAAAACTCTTAGAAAAAAACATAGGCAAAATCTCATGGACATAAACATGAGTGACTTCTTCATGATCATATCTCCCCGGGCAAGGAAAACAAAAGTAAAAATGAACAAGTTGGACTATATCAAGCTGAAAATCTTCTGTACAGCAAAGGACACCATCAATGGAACAGAAATGTACCCTACTGTGTGGGAGAATATATTCATAAATGACAGATATGATACAGGGCTGACATCCAAAATACATAAAGAGCTCATGCTCCCCAACAAACAAAAAGTGAGCAATCCAATTAAAAAATCTGCTGAGGAGCTGAACAGACAGTTCTCCAAAGAAGAAATTCAGATGGCTAACAGACACATGAAAAGATGCTCCACATTGCTTGTAAAACCACCATGAGATATCACCTCACACCAGTAAGGATCACCACCATCCAAAAGACAAACAACAACAAATGTTGGCGAGGTTTTGGAGAAAGGTGAACCCTCCTACGCTCCTGGTGGGAATGTAAGTTAGTTCAACCATTGTGGAAAGCAGTATGGAGGTTCCTCAAAATGCTCAAAATAGACTTACCATTTGACCCAGGAATTCCACTCCTAGGAATTTACCCTAAGAATGCAGCACTCCAGTTTGAAAAAGATAGATGCACCCCTATGTTTATTGCAGTAGTATTTACAATAGGCAACAAATGGAAGCAACCTAAGTGTCCATCAATAGATGAATGGATAAAGAAGAAGTGGTATATATGCACAATGGAATATTATTCAGCCATAAGAAGAAAACAAATCCTACCATTTCCAACAACATGGATGGAGCTAGAGGGTGTTCTGATCAGTGAAATAAGCCAGGCGGAGAAAGACAAGTACCAAATGATTTCTCTCATCTGTAGAGTATAAGAACAAAGAAATACTGAAGGAACAAAACAGCAGCAGAATCACAGAACCCAAGAATGAACTAACAGTTACCAAAGGGAAAGGGACTGGAGAGTATGGGTGGGAAGGGGCGGATAAGGGGATTAAGGGGCATTACAATGAGTACACATAACATGGTGGGGGCATGGGGAAGGCAGTACAGCACAGAGAAGTAGTGAGTCTGCAGCTTCTTACTATGGTGATGGACAGTGACTCTGTCCACAATGGGTTTTGTGGGGAGGGACTTGGTGAAGGGGGGAATCTAGTAACCATAATGTTCTTCATGTATTTGTAGATTAATGATAAAATGAATTTAAAAAAAGTAAAAAAACATATCTAAAACCAAATATCATAACTGAGTGGGCATTTTGTATCAAAATATGGCTAAAAGAGTTTAGAGTTTCAGGGCTCTTTAGTTGCTTCAGTGGTTTCAAATTTATTTTAAAGACAAATTTGATTTAGGTAATTTTATCCATCTTTTTGGTGGCACTAGTGTAAGAGATTCCACTTATTGTTATTGTATTTCCCCCCATGGTCCTGTTCCAGCTTGCTTAAGGGGAAAGGAATCATTCACTGTAGGGTACCAGGGTATCTTAGAAACCTTATGAGTCCTTGGAACTGGAGACTGAAAGCCTTTATGAACTAAGGAAGCACCTACCTTCTCCCCATCACTCCTTTGCCCTTCATTCTCCTCTGCATGGCAGCTGTGCTGGGGGCCCTCACCACCACTCCCAGTTTCAGAGGGCATCGGCACTCAAAATATAGTTGTACTCATGGCTATGATTTATGACAGAGAAAGTAAACAAAACAAAATCAATGCCAGGAAAAGGTGCATGGGTGGCAGTGTGAGGAGCAGTCTTTCAGACAGGGCAGTATGTTTCACAGCAAGTCTGCTAGCCACCTGGAGTGAGAGGGTGCTGCTGGTGCTCTGGGAGGGGCCTAAGCAGATGCCCAGTCTTGTGCACCAGCACCCAGCCTGGAGAGGTCTGGCTCCCGTGATGAATGAGACCTCTGATGTGCTTGATCCATCCCGTGTCTCAGTGCTGCTCTGGGATTTTTTTATGTCAAGGGTCACTTTATGTCACCCAAATTGTATGCATCTTTATGGGTCTGGTTGGGCTACAAATCAATAGTCCTATTACTTGTTAATCATCTTAAATCAGTGAATGCATACAAGTTTTGTAAGATGAATTCTATTTTACTCAGTTCCTGGGAAGCTGTTATCCCACAGTTAATGGTGGCTGCAGTTGGGGAGCTATGGTTTAAGTGGGTGTGTATAAATGTTACCGCTGTTAGCCAAGTTCAGGTCAGTATGTGTGAGGCCATATATTCTTAGATATAGTTCTTGAATAACTGGGTATACTGGTTGATGGAAGGATGGGACCATCACACAGAGACTTAGTCCTCAGCAACCTGCAAGGGGTTGGCATGCGGGTATGTAACATTTTTGTCGCATCTTTTGTTTTCACAGTGAGAGAAAAACGCAAGAGCCTCTTCATTAACCATGTAAGTGAAGTTGTCTCCCTGTGTTCTTAATGACTATACAGTGTAAAGAACTCAGGTAACATGTCTGTGATGGTGCAAATGGGTCATGAATTTCGTCAGTACTTGGAAAAACATGAGGAATGTTGCAGTGTACTTATGCTCAGTTTGGTTTGTAATTAGACAAGCATGGCTTGGTATTTGTCCCAGATGTTTTTCCAGAAGCACCAGATTGTGGTTGTTCATGGGAAGATGTGTGCAAACAGTTCCACAGCAAACACTACACAGGTCCAAATGAGAGCCACTCCTGTGAAATTTCTAATCTTCTCCTTCTACCCAACCCCCATTCCTCTTTTTTTCTCTCTAACTCAGTTTCATCTGAACCAACACAATTGTTTTTCATAAGGCTTTCTGCCACCGTGCACTTTTTCCTCTCCCTAATTATTTGTAGGTCCGAAAGAGTCTGCATCTTCTGGTTCTTCTGGTACTCAAAAAAAGGACAAACTTGACAGTACTTTAGTTTTAAAAGGATTAACAAACCTCACCTCTTGTCTTATGGCCTTTCTGAGCAGTAGCTCCCTCCCCTGCTGGCCATGCATGAAGCATCCTTTTGAAATATGTCACCCTTCTTCTCGAGCAGTACGTACAGCTGGCTCACTTCATCTGTTCCCCACCCTCCCACCGAATCCGCACACCCCTTTGGTGCCCTGACTCACATCCCTCGGGAGTATGGAGCCCTGACGCCGAGCAGGTTACTGCCTCCCTTCCTCTCCCTCTGGGTATGTGCCCCTTTCTTTTGGAAAGAAAACTATCACCATGAGGTATCTAATGATAAAGTAGGTAAATTACCAAATAAGCATGCTACAAATTCTCATATTGTAAACAAGAATGACATACTTGACCGTACAAGGGATTTTCTTGGCATTTCTGGACAGTGTGTATTTAAGTATTTGGAGACCTTGAAGTACTTGGCACCGAAGCTATGTGTTAAAGAGGCTTAAAGCCATAACACTGTCTTTCCTGCCTTTTGAAGATCTGGACAGAAAGCAGTTGAAAAGAAATTCATAAGCTGGGTCCATGCTTTCAAGGGTCTCCAGGCTTGGCCATTACAAGATGGGTTATTCCTTCATAGGCCACATCAGTGTATATGTTTATGTTCAGTTTCTCAGGGTCAGAGGGAAAGCCTACAGTTTTTACCAGATTCTTAAGGCAGTCTGTGACCCCTTCCCTGGCCCTCTCAAATTTTGATATGTCCGTGTAAATTAAGCATCTGTGAAATTACAGTGTATGTATGTCATAAAGAAAATATGCTGAAAATTGCTAGGCCTTTTTTTTTTTCCTCAAGGTAGTATATACCTGGACATAGATGTTGGGGTGATGTGAATTGTGTAAATCCACACTTGCAATTCCTACTTGCTGGGTGCCCTCGAACACTTTCCACTCCATAACATGTCTGCCAGGGAGCTTGCGAGTGCAGGAGAAGAGCTGAAAGTGCAGCCAGGCCACCCCACCTCTGCTGTCACTGTGGTGCTAAGAGAGGAATGGTGAAGAGGGGATGGCGGCCCCACGTGGTCATGGCTGACAACAGAGCTGTGCTCTCATAGTGCCAGTCCACATGTCCGTTGTCATACCCTCCCCATGTCACCTTATGTGGTCACATTCTCCCCATGGTCCCTCACCTTTTGCATCACACATGGTCCTGGCACCTGCCACACACTGGGCCAGGATCCCTTGGTCCCACCCAGCCCGTGGATCTGAGTGGAAGACTGTGCATTCCAACTCTGTATCCTCTGGGTCACAGCCCAGCCCACCCTCCTCTGTAAAACCTCTCATCTCTTTGACGCAGAGAGTGATGTCTCACAGTAGTTGAGATCTGCTCAGATGCCATGCCTATGTCAAAGAAACCTCTGCTGTCTTACAGGACAGGAGACCCTGCAGCTGCAAAGCAGTGCACAGCTCTGCCCATGCTGGGAGAAGCCGTTCCAAGCAACTGAAATACAGTTTGGGTGAAATGACCAGCAGATTCAATTAGGTTAATAAAGCCAGTGTGCTTTTCATGTTTTGCAATACATGGATGTCATGAGTTAGAGCAGTAGAGAAAGAGTAAGTAGTAGTACTAATAATCAATACAGGCTGTTGGGTGCTTGACTATGTGTGTGCCAGGCACTGCTGTAATTGGTTTAGTGTACTTACTCAATAACCATGCTAGGTAGCTACTATTTACCATTCCCATTTTAGAGATGAGAAAAGTGAGGCATGAAGTTACTCAGAAGAGCAGGGGAGCTCACGTGGTCTGGCTTTAGGACTCCCCTTCAATGTGCCTCTCAGATGGTAACAGCAGCTCCCACTTGGGCACATTTTGATTACCTGAAGTTAGAGGTAACATTTATAATTACATTTTTACCAGATCATCTGTAGACCCCATTTCTGAATGTGGGCCGTGACTAAAATTTGTAATGTCATTTGTTGTTGAACTCTGGAATGAAGTGACTTTGCCTTTGTTTATAAACCTTTTCTGTTTTTTATGTGCTTTAGTGTGAATGATGTTGTTTCTTCTTCAGGTTTCTAAAGAATGTAGTTAGTACATGTTGCTAAGATAATCTACCCATAGGCTACTGTTGAAGAAAATGAAGCAGTGAGTTGTAGGTGGGTCATTTAAGGGGGGCAGTTGACCTCTCCTCCTCAGACAGTGGTAAGTCCAAGGGAAATAACTTCCACCAGGTGGAAAAGAAGGTGGGTTTTCTGCCTGTCAGCTAGCCGCCCATGTTAGTAAGTGAAAGGAGTAGACTTAGACAACATTGCCCAGGGCAAGAGTCACAGAGAATGGAACCCCAGGATGGAAAAGAGATGGACTTCACCTGGCTCCAAATAGGCAAGAGACAAATGATTGAGTGAAGGGAGGCTCCTTCTAAAAGAATTACAGGTTCTAACACTTGCATCTATTTGAGGATAAATCACTCTGGGGGTTATGACAGTAAGTAATCAGGGTGAATTATAAAGATTAATCTCTCTAATCAGTACCTATGCTTTAGGTGTAATTAGACTTAGCAGTTATAGGAAAATTTAACAACATTATGAGAGATTTTGAAAACGCTTGTGTAAAAGGCTTTATTTAAAATTTATAAGTTATTTAAAATTTGCCAACGTTTTGGCTTTGCTTTTTCTTTTAATTAAAATGTAAAGCTATGATTATAAACTGTGGGTGGCATAGTAGGTGTCTGGAGAGTGGAATCACTCTCCTGAAACTTAGGGAAAACTAATGCCTTTTACTTTAGCCTAATTTTTCTATGATATCCTCTTGCCACTTGGTGACAGCATTCCTAAAGTGAATTGATCATTCTAAGAAGCTAAAAAAAAATTGATATTAACCAGAGTGAATCAGGAGTTGAATGACCAGGCTCCCTTACCCTCATGCAAAACATGCAATATTTCTCTTAATATTGAGACAGGTGATAGTTCTAGAAACTCTGAGGGAATGAAGTAGAGAGTGTAACTTATCAGTTAAGCAAGAGTCACATTGTTAGCTGCACTTGGAGCCAACACAAGTTTGTTTAAGCCCTAGACCTACTGCCTGATAACTGGGAGACTTTGATGAAGTCTTGGAGTGCCAGTTCTCCTGCCACAGAGAGCAGGTCAGAATCCCTGTCCTCCTGACTCAGGCGATAAAGTGGGAAGGAAGGGGATCTGCAAACTAATTATAGCGCCATACAAATAACATTGATGATGTTAAAAGTTCTTGTCCATTAGAAAACAGGTAAATTCTGCTTAATTTGCCAAGTTCATTATGAGAATTGAGGAAGTCTGCCTGGTATTCTGAGTATGGATGTAGTTTTTTTCATAATTATTCAGGGTGGAATATATTCTGTTCAGCCACTTTTATGAATACTACTGTAGAGAGTTTTTGGTTCCCTTCACTAGTTAATTCTGAATTGATTTCTGCCTTTTGGATGGATTAGGAGTAGATCCTTATGAACTGGTGTCTATTCTGGTGATCCTCTGCATCTGTTGAGCCATACAAGTCAAGGAATGAAGTGTGATCCAGAAACTGAAATTTTAAAAAATTCGAATCCTCATTTTTGCCTTTTTGTAAGATTTGCCCTCAATTTGAGTTCTTAATAGAACTAAAATTGATAGAGCAGCTGCTCTATTGCCATCAATGCAGTATGCTTAGAGAGTCTGACAGTAAGATTTTAAAAATCTGGTAAGATTACACAATTCAACTTAGATTTTGAAATAATTTTCCATGTACAAGAACATTGCAACAATAGTACAGAGTATTGGATTTCCCACCTCACTAAAGAGACCTTTGATAGTCGGGTTCCCATACCACTCATTCCACTTGACACAAAGGATATTGTAATGGGGGAGATGGTTTTTCTCTCTCTTTAATTTTATTTGTTTATGTATTTGCAGCATGTCTCGAAAGATAATGCCATGCACACACAAGTGTTGATACAGATGAGAAGTCTGCGTAGGATGTCATTCCTGGAGTGTTTTGGTTATTATGTCTGTAGGAGACTTTCTCTTTCCTAATTTGTCCTTACTCCTCCTCACCCACCTCCGTCTCTTCATTCTGACACTCTGGGTATGAGGCACAGACAATGTGTGATAGTCTGTACAATGTGGGATAGCTGATGGTAGAGTTGCTGCCTTCTGCTTTTGTAGGTCATTTTAGAAACTACATTGTCCTTTTCAAGACACACCAATGAAGCCACCACCAAACTTATGCTCTGGTTTGTCCTAGAAAGCTCTCACTGGTGGTGGCCGAGCTTGAAGCCCTGATTTTTGTATGTGGTGTTGAGAGCTCATCCCTAACCATGCCAGCACAAAGCCTTAACCACAGCTGCTTGGGGTTCACATTGCTTGGCCCCTCCTGGGGCCAGGGGGAGTGGATCTCATGTGACCTCCATCTGTGACATCCGGCTCCTTTGTCGTCCTTTACTGAGAGCAGAGGGGCAGCTGTTCTCCTAGCAGCAGGACAGGCACTCTCTGACCTATGCGATGCCTCAGCCTCTTCACAATACTGTGTCATTTTTTACTTCACTGCTGTCCTGACTGCCTCAGTTTACAGCGTTGTCACCTAGCTCAGGGACTTCTAGAATAGAGTGGAGCAAAAACAGCAGGAGGTCTGAGAAGGAAGGGCCTTGTGAGAAAAGTCCTTCTAGCAGAGTTCCCATCCCCCAGCACCTCTGTGTTAGTCTTTTCTGTGTTATATATATGTACATACACAGATATATGTGTACATATATACATATGTACACATATCTATGTAGTTTTGAAATTTTTCACTTACAGAATAGTTGTAATAATACAGAAAATTCACATACACCTGTTACCCACATTCACCAGTTTTCAACCAGTGTTTTATTACTTCTGCTCATCTGATCATTATCCTGCATTTTTTCCCTAACTATTGGGGGATTAGTTGCCTATATCATGTCCTTTACCTCCTAATACTCCACTATTTTATTTCCTAAGAACAAGAGTAATTTGTGTAACCACAATATCAGTATCAAAATCGAGTTAACATTGGCACAGTCCTCTTTAGTGACTATCCATATGCAGACCCTGGGCCCAGTGGCCCCTTGGTGCTGCGTGGCATGGTTTCCCTGGTACTGGCTCCAGGCAGGAATCACACATGGCATTTTGTTGGGGCCCCTCAGTCTCCTGTAATCTGCAGAGATCTCTGCCTTTAATGGTGTTGACATTGTTAAAGAAATGTAATGCGCCCTTTCTCTTTCCCCGCCCTTATTCCTCCCTTCCCACCCATCCTTCCCAGTCCCTTTCCCTTTGGTAACTGTTAGTCCATTCTTGGGTTCTGTGATTCTGCTGCTGTTTTGTTCCTTCAGTTTTCCTTTGTTCTTATACTCCACATATGAGTGAAATCATTTGGTACTTGTCTTTCTCCACCTGGCTTATTTCACTGAGCATAATACCCTCTAGCTCCATCCATGTTGTTGCAAATGGTAGGATCTGTTTTTTTCTTATGGCTGAGAAATATTATATTGTGTATATGTACCAAATCTTCTTTATCCATTCATCTACTGACGGACACTTAGGTTGCTTCCATATCTTGGCTATCGTAAATAGTGCAGTGATAAACATAGGGGTGCATCTGTCTTTTTCAAACTGGAGTGCTGCGTTCTTGGCATAAATTCCTATAAGTGGAATTCCTGGGTCAAATGGTATTTCTAATTTGAGCATTTTGAGGAACGTCCATACTGCTTTCCACAATGGTTGAACTAATTTACATTCCCACCAGCAGTGTAGGAGGGTTCCCCTTTCTCCAGAACCTTGCCAACATTTGTTGTTTGTCTTTTGGATGGTAGCCATCCTTACTGGTGTGAGGTGATATCTCATTGTGGTTTTAATTTGCATTTCTCTGATGACAAGCGATATGGAGCATCTTTTCATGTGTCTGTTGGCCATCTTAATTTTTTCTTTAGAGAACTGTCTATTCAGCTCCTCTGCCCATTTTTTAATTGGATTGTTTGCTTTTTGTTCGTTGAGGTGCATGAGCTCTTTTATATTTTGGATGTCAACCCTCTATTGGATCTGTCATTTATGAATATATTCTCCCATACTGTAGGATACCTTTTTGTTCTATTCATGGTGTCCTTTTCACCTTGATATAGTCCCACTTGTTCATTTTTGCTTTTGTTTCCCTTGCCCAGGGAGATATGTTCAAGAAGAGGTCACTAATGTTTATGTCTAACAGATTTTTGCCTATGTTTTTTTCTAAGTTTTATGGTTTCATGACTTACATTCAAGTCTTTGATCCATTTCGAATTTACTTTTGACTATAGGGGTAGACAGTGATCCAATTTCATTCTCTTACATGTAGCTGTCCATTTTTTTTTGTTTGTTTGAGAGGGCATCTCATATTTATTGATCAAATGGTTGTTAACAACAATAAAATTCTGTATAGGGGACTCAATGCACAATCATTCATCAACCCAAAGCCTAATTCTCAACAGTCTCCAATCTTCTGAAGTATAACGAACAAGTTCATATATGGTGAACAAGTTCTTACATAGTGAATAAGTTCTTACATGGTGAACAGTGCAAGGGCAGTCATATCACAGAAACATTCGGTTTTGATCATGCATCATAAACTATAAACAATCAAGTCAGATATGATTATTCATTTGATTTTTATACTTGATTTATTTGTGAATGCCACATTTCTCCCTTATTATTATTCTTTTAAATAAAATCCTGAAGTGGTAGGTAGATGCAAGATAAAGGTAGAAAACATAATTTAGTGCTCTAAGAGGGCAAATGTAGATGATCAGCTCTGTGCCTATAGACTAAGTATTAATCCAAGCTAGAGAAGGGCAACAAAACATTCATGGATGCAGAAGATTTCTCTCTAAACACGTGGGGTGAGGTTCTAAGCCTCATCTCTATTGATCCCCAATTTCTCACCTGATGGCCCCCCTATAACTGTGCCTGTCTTAGGTTGTTCCTCCCTTGAGGAATCTTACCTGTCTCTGTCTTCCGGGGCCATACAGGAAAATGTAAAGTTGGTAAGTGAGAGAGTAGAAATAATCTTGGAACAGGTTAGCTTTTTACTTCTTTGCAGATATATGCCCTGTGGCTTCTATGCCCCCAGCATTTGTCTTGAGGTATCTTTACCACTTGGAAGAATTATGATACTCGGTAATTTTCGATATGAGGCACGAAATCTACTAAAGGGTTGTAATTAGGAAGGAAGAAGAAAAGCTATAGAAGTAGCAGACAGAAGAAAACATGGGAAGATTGATTATTTCTTTGACATAACTTCTTGCAGAGTAACATAAGCATGTATAGGTTTTAACAAACTACTAATTAAATTGCATACACACACTAATAGAATAGGAATACAGATATATAACAAAAGCAGACCTACAATTACCAGCCATATCCAGTGAACGAAGAAAACCAATTAGGTAACCTAGGCATTTATGAAAACTTATTAATGATATGATGGATATTGTCTAACTGAATTTGAATAGTTTGAGAAAAATCAGACAGATTAAAACAACACATTCCTGGGAACTGTTCACATCCCATATGTTCTTTAAACAGTAGATAGTTTAGAGTTGCACGATTTTGGAGCACTGCAACTTGCACTTCTCCTAATTCTTGTTTGAGTTCCGACAGTATAGATCTAGTCAAATTTGTTGTTTTACTGTATGCACAGACCAGCTTAGATAGCTCCTTCTTCATTCCAATGGCAAGTCCGGGAACCGGTGGGATGAATGCAGCTACAACTGCAGCAGCGCCAGGATCTTTGTTGAAGTTTTTTGATGTTCATCTTCTGGAATGACTCTTCCAGAGAATGTTGATGTTGGAAGTTCTTCATATTGTATCATAATTCATTTTCTGTGTAGCCAAATTAGGTTTAGATCCTCTGTATAAAACAAAAACAAACCCTTTGCCCACACATTGATATAACCTTTATACCATTGTGAAGAACCTATTGGAGATCATCACACAGGAACTGCTTTTTTTTTTAAGAGAAAGGAATATTATCAGAAAAATGTACTGCCAAAGCTGATCATCTGACACCCTTTAAAAGATCAAAATTAAGGATATGTAAAGCATGCATTAATCGTTGATTTGCAGTTAGTTTTATCCTATCAGGGAGTAATCCCCCTTTTCTTTCTCTTTTTTTTTGTTATCATTAATCTACAATTACATGAAGAATATTATGTTTTCTAGGCTCTCCCCTATACCAAGGCCCCCCCACAAACCCCATTACAGTCACTGTCCATCAGCATAGCAAAATGTTGTAGAATCACTACTTGTCTTTTCTGTGTTGCACAGCCCTCCCCTTTCTCCCACCCCCCACATTATGCATGCTAATCTTAATACCCCCTTTCTTCTCTCCCTCCTTATCCCTCCCTACCCCACCCATCCTCCCCAGTCCCATTCCCTTTGGTACCTGTTAGTCCATTCTTGGGTTCTGTGATTCTGCTGCTGTTTTGTTCCTTCATTTTTCCTTTGTTCTTATACTCCACAGATGAGTGAAATCATTTGGTATTTCCCTTTCTCCACTTGGCTTATTTCACTGAGCATAATACGCTCTAGCTCCATCCATGTTGTTTCAAATGGTAGGATTTGTTTTCTTCTTATGGCTGAATAGTGTTCCATTGTGTATTATGTACCACATCTTCTTTATCCATTCATCTACTGATGGATACTGAGTTTGCTTCCAATTCTTGGCTATTGTAAATAGTGCTGCGATAAACATAGGGGCGCATTTGTCTTTTTTAAAGTGGAGTGCTGCATTCTTAGGGTAAATTCCTAGAAGTGGAATGTCTGGGTCAAATGTTAAGTCTATTTTGAGCATTTTGAGGAACCTCCATACTGCTTTCCACAATGGTTGAACTAATTTACATTCCCACCAGCAGTGCAGGAGGGTTCCCCTTTCTCCACAACCTCGCCAACATTTGTTGTTGTTTGTCTTTTGGATGGTAGCCATCCTTACTGGTGTGAGATGATATCTCATTGTGATTTTAATTTGCATTTCTCTGATGACAAGCGATATGGAGCATCTTTTCATGTGTCTGTTGGCCATCTGAATTTCTTCTTTAGAGAACTGTCTATTCAGCTCCTCTGCCCATTTTTTAATTGGATTGTTTATTTTTGTTGAGGTGGGTGAGCTCTTTATATATTTTGGATGTCAAGCCTTTATCGGATCTGTCATTTACAAAAATATTTTCTCATATTGTACGATACATTTTTTTTCCATTGATGGTGTCTTTTGCTGTACAGAAGCTATTTAGCTTGATATAGTCCCACTTGTTCATTTTTGCTTTGGTTTCCCTTGCCCTGGCCGATATGTTCAAGAAGAGGTCACTCATGTTTATGTCTAAGAGATTTTTGCCTATGTTTTTTTCTAAGAGTTTTATGGTTTCATGACTTACATTCAGGTCTTTGATCCATTTCGAATTTACTTCTGAGTATGGGGTTAGACAATGGTCCAGTTTCATTCTCTTACATGTAGCTGTCCAGTTTTGCCAGCACCATCTGTTGAAGAGACTGTCATTTCGCCATTGTATGTCCATGGCTCCTTTATCAAATATTAATTGACCATATATGCTTGGGTTATTGTCTGGAGTCTCTAATCTGTTCCACTGGTCTGTGGCTCTTTTCTTGTGCTCGTACCAAATTGTCTTGATTACTATGGCTTTGGAGTCGAGCTTGAAGTTGGGTAGTGAGACCCCGCACTTTATTCTTCTTTCTCAGGATTGCTTTGGCTATTCAGGGTCTTTGGTGTTTCCATTTGAATTTTTGAACTATTTCTTCCAGTTTGTTGAAGAATGTTGCTGGTAATTTGATACAGATTGCATCAAATCTGTGTATTGCTTTGGGCAGGATGGCCATTTTGACGATAATAATTCTTCCTCACCAGGAGCATGGGATGAGTTTCCATTTGTTAGTGATGTGTTTAATTTCTCTTAAGAGTGTCTTATAGTTCTCAGGGTATAGGTCTTTCACTTCCTTGGTTAGGTTTATTCCTAGGTATTTTATTCTTTTTGATGCTATTGTGAATGGAATTGTTTTCCTGATTTCTCTTCCTGTTAGTTCATTGTTAGTGTATAGGAAAGCCACAGATTTCTGTGTGTTAATTTTGTATCCTGCAACTTTGCTAAATTCTGATATTAGCTTTAGTAATTTTGGAGTGGAGTCTTTAGGTTTTTTATGTACAATATGATGTCATCTGCAAATAGTGACAATTTAACTTCTTCTTTACCAATCTTGATTCCTTGTATTTCTTTGTTTTGTCTGATTGCCGTGGCTAGGACCTCCAGTTCTATGTTGAATGACAGTGGGGAGAGTGGGCATCCCTGTTTTGTTCCCGATCTCGGAGGAAAAGCTTTCAGCTTCTCGCTGTTCAGTATGATGTTGGGTGTGGGTTTATCATATATGGCCTTTATTACGTTGAGGTATTTGCCCTCTATTCCCATTTTGTTGAGAGTTTTTATCATGAATGGATGCTGAATTTTGTTGAATGCTTTTTCAGCATCTATGGAGATGATCATGTGGTTTTGGCCTTCATTTTGCTGATGTGGTGTATGATGTTGATGGATTTTCGAATGTTGTACCATCCTTGCATCCCTGGGATGAATCCCACTTGGTCATGGTGTATGATACTTTTGATATATTTTTGAATTTGATTTGCTAATATTTTTTTAAGTATTTTTACATCTACATTCATCAGGGATATTGGTATGTAATTTTCCTTTTTGGTGCGGTGTTTGCCTGATATTGGTATTAGGGTGATGTTGGCTTCATAGAATGAGTTTGGCAGTGTTCCCTCCTCTTCTATTTTTTCGAAAACTGTAAGGAGAATGGGTATCATGTCTTCTCTGTATGTCTGATAAAATTCCTAGGTAAATGCATCTGGCTCGGGGGTTTTCTTCTTGGGTAGTTTTTTGATTTCTGCTTCAATTTCTTTGCTTGTAAGTGGTTTGTTTAGATTTTTCTGTTTCTTCCTTGGTCAGTCTTGGAAGGTTGTATTTTTCTAGGAAGTTGTCCATTTCTTCTGGGTTTTTTAGCTTGTTAGAATATAGGTTTTCATAGTAGTCTTTAATAATTCTTTGTATTTCTGTGGAGTCTGTAGTGATTTTTCCATTCTCATTTCTGATTCTGTTGATGTGTGTTGATTCTCTTTTTCTTTTAATAAGTTTGCCTAGAAGCTTATGTATTTTGTTTATTTTCTCAATGAAGCAGCTGTTGGTTTCATCGATTTTTTTTCTGTTGTTTTATTCTAATCAATTTTGTTTTATTTCTTCTTGATCTTTATTATGTCCCTTCTTCTGCTGACATTAGGCCTCATTTGTTCTTCTTTTTCCAGTTTTAATAATTGTGATGTTAGACTATTCATTTGGGATTGTTCTTCCTTCTTTACGTGTGTCTGGATTGCTATATACTTTCCTCTTCAGACTGATTTTGCTGCGTCCAACCAAAGTTGGGGCTTTGTGTTGCTGTTGTCATTTGTTTCCATATATTGCTGGATCTCAATTTTAATTTGGTCTTTGATCCTTTATTATTTACGAGCATGTTGTTAAGCCTCCATGTTTGTGAGCCTTTGTGTGTTCTTTGTAGAATTTATTTCTAGTTTTATACCTTTGTTGTCTGAAAAGTTGGTTGGTAGAATTTCAGTATTTTGGCATTTACTGAGGCTTTTTTTCTAAACTAGTATCTGGTCTCTTCTGGAGAATGTTCCATGTGCACTTGAGAAGAGTGTATATCCTGTTGCTTTGGGATGTAGAGTTCTATAGATGTCTATTAGGTCCATCTGTTCTAGTGTGTTCTTCAGTGCCTCCTTGTCCTTACTTATTTTCTGTCCAGTGGATCTATCCTTTGGGGTGAGTGACATGTTGAATTCTCCTAAAATGAATGCATTACATTCTATTTCCTCCTTTAGTTCTGTTAGCATTTGTTTCACATATGCTGGTGCTCTTGTGTTGGGTGCATATATATTTAGAATGGTTATATCCTCTTGTTGGATTGAGCCCTTTATCATTATGTAATGTCCTTCTTTATCTCTTGTTACTTTCTTTGTTTTGAAGTCTATTTTGTCTGATACTAGTACTGCAACCCCTGCTTTCTTCTCTCTGTTGTTTGCCTGAAATATGTTTTTCCATCCCTTGACTTATAGTCTGTGCAAGTCTTTGGGTTTGAGGTGAGTTTCTTGTAAACAGAGTATAGATGGGTCTTGGTTTTTTAACCATTCTATTACTCTGTGTCTTTTGATTGGTGCATTCAGTCCAGTTACATTTAGGGTGATTATTGAAAGGTATGTACTTATTGCCATTGCAGGCTTTAGATTCGTGGTTCCCAAAGGTTCAAGGTTAGCTTCTTTAGTATCTTACTGCCTAACTTTGCTCGCTTATTGAGCTGTTATATACACTGTCTGGAGATTCTTTTGTTCTCTCCCTTCTTATTCCTCCTCCTCCATTCTTTATATGTTGGTTGTTTTATTCTGTGCTCTTTCGTGTTTCCTTTAACTGCTTTTAGTGGGTAGTTGATTTTATTTTTTGTCTTTATTTAGTATTTGGTTGGTCTGCTTTCTTTGCTGTGATTTTATTTTCTCTAGTGTCATCTGTTTAGTCTTAGGAGTGCTTCCGTCTAGAATAGTCCCTGTAGAATACCCTGTATGGGTGGTTTGTGGGAGGTAAATTCCCTCAACTTTTGCTGGTGTGGGAATTTTTAAATCTCTCCTTCATATTTAAATGATAATCAGGCTAGATACAGTATCCTTGGTTCAAGTCCTTTTTGTTTCATTGCATTAAATAAGTTGTGCCATTCTCTTCTGGCCTGTAAGGTTTCTGTCGAGACGGCTGATGATATCTTGATGCTTTTTCCTCTATAGGTGGCCTTTTTCTCTTCAGCTGCCTTTAAAACTCTGTCCTTGTCCTTAATCTTTGCTATTTTAATTATTATGTGTCTTGGTGTTGTCCTCCTTGGGTCCTTTCTTTTGGTAGTTCTGTGCATTTCCGTCGTCTGTTCAATTATTTCTTCCCTCAGTTTGGGGAAGTTTTCAGCAATTATTTCTTCAAAGACTCTTTTTGCCCTTTTTTCTCTCTCTTCTTCTTCTGGTACCCCTATAGTGTGGATATTGTTCCTTTAGGATTGGTCACACATTCTCTTAATACTATTTATTTACTGGAGATCCTTTTATCTCTCTCTGTATTTTAGCTTCTATGCATTCGTGTTCTCTGGTTTCTATTCCATCAATGGCCTCTTGCATCTTATCCATTATGCCTATCAATCTTTCCAGAGTTTGTTTTTCTTCTGTAATCTCCTTCCACATGTCTGTCATCTCCCTCCTGACTTCATCCCTTAGGTCTTGTATATTTCTCTGCATCTCCATCAGTATGTTTATGATTTTTATTTTGAATTCTTTTTCAGGAAGACTGGTTAGATCTTCCTTCTCAGTTGTTGTCTCTGTGATCTTTGTCTGCCTCAAATTTTGCCTTTTCATGACGATAGAGATAGTTTGCAGAGCTGGCTTGAGTGATGGCTGGAAGAACTTCCCTTCTTGTTGTTTTTGTGGCCTTCTTCTCCTGGGAGAACAGCGACCTCTAGTGGCTTGTGCTGGGCAGCTGTGCGCAGATTGGGCTTCTGATTTTTGCCTGGCTGCAGTGGAGTTTATGTCCGCTGTTGCTTTGGGTGTGTCCTGCCTCGGGCCGCTCCTCTGATATGGTGGAGCTGCTTCGGAGGGGGAGCAGATGGGAGGCTATTTATCACTGTGAGGGGCCTCTGAGCTGTCCTGCTATGTAGGGGTTTAGGGTGCCCGGAGTTCCCTTCTGCTGTTCTAAGTGTCCGAGAATGCTTCCGTCCGGTTGTGGGTACCCTGTCCCTTTAAGACTTCCAGAAAGCACTCGCTTTTCTTTGTCCCTGGGGCGCCGACTGTAGGGACCCGCTCACAGTTCTTCCTGTCCTGTTTCCCTAGTATCCAGGAGTGCATGCATGCACTGTGTCTGCGATTCCGTGCAGATGGCTAGGGCTGGCTGTTTAGCAGTCCTGGACTCCCTCTCCCTCCCCACTCTGACTCCTCTCCTCCCACCGGGAGCTGGGTGGCGCTCGGGTTCCACCAGGCCAGGGCTTGTATTTTACCCCCTTTGCAAGGTGCTGGGTTCTTGCAGGTGTGGATGTAGTCTGGCTGTTCTCCTATTTCTTCTGATCTCTCTTTTAGAAAGAGTTGTCTTTGTTGTATTTTCAAGAATATATCTGTTTTTGGGAGGAGATTTGCACTGCTGTCGTCACGCCACCATCTTGGCTCCAACTCCGAATTATTTCTTCAAGGACACTTTTTATCCCTTTCTCTCTTCTTCTTTTGGTACCCCTATATTGTAGATGTTGTTCCTTTTGGATTCGTCACACAGTTCTCTTAATATTGTTTCATTCCTGGAGGTCCTTTTATCTCTCTCTGTGTCAGTTTCTATGCGTTCCTGTTCTCTGATTTCTATTCCATCAATGGCCTCTTGCATCGTATCCATTCTGCTTATAAATCCTTCCAGAGATTGTTTCATTTCTGTAATCTACTTCTAGATGTCATCCCTTAGCTCTTGCATATTTCTCTGCACCTCCATTATCATGTTTATGAGCTTTATTTTTAATTTTTTTTTCAGGGAGATTGGTTAGGTCTGTCTCCTTCTCTGGATTTGCCTCTGTGATCTTGGTTTGTATCAAATTCTTCTGTCTTTTCATGGCGATAGAGGTATTTGTGGGGAGCTGCCATGTGTGTTGGGTAAGAGAAAGTCCGTTCTTGCTGCTTTGTGGCTTTTCTCTCTTGGGAGAACAGCCACCCCTAGCAGCTTGTGTGTGGGTAGCTGCTTGCAGGTGGGGTTTCTAATTCTTGTCTGGCCACTGTGGAGCTCCATGGTGCCTGTGGGCGTTGCTAGCCTCAACCGCTTCTCCAATATGGTGGAGCTGTGTCAGAGGGGTAATGGGCAGGGGGCTGTTTATCTCCATGAGGGGCCTCCAAGTTTGGCTGTCGCCCTGGGGTTTTCAGCCCCCAGAGTTCCCTGGGATTCCCAGGTGCTAGGCCAAGTGTTCCAGGACGCTTCCGTCCAGCTGTGGGGTCCCTTTCCCTTTAAGACTTGCAAAAAGCACTTGCTTTTCTTTGTCCTGAGAGTGCCCGCTGCAGGGACCTACTTGCAGGGTTTACTCTCCTTTTTCCCTAGTATCCAGCTCCCCATGCACGCACTATGTGTCTGTGTTCTCAGTGCAGATGGCTAGGGATGGGTGTTTAGCAGTCCTAGGCTCCCTCTCCCTCCCCACTCCGACTCCTTTCCTCCCGCCATGAGCTGGGGTGAGAAGTGCTCAGGTCCCGCCGGGCCACGGCTGGTATCTTACCCCCTTCACGATGCGCTGGGTTCTCACAGGTGTGGATGTAGTCTGGCTGTTGTCCTGTGTCTTCTGGTCTCTCTTTTAGGAATAGTTGTATTTGTTGAATTTTCAAAAATATGTATGGTTTTGGGTGGAGATTTCCGCTGCTCTACTCATGCCGCCATGTTAGTTCCCTGGGTTTTTTTTTTTATCCATTCAGTGACTCTATGTCTTTTGATTGGTGCATTCAGTCCATTTACACTTAGTGTGATTATCGATAGGTATGTACTTATTTCCACTGCAGGGTTAAGATTCGTGGTTACCAAAGGTTCAAGGTTAACTTCCTTACTATCTAAGAGTCTAACTTAACTCACTTACTATCCTATTACAAACATTAACTAAAGGTTCTTTTTTTCTCCTCCTTTTTCTTCCTCCTCCTTTCCTAATATATTAGGTATCATATTCTGTACTCTTTGTCCATCCCTTGATTGACTTTGTGGATAGTTGATTTAATTTTGTATTTGCTTAGTAATTAATTGTTCTACTTTCTTTACTGTGGTTTTATTACCTCTGTTGACAGCTATTAAACCTTAGGAACACTTCCATCTATATCATTCCCTCCAAAATGAAGTGTACAGATGGTTTGTAGGAGGTAAATTCTCTTGGCTTTTGCTTATCTGAAATTGTTTAATGCCTCCTTCATATTTAAGTGATAATCTTGCCATATAAAATACTCTTGGTTCCATGCCCTTCTGCTTCATTGCATTAACTACATCATGCTCCCTTCTGGCCTGTAAGGTTTCTACTAAGATGCCTGATGATGGCCTTATGGGCTTTCCTTTGTATGTGATCTTCTTTCTCTGGCTGCCTTTAGCAGTTTGTCCTTATTCTTGATCTTTCCCATTTTAATTACTATATGTCTTGGTGTTGTCTTGCATAGTAGGGTTTGTTGTGTTGGGAGATCTGTGCACCTCCATGGCCTGAGAGACTATTTCCTTCCCTAGATTGGGGAAGTTTTCAGCAATTACCTCTGAAAGACACTTTCTATCCCTTTTTCTCTCTCTTCTTCTTCTGTTATCCTTATAATGTGAATATTGTTCCTTTAGGTTGGTCACACAGTTCTCTCAATATTCTTTCATTCTTAGAGATCATTTTTTCTCTCTGTGCCTAAGCTTCTTTGCATTACTATTCTCTAGTTTCTATTTCATTTATTTTCTCCTCCACCATATCCAACCTGCTTTTAATACCCTCCATCATGCTCTTCAACGATTGGATCTCTGACCGGAATTCATTCCTGATTTCTTGAATTTTTGTCTACCTCCATAAGCATGTTATGGTTTTTATTTTGTACTCCATTTCAGGAAGATTCATTAGGTCGATGTCATTTAAATCTTTTTCAGGAGTTGTATTCATAATTTTTCTTTGAACCAGGTTCCTTTGGTGTTTCATATTTGTATATGGCACCCTCTTGTGCCCAGAAGCTCTACTCTCTGGAGCTGCTCAGCCCCTCAAGCAATGTCGGGGGTCACAGGGGAGCAGTATTGGTGCCTGAGGGGAGGAAAGAGCTCTTCTTGCTTCCCAGTTGCTATGCCTGTCTGCACTGCCTGAACCAGGGGGCCGAGCACACCGGTATAATCCTCTATGGTTTGCATTTGTAGTTGCTGTATACAGGTCTTCCCTCTGGTTGGCCTAAAAGCTTGCCGGTTTGGGATCGAGGTCAGCGTGGCCAGGAGAAAGGCATGGTAGACTGTGTATCATGAAGGGGGTCCTTTTAGCTGTGTTGCCAGCCAGGGTTCTGGAGTGCCTGAAGATCTTGAAAGCTCCCAACCTGCTGGTCAGAGTTCACCTGGACAATTTTGTCTACCTGTCATTTCTCCTGAGCAGTAAGCTCTGTGCAATCTTTGCCCCTTTAGCAGCCCTCTTACTATTAGAAAGTCTCTCAGACTGTCCACCTTTCTTTTGTCCCAGAGCAGCCGTATATGGATCCCTGCTTTCCACAAGCAGCTGAAATCTCAGTCTCTCCAGGAATTCTGCCTGTCTTAGCTTTCCAACCTTGTAAGCACGAGAGTATTATGTAAGCACCAGGAAATGTAGGTTTTGCTCCCAGAGCAGATCTCCAGAGTTAGGTATTAGGAAGTCCCAGGCCTCCACTCCCTCCCAACTCCATTTCTCTTCCTTCCGCCGGTGAGCTGGGGTGTGCGATGTCCTTGGGGCCTGCTGGGCCACAGCTTTGGTATGCTACCCTGTCCCATGAGGTTTATTGTTTTCTCCAGGTGTATGCAATTTGGCACACTCCTCTTTCCTGTTGCTCTTTTATGATTAGTTGTATTAATTATATTTTCATATTACATGGCGTTTTAGGAGAACACCTCTGTCTCACCTCTCATGCCTCCATCTTTAATCCTCTACTTGTATCTGAAGAGATGTTTCTTAAGAGTAACGTGGTGTGCAAGTGTACTTTATTAGGAAACACGTGCGCTAGGTTCTGTTTCTTCTCATGCATTTTGGCTATGTGAGGCCAAGTCACCTAGAAAGGGAAGAGTTATCACCTGCCTCTGTCATGCAGGCCATGTATGAATGCCAGTGGAGGTGGATGTGTGGAGGCCTTTAAACATCTGTGGTGTGCAACTATTTGGCACATTTAAATGGCAGGCTTACTAGGTAAATGAACAAGAGTGCTCAGAGTAGAAAGAAACTTGAATTTTTTATGTTTTGGGCAGGTTTAACCCATTGTTTAGTCTTTTCATAAATTAAGCATTTTAGGACCGATATTGGATAAGCATCTGCTCTGCCTTTTCCCCCCTGATCCTACCCCAATAATGGCCACGTGGAATGTGCCTAACCATTACATTAAATAAATGAATAGTAGAAAATGATATTTTAGAAAATAAACTTCAGTTTCTTCTGTGGCTGCAGAGAGTACTCAGGCAGCAGTGAGCCCTGGTTTAGTTGCTGTTCAGAAAAGAAGCCTCTTGAGGGAGGTTGGGTAGCCCTGCATGCCACCCTGTGTGCCGTCACACCCTGCCTTGTACAATGCCAGTCCTAAAAGATATGTTCGTGGATTTTACCTCAGAGGAAAAGCTATGATGGGGAGAAGTACTCCTCATTACATAGTTAGTGCACTGAGCCACAGTGAAGCCAGGATTTGACCTGGAATTGGAGCAAATTATGAATGTGATTGTTTTGTTATGACAGCATGCATGACTCACAGAGCAAAATATCTCTTTAAATTTGGTATTTCCCCAGTTTTTGTTCTTGAGATCCAATGTTGGTTTATTTTTCTGCCTTTGTAGTGTAATGATTTTATTACATACTTCTGTTCTTCATTCCATGAGTGTTTGCTTTCCCTGCTGTAAAAAGTTGATATTATTCACAGGCATCTAGTCTTCCTTGTCTTTCCACAAAATATTGGTTTGTTAACTCCTTGAGGTTGTGGAAGGTTTTGGAAGGATGATGAAGGAATGAAGGAGCTTCCTTCTCTCCTACCCCTGGAGATATCTCCCAGCTGTGAGCTCTTTGCCCTCTGAAAAGTTCTCTAGTTGCACAGACCTTGGGATCTTACCAAATGGCCTTGTGTCCACTCCATATTAGCTATGTGACCCCGTGGTTTTGAGAGACAATCTGCATGCTGTGAGTGCTCAGGTGGTGGCAGGTAGTGGTCATGGGCACCCCAGCTGCCTTCCACTCTGTCCTCTGTCCCCTTTGTGTTTTATGCATCAGGCCTTCATTTATTGCTTAATGAGGGAATGCTTGTGCAAATTCCATTGCTTTGTGCTCTGAGGAGGCTGCACACAGAATCCAGTTTTCTTTATCAAGGTCATGGTTTGCTTTCCTCATAATTAGAATTTTAAAAAAATTTTGGAGTTTTTATTTTTGGAGAGTTCATTTATATCATTTGTTAGGACAAACTTTCAGAAGTTCTTTTCTGCTAATGACTTTGCCTCTTATTTTTTAATGCTCTACTTTTATTTGGTCGTAACAAACCCCAAAAAGTAGTAGGTCAGTTTTATCCAGTCCTTGAAAATGGAAAGTTAGAGCACAGAGACCAAGGTCATTGATTTAGTAATGCTCCTTGAGCACATCCATGTCTTGGTTGTCCAGGCATTATCCATGTAGCCTGTACAGCACAGTACCACCACAATGAGGGTAGATTCTGCTCTCCATATTGTACCATGAAGACATTGAAGCCTGGGAAGGCAAAGTATGGGGTGACCTTATAATGTATTTCACAAAACAGGACACTGTTGAATATGAAAGAGGTGCTAGTGCCAGTTACTCCCAAACAACAGGACAAACTGGGACTGTGCCCAACCAACAAGCCTGGGCATATGGTCATCCTATGTAAGTAACTTGCCCAAGTTTCCACTGGCAGAACTGCATCCCAAACTCCAGGCTTTCTGACTCAGCTGTCCTCATGCCCTGCCTGTCCTGGAGTGTCCAACTCCCATTAGGTAACTCCCATCAGGACCACAAGAGCCCCTTTGTTCTGTCCCTGCCATGGCCCACTGCAGTGCATCCTGCAGGTGTCATTATTCACTGCCCATGGCCCACGCCCTGGTCTTATGCTCCTGCTTGCCAGCTTGTTGATACAAGGCACCTTCCTTTCTGCTGTGGTAGAAAGGCATGGACTTTGGAGTCAGACAGATGTGTCTTTGATTTGGCTTTGGGAACATTATTCCATTTATTTCTCTGACCTCCTTGGACTCACCTGTAAAAGTACAATTCTGCCTGCTTGCTAGGTGTTTGTGAGCTGTGAGTGAATACATGTGAAATATCCAGAACACTGTTGGCTCATATATGATGGCTATGAAATAAAAGCTGTTGTTGCTGTCATGATTTAATCATGTCCAGGTGTAGCAGTGTACATAGAAGAAGTGGAGAGATGAAGAGATGGCGAGTGTCCCCCCTCAGTGGGGAACCTCAGGATCATCACAGTGACATCAAAGAAGACTGTCCAGGGAGGAATGAACCTAGAGGCAGGCTGGTTATCACAGCAAAGGGTAGAGAAGTGATGGAGGCCATTTGCATGTTGTAGTGGCTGGAGGAATGCAGAGGAAAGATGATTCAGGAGGTAGAATCAGTAGTGCTTGATGTAAGGAGAGCAGTGGAAAGAGATACCAGAGATCGAAGAATATGTTCTAGGTTTCTGGTTTTAACCGTCATACTTGAACAGAAGAGCAGCCTGGTTTGCAATTGGAAGTGCCCCTAGGGAACACTGCAGTGCGTTGGTGAGCTCAGGAGAGAAGTCAGCCCAGAGAGCCCTTCTGGGTCGCAGCTGGTTTGGGTGTGGGTCGCAGGAACAGGGTGCAGAGGCACAAGTGAGGAGGCTGTCACGCTCCAGCCCTGGTCTGCAGGAGGTGGGGCTGGACCCCTAGGACAGGGGATGCAGCCCCACAGATCGTTGGCCAGGGAGGAGGAAGCAAGGCTGTGAGTGGGCGCTGCCCACGGGACCTTGGTTCTCTGCCTGTGGTGAGCAGGGATGGCAGGGACAGAGGACAGAGGCTGGAACATTTGGCGGAAGACCTCCTGATTATGGGGAAGGGTCCAATGGAGGGCTTAGCCCTGTACCCCTTTTTTCTTGTCCTGCACTTATACTGTGTGTGTGTGTGTGTGTGCACACCTGTGTGTCTACATACCTTTATCTGACAGACATCCAGCTAAAACAATACAAAGGGATAATCTCATTATTTGGGGCCCAGGAGAACTCCTCAGTAAATCATCTTAAATACACAGCCCAACATTTTCTGTGTTAGTGGATCTGGATGTAAATAATCAATTATTTTATACTGAAGCCAGTATGTGAATAGGTGGATTGGTTCTAAAATTTTATTATTCTATGTATTTATAATTCAATTTGTAAAATATAGATTATTTCAAAGACAAAACTTTTATTTCCTTAGAAATAACCCATTGGGCTTCTTGCTGTTTGGCTCCCCTTCTAGGCAGTTCATGGTTGACTGTAGTGTCTGTCACCAAGAGAGACACATCTTGGTAAAACCCGTCTGGTGTTATGCCCATCCTTTTCCTTTCTTTAAAACATTGTCGTAGGTATTTTCTTTTGTATGCTTGCACTAAAGTGTTAAAAACATGAGGCATAAAAAGCATTCCTGTCACTTTTTTGATAAGTTTAATGTATTTTTTGCTTAACAAGTACTGATGTAATACCTGTGTGCTGGCCCTGCCTCAAGCCCTTCACAAATACTGGCCCGTCCACCTACCTGTGAGGCAGGGCCTGTTGTTTCCATCTCTTCTTCACAGAGGAGGAGATGGGGGTGCAGAGAAGGAGGCCAAGTGTCTCACCAAGGGCCCAGAGCTAGTTATGGCCTTGGCCGAGTCATACCTGCAGTTGGGGCTCCAGCATATTCCTAATGGCTTGTCTCCGGCATGTCATGTGGCCATTATTTATTGGCAAAGATTGGAAGATTCTCTATGTGTCACATCACACATACAAACATACTGATTTTTCAGAATCATGAGACAACTAAAGTAATGTAATGTTATATAATATTAAAATTGAGCATAAGCAGCAAGTCCTTATTCAAAATACTTAGAATAGCACTCTTCCATGTGTATGTGTCTGATGCTACAGTGGCATCACAGAGAGTTTTAAGCTGTTGACGTCACAGGATACACATCGATGCCTGTCAGGAGGTGCTGGTGCCTGGCCGGCTTTCCCTTCCCTCTGCCACGCAGGATGGTTCAAAGCAGAAACCAGACCAGGAAAGCAGTCCAGGTCAGGAGCTTTTCTACTGGAGGAATTCCAGTTATTTCAGCTTGTTAGTGATGTGGATTTTAGATCAAGGGAAGTTTACATTCTATGAGTTGTGCAGTCTTGACATTCAATTAATGCCCAAATGAGATTTTAGAGTGATGAGACACCCTGAAACAAAAGATCTTTGTAACTTAACACTTAGGATTTTTATTCATTTAGAAATTGTTAAACAGTTTGAAAGCTAAATTGGCCTCTGCCTAGCAAATTGAGGGCTTTGGCACACAAGCCCTCAGTGCTGGAAGGCTTTGCTATCCTTTCCCCTCCCTCTCCTGGAGATTGCCAGGCAAGGACTGGCCCCTCCGGGAGGCTGGTTTTGATCTGTGGGGACTGTGTGCTGTGGGCAGCTCCTGCCTGTTAGTTCACATAGGTGGTTTCTTAGATTATGAAGAGATGTACTGTGCTCACTTGAGTGCATCTCTCATCTCTCCTTCTTGACTCTGGTGCTTATAGTTTCTCAGGGAAACCACTTATTTTTGTGGTTTCCATCACATTTTAATCCAGAAGAAATTTGTGTTAGAGGATATAGTTGAAACCTCATAAGAAATGCAAGTGAATTATTACTGTCCTTTTGCTAAAATGTTGCGATTATTCCCAAAGTTATCCTTTATCTCTAAAAATTCGTTAACACATCAACTAATTTTTGAGGTTGTTTTGGGGTTAAACATGTTATCTGTTGAATTCTTGTTTGTAGTAGATTTTGCTTTGATGGGGAAAATGTATGATATTTTTAAAGCTTGCCATCCATATTAATAGCTCTTAATAGGTTCTGAGATTTTAGTGTTTCTTGGGTGACTTAAATATCATTGCTACAAGAGCTTAAAAATAATTGTTCTTAATGCCTTTGGGTTGTCTTAATAAGAATGTTGTGATTCATTTGATAGATGTGAAAATGCTGTGTTAAAATTGACATTAAAGTTTTCTTTGTGCTATTTCCCTAAACAGGCACAGAACAATATGAGCTAAAGAAGGGAGGCCCAAGAACAAGCCTTGTTGTTTGAATTTTCTGGCTAGTTATTTCCTTCTGACATATATGCATGCACTCTATATAAACCAGTGCTTGGGAGGGTTATGACGCTTTGGGGGCACAGTGTCCTCTAGTGGTGATTTAAATAACTGGACACTCCACATAGTGATTATCCTTTATTATTTCGTTTGAGGGGAGATTCTGTTTATAATGTCATTTTTGTATTTCTCAGTCTGTTAAATATTTCTGTAACTCTACTACAGAGGAAACCTTACTAAGTAAGTAATTTTTAAAGTATCAAACAGGGCATTTGTTCCCTGGCTTCAAGGTTTCCTTCACCATCATCTGCTGTGGTTACTAAGGTTCTGTTGCAGCAGGGCAGGTGCTGCATGCAACCTTAGCATCCCTCAGGGCTTCTTTATTATATATTGGTTGCTGAAAGTGACACTTAGACTATCAACACAGTACCAGGCAAGTGGAAACTTGTTTGGGTGATTTTATTTTTTTCATAACTTTCTTTTGAGCAAGAACTCTCCAGATGGATGTCTGCTAATCATGTAACCCACATGGTTGCCCAAAGTCTACTTAGTACTCAGTTAGATGTCATCAGTGTACAATTTAATCTAATACTTTCTTTACCACTACCTTTCAGAAGTAATTCTCAGTTCTCAAGTTTTTTATAGCTCAAAATTTATACAGTTGTGAAAGAACCAGCCATACAACAGAACAGCCACATTACCTGAAGGTCACTCATTGGTTGTATTTTCAAAAGTATCAGATAATCTTTCCCTGCCAAACATATTTTGCCCTTAAAAAGGAATACTTCCTCCCTCCTTTCCTCCCTCCATGCCTCCTTCTCTCTCTCCCTCCCTTCCTTCCTTTTTTTTATAACTTTACCTCTTGAAATTCAAGCAGATTAGTCGGGAGATTCTAAATTTGTATTGGCTGCATTATCCATGGCCCCACATTAACTGTACCCCCAAAATAAAGGAAATGTACAGTGGTCTCTTACCTTGATCTTGGTGCATAAAACAAGGATGCTGCCTTAATTAGGGGCTTTCATGGCATAATGAGCAGTATAGTTCTTGTTTCACACAGGCCCTGAGGCAGGTGATTTTTGTGGACCCTGCAACACATTCTCTCGTGCATATGTAAAGAATGTGCTGTACTCTTGGTGAAGCAGATTTGAGACTAAGAGTGGTGGTGGTGACTTTTACATGTGGAAGAACAAGAAATTTCATTGTATGAAGAAAGTATTTTGTATTGTTCTTGCTGGTAGCATTAACATTTCTTGCTAAGAAATTTTTCTTCTGTGGTCTGATCTCAAGTGTAAGAGGATGATGTTCCTTGGAAGAATTTTGAGCCCTGTTTAATTGTCCTTGTCTTGTTGCCATTGTTTTCTAGCATCCTCCAGGACAAATAGCAAGGAAATACAGCTCCTGCTCCACTATTTTCCTAGATGACAGCACAGTCAGTCAACCAAACCTCAAGTATACAATTAAATGGTGGGTATACAGATTTTTGCTTATCTGAATGCTTTTTCTGTTGTTGAACCTGACAGAACTGACTGGTTGTGGAGTCTGGGAGGGGTAAGATCGGGCAGCAGGAGGCTATTGCTGTTCAGGAAGTCTTTTTAAAAAGTGATTTTGTTACTTAAAATGTATTCAAAATATTTACGCACATTACTGTTTACATAAAAGTAGTTTTATGTAAAAATATCAAAATTATTTAAATGTAGATTAAAGCATATTTTTTATTCCTGTGCATACTTTTTGACTTCCCACTTTTTAGTAACGCCATCCTGGCCCAAGTCTGCTAATCTTTTACCTTTGGAATAGAGAAGGGCCGTGTGATCCCAGTTGAAGACTTGTGGCCACAGTAGAAAGCGGGCCTGAGGGAGTGGAAGAGTCTGTGCCCGCAGTCGGGAAGCTGGGTTCTGAACTTGGCTCTCTCACTAACGGGGAGGGCTTGGGTAAGACCCTTCTCTGGGGCCTTATTTTCAAGAGTAGTTTAAGGGAGAAGGGGTGTCTTTAGATAAAATCCCTTCCCCTTGGGCTTTGGTTTCCTTATTTTAAAAGGGGAAGGAAGAGGGAAGCAACACTGGCTTTTCCTATAATGTCTCCACCAGCATTTGACAATTAACAGACTTTGACAGAGAACACAGGATGCCTGGCTTGCTGGGGTCTCCAGTCATCTGCTCAAGTGTGAACAATTGGGCTGTTTTATCTCTTGACTTATTTAAGAAAGTACATATTGAACAACAAATCCAAGTTGGCACATATGTGTTTACATTTCTAAATAAGAAGCATTCTCTGCCAGTGGGGCCAGGATTCCAGGCATAGGAATCCAAGCCTGAAGGTGACTGCATGTGACAGTGATCACAGCCTCAGTCTGGCAGTGGGGACTTTGACATCTTCTATGGACAGTGTCCACTCTAGGAGGAGGTGGAAGATTGGCCCACTTGGTGGGAAGTTGCCATCTGTCCTGTAGGGCTGCATGTTTCTGAGATCTGAATGGAAATGTAGCTTCTTCCTTCATTATTTTGCATCTAAGGATGTGGTAAAACCCAGTGGGCAAAAACCCCAACGGGCAGTGATTACAACTGGGAAAAGGTATGTTATCTCATAGCTCCACAGTGTGTGAACTTGGCTGAGCCACTTCCTACCCCTAGCCTGAAGTTTATGGCAGGAGGTAGGCAGAGTAGTACCTTCTGGAAGTACTTTCTAGTTAGCAGCTGTGGAGAAGAGTGGAAAGCCCTGAAGACCTATGTGCCATGTGGCTGTTGGCATCTGCATTAGCTCTCTAAGGAGCCCAGAAGGAAAGCTGCTAACTTCCCTTTAATCCTGGGATCCCCTTCATGGGACAGAGGCCAAGTGCACACCTTCACATCCAGAGCCAGTGGAAGCTCTTGGGGTTTACAAATGGATCTGACCCAGTTGCTTGGTGCTTCCCCTTTGGGTGACTTAAAATGGCCACTGGTTGTGACACAGACACTTAGGAGCCTGGTGGGAAAACTGGGTGATGATGTGATATTTCAGTGTCAAGTCTGGGAGATGCAAGCACCCAGCCCAAATGTGTGTCTGGGTCAGTCAGTGGTTCCAGCCCTGGCTGTACCTGAGAGTCACCTGGGAACTTAAAACACCCCGGTGTTTGAGGTCCCACCCTGCAGATTCCATATCTGGATTGTTAACTCCTGTGCCCCTGCTCCCCACCCCTCAGGAGATTCTAATAGGCAGCCTAGGCTGGACCCCTGGTGTAAGTGGGCAGCAAGTTGCCTTGAAACTTTGAAACAAACTGCTTTAAGCTACTACATGGAGGGAAAAGCAACTGAGAGCTGCATCAGTTAAGATAGCTCACAGCTGAGATGGAACATCCAGTGTGGGTACCACAGCTTCCTTGATTCAAAAGACCTCTCTCTGCACCACCTGAATTTGGTATTCTCCACTCAGTAGTTCAGCTGTTTTTAAAGAAGTGCTCTCTTTTAAAAAATGTGCATGTTGGACCTGGACCCTGATTGAAGTAGTACCATCAGAATTGTTCTCCATAAATGCCCACATCTCACAAAGGGCTTGCTAATAAGCTAAAGAGTGAAAAACTTTTTGACATGTTAGCAGACCTGGTTGAGCTTCAGCACAGGGCAAGGGGAAGGGGCACTTGAGTGTCCGAAAGGAGGAAGAAGGACCCCAAATCTGAATGCCCCTCTGTTCTAAAATTTTGCCTAACCTTTATCCTACACATGAGAGGAAGGTGTTTTCCATTTTTTGCTCTCTCTGCCTTCCCTAAATTCAAGCCCTCTTGGTCCCCTCCCCCCAGACATTAAAAACAAATACTAAACCCATTAATATAGTAGCTCCACTTCATTGTGGGCATAGTGAGCCCTGAACTCACTTCCTGAAAATTCAGTGTGATCTTGTTCTTTGAGAAAATGCTCTGAGTTCTAAACAACTTATTTCGAAGCTGGTTTTTAAACATAAACCCCTCCGAAAATTGGGGATTGCCAAAATGAACAGACATGTTTCCAAATTCTAGTTGGGGAATAGGTGGAGGGTTGAGTCCTGTTCTAATAGTGAGAGAAAAGTTTAAGTATAAAAAGTTAGGGCAGGTACTCTGTGCTCATGCTTTCCGTAGGCATTACTTCTTTTTTGAGAACTTGATTGTCCCAGCTTTCCCCAAATCCCATCAGCTGTGGTATGAATTCAGAGTTTGCCACCTTCCCCTTCACCCCCCACAACACTCCCAAATCCTGGAATGAGCATAGGAATGATGAAAAAGGGTGGAGGGCAGTGAGGAGCCCCATTCACACAGCTGGCTGAATCAGCTGTGGCCCTTGGCCTCTGAGGTCTGAGAGCAGCTCCCACCTGCCCCATCTCCCTGGTGCTAGAACCCATCACCTCTTGATCTTCAGAAGTCTTGGAGGTTACAGGCTTTCCTGACTTAGCTCTAGGTAAGAAGTAAGACAAGTGCGGGCCAGAAGTCACAACTGTTTTCTTGGCCAAGAAAATAGCATTGCTTCCTTCTCAGCTATGTGGCAAAGCAGCTGAGCAAACCCTTTGGTCCAAATGTGCTTTTGGTTTGGCTCCAGCCCATCCTTGGTGAGATGTCATCATTTTTTGAGGACATGGCAGACCTGGAGTGAAGCCTGAAGGCCCGGATTGACTGACTTGGCACTTGACTGCCCTTTGCCCCCAGCAGACACTTCTTTCAGGATAAACAGTTAAACCGTCCTGTGAAGCCATGCTGTGCATGAATCCTCAGCTTGGTTTTCTCTCTTTCTGGGATGTAACCTTGAGTGAAAATTGCCTTACGGAGTGGCCCTGTTTTTCATGGAAGTCTAAGGCCATGACAGTGTTCAATTTGGCTTTGGGCCCAGGAGATACAGGATAGTGACCGTAGGACCTTGAAGATTTTTCACTCAATCTGCAGAAGCCGGAAGACCTTCTGAGATGAAATTGTTCATAGGGGAATAACAGTAACAGTAACTTTAGTTTTAGTGCTTTATATCTGAAGTAATGCTTTTATATGTTCCATATATTAACAATCCTGAAATGTGGCTTGAATGGTCCTAATTTCATAGACGAGGCAATGAAGGCTCTGAGAGGTGTATGAACACAAATAAAATGATGAACCCTGGGTGGTCTGACTTCCAGTCCAGCAGTAGTTTTTCTACACCAGGCTCCCTCACTGGGTAAGCAGGAACATTTTTATAATCAATCAAAGTAATTAAACTAACTGCTATACCCAAACCCCATTATGGGAAATCCTATTTAAATCTGACATTAGATTAGAGAGCAGTCATCACAGCAAGACTGTTAAATGAATAAAGAGGTAATTTCTTCTTTTTTTTCAGAGGCAACATGGTAGAATGAAAGGGCAGCACAAAACCATCACACAAGTCAAATCCTGGTTGCCTACTGTCTGAATCTGAATTTGGTCACTTATAAAATGGTGTCAGTAATACCTCCTAGTTCCATTGCTGGGCTCTTCACAGATGTGAAAGCATGTTGAAAACCAAATCATTTTATTTTTAATTATGAAGCCCTTCCACCTCAGTTATAATTCTTTCATCAGCTTTGATATTTTTTCAAGATGTTAGGAGAAAGAGAATATTTTACCATTTGCTCATGAGTGCTTTTAACAGATTAGTTGCAGTCATTTGAATGAATAAGTCTGGAAAGAGACAGGGAAGACTGTCTTTAATCCTGTGACAGAGATCAACTGATGTCATATTAAATTGTAGGTAAACACCTGAGCTGTTGAACCCCTGCGTGTATGCTCTAGTCTATAGTGGGAGCTGCTAGATAAGCTGGGGTGTGGAGGAGAAGCCCTCTACGTGCACTTCAGTGTTCTGGGCAGACAATCTGATAAAGTCAAGAGAGCTATATTCTTAAAAACTTGAAAAATAAATTTGGCTTCAATACATTTTTAAAGTAAAGCAAATATTGTGGAAAGTTCTAGACCATTTACATAAGAGGAAATTTTTTAAAGATTGGCCAGTCACCACGAGTAACCCTGCCAACTTGATGCATGATCAGAGAAAGTAGAAAACAGGTGCAGTTTTCTACCTGTCCAGTTGGAGAACATTTTTCAAAACATTGAAATTTAGTATCAGCAAAGGTAAGGTGAAACAGATGCCAGTAGGGAATAATTCCAATTATAGGATGCTTTTTTCTGATGGAAATAATATAGGCATAGGATGCACAAGTATTAATCTGTGAGGATATAATTATGGTGTGGTGTTAATGTAACTGCAAAATATTAGAAACAACTTAAACATTCCATAAGGGAATGGCTAATAAATTATTCAACTATATGATGGAATATAATCATCCATTTTAAATCATGTTTTTGAGGAATATTTTAATGGTAAGAAAAATGTTAGGGAAAGAGAGGCTGCAAACTTGTTTATTTACACACCATTTATAGATAGAAATAGATCTCTCAGGCATATAGTCTGGGCAGAGGGAGTATTTTTCCTAATACTTTGTTCCAAAATTTCTACAATGTAAATATAATGCATATTTAATCAGAAAAACATTACTTGAAAAAAATTCTGGGGAGGGGAATGCTTTCATTAAATTCAGATCTTTTTAAATGTCAAATAAAATTCTAAGGTAGGGTTTCAAATAAGAGTTACAGTACCGTTTCAGTAAGTGAATGATTAAGTTAGGCAGATTGCCAAGAGGTTATTGATTGAAGAGAAAAAATGACAGGCTGCTGTGGGTGGTGTTCACAGTTTCTGGTATTTTATAAAGGAACCAGTAATTTTCTGAATAGTGGGTAATGAGTTGGAGATTTCTAACAGTGTTAAATTTAATTTGTACCACCTGTTTTTGACATAGTGCCTATAGTTTACAAGTAAGAAATGCTTCAAATTTCAGCTAGAAGAATATAATCAGATTTAATAATTGCTGGGAACAAGTACCAGATTGATTTACATTGGAGAGTACATTTTCTTGATCAGCATTCTGAATTATATGGGACTGTTCAGAGGGATTGTTTGACTTACACTTACATATTTATAGTCAGACTGATGTCACATAAAACATCTGGATTGTGCTTATGAAACATTGAACCCCTGCATTTTATTTTACAGTGTAGCTCTTGCAATATATTATCACATCAAAAACAGGTATGTGGACAATTAATCTTGTGCTAAAAATGTCACACTTTAGCTCCAATTTTGTGTTTCTTATTTTGTTCTCATTGCTTCAGCCTTTGCATTTTATATTTACTCATATTTTCATAGACTTTTTGAAGTTAATTTACCAAAGCTTCCCAGGTAAGTGCTGAACTGCTTTTGAATCAGAGGAGACAAAATGGGTATTTATGTTTGAAGCCAGCAAAACAGAACAAAGGTTCTTGATAATGTTCAGCCTTCTCTTCACTCTTTATTTTATGTATAATTTGCTTAAATATTCTTTTACAAATTATTATTATAAAAATTTACAGTGTACAACTTTAATGTAAAAAATGTTTAATATGGTTTTAGTTTGGGACAGGAATTTTTGGTGTAAATTTTGACAAACTAATGTAGTAGAAATCCTCTCAGACTGGAGATAGTTCAGTTAATTTAAAAAGTCACTTAAAATGGGAAAAAGTCATTTAAAAAATTTACCCTAAGCAGTTTATTTCAACATAAAACATGTAAAAGTACATTCACTTGTGAATTTTTTAATGCAGTGTCAAGACTTTTCATCAAGCATGGGTTGATGATTAGGGTACTAGAGCATCTTTCTTTTTTAAGCCATACCTGCAATTCATCTTTCCATACTGTTTTTTATCAATAATGAGAAAACTTAAGCCATTTGCAAAACAGTTTTAGAATACAATCTTCAAGGTTTTGACCACACCTAATTTATAGCAAGTTTGTTTTTAGTGATTCTCTTCTGTTGAGTTTTTCCAAAGCATTATTCTTCATTTTCATGAGAACAAAGGGCATTCTCACTGCAGTCACATTTCATTGAATAATGGGAAATTTACACATGTTTTGTGAGTCTAATAACAAGTCCATCCAGAAACAAGCACAGCCACCTATGTGGCATGGCTCTCAGGGGGCAGCCACAGCACCCACAGTCTGTTGGCTGGGGACAGTTGTGTTGAGTCAGTGGAATGGCCTAGACGACAGAGCTGCCAGTGGATGGTGTTAGGGGAACAGACGCCTAGAAGCTGAAGCCTAGACGTATGCTCTGTAGTGACCCTGTTCTGGGTTGTGATTGTGATGTGTGGTTCTTCTTGTGCTGGAGAATTTTGGATTGAAGAACTTACTGTCAGATGCTGAGCTTTGGGCCTTGACCAGAACATTCCATGTGTGCAGGTTTAGTTTGCTGCCTGTCTCTCTGAGGGTAGTTCAGATTTAACAATCTGCATCTTAAATGACAGTGTAATCAGTGTAATACCATCCCTGAGACTCATGTGTGTCCTCAGACCAGTTTTGCTTTTAATCTCTAAGTGATTTCTCGGTTCTTCATGGATCCCAAAAGTTAATAGCCATAACTGATGATGATAAGAGTCACCCTTATTAAGTGCTTATGCTGGCTGCCCTGGTCAGCTCTTTTTTTTTTTTTGGTATCATTAATCTACAATTACATGACAGACATTATGTTTACTAGGCACCCCATTCACCAAGACCCCCCCAACTACCCCTTCACAGTCACTGTCTATCGGCATAGTAAGATGCTGTAAAATCGGTACTTGTGTTCTCTGTGTTGCACAGCCCTCCCCATGCTCCCCCACACTATACATGCTGATCATAATGCCCCCTTTCTTTTTCCCCACCCTTATTCCTCCCTTCCCACCCACCCTCCCCAGTCTCTTTCCCTTTGGTAACTGTTAGTCCATTCTTGGGTTCTGTGATTCTGCTGCTGTTTTTGTTCCTTCAGTTTTCCTTTTTCTTATACTCCACATATGAGTGAAATCATTTGGTACTTGTCTTTCTCCACCTGGCTTATTTCACTGAGCATAATACCCTCTAGCTCCATCCATGTTGTTGCAAATGGTAGGATCTGTTTTTTTCTTATGGCTGAGAAATATTATATTGTGTATATGTACCACATCTTCTTTATCCATTCATCTACTGACGGACACTTAGGTTGCTTCCATATCTTGGCTATCGTAAATAGTGCAGTGATAAACATAGGGGTGCATCTGTCTTTTTCAAACTGGAGTGCTGCGTTCTTGGCATAAATTCCTATAAGTGGAATTCCTGGGTCAAATGGTATTTCTATTTTGAGCATTTTGAGGAACGTCCATACTGCTTTCCACAATGGTTGAACTAATTTACATTCCCACCAGCAGTGTAGGAGGGTTCCCCTTTCTCCAGAACCTTGCCAACATTTGTTGTTTGTCTTTTGGATGGTAGCCATCCTTACTGGTGTGAGGTGATATCTCATTGTGGTTTTAATTTGCATTTCTCTGATGATAAGCGATATGGAGCATCTTTTCATGTGTCTGTTGGCCATCTTAATTTCTTCTTTAGAGAACTGTCTATTCAGCTCCTCTGCCCATTTTTTAATTGGATTGTTTGCTTTTTGTTCGTTGAGGTGCATGAGCTCTTTTATATTTTGGATGTCAACCCTCTATTGGATCTGTCATTTATGAATATATTCTCCCATACTGTAGGATACCTTTTTGTTCTATTCATGGTGTCCTTTTCACCTTGATATAGTCCCACTTGTTCATTTTTGCTTTTGTTTCCCTTGCCCAGGGAGATATGTTCAAGAAGAGGTCACTAATGTTTATGTCTAACAGATTTTTGCCTATGTTTTTTTCTAAGAGTTTTATGGTTTCATGACTTACATTCAAGTCTTTGATCCATTTTGAATTTACTTTTGTGTATGGGGTTAGACAGTGACCCAGTTTCATTCTCTTACATGTAGCTGTCCAGTTCTGCCAGTGCCATATGTTGAAGAGACTGTCATTTCTCCATTGTATGTCCATGGCTCCTTTATCGAATATTAGTTGACCATATATGTTTGGGTTAATGTTTGGAGTCTCTATTCTGTTCTATTGGTCTGTGGCTCTGGTCTTGTGCCAGTACCAAATTGTCTTGGTTACTGTGGCTTTATAGTAGAGCTTGAAGTTGGGGAGTGAGATTCCGCCCTACTTTATTCTTCCTTCTCAGGATAGCTTTGGCTAGTCAGGGTCTTTGGTGTTTCCATATGAATTTTTGAACTATTTGTTCAGTTCATTGAAGAATGCTGTTGGTAATTTGATGGGGATTGCATCAAATTTGTATATTGTGTGGGCAGGATGGCCATTTTGACAATATTAATTCTTCCTAGCCAGGAGCATGGGATGAGTTTCCATTTGTTAGTGACCTCTTTAATTTCTCTTTAGAGTGTCTTATAGTTTTCAGGGTATAGGTCTTTCACTTCCTTGGTTAGGTTTATTCCTAGGTATTTTATTCTTTTTGATGCTATTGTGAATGGAATTGTTTTCCTGATTTCTCTTCCTGTTAGTTCATTGTTAGTGTATAGGAAAGCCACAGATTTCTGTGTGTTAATTTTGTATCCTGCAACTTTGCTGAATTCTGATATTAGCTCTAGTAATTTTGGAGTGGAGTCTTTAGGTTTTTTATGTACAATATCATGTCATCTGCAAATAGTGACAATTTAACGTCTTCTTTACCAATCTGGATTCCTTGTATTTCTTTGTCTGATTGCTGTGGCTAGGACCTCCATACTATGTTGAATAACAGTGGGGAGAGTGGGCATCCCTGTCTTGTTCCCAATCTCAGAGGAAAAGCTTTCAGCTTCTCGCTGTTCAGTATGATATTGGGTGTGGGTTTATCATATATGGCCTTTATTATGTTGAGGTACTTGCCCTCTATGTGCATTTTGTTGAGAGTTTTTATCATGAATGGATGTTGAATTTTGTAGAATGCTTTTTCAGCATCTATGGAGATGATCATGTGGTTTTTGTCTTTCTTTTTGTTGATGTGGTGGATGATATTGATGGATTTTCGAATGTTGTACCATCCTTGCATCCCTGGGATGAATCCAACTTAGTCATGGTGTATGATCTTTTTGATATATTTTTGAATTCGGTTTGCTAATATTTTGTTGAGTATTTTTGCATGTATGTTCATCAGGGATATTGGTCTGTAGTTTTCTTTTTTGGTGGGGTCTTTGCCTGGTTTTAGTATTAGGGTGATGTTGGCTTCATAGAATGAGTTTGGGCTATTCCCTCCTCTTCTATTTTTTCGAAAACTTTAAGGAGAATGGGTATTATGTCTTGTCTGTATGTCTGATAAAATTCTGAGGTAAATGCGTCTGGCCCGGGGGTTTTGTTCTTGAGTAGTTTTTTGATTACTGCTTCAATTTCATTGCTGGTAATTGGTCTGTTTAGATTTTCTGTTTCTTTCTGGGTCAGTCTTGGAAGGTTGTATTTTTCTAGGAAGTTGTCCATTTCTCCTAGGTTTTCCAGCTTGTTAGCATGTAAATTTTCATAGTATTCTCTAATAATTCTTTGTATTTCTGTGGGGTCCATCATGATGTTTCCTTTCTTGTTTCTGATTCTGTTGATGTGTTTTGACTCTCTTTTTCTCTTAATAAGTCTGGCTAGAGGCTTATCTATTCTGTTTATTCTCTGGAAGAACCAGCTCTTGGTTTTATTGATTTTTTTCTATTGTTTTATTCTTCTCAATTTTATTTATTTCTTTTCTGATCTTTATTATGTCCCTCCTTCTGCTGACCATAGCCCTCATTTGTTCTTCTTTTTCCAATTTCGATAATTGTGACATTAGACTATTCATTTGGGATTGTTCTTCCTTCTTTAAATATGCCTGGATTGCTATATACTTTCCTCTTAAGACTGCTTTCGCTGCGTCCCACAGAAGTTGGGGCTTTGTGTTGTTGTTGTAATTTTTTCCCATATATTACTGGATCTCCATTTTAATTTGGTCATTGATCCATTGATTATTTAGGAGCATGTTGTTAAGCCTCCATGTGTTTGTGAGCCTTTTTGCTTTCTTTGTACAATTAATTTCTAGTTTTATACCTTTGAGGTCTGAAAAGTTGGTTGGTAGGATTTCAATCTTTTGGAATTTACTCTATTACCTAGTAGGTAATTGGAATTACCTAGTATGTGGTCTATTCTGGAGAATGTTCTATGTGCACTTGAGAAGAATGTGTATGTATCCTGTTGCTTTTGGATGTAGAGTTCTATAGATGTCTATTAGGTCCATCTGTTCTACTGTGTTGTTCAGTGCCTCTGTGTCCTTACTTATTTTCTGCCTGGTGGATCTATCCTTTGGGGTGAGTGTTGTGTTGAAGTCTCCTAAAATGAATGCATTGCATTCTATTTCTTCCTTTAGTTCTGTTAGTATTTGTTTCACATATGTTGGGGCTCCTGTATTGGGTGCATATATATTTATAATGGTTATATCCTCTTGTTGGACTGAGCCCTTATCCTTATGTAATGTCCTTCTTTATCTCTTGTTTCTTTCTTTGTTTTGAAGTCTATTGTCTGATACTAGTATTGCAGCAGCTGCTTTTTTCTCACTGTTGTTTGCATGAAATATCTTTTTCCATCCCTTGACTTTTAGTCTGTGCATGTCCTTGGGTTTGAGGTGAGTCTCTTGTAAGCAGCTTATAGATGGGTCTTGCTTTTTTATCCATTCTATTACTCTGTGTCTTTTGATTGGTGCATTATGTCCATTTACATTTAGGGTGATTATCGATAGGTATGTACTTATTGCCATTGCATTATTGAGCTGTTATATACACTGTCTGGAGATTCTTTTGTTCTCTCCCTTCTTATTCCTCCTCCTCCATTCTTCATATGTTGTGTGTTTTGTTCTGCGCTCTTTTTAGGAGTGCTCCCATCTAGAGCAGTCCCTGTAAGATGCCTTGTAGAGGTGGTTTGTGGGAGGCAAATTCCCTCACCTTTTACTTGTCTGGGAATTGTTTAATCCCTCCTTCATATTTAAATGATAATCATGCTGGATACAGTATTCTTGTTTCAAGGCCCTTCTGTTTCATTGCATTAAGTATATCATGCCATTCTCTTCTGGCCTGTAAGGTTTCTGTTGAGAAGTCTGATGATAGCCTGATGGGTTTTCCTTTGTAGGTGACCTTTTTTTTCTCTCGGTCTGCCTTTAATACTCTGTTCTTGTCTTTGATCTTTGCCATTTTAATTATTATGTGTCTTGGTGTTGCCCTCCTTGGGTCCCTTGTCATGGGAGTTCTGTGTGTTTCTGTGGTGTGAGAGGCCATTTCCTCCCCTAGTTTGGGGAAGTTTTCAGCAATTATTTCTTCAAAGACACTTTCTGTCCCTTTTTCTCTCTCTTCCTCTGGTATTCCTATGATGCGAATATTGTTCCTTTTGGATTGGTCGCACAGTTCTCTTAATATTCTTTCATTCATTCCTGGAGATCCTTTTATCTCTCTCTGCATGAGCTTCTCTGCGTTCCTGTTCTCCGTTTTCTAGTCCATTAATGGTCTCTTGCATGTCGTCCATTCTGCTTTGAAGTCCTTCCAGAGATTGTTTTATTTCTGTATTCTCCTTCCTCAGTTCTTGCATATTTCTCTGCAAGTCCATCAGCATGGTTATGACTTTTGTTTTGAATTCTTTTTCAGGAAGGTTGGTTAAATCTACCTCCCCAGATTCCTTCTCAGGAGAGGATGTCGAAGGTGTCTGAGTTAGTCTTGTCTGGATCAAATTTTTTTGCCTTTTCATGTTGATAGGTGCAGTGGTATGCTATAGATTCGTCTGTCAGCTGTGAGAGTCAAGACCTTTTCCACTTGCTCCTGGCCTTTCTTTACTGGGACAAAGGTGACCCCTAGCGGCTTTTGTTGGGCCATTGCACGTAGACTGGGTCTGTTTCTTGCCCAGCCCCTGTGGAGGAAGCTCCCTTTCTGTTGGTGTGGCCAGCCTCAGGCAGCTTCTCTGCTATGGCGGGAAGCCCGTTCGTGAGGCACTGGGTTCTTGCAGGTGTGGATGTGGTCTGGCTGTTGTCCTGTGTCTTCTGATCTCTGTTTTAGGATTAGTTGTATTTGTTGTATTTTCAAAAATATATGTTTTTGGGATGAGATTCCCACTGTCCTACTCACGCCGCCATCTTGGCTCCACCTCTGGTCAGCTTTTTAAGATGTGCATTCTCATTTAGTTTTTATAACAGCTTCATGAGGTGATTCTGGTATTATCTCCATTTTGCTGATAAAGAAACTAAGGCACAGAGGAATTAAATAATTTGCCTAAGATTACACACCTATTCACTCAAACAGTATACCACTGGGGCTTTCAATCAGTTGCAGTACTGGGTTAATGGTGACAAACTGGGCCGACAGTGAGTGAGTGGAGGTGGAATAAGTCCAGGTACAGCAGTGAGCATTTGTAAATGCATGATTAATGTACAGACTGTAAGCTGCAGGTGTTCTGGGAAGAGGCAACAGGACTGTCTGCAGACTCTGTCCGTGATAAACATATTGGCCAAGCCCCTGGAGCTGATGATAGGCCCAGGCACTGGATAGAGATGGTACTGGGAAGTGACTGGAAAATCCATGTCTGAGAGCATTTTTTTCCCCCAGAATCATGGTAGCTTCAATTGTTTATCTTATTTATATTTTTGAACTTACATTTGAAAATTTCTTCTAACGAATGTTTCTCTAAAGTGCTAAATGGTTCTTAGGGCCTTTGTGCATTGATGCAGAGTGTTGGGCAGGGCTGAGTTGCCCAAGGACGTGGGTGCAGGCCGCCTGGTCTCCCAGCGCCTTGGGAGCACAGAGGCTTTTAGTGAGATGGGCCATCAGCTGGTTCTGCATGACCAGGGCTGTTGTAAGAGTACGTGTAAACCCGGTTCACCTACAGGGCTGTCTTCATGTTTTCAGACGCACTATTCCATCCTGCTTAGTTGAGCCTTTCTTTTACACAGGTTTGTCAAAATCTTTGTTGCCTGTGGTCCTGTAGGCTGTGAAAATGGACACAGATAGCGAAGCCCAAAGCTTTAACAGTTCCCATTGTGCAAGCATAGTAATGAAAACTGAGCTGTTGTATCATGCTCCTTCTTTCTCTTATTTTCACATGGACAGCAGATTTGCAGAGTGGACCTTGTCGTGTCTGCTGGTGGGTGTGTGCTGGGGGCAGGCCTGCAGCCTCCTGTCACTCTCAGGCCTGACAGACCTGGAAACGCAGCCTGTGGAAGTTACATGCTATTACCAAAAGCAGTGGTTTCCAAATTTGGTTTTTAAAGAAATTTTTAGGCAAAACTCAAGTGTCACAAAACAGATAAAAGGAAAGCTGTTACTGGCGAGGTATGGTGGTCCCTTTCAAGGCCCAGCTGCCTGAGACACTATGCAGTGAATGCCACTGTTTCAATGATTCTGTGCATGTAAAGGCCTGGGAGCAACCAGCCACTCTTTTATAGGTTTATAGGTTATCTGGTTAGACTTTTCTATGTGTCACCTCTATTTTCCAATATAAAGTTTGTGAAACTCTTCATTAATGAAGTTGCATGTGGAAATTTTAAATTAGTCTCTAGGACACACTGAATGTTTGTCCTACCCTTGGCCTTCTTTCCTGTCAACCACAGTGTAGTGATGGTTTAAGCAGAGTATTCAGCCTTTGCTCAGAAACAAGATGTTCACAGAAATTTAAGTCACTTGCTTAAGTGTGGTTCATTTGAAAACTCAAGAAATGAAAATCTAGATGTTTATTTAAGTTAATTAAATAAAATGTGGTTCATAGCCTTTATTTCATGTGGACTATTGAAACAAAAATGATTATTGTACTCAAGAAAAACAAAGTATTACTCATGAATAATCAGTAGCATCTCTTACATTTAGCACTGCCTTCTTTTTCTTGAAATAGAGTTGAATCAAATATATATTTTTGTTTTATTTTGAATGACACTCATACATGTAGAAAGTAAAGTCCATATTCTCTTATTTTCCCCTCCAGGGACCCAGATGGAAGGATGCTCTTAGATATTTTTGATGAAAACCTTCACCCTCTTTCGGTAATCTTGTGTTTCATGATATTGTTTAATTATTTCTCTTTTGCTCCTACTGAGAGGCCAGTCATCTGAAAATATTTCCTTCCCCAGAAATCCGAAGTGCCACCAGATTATGACAAACACAACCCAGAGCAGAAGCAGATTTACCGGTTTGTTCGGACGCTGTTCAGTGCTGCTCAGCTGACAGCTGAATGTGCCATCGTCACCCTGGTGAGTCAGAAGTGGGGTGGGAGCCGGGAATGTCACCAGGCACCCTGGGAAACGACAGTCCCCTAGAAGGCTGTCTATTTTTTTTCTGGGATATAGAGTATGGATCTCCCTAAAGGAGTTGTGAAGTCTATTCCACAGTCCTCACCTAACGTCAGTTGTAAGATCACACTCAAAAACAGTAAATGTTGAACCTTTAAACACTGGAAGGACATTGCTCTAAAGGGGGATAAGAAGCGCCAGGCCCCCCTTATTTAGTGTCCAGGTTTCCTGCTTCCAACTCCCTACAAAGGTTTCAATAGCATTAATAAGGTCCGATGAACACACACATTTCTATATGAATACTGGGGGAAAAAAGGAAAGTATCGCTGCCTTCTTTTTTGTGATTTCTATGTAAATAATGTATCTGTAAGGTATTCAGACACAACATGGAGGTAATCTGCACTTTAAGACTCAGGTAAGGTAAAAATCTATAATCTTGTATTTTTAAAACTTTATGGACTATTTTAGGTCAAATTTCACTTGGGAAGTAGATTTGACAGTGGAACCCATTATCGCTGACCTGTTACATTGTGTGCAACTCCGGGAAGAAGTGAGTGCTGCCTGTGAGTGACTGTCCCAAGAGAGAGCAGAAAGTGGTTGCCCGTGGCTGCTGAGAAGAGGTGATTGCCTCGGGGCCCTTGCCGTGGCCTCCGCACTAAGGCCTGTGCTCTCCCACTCTTGCAGCAGTGCACCGGTCTGCTCACTGGTCCATCCATTTTTCATTCCTTCTCTTGTTGAACTTGCCTTGGCCTTTAATGGGTGAAACAGGCATTCAGGTAATCATTAGGTGATTCAAATGATGATAGATTCTTATGTCATGCTGAGAGGCATGTTTATTGCTCAGCTTTATTCCCCAGCTTACAAAAACATACAACAGGATTGAAATTCTGTGTAGAGAAGTTGGGAAAAAGAAAGAATCATGGATGAGATTAGTATGGAAGTTCACGCCCTGAAGGAAGATGTATTTTGAGTCTTCAGCAGAGGCATGTGGTGGGGATTTTTTTACCTTTAATTCCTAAGAAAAATTGTGACCTGAGTGTGATCTGGTAGTGTTATACTGTTTCCATTTATCAGCATGAAGAGGTTGGTGTCCTGCAGAGGATGCTGACATTTCAATGCCCCATCCCTGCACAGAGGCTGAGATAACATCTGCCTGCCTCCCCCTGTCTCTGGGGCTTACAGGAGGACTGGGCCATTCACGGCTCTGAGGTACTCTTGCAGGGATGCAGACTTGTCAGGATTGTAAGTACTGAGATCTTCATGTCCTATTAAATAAACTGGGGTTTAGATTTGCTTGTATCAGGGTATTGTTACAGCCTAAAGATGAGCAGCTTTGGGGCCCCGCCCACTGGGCCAGCACTGCAGACAGAGTCCCTGGCTGCTGCTACTCCTGTTGACTGTGAGTCGACCTGTATGCTTGTGGGCCCAGGCAGACAGATGCATTGGCTCGGAGTCAGACCCTCCTGTGACAACCCCTCCCATCTCTTGTGTCCCCTAGAATTAGAAGCAGCCATTCAGAACAGGCCTGGTCTAGTGGTGACAGATGCATTCATCTCCACTTTTCTGGGCATTCTCTTGGCATCTTGGCTTCCTGCTTGGCGGTGGGGGTGGGGAGGACAGCAGTGAGGTTTGGCCCCGCTGCCCACAAGGGACCAGACTGCAGCCTGCCTGCACAGGAGAGCTTCCAGGACCCCCAAGCCCCAGGACCTGGTTAACCCAAGGAAGACGTTTCACAGCTTAGTTAACTTTGTTGTAAAAGAGTGGTAGCATCTTAATACCACTAAGCATTTTGCTTTAGCCTTGCAGGACATGCTAGAAGCTCTCCTGCTGATTACTGATATAAAAGAAAGTTTAAAAAGCCAGTGAGGTCATGTAGTCATGAGGTTTTTAAAGAAATTTTTAAAATTCCTGTAAAGTGACCTGTAGGTCACTTCCTGCTTTGCTTTTCTCCAGGGTGCTCATCCCAGTTACCATTTTTGAGGTTTCACTCATTTTTCTTTTCTGTAATATGAGCTCCACAATTAAGTTCTTTATTTTTTTATCTACTTGTCTTTTTTGTTCACTGTAATCTGGCCTGCATTTGGTCACAGCCTGGTACATAATAAGTGTTCAATAAATAGTTATTTAATAACTATCTACTGGCTGAAGTGAATGAAGGGGGCTGATGTGCCTCCCACTTTGCCTGAAACAGAAACATTCAGTAGCTATTTGCCATAGGCTCTCTGGGAGGGTGGCAGAATCTAGCTTTGGGGACCTTGCTCAGCCAAGCCCCTGACTGAATGTTGCCTGCAAAGTTGCTCGGTGGCAGGCGGGGAGCGAGGGAGTAGGGAGGGGTGGAGAGGAGTCGGGCCTGAAGGAAAGGGGAGTGGAGAAGTGGAGATGACAAAATGAGGACTAATCAAACAAGAGGAGTTGTATTACTTGGGTGTTAATTCCTTATTTTGTCATAGTTTATTGAGATAACGCTTTATATCCCATAAAGTCACCCATTTAAAGTGAGCCTTTTTGTGGTTTTAGTATATAGTGCAACCATCCCCAAAACCACTTGTAGGCTGTTTCCATCACTCCAGAAAGAAAGAAACCCCTTACCTTTCAGCAGCCACTTCCCACCCCAAACCCCACCCTAGGCAACCACAAATCTTTATTCTCTGAAATCTGTTTTCTCTCTGTGTTTCAGATAAATGGATTAATATAATATGTCGTATTTGTGACTGCCTTCTGTTCACTTACTGTAATGTTTTCGAAGTTCATCTATGTTGTAACATGTAATGTGTATTTCACTCTTTTTTTATTGCCCAACAATAGTCCATTGTATGGCTAGGCCACATTTTGTTTATCCATCAGTTTATGGACATTTGAGTTCTTTCTGCTTTTTAGCTACTACAAATAAGGCTGCTTTGAACATTGTGTACACATCTTTGGGCATATATTTTCGTTTCTCTTGGTGTATACCTGGGAGGGGATTTGTTGGGTTGTGTGGTAACTCTGTGGTTAACTTCTTGAGGAACAGCCTGTTTGCCAGCGTGGCTGTACCATTTCACATTTCCATTGGCAATCTTTTGAGGCTTCTAAGTTTCTCCACATCACAACTTTGTCAATACTTGTTATTGTCTGTGTTTTTTATTGTAGCCATTCTAGTGGGTGTGAAGTGTTATCTCATTGTATTTTTGATTTGCATTTGCCTAATGATTAGTGGTGTTGAGCATCATTTCATGTGTTTATTGACCATCTATGTATCTTCGTTGTAGAAATGTCTATTCAAGTTCTTTGCCCTTTAAATAGGGTTGTCTTTTTTATTGTTGTATTGTAAGGGTTCTTTATATGTTCTGGGTACAAGTCTGTGTTGAATATATGATTCACAAGTATTTTCTCCTAGTCTCTGTTGTTTCACTTTCTTTAATGGCATCATTGGCAAAATAGGTTTTCATTTTCATGAAGCCCAATATATTTTTTCTTTTATCAATTATGCTTTTGGTGTTATAGCTAAGACACCACTGAATAACTCAAGGTCATGTGATTTATTCTTATGCTTTCGTTTAGTAGTTACATAATTTTAGCTCTTACATTTAGGTCTGTGACCCATTTTGAGCTAATATTTGTGAGGTAGGGGTCCAAATGTATTCTCCTGCATGGGTATATCTGGTTGTCCCAGCCCCATAGGTATGACTCCCCCAAATTTGTTCTTCTCTTTCAAGATTATTTTGGCTGTTATGTGACCCTTGCAATGAATTTTAAAATTAGCTTGTTAGTTTCCGCAAAACAAAGAAACAAAGCCCGCTGGGATTTTGCTGGTGGTCAGGCACTGAGTGTGTAGATTAGTTTGGTGAGTACTGTGCTCTTAACAATACCAAGTTTTCCAGTCCATGAACGTGTTTTTCTTCAGTTTCTTTCAACAGTTTTTATAGTTTTCAGTTTACAAGTCTTATGCTTCTTTTGTTAATTTTTTCTAGGGTTTTTATTCAGTGTCATACTGTAAGTGACATTATTTTCTTAGTTTCATTTTCAGATTGTTTATGGCTAATGTATAGGAATTGATTTATTTTTATAGATTGATCTTGTGTCCTTCCACATCACTGAACTCATTCTAGTTCTAATAGTTTATTATTAGATTTCTTAAGATTTTTACATATGCAAGGTAATGCTATTTGAAAAAGAGTTTTACTTCTTCCTTTATAATCTGGATGCTTTTTCTGTTTTTCTGGACCTGTTGCCTTGGCTAGAACCTCCAGCACAGGGCAGAATAGAAGTGCTAAGAGCACATCCTCATCTTGTCCTTGATCTTAGGGGAAAGCTTTCAGCCTCTCTCCATTAGTAGGATGGTAGCTGTGGGTGCTTCACAGATGCCGTTTGTCAAATTGAGGAGGTTCTCAAGTTCTCTTCTGGTCCTAATTTGTGGAAGGGTTTTCTTTTTTATCTTGAAAGAGTATTGGATTCTATCAAATGCTTTTTCTACATCCACTGAGATTGATATGTGGTTTTGTCCTTTAGTCTGTTGACATATTAAAGCAGCCTTCCATTCCTGGGATAAATTATCCCATATGGTCATTGCATATAATTAGGTTCATGTATTGCTGGAGTTGATTTGCTAGTATTTTGTTGAGAATTTTTGCATCTGTATTTAAAAGGGATATTGTTCTTTGACTTTCTTGTTGTATCCTTGGTTTTGGGATCAGCATACCAGTGGCCTCATAGAATGCATCGGGGAAGTGTTCCTTCCACTTCAGTTTTTCTTAAGCATTTGGGAAGGATTGGTATTAATTCTTATTTAAATGTTTGTTAGAATTTACTGAAGCCATCTTGGCCAGGACTTTTCTTTGTTGTAAGTCACATTAGCAATTCTATCTCTCTGCTTGTTACAGGTCTGTACCAATTACCCATTTCTTCTTGAGTTTACAGTGTCTTCTTAGGAGTTTGTCTGTCTCCTTTGAGCTGCCCAGTTTGTTGGCATATAGTTGTTCACAGTGTTCCCTTGTGGTTCTTCTTACATCCGTAAAGTCTGTTGTAATGCCCTGTTTTGTTTCTGCTTTTACAAATTCGAGTCTTCTCCCTCTTTTTCTTGGTTGGTGTAGTTATGGTTTGTCAATTTTATCAGTCTTGCAAAGAACCAACTTCTTATTTACTGATTTTTTTGGGTTTTTTAATTCTCTGTTTCACTTATGTTCACTCTAATCTTTTTTAATTCCTTCCTTCTGCTTGATTTACATTCAGTTTGCTTTTCTTTTTCTTCTAGTTGCTTAATGTAGAAGGTTAGGTATTGATTTGAGATCCTCCTTCTTTAATACGGGTGTTTATAGTAATAAGTCTTCCTCTAAGCTTGAGCAGCACTGTGTAAGTCTTGGTATGTTACAAGTCTTGGCAGAAAGTGTTTCTCATTTTCATAGATTTAAAAAAAAAATAAACCTTTTATTTTAGATTTACAGAAAAATTGTGAGGATAGTAGAGTTCCCATATCCTGACACACAGTATATTACCAACATCTGTAGCAATAGATTATGTGCTATAATAACATCTATGATATTTTTATTAACACATTAGTATGATCTATTTCTTATTACTAATGAATATTGATGCATCATCACTCACTGAGGCTCGCGTGCCATCCGGATTCCTCAGTTCTGGCCGTCATCCCTTTTTCCTCATGCACAATGCACAGTTGTCAAGGCTCCTTAGGCTCCTGTTGGCTCTGACAGTTTCTGAAACTTTTTTTTAACAGTGATAAAATATGCTTTTATTTACTTTGTTGAGTCAGAGGGTTGTAAAAAAATTATTGCTAATGTAGATATCAGGTGTTTCTGAGACTTTTTATTGATGATTTTGATAGTTGTGAGGAGTGCTGGGAGGTGTTTTGTAACCTGTCGCTCACATGGGATTTGTCTGCTGTTTTTCTCATGGTTAGCCTGGAATGTGTGTTTGGGGAGGAAAACCACTGAGTTGAAGCTCCATTTTCAACCATTCATGTCAAAGGTGCATACTATTGTCACAACTCATCCCTCCTGGCAGCCTCCTCAGCTGCCTGGCTGGGGCTCATCCACAGTAGAGTCAGCCTTTCTCCTGCTGTTCGTGCCATGCTCATCAGAAGGGACCCTGCACAGCCTGCACTCATGAGTGGGGAGCTGGGCTCCTTCTCCTTGGGTGGTGTGTTGTAACTAAGGAGAGTACTCGTTGTATCAGTGTATTAGGAATACCAAGTGTATCTATATGCGTTGGGTCCCAGGATGGGTGGCCTGGGTAAGGTCCAGCCATTGTCACTCAGCCCCTGCATGGCAGCCCCAGAAGTGCCTCAGGGCCTGATACTCTGACGATGAAATGGGCTGTGCAATCTGTCCATTCCGACCCTGAAGACTCCCTTTATGAGTCATTTTAATAGTTTCAAAGGAAGTCAAAAGCTGATATTCAAATGGTATCTATTCAGTGATGAATCCAAATATCTCATTCATGTGCTCCTCCAATTGCCGGGAAATAGGAGGTGGAGGTGAAGTCACTAACTGGTTGGACTCTGGGCAGTAGAGAGTCTAAGATTAGCTGATTAGCATTATTCTTTAAACTTTGGTTGAAATAATTTCAGCATCATTGGAATTATGATTCCATGGCTTGCATTTTACACCTCCCCCATGCTTTGAACAGTTTTATAATTTTCAAGCAAGCTTTGTAACTGTAACTGCTCAGTAACCTGGATTCCTAGAGACTTCTTAGGGTAGCCCTTCTCATAACCCTTCTCATAAATTTAAATCTGAAAATTTAATTGAGCAAGAGTGTCCTGTTAACAGTGGTCTAGGGATACTGTTTAGAAACAATCAATTATATATTATTTTACTTGGCAGAGAATTAAAATACCCAAGTGGGAGTTTACTGAAGAAATTGCAGCTGATCCTTGAATATAGCTTTACTGGCAAGTTCTGCTAAACTACATCTGTTAAGTGGGGCTTATTATGAACGCCTTATCTCCCAACGTAACAGCTGCCTTCCCTTGGCAATGGAGCCTGTTGGGGTACCTAATTCCTTTTGTTAGCCCTGGTGGGGTATCAGACCTGATGGATGCCTGTTAGTTTTTTCAAACATTCAGTATTATCTTAAGAATCATGTGTAAAGTAAGGAAGTAAGAAAACTGAGTTGCCACCTTTTTGCACCAAGCCAGTGAGGATCTCTTTCAGTGGGGGACACCTTTTTGCTAGCCAGCTTGTCGTATATTTAAAGGACTGGAGTCCTAGGGGTCTTGGTGAAGATTACTTCACTCCTTTTTCTGTTGTTTTAAAACTCTGGAAGTAGGTCCAGTTTTCTATTCTTAGCCAGATTTATTATCTATTTTCTGCTTCTCTGCTGGTGGAGAATGAGAAGTCATTGTCAGCCTTTGTAAAATATGCAGCTCTGAGATCCCCAGGACAGTGTCCAGCTGAAATACCTGAAGGATGAGTCTTCACACAAATAAAAATCATGGTGTAAAACATTAGCTTACTCTTTCTGCTCACGTCATGTAATAAATGCCATTAAAAACCAAAATCTTCAGAAGTTGAAGATTATTGATCTCTATTTGGTGATTTTTTTTCACCAGTGGTTGTCCCAACCAAATGCTGTTACTATTCAGAAACTCTCACAAAGGCCCATGTGGTGCATTTGAATGTCCTTCTTCATGACTTCCTGAGGCTTGTTTGAAGGTCCTCCCGACTTCCTGGCACAGCTTGAGCTCTGCCCTCCTGTGCTACAGCTGTCTCCGGGAGACTTCGTTGTTCATCAGGGCCCCTGCCTCCAAGGCAGGGACTGGGTGTCATCCTGAAACACACACTATCTGTGTAAATGCAGTTCTCTTTTCTGAATGCCATGATCTGCTCATTTGATTAGCTAAGTCCTTTACACTGGAAACCTGCCCCCCATAGCTGCCTTCAGAGCTAGAGCCCCTGTGCCTTCTGCAAGATGATGTGTCCATTGAACAAGCATGTGGGCCTGCCCTGCCCAGCACCGTGCTAGATCCTGGGCACCAGGAGCATGAGATGCCCACTGTCCTTGTCTTCATGGAACTTAGGCTTACTGGGGGAGAGACCAACAGAAGGCACCTACATGATACTGAGATAGAGGCAGCAATGGGGCAGGTGGAGGGTTACCCCGACCAACCCCTCTGGGGGGAAGGCAAGGTAGACTTGCCCTGTAATGGTTTTCTGTTTCATTACTTTTCAGGAAACTTAGGGCTTCTTGTCATAGTTTTATTGGTTATTTTTGTCTTTGCAATTTGAAGTATCTTAGTAATTTCTTCTCATGATCTTAACTTTTTCTTTTACTACAGTGACCCTGATCTGTGCTAGGGAATACCTGGTATCCAGGGTTAGCCATAGAATGCAGGCTTTTTGGATTTCAAAAATAGTTTTTTCATTAATAAAACAATGAAAACAACAATAACCTTTCTAAGCAAAAGAGCCATTTATTCATCTGTTTACTCAGTCAGCAAACAGTGAGCTCCAACCCCCTATCTTGGCAAAGCTCTGTTTCCATGGAAGAGGCTGACGAGGTCCTGCCCCCTCTCCGAACTTTCCTGGATGTTCACCATTGTACCCTGTTAACAGATAACCAGCTGGTACACACTGGCAAAGGAAGCCAGAAGAAAGAATCTGCTGCTTTGGGGAAGCACATGACTCTCCTCTGCCAGGGCTTAGGGATCAAGGGAACAATGGGAGGCTTGGGAGCAGCTGCTAGCTGGTGGTCTGCCTTTTCTTGACCTGCCGAGAGTATGCTTCCATTAAGGATATTTCTCCTCCCTGCTTCCCTGCCCTCCCTGTTCTCCCTTCTAAATACCTCCACCCTGCTGCGTCCCCTGCCCCCTCCACCTGCATAGCCCCTGTCTGAAGCGTCCTTGCTGCTCTAATTTCACTTGTGAAAGAGACCACCTCTCTTTCCTTCTCATATGCCCTGTCCACACTGGAAGCTGAATTCCAGCATGTATTAGGCACTTAGCTTTGCCGTGGAGGTTCTTCTCCAAACTATTACAAGACTTAAGGGCAGAACATAGCAGACTTTATTTATCCCTTTTCTTTGCTGCCCCTTCATCCATCTCCAGATGTTAAAACAGGAGGGACTCCCAAGGCTTCAGCCTGGCCTCTCTTTCTCTCTCTGAGCCCTTCCCCAGGTCATCCAGACTCATGGCCATGGCCAATTCTGTTTGCATGTCACACACTCAAATTTTCTATCTCACTGCTGCTTCCCTTGAGCTCAGATCTGCACGTGCACAACTTATGTAGCATCCTGCGGGATGTCTCAGACATGAAGTGTCCAGAGGCAGACTCATAATTGTCTTTCTCCTTGGTGCGCTCCGTCTTTAAGGGCCTCACCCACCCAGCTGCACAAGCTGGAAGCCACAGGCCTCCCCTGCAGCCTGCAGCCCACCTGCGCATTCTTCCTGGGGTTACTGCGATCTCTGGAGTATGACTGCTGGTCTCCACTGCCATGTCCCTGGTTTAAACACCCGTCCTCTCCTGGGGCTGCTTTGCCAACCCCTTGTCCTTTCCTGTTGGCTGTGCCCCTCCCAGCCCAGTTCCCAAGGTGCCGCCTGCCCACCTGTGTCTGCCGAGATGAGTGTGGTGCCTGGCATGCAGTGAGCATTCGGTATCTATTCTTTGGAAAACTTTAAGGAGAATGGCTATTATGTCTTTTCTATCTGTCTGATAAAATTCAGTGGTGAATCCATCTGCCTAGGGCTTTAGTTCTTGGGTAGTTTTTTGATTACCGCTTCAATTTCATTGCTGGTAATTGGTCTGTTTAGATTTTCTGTTTCTTCCTTGGTCAGTCTTGGAAGGTTGTATTTTTCTAGGAAGTTGTCCATTTCTTCTAGGTTTTCCAGCTTGTTAGCATATAGATTTTCATAGTATTCTCTAATAATTCTTTGTATTTTTGTGGTGTCCATTGTGATTTTTCTTTTCTCATTTCTGATTCTGTTGATGTGTGTAGATTCTCTTTTTCTCTTAATAAGTCTGGCTAGGGGCTTATCTATTTTGTTTATTTTCTCAAAGAACCAGCTCTTGGTTTCATTGATTTTTTTCTATTGTTTTATTCTCTATTTTATTTATTTCTTCTCTGATCTTTATTATGTCCCTCCTTCTACTGATTTTGGGCCTCATTTGTTCTTCTTTTTCCAGTGTCAGTAACGGTGACTTTAGACTATTCATTTGAGATTGTTCTTCCCTCTTCAAATAGGCTTCGATTGCTATATACTTTCCTCTTAGAACTGCCTTTGCTGTGTTGCACAGAAGTTGGGGCTTTCTGTTGTTGTTGTCATTTGTCTCCATATATTGCTTGATCTCTATTTTAATTTGGTCATTGATCCATTGATTATTTAGAAGCTAGAAGCATGTTGTTTAGCCTCCATGTGTTTGTGAGCCTTTTTGTTTTCTTTGTACAATTTATTTCTAATTTTATACCTTTGTGGTCTGAGAAGTTGGTTGGTAGGATTTCAATCTTTTTGAATTTGCTGAGGCTCTTTCTGTGGCCTAGTATGTGGTCAATTCTGGAAAATGTTCCATGTGCACTTGAGAAGAATGTGTACCCTGCTTTTGAGTGTAGAGTTCTATAGATGTCTATTAGGTCCATCTGTTCTAGTGTGTTGTTCAGTGCTTCTGTGTCCTTACTTATTTTCTGTCTGGTGGATCTGTCCTTTGGAGTGAGTGGTGTGTTGAAGTCTCCTAGAATGAATGCATTGCATTCTATTTCTTCCTTTAGTTCTGTTAGTATTAGTTTCACATATGCCGGTGCTCCTGTATTGGGTGCCTATCTATTTATAATGGTTATATCCTCTTGTTGAACTGACCCTTTTATCATTTTGTAATGTCCTTCTTTATCTCTTGTTACTTTCTTTGTTTTGAAGTCTATTTTGTCTGATACAGGTACTGCATCACATGCTTTTTTCTCCCTATTGTTTGCATGAAGTATCTTTCTCCATCCCTTGACTTTTAGTCTGTGCATGTCTTTGGGTTTGAGGTGCATCTCTTGTAAGCAGCATATAGATGGGTCTTGCTTTTTTATGCATTCTGTTACTCTGTGTCTTTTGATTGGTGCATTCAGTCCATTTACATTTAGGATGATTATTGAAAGATATGTACTTATTGCCATTGCAGGCTTTAGGTTCATGGTTACCAAAGGTTCAAGGGTAGCTTTTTCACTATCTAACCGTCTAACTTAACTCACTTATTAAGCTATTATAAACACAGTGTGATGATTCTTTATTCCTCTCCATTCTTATTACTCCTCCTCCATTCTTTATATGTTAGGTGTTTTATTCTGTACTCTTTTGTGTTTCCTTTGACTGCTTTTGTGAATATTTGATTTTATTTTTTGCCTTTAGTTAGTATTTGGTTGGTCTGCTTTCTTTGCTGTGATTTTATTTTCTCTGGTGACATCTTTTTAGCCTTAGGAGTGCTCCCATCTGGAGCAGTCCCTTAAAAATATCCTGTAGAGGTGGTTTGTGGGAGGCTGATTCCCTCAACTTTTGCTTGTCTGGGAATTGTTTAATCCCTTCTTCATATTTAAATGATAATCATGCTGGATACAGTATTCTTGGTTCAAGGCCCTTCTGTTTCATTGCATTAAATATATCATGCCATTCTCTTCTGGCCTGTAAGGTTTCTGTTGAAATGTCTGATGATAGCCTGATGGGTTTTCCTTTGTAGGTGATCTTTTTTCTCTTTCTGGCTGCCTTTAATACTCTGTCCTTGTCTTTGATCTTTGCCATTTTAATTATTATGTGTCTTGGTGTTGTCCTCCTTGGGTCTCTTGTGTTGGGAGATCTGTGGGCTTCCATGGTCTGAGAGACTATTTCCTCCCCCAGTTTGGGGAAGTTTCCAGCAATTATTTCTTCAAAGACATTTTCTATCCCTTTTTCTCTCTCTTCTTCTGGTACCCCTATAATGTGAATATTGTTCCATTTGGATTGGTCACACAGTTCTCCTAATATTCTTTCATTCCTTCATTCCTGGAGACCCTTTTGTCTCTTTATGCCTCAGCTTCTCTGTATTCCTGTTCTCTGATTTCTATTTCATTAACAGTCTCTTGCACCTCATCCAGTCTGCTCTTAAGTCCTTCCAGAGATTGTTTCATTTCTGTAATCTCCCTCCTGACTTTAACCCTTAGCTGTTGCACATTTCTTTGTAGGTGTTTGATATGACCTTTATTTTGAATTTCTTTTTCAGGAACATTAATTATATCTATCTCCCCAGGCCCTCTCTTGGGGGTTCTCTGGGTGATTCTCTACTGGACCAAATTCTTCTGCCTTTTCATGGCGATAGAGGTAGTCGTAGGCAGGTAGCGCGTGTGTCAGCTGGGAGAACAAAGTCCCTTCCTGCTTGCTGGTTGTCTTGCCCTTCTCCTCTGCCTGGGTCAGTTACCTGCACACTGGGAGCAGCCTCCGGGTTAATCCCCTGAGCTGATGTGGGTGGGGCCACCCTTGGGGCAGCTGAGAGCCCTGTGTGGAGTGGCAGGTGCGCCGGGTGTGCTCTCCTCTGAGAATGGCTCCCCCTCGCACCTTGCTCTGGCTTCCTCTGTCTGCGCCAGGCAGCTGCGCACTGGCGGCAGCCTCTGGGCTGGCCCGGGCAGGTGTGTGCCAGGAAGAGACTCTAGGCGGTTGTTGCAGGCAGGGCCGCTTTCTGGCCACTCCGCTGTGGCGTGGCAGTGTTGGCTGGGGGTAATGAATGGCAGGCTGCTCATTGCCGTGAGGGGCTTCAGAGCTGCTTTGCCACCCAGGGGGTTAGGGCGCTTGAAGGTTTTCAGTATTCCCTGGGTTGAGAGTGCCAGGACAATTCCATGCGCTGTGAGGCCCCTGTCACTTTAAGACTTTCAAAAAGCACCCGCCTTTCTTTTGTCCCAGGGGAGCTGGCTGTGGGGACCCACCTGCTTGCAGTCTCAGTCTCAGATTTTACCTTTCCATCTCTCTAATATCCAGTACACCATGCAATGTTTGCACTCCCAGTGCAGATGACTAGGGCTGGTTATTTAGCAGTCCTGGGCTCCCTCTCCCTCCCCGCTCCGACTCCTCTCCTCCCGCTGGGAGCTGGGGTTGGGGGAGTGCTCGGGTCCTGCAGGGTTGTGGCTCCGTAACTTACCCCCTTTGTAAGGTGCTGAGTTCTTGCGGATGTAGATGTAGCCTGGCTCTTGTACTGTGTCTTCTGGTCTCTCTGTTAGGCGTAGTTGTATTTGTTGTATTTTCAAAAATATGTATGGTTTTGGGAGGAGATTTCTGCTGCCCTACTCATGCTGCCATCTTGGCTTCTCTGCACTTGGTATCGAGACGGCGAATGTGGACTGAGTTCACCTCTCAGTTACCTGTTCTCATCTGTGGTCTGTTGTATGACTATCAGTCGACTTCTGGCATTATACTGTACTTCTGTTCTTCTACCAACGGTAAAATTTCACAATATTTAAGACTTTACAGGTAATGTAAAGTATGACTGATTCTAATACTGTACAGATTTCATCTGTTTTAGAAAAGTAAGCTCTTAAAAAATCATGGATGATTGTTTCTTCCTGCAGTGATTCCACTTTGTAAATGTATTTGATAAGCTGTAGAAATGATAATTCCATGGTTCAGAGACTATAAAACATACTGACAATCAGAGTTTTACTACGGGAAATTTTAAAAGCATTCTTACCTTGTTACCCAACTTAGGAGGTGGGCTTTGTGGGTATTTCTGATGTCTATCTTCAAACGAAATTATGACAATTTATAAGTCCTATGTTTTTGGTTTCACTTTCAACTTGAGCTGAAATTACTTTATTTAAAAATGAGTTTATCAAATCAAAACCACAGTTGAGATACCACTCTTCAACCCCACTAGGGTGACTATTTTGAAAACAAAAACAAAATAACAAGTGATGGAAAGGATGTGAAAAAATCCAAATTCATGTGTGTGGCTGGTCGGAATGTAAGTGATACAGCCACTGCAGAAAAATAATATGATGGTTCCTCAAAAACATTTAAAGAATTACCATGTGATCCAGCTATTCTGCTTGTGGATGCATGCCCAAGAAAATGTAAAGGGGGGAATTGAATAGATATGTATATACCAGTGTTCCCAGCAGCATTATTCACAGTTGCTAAAAGGAGTAAACCACTCAAATGTCCATTTATGGATGAATGGATAAACATAATGTACAGACAGTGGATTTAATCAGCGTTTGAAAAGGAAGGAAGCTTGCGACATGCTACAACTTGGTTAAATCTTGAGGACATCATGCTCAGTGAAATAAGCCAGTCACTAAATGGCAGATGCCGCATGAATCCCCCTGTGTGAGGTCCCTGGTGTGATCAGATCATGGAGACAGAGTGGAGTGGTGGTTGCCAGGCATTGGGAAAAGGGGGATGGGGAGTTGTTTAGTAGATGCAGAGATTCGTTTGGGGATGATGAAAAACCTGGAAACAGATGTGATGTTTCACAATAGTGTGAACGTACTTAATGCCACAGAGCTGTACACTGATACATGATTAGATGGTAAATTTTAATTAGGTATATTTTGCCACAATAAAAAAAATAGGTTTCTCAACACTGTATGTAAATCTAGTTACCTCAAAATAAAAAGTTTCATTAAAAAAATGACAGAAGAAAATAGGTTTATCCCTTTCACATTCTTTGGTCTCTTTGTTGGAGCTTTTGTTCTTCATAGATTTTGTACTGATGTCACAGTTGATAGAATGAGAGATTAACCTGTGGCTCCTGGAATTTGTTCCTGCCTCAGTCTTTTAAGATCCAGCTACTTCCACACATCCAATTACACAGTGTGCGCCTGTTATATATCAGACCAGCTGAGTCTTTTGACGTTTAAAAATAAGTATGATCCAGTGATTAATCCCTGTTTGAAGGCTCATGGAATGCAGTTAAACAGTGTTAGACTATTTGTGGTAGTTTGTAGGAGAAACAACTCAGGACATTAGCTCTGGCTTTCTCATGTCTTCCAGGTGTACCTTGAAAGACTTCTAACATATGCAGAAATAGATATCTGTCCGGCCAACTGGAAGCGAATTGTTCTTGGGGCGATTTTGCTGGCCTCCAAGGTATGGGACGACCAGGCTGTGTGGAATGTGGATTACTGCCAGATCCTGAAAGACATCACGGTGGAGGACATGTGAGTGTGTTGGGTAGATTCCATGTCCCAAGGGAACTGTAGGGGAAGGAGGCCACACCCCTTTTGCATGGGTGTCTCCTGCAGAATGAATGGATTTGACTGTTGTGAGCTGTACAACAAGGGCACGGTTGTAGATTATCAAGCAAAAACCTGTATTTCTCTGCATTGGAGGTCATTAACAGGTACTGTTAATCCTTTGTGATGTTGTGAAACTGGTTCCAGAGATTCTGATAGGCGAGCATTCCTTTGCCATAGTTAGAAAGGCGTGGGCCAGAGCCAGCACAGTCTGACAGTATGTGGTGGCTTTTATCTGTGCCCCATCTCTGCAGGCTGCTTAAAAGTTAATGCCCCACGCCGGTCTTTTGTGAGCAACAGCCTTCCCAAAAGGCAGAGGTGCTAAATATTGTCTGTTTCTCTTCAGTTGTAGAAAGAAAATGTTCACTGCTTTTGTCATGTTTTGCAAGTTCAGTTGCGTAAAATCAGCATTCTGTCCCTGGGGCCTCATGTGTCTCCACATTTGGCTGTGTGTCCTCTCCAGCTGGTCTCGGAGTCCCCACAGTTCAGTGGATGTGCCATAAACCTGGGAGTCCTGTCCACTCCCATAGCCTCAGGGCAGCCTCAGGATCTCAGCCTATTCAGCCCTCAGATTCAGGAGAGGGTTGTTCACAAGACCTGCGGCCCTGCTGTCTAGAGTCCCTGGGGTCTGGGAATACAGGAAATAGCTTCAGAGCCTCAAAGGAGGTAGGAGCTGCTTTGGAAAACAATCAGAATGAATACTTAGAGTTCCTGATGGTCTGCGGGCACTGTTCTTGCTGAAGTTTTCTCATAGTGTGTGTTTGGCTTCCTTGAGGAAGCTTCAGGCTAGTGGACATTCCCATTGGTGTCCCAATCCATATCCACCTCCTTGGCCCCGTAATCTGGGGGCGTAGGTTCTTCACTGCCTGTGTCTACCACCCCTGGGGGGTCACGTGGCTGCTCTGGGTCTGGGTTCCTCACCAGCCCAGGCCCTCCCTGCCCCATGCTTGTGGGACACTTTGAAGTATATGCTTGTTTGTGTTCTTAGGTCTTTGCTTGCAGAGCCAGTTCCTGCTGCAGACCTATAAAACTCCTTCCAGGGTCTGTGATTCTTCATCATCAAAAGTAAGGAAAGCATAAATACATCTTTGATAATAAGGAAAATTAAATTCTTGATTCTGTTTCAGGGTGAAACAGCCCAAAAAATAATTGTCATGCAGACAGACATACAGGAGATGACCATTTGGGTGCAAGGTGGGGAGCACTGCTAACATATTCCCTGTATTGGTTTGTTCTCCCATCAGCACTTTTGTCTCATTTGAACTGGGACTGCATGGTATGGGAATGACATCATGGCTGCCCTTTTGTGTTTACGTAAAATAAAGTAGATGATGCGTGTGTAGGGGAGGAAAAGTTTTTCCCTCTTCCCTTTTAGGTTCTTTGGTCTAGTAATTAAATTGACATAAGGCAGGAGATTTACAGGAGTGATAGGAGAAAAACAAATACAGTTTCATATAGACAGGAGCCCCATAAAAACATGAGACTCAAAAGGAATGGGATAGGGGCTGTGACTTCCAAGGGAAGGAGGGCAATACACAGGATGATAGGAATAATGATGTTCGCCCTGCCTGCGGGCTGTGCCCCTCAGGATACTGGACTGAATCTCAGTAAGGTTGGGTGAGCAGCCTGCTTCCCCCTGCAGATCGACAAGTGGGAGAGAAGGAGCCAGAGGAGGCCCTCACATCATGAGATGTGTTCTTGGCAAGTCTATTTTAAGAGAGAGAAACAAGAGCTACAGATCCAGGAATCCATCCCTAATGTTGGTGTGTGTGTGCCTGGGCATGCTTAGCGAAGGCCTGTGTGCTGTAAGGAAGTAGACCCCCAGGATGAAGACCAGCGCCCCCTGAGCCTGTGCTGGAGACCAGAGTTCCCAGCTGAGCCACGTCCCTTGAGTTAAAGCCCTGACCCCCAGCACCTTGAAATATGACTGTGTTTATAGATAAGGTCTTTAAAGAGGTAATTAAGTTAACTTGGGGTCATTAGGGTAGGTCCTGATCCCGGTGACAGGCCAGGCAGAGTGACCACTGGGGGCAGACACAGGAGGGTGTCTGCGTGCCCGGGGGACTGCTGTCCCTGATCGTTGGCTTCCAGCCACCAGAACCGAGAGCTGCCTGGTGGGTGGTGACGATCACAGCAGCTGGAAGTGGGGCAGCTCTAATACATGTTAAAGGGGCAGAAGGGACTTTGGAGCTGATCATGGGTAGAGACTGGAAGAGTTTTGAGGTACATGTGAAAAAACCCTAGAGTGCTTGGAAGAGATTGTTGGTAGAAATATGGTTGTTAAGGCCGTTCTGGGGAGGGCTCAGCAAGAAGAGAGCTTTAGAGCAAGCCTCTCTCCTAGATAATGCACACATCATCGCAAACACAGCGTGGCTGGAATGTGAAAGTTCATGGTGCTCCTGAAGGGAGGTGTCTGACAGGAACATCTGTGGAAGGGAACTTGGCTAGGTTTGTCCAGGACCATTCTGGTGATGAACTTCAATTAGCTGAGGAGATTTCCAAGCAGAGAGTTGAAGGTGCTGCCTGGTTTCTCCTTGCTGCTCATGGTACCGTGTAAGAGGGATCAGACACTAAAGATTTGGAGAATCTCAAATTTACCAAGCTCAGCCTGTGTCCGTTGCAAAAGATGAGGAGGTGTGGTCTGGAGAGGACCCTGGGGTGAGGCCAGACAGTTGGCAGGGCTGCCACAGTGGGCTGCATGATGGACCATGGGCCACAGAAGATCATTCCCAAGTTCGAAATCCTATGGAGCCTGTCCCACTGGGTTTTGGACTTAACCTGAGCCTGTGGCCTCTGTGTTTCCTGACCGCACCCTTTTATAGTAGTATGTCCATCCCTGTCCCTCTGCTGTAGTTTGGTTTCACAGGTTCACAGTGGAGAGGAATTTGCCTCAGGATAAGTCATAGAGAAATTCTGTACCCGTCAAAAAACATCTCCCCTTTTCCCCACACCACCAGCCCATGGCAGCCATCACTCTGCTTTGTCTCTATGATTTGACGTCTGTGGGTAGTTCATGTAAGTGGGGTCATGTAGTATGTGTGACTGGCTTATTGCACTTAGCATAATGTCCTCAAGGTTTATCCATCTTGTATACTGTTGTCAGCTGATATTTCCTTCCTTTTTAAGGCTGAAAATACTCATTTTGTGTATCTGCCACATCCATCCATCAGTAGACATTTGGGTTGCTTTTCTGTTGGCTGTTGTGAATAATGGTTCTGTGAACATGGGTGTACAAATGCATTTTTGAGTCCCTGCTTTCTTTTGGGTCTATATCCAAAAGCAGAATTGCTCATCTAGTGGCTGGCTTTTAAAGTGAACACACTTTTCTAGAAAAGCAGGCAGATTATTAGATGATGAAAACAACTCTCTTTACTCCATTTTCAGAGGCCCTTTTGCAAGTTGCCAAATTGCACCAAGTCAGTTGGATTTCTTTACAGTGTTGATCTAATGTAGCAAATATTTCCAAAATGTATTTTTTGTTTATTGATCCGAATTTACTTCTTGTAAAGTTTTACATCATAACTATTTCCTCATAATTAATCCAGTTGAAGGCAGTAAATCATCAAGCCATTTCTTTGCATTGCTGTTCATATTCTAATGATTTACCACATCACAAGCTGTCAGATGCCCCTTTAAAATGGACTGCTGTAGTTTGGGAATTAAAATTTTGGCAATTTAATTTTCTATAACTGGCCTTGGTTTGAAAACACAGCAGCGCTAAAATCCGTTTCCCTCAGAGCTTAAACAGAAACATTCAAGAAAAGCCTGGAAAAAGGTTCTTTTTTCCAAGGACCCCTGGAAAAATGCCACCTTGTTGAGAAGCAAATTCCTCTTGACTTTAATCAGAGTGTACATTCTCAGCAAGAGTCACTAGAGCCCATATGCCACTTGTGGCAGGTTGGCGGACTTTGTGCTGTCTTATAAAACGAGGTTCTCAGCATTGGGAGAGTAAGACCTGCAGTGACACACTTTGGCCACCAGCTGGCAGTCTCCCACAGGCAGCTTCCAGCTCACCCCAGAGAGCGCCTTCCCGCCCATTGGTCTTGGCACTTCGGTAGGTATCCTTGACATTCATTATTTGTATTTGTATTTATTACTTGTATTATTTATGTATTTCATTACGTTTACCTGGATTCCAGTATTCCACAGGATGAATGCTTATTAAGTCTCAAAGCAGGTATAAGTAAAAGTTATTCAAAGTCATTGTTTCTGAACGAGGTGGCATTTTCCCAGGGTTTTGTGGATAAAAGAACAACCTTTCTTCAGGCTTTTCTTGAACGTTTCCGTTTAAGCTCTGAGGGAAATAGGGCTTTTAGAGTTGCTGTGTTTTCAAGCTAAGGTGAGTTTTAGAAAATAAAAATAATCCCCCAAAGTTAAAAAAGTAATTTAAAAATATAAATTAAAGTCAAATAAGTCAAAGTAATTTAACTTCCTTAAGGAAGTAAAGTGTAGCACAGTGTGTACTTTTGAAGCTTAGCTCCTTTCACTAGGCCATGTGGGAAGATCATGCCTGTTAGGCAGCATCTCCCTATGGCTTCCTGCTTTTTCCCACCAAAGCACTCAATAGCAACTTGTTCAGTTCTTCTCTCTCTCTCTCTCTCTCTCTCTCTCTCTCTCTCTCTCTCTCTCTCTCTCTCTCTTTTTAACAAATTAAATAGAAAATACTAGAAATAAAGTTTCAAGGAGGATTTGAATTTCAAAAAGCTTTCAAGAAAGTTTCAAGCCTAAAGAGTATTGAATTCGTTTAAGATGGAGGAAGGAAAGAGAGATTATTTGTAGACATTTGAAAGATCATGGTGGGCTAGACAAGAGGCACCTAGGTATGGAAGGAGGTCACAAGCTGTTGCACAACCAACCCTTCATCCCCATGACCTTACCAGGGCCTGGGCTTGTCCTTGCTCCTACAGTTTATAGAGTGATTTTTGTAATGAGCTAACCTGCTGTGTTGTGTTCTTAGTGTGTAGCTCTGAGAGGGTGATGGAGAAGGCACATGTGTGCCCACAAGAGTGTGAGTGCTCAGCTCAGGTCTCGGGTAGGACAGTACCTGACAGAGGACCAGCAGAGCCCCAGCTTGCCGTGGTTTCTTAGTTATCATCTGCCCACTGGTTTCCCTCTCTGGAGCCACCCACCCTTGCCCCCATCTCAGTCCCACAAGCCAAGTCACAGTCCTCAGCCTCTGATGGCTTAGTGAGCATCACCAGAGGCAGACTGGGACTTGGCACCGTGGGGACAGGCTGGTGGTGCCATTGTAGTTGGAGGCCAGGAAAAGTCAGATGCCCGCAAACAGACCCAGACCTCGGAGGCTCTGTGTTGAGTGGAGTCAGAGGAGGGGGGTTGGGCTGAGAGGGGTGAGGCCTGGCACTCGTGACAGGGCTTGTCAGTCTCCAGCTCCATGCACAGGAAGTTGTGGCAGTGTGTCCTTCTGCAGGGGTGTGGGTGGCTTGGTGAACAGCCCACTGGAGATATCCCACCCACCCAGCCTTGTTCTTCTATGCCACAGTGCCCCTCTTCCCGACTCAGCTCAGCTCTTAACTTCATGAGAAGCCTTCCCTGATCTCTCCATGCTGGGCTGGGTCTGCTCCATTCATAACAGTAATTATTGAGTACCAACTGTATGTTGGGGGGCTGGGGGCATGAGATTAGATGTCATGGTCTCTGGCTATAAGGGGACAAATAGGGCAACTGTGTGACTCAGCAGTGCAGCTGAGCATGACAGAGGGCAGCAGTGGGGGGCTCTGCAGTCTGCTAGGGGTACAGGGTGCTCTCTGGGGAGGCAGCTAAAACTGGTACCCAGCCGGGACCAGTGCTCATAACCAACATGGGAAAGTCCTCAATGAAAAGTTATAAAATTTATTCTGGTTACTCATCATTTGTTTTCATCAGAAAATAAATGGCTTGGCCAGATGGATTTTTTTTTTTATTTTAAGTTATTATTGATATACACTCTTATGAAGGTTTCACATGAAAAAACAATGTGGTTACTACATTTACCCATATTATCAAGTCCCCACCCATACCCCAATGCAGGCACTGTCCACCAGTGTAGTAAGATTTGGCCAGATGAATTTTAACACCTGCATTGGCTCCTAAACTGACAGTCTATGAAGTCGAGTGCTTCTCCCAGCCTTGGCCAGGGCCAGCAGCATCAGCATCCGTGGGCATATGCTAGAAATGCACATTGTCAGGCCTGCCCCGGCCTGCTAAGTCCGAGACCAGGGTGGCCCCGCAGTGTGCCTCCTAGCAAACCCTGCAGGTGATCAGATGCCTGCTTGGGGTTTTCAGTCCTCAGAGCTGGTGAGTGCCCATGCTGAGAGACTGAAGCTAGGATTCACTGCCAATTCCCCCTGTGCCTAGGGAAGCCCCCAGGGCAGTTCTTCCACAGTTTTCTCTCAGGAAAGGGGGAAGGGCTGCTGAGGAAAGGCCTCCTCTAGGTCTGCTGGCCTTCCCTCTGGATGCTGTCTGTAGCCCTCACTAGTCTCCACTTGACAACTCTTGCCTGCTCCATCTGCCCTGCATTTGAGCTGAGCTCATGGTTCATGCTGAGATTGGCAGGTGGAGCCTGCTGTGCGTATGTGAGGTCTCTGTGAACTGACTCCCTGAAGCACTTTTTGGTGATCATCCCAATTAATCAGTCCTCATCCTTCTGGGCACTGGATCACTTGGCTTTTAATACCAGTTTGGTGGTTAAACTGCAACTGTGGTGTCCAACCAGGCAGTTAATTAGATGGTTTTCTCCCTGGAGGATGCAGTTTTCTGGAGTCTGGTCCCCTGCAGCGTGCCTTGGTGGGACTTGGAGTCTGGGATGGCAGCTAAGTGTGTGCTATTTCTGTCTTTGCAGGAATGAGCTAGAGAGACAGTTTCTTGAATTGCTACAGTTTAACATCAACGTTCCTTCCAGTGTTTATGCCAAGTATTATTTTGATCTTCGTTCTCTGGCAGAAGCAAACAACCTGAGCTTTCCCTTGGAGCCCCTGAGCAGGGAGCGGGCTCACAAGCTTGAGGTATGATGCTCTAGCACATGGGTTTTGGTATTGCGGCAGATGCCTGGGTACATGCACGTGTGTAATCACAGTGACAGTTTCTTCCACTGAAATAAGCATGAGTCACCCTGGATTTATCTGGTCAGTTAATTTAATTGGTTGTAATTTGTACAACATCATATTTTGAATAACTTTCTAATACCAGTTTTTATTTAATATGCACTGATTCTGTTTTTCAAATGAAAGATTTTTTTTTAAGCCTCTTTTTTTCTTAAACCCACAAAAAGGTATTTCCCAGCATACACTTTGTGAGGAAAAAGATCAGAAGATCCAAGAAGGTTTGATCTTCTTTTTATTTTTTCAAAACATTTTCTCTGCAGCCCAGACAGAGCTGGGCCAGCCCCACTGGTCTTGGTCTGGCTTTATGGCCGTCATTGTTGAGCTGTACGGCTTTTGTGTCTCATACTTGTACATACCTCAGCTTCATACGTGCACCGAGCTCTTCGCATCTGACTTCCTGACAGGATGGAAAGTGGTGGGGTGATAAGGATCACTGATGAGACCCTCTCCTCCTGAAAAGGGTGCCAAGGTACCCACTCCACCCCCGGCCCCCCGACTACCATCCTGGTCTCATCCCACAGATCCCTTGACCAAAGCAGTGGATGGCACAGTATTGTTCCAAGCTTGGTGACACCCAGGAGGTCTGTGCTGCCTGCCCCACTGACCATCCCAACTTAAACATCATCCCCTATTCAGAGTCAGGATGGCCAGAGTGGTGGTCTAAAGAGGGCTAATTGCCAAGAACGAAACAAAGTCTAGAGGTGGGGGGGGGGCAGAATATCTTGAAGATATATTCACAAGGTGAAAAAAGCAAAAATTTTAGATGACAATTTAAAAGGTAAATAATATGTTAATAATCCCAAGGAGGAAACTTGGTCAAACTGTGGGAAAGACTGGATGCACTTTACTGGGTTTAAAGTAAAAATCCAGTGAGATTTTCAGAACTCAGTCTCTTTGCTCTAATTAGTATCAGCCCTTAGAATGAAATTGCCATTTGAGCCTCCCAATTCTCAATTTGCTCCCAGGCAAGTATTGCCAGCCCTTCACAAGCACTAGATGGCGCAGTGAGCTGGGCCCCTTGAGGCCGGTCCCAGCCTGTGCTGCAGGCCTGGTGTCCCGTGGTGCTGGGAGGGCTTCGGGGCCCCTGGCAGCCATTTACCCACAGGAGAAGCAGGTGTGAGGGACTCTGAGGAGCATGCCTGGTGGTTCAGGCCAGCCAGTGGTGCACACACGGGCTGGCAGAGCTGGGGCTGGTGCCCACTGTTCACCGGGTCAGGTTCTCTGATCCAAAAGGAGGGCAAGCTCGCCTGCTCCGGGGAAGCGGGAGGAAAGCTGGCCGTCCTGAGGAGACAGACACCGACCCCTCCTCTGGAAAAGCAGTTGACACCCCTTTGAAATAATTTATAAGGAATAGGATTTCATTATTTCCAGACCTAGCATCGCTGTCCGTCCATCGGCTTGCAAACGTGGATAGTGGGGAGGATCAAGGTGTTGCTGTTCCCTGAAGTTGTGCACCTCATGTGTTCAGGTCCTTCCAGTGGCTGCTCTGGGAGGGTGCCTGCACAGCAGAGGAAGCAAGGGCGCCAAGAGCCTCGACGAAGTCTTTTCCACAGTTTAATCAAGTTTCCTTCTTGGGATTATTAACATATTATTTATTTGCCTTTTTGTTAAGCTGGTTCGCTTCTCTGCATGCATGTGGGAGATGTGAGCGAAGCCAGCAGCAGTTCTCACCATGAGATCTAGAATAAGAGACTGTAGCTTCTTTATTATTCTGGCATTACATTCAGACACACTGTTCATGAGCAGAGGAAAAACAGATGGTAGCTTAGGAAGTTTAAACAAGTGAAAATAATTTGCTTTACCAATAAGGGCTTTGATGCCCTTAAACACTGACATTCTTTTCTGTAATTACGCCACCTGTATGACATATACAAAGCATGTTTCAGATGAGGGACTCTCGGTGTGATGGTCCAGCTGCTCACCTCATGGATCCCTCAGTTGGAGGAAGATGTCCTTGACTGCTGATGCTGTCCTTCAGGCTGGGCTCCATGCCTCCGCTGAGTTGTTTTTCTAAAATGCAGTCGTGGGATTGGGAAAGTAAGAGACTCAGCCGCCAGTTCCCTCTGTTTCCAGTACTAGGACCATACCCTGCAAGTCTGTGCCTCCATGATGAGCACCGTGATTGTCTCGTCCATGTCCACTGCACACATAGGCACGTTGCATGCTCAGGCCCCCACCACAGGTGGGCCTTGGAAGCGCATGAGCCTGCCCCTTTACCTTCTGTGATGGACACAGACGGTGAACACCTAAGAGGGTTGGCGAGTACGGTAGAAGGGGAGTGAAGAGGGAGCTGTGGAGTTGGGAGGGGCTCCTGTTGGCTGTGGCCTCCTGTGGATACTTCCATGCTGGGAAGGAGCTGCTGCAGAGCCCCTGGGGGAGGGGCTGGAGCGGCTCCAGCCCCATGGTGGGGAGGCTGGGACAGGGTGGGCCTGGCCCCAGGAAAGGCAGGAGGTCAGAGCTGCAGGGTTGTTGTGGAAATCCCAGCAAAGGCCGGTGGTGATCCCAAGATGTGGGCCTGTTGCTCCTGCCCTGGTGTCACTTGGTGATGGTGTCCTGGAGGATGGAGGCCATGTGTATTCCTAGCAACCAGCACAGGCCCTGGCCTGTTGTGTGAATTACAGAGGGACTATAAGACCTCACATTTGCTCATCATGAGGCCACCCAGCCCCAGGCTATCTGGAGATGGCAGGGTGAGTAAGACTGGGACAGCCATCAGGGTATGAGCCTCAGCTGGACTGACAGCGGCCCTGGGGGGGCTCTGGCTAGGCCCTCGCCCGAGGTGGCTTCCCATTCTCTCCTGAGGAGTCTCACTGTCCTCGTCAACAAAATAAGGGCCATGCTGATTGTCCCTTTGTCCCATAGTTCTCTTTTTAAAAAAATGTTTTTATTTTAAGTCTGTGCCTTTGTCCTCTTCACCCATCCCCCCACTCCCTCCCCTGTGGTGACCACCAGTGTGTTCTGTGTGTCTGGGAGTCTGTCTCTCTTTGTTTGTTCATTTGTTGTGTTTTAGGTTGCACATGTAAGTGAAATCGTACAGTTTTTGTCTTTGACCAGCTACTTAGTATAATACCCTCTAGGTCCATCCATGTGTTTCAAATGGCAGGATTTCTCTTTTTTATGGCTGAGGAGTATGTGCAGCCCATGTATTTGTGCTCCCCTGCCAGCCTTCTTCCTCTGCAATCATCTAGAGTTGACTGGAATGCTTGGTCATCTCTCCAACTTTCTCCCATTAACCTTTGTGGCACTTCCTCAGCCCTCCTCTCTGTGCGTCCAGCACAGAGCTCTGGTGCTTCATACCAGTCCTGCGAGGAGGACAGGGTGTCGTTACCCACTTGGCAGATGAGGATGCTGAGGGCCAGAAGTGGGGCGCATGCCCGCCGCCCCACTCTGAGTGGGGAGCCGGCCTCAAACCTGGGACCAGCTAGCACCAGGCTACACCATCTTAGCAGTTGCGTCACACCTTGAGATGATTTTCTCAGTTGGTCTATAGGCCCTTTGGAAGCGGACTTTTCCTCCCCTTCCTTTGTGATTGGTGTAGACCTGGGCCGTGGGACGTGGGCCCTTGTTGGCTTAGCTCACAAGTGTCCCTGGGGACCAGGACAGTGTGGGCACACAGTGGTAGGTGTCCCAAGAGTGAGTGAAGGGTGCTCCTGAGTCTGCCATGATCTGAACGGTCTCTCTTCTGTCCCCAGGCCATCTCTCGCCTCTGTGAAGACAAGTACAAGGACCTGAGGCGGTCCACGAGGAAGCGGTCAGCAAGTGCTGACAATCTGACTCTGCCGAGGTGGTCCCCAGCCATCATCTCCTAACAACAGGCGTCCCCATGGAGGCCCACCATCCCACACTTTCTCTTTTGGTTTGAGGAAGGGTGGACTTGGGATGGTTTTGTTTTGTTTTTCTTTCCTCTTTGTTTTTAATTCATAGCTTCGTCAGGCTGCCTTGATGACCAGCCCATGCAAGGCTTCTAGAGAAGCGAATCAGTGTTCCAGAAATCCCGTGTCACGCCTTTCGCCATCATCACCAACAGCACTTCCTTCACAGAGGGAAGAAGACTCTCCCCTGGAGGAGGAAATACGGAGAGAGGGAGGGAAACACAGGCCGGATGCAGGGGAGACGTCTGCTGCTGGCGTAGTTAGATGCGTCAGTAGGTGGCAGTTGGGTGCATAAAGACCACAGCTCACCTCTGTCTGGATCAGTATGTTCTGTAAGACTTCTTGCATTCCTTCTAACTGCTTTATTGGGATTTGAGGGATTTTTGTTTGTTTTTATTATCTTTTGGGTTTGGTCCCATGGAGCAGAGAATAGTTTGTACCCACCACGGCCCATCCAAATAAACAGCACTGGTTGTTTCTCTCTGCACTATTCCTGCGAGCTGTCTCCTGAGCTTCTTCCTCACAAGTGGGATGTGTTTGTTCCATTTCTGTACACCTTGTTTTATATTGTTTTTCTCCAACAGTGGCAAAACTGACTTGACCATATACTGAACCAAAAGCCTCCCCGTCCCTCCTGTTCCTCACCCCAAGAAAATTCTAGATCACATGGGTGCTTGTGCCTTCGATTTCCGTGCAGTTGTTTTTTTCCCTCTGATCTGAAATTGTGGTTTTGTTGCGACTTGGTGGGCTGAAGCACAGTTGTGTTGCTGGGTGGAGACGTCCCAGGTGCTGGGTGTGTGCCTCATTTCTCTGTGCCCCCTGCTCAACCAGTTCATCCCTTACTTCCGTGTCTATTGTTGCAAGCAATATTCTTCTCAACTTTTGTATGTTTACTTTAAATCAAAGTTAGTCTATTTGTATACAATTTTTTAAAAACCTAAAATTGAAAAAAAAAAGGCGGGGGTGGGTATTCCAGTGGGAAGATCATTGAAGAGCAAAATGTTACTCTTTACTAAGGTATTTTTCACAGAATGACAGAATAAAAAAACTCAACTTGCGTTTTCATTGTGGGTGCTTAGAGAAGTCACACAAAATTCCAACTGTGAAGGTTTATGCAGTTTATGCTTCATTCATTATGGCGTACCATTTCCTCTTCTGACTATCCCTGATTCCTTATGGGCTAGATAAGCTTACCTTTTATATATTAAGTAAAATAAAAAGGTTAATGATAGAATATCAGTGAGTAAATTTGATATTAAGTCTCAGAACCTGAGTCAATGAAGCATGTAATGCTTTGGGTTTTTGCATATTTTCTTGGGTCCCAATGACAGTGGTTTCTGAGTTGTTTCCTTTTTCAGGTCTCTGTAAGGTGAATGCAGAAGATAATGTGTGTTTCACCTTCCTCTTGTGTGAGCTTGGAAAACCTGGGACTTTTAACATTCTTTGTCTTGAGTACCCTAAGATCATACCCCCAGTCCCCAGACATCTGCTCCCCATGAAATGTGCTTTAGGAGTGAAAGAGACTCAGAAAATTGAAATCGCAAGAACACCAAGTTGAAAGCACTAGTCAGGTTTCCATAAAATTTGTATCCTGTAAACGTAACTGTTTGGGCCAAAAATACTGTCAAGTTCTTTCTGACCTAAACTTCTAAGGGCAAACAAGCAGAATATGACAAGTTAATTATCTTCCCATTGTAATTGTGTTGATATACTCTGTATGGGTACCAAAATCTGCTTCTCTCCTCAAGTAAGAGTTGGATTTAGAACTTTTAAATAGAGATCTAAAAATGTAGAAAATACCATTTTATATTCCCTAATCTATATCGCTTAAAAAGGGACATATTTTCTTAGCTGAATATGAATACCTCTCAAGCATAAATTAGTTCCTCTCATGTAAAGTACCTTATTTTACTGATCCATTTCAGGAAAGAAGTTCTGCCTTTAAAGCAGAAATCATATTTTTATCCCTTTTATTTGAACAAGAGAGATTTGAAAATTGACTTATGTAAATACTTTCAGTGCATCTGCTATTATTTTGTGGAGTTTATTAAACTACTTTAAAAAATTGTATAGTCTATTTATTGTACGTATATACATACAGTCTGATAACTTTTAAGTGGAATCCATAAAACCTGGCTCAGTCTTGTTTAGACTATTGAATATTGTTTTAGCCTTGTGCACTTGACTCTACCTCTGTATAGGAAAATTCTCCATATTCATTAAGAAGTTTTGATCTGTATTGGTTATGTTTCTTGCACTAAGGATTTTTACAGTCTGCTGTAAGTGTAGATTTTAGTTTTCAGTATGAATCACTTGACAGATAGATAAATACTTAGGTTTGTTTGACTTTATTTTTCTACCTGATGATGATGATTTATATTTTGTTCTCTGGTTTGTTCTAAGTTTGCCAAAAGAAAAAAAAAACCAAACCCACCGACCACCAGTACAGTACTTATTGATAAATCGTAGTGACTGTAATTTGTTTGCAAAGTGATTCAATGCCCTACAATTAAAGTTGGATTGCTATTTAGGAATGCATTGTGTTAGTGTAGTTTTTGAATGGACAGTTCTCATCATAAATGAAGGATAAAACCACACAATTTGTTGACTTTTAATTTTAGATTTGACTTGAATAACAAAGTCATTGGGAGAATATATCCTGATGAATTTCTTCTTGGTTTGTTTTGCTTTGCATTGGCTGAGGAAAGGAAAAGAAGTCAGGGCTTTAACACTAAATTGGAGGGCAAGGTGGGAGATTCTACCGAGGCCCCGATGGTGCCCCATGCCTTAATGCACAAGGTGGGGCCGATGTCAGAGCCTCAGTCCCATTATCTGGCTCCTTCCTGAGTGGCTCTCCCAAGTTCCTTCTCTTGGTCTTTGGCAGGAGCTTCTCCATTATGGGGTTTTCCTTGGTTCTGGGGATTTTGATCCTTAGCTGAGCTGCAAAACTGGAATTTTAGGAGTGAGAGATTGTGATCCTTTCTGGCTGCTTTTGGTAACCTCTCTCCTGGGGTCATATTTTATAGCTTTGAATTTTTAAAAAATATAATTCCTGGTTCATTGTAGGTACTTAATAAGTGTTAAATAAATAAATGCATAGAACAAATAGTACCTGCCTTCCTGCTGCATTTTTTTGAATATTGAGATAAAATTCAACAGGTTATGTTTTAAGCTACATTTATTGCAGCGAGAGCCCTACACACAACCTCACTAAGATGGTTGGTGCTGTTGAGCACAGAGCCTAACAAGCGATTGTACCTGGACACAAGCCCTCCCCCAGCACCCATCCGCTGCCCCACCCCGGTGCCCAGCAGGCCTGGGTACAGGTTGGGGCCTGTATCAGGGTGCTTGTGACAGTGATCGTGTTGGCCCTGACCATGTCAGCCAACTTCTTCCCCATTTGCCTGCTAGATTTGCTTATTAAGTTTGTGTATGTGAAGCTGCTGATGGACCACTTAGCCACTGTCCAGTAGAAACTTTGAGAGTTCTGTGATCAGCTAAAATGATCTGATTTTATTGAAGGCCATGGTGTGTCCCCCGTGGCTGTGAGTCTGAGCTGTAATCCAGGTGAATGTGTCAGGGCAGCTGTGTTGTAGCTGTAGGTTTCTGTAGAAAGAATCCTGGAAGAACCTACTTAGCAAGAAATGAGCTTACAACGAGGAGTCTGACCAAACGGTGTTCAAATGTTTCAGGTCTCAACATTCCTGTGTCCTTTGATTTGGGTAAAGGGCTTTATTCCTTTTAAGAACTTTGTTTATATAAACAAGTCATTTCAAATTGCTGTGCAGCACAAAAAAATGGCATTCCAAAACATTGTTTTGGACAAAGGTATTAATGTAACTAGAACTTAAGTACATAACATGTTCACGTTGGTATTGATTTGTATTGTCATAGGTTTTAGTCTCAGTCCAAAGTCAACTTGCTGTGTAACTTTGGACAAATTGCTTAACCTTTCTGGATCACTCACTGCACTTGGCTGGCAGACACACTTGCCTGGTTGTTTCCATGCTTGCCTTACTCTGTTTCTGAACACACTCTGCTCAGCCGTTCTCAATGGCAATTGGAGGATCGGATGCTCCTCTGCACGGAGTAGGAAGGCTGTTCCTGTGGACAGACAAATGTAAGCCTAACTGGGAGTTTCCCTGGGGAATCTGTTGTCCTTTTCAGGGTCCCCCTCCAAAGAAGGGTGCCCACTGGTAGATACAGCTATTCTGTGAAGGGCAGGGGACCCAGGTTTCAGCTGGGGTCCATCCTTTCCCTGGGTCTCTCTAGCTGGGTTTTCCTGGGCCTGGTTTGTGAATTCTTATCTACACTGATGAGTGCTAGACATCTTGAAACAGTGATCTGAATGTAGGAATCTATCTTAAGATGGGTCTGTTTTGAAAAGAGTGCCTCACCATTGTGAAGCCAGCTGATGCTTATTCTTCCTAGTCCTGCAGGCCAGAAGCCCTGGAAGCCCAGCCTGGGAAAAGAAGGACTCTGCTGCTGCCCTCACAGGGCACTTCCCATCAGTCCAGGAGGTTGGCAGACAGCCATCTGCTGGCTTCCCAAATCAGCCCCTGTTCACCAGCCCTTGAGGTCTACTCAGAGGATTTGCATTATGGTGGGGGGAGGGGGTCGCATAAGAATTGGGTTCACTCCAAAGCAAAGAGCAGCATTTGGGCTGGGCGTGTGGTAAAATGCATCTGCAGGGTCAGGGCACCCAAGTACAAAGCCCTGCCAGGGTGCACTGGACATTTGGTGTGGTGAACCTGACAGCTTTACTAGATTCTGAGTTGCTTCATCTTTAAAACAAAGAAATGCATCACTCTCTAGACGACCCTAGCGGCCTTTCCCCTCCTAAAATGCAATTATTCCATGAATCATTTAGCTATTCTGGGATTTCAGGAGCAGTCTCAGGATCTATAACAACAGGCTTACTCACCCCTGCAGTCTTTTAAAAAACAAATTTGGAAAACCTACAGTGACTCATTTTAGAGTCCCAGGTTATGTTAGCTCCCCGTGAAGCATCCTGCATTGAGCGGTAGCCTCTTAAATGTGAGCTGAACTGGAAATAAAATTCATCTTCTAGATTATCTACAAAACACATGTAATTCATTTTGTAATTAATAGAAGCGAGTAAGCACATAAATAGACAAGAGGAATTGTGGTCAGTGCCATGAAGGCCGTGGGTGATGTGGCAGCACCTAGGAGGGGCCAACTCAGGGGTAGCCTTTTAAGTAGGGGTCTCCATGGAAGAGCTAAGAGAGCTTCCTGAAAGAGGAAGAGGTGGAGGGAAGAAAGGGAGATGGTAGGAGACTGGGCTGGAGAAGAGCCGGCTGGGCCTGTATGGTGAGGGGCACAGATTGTAAGGCCAATGGGAAGCCAATGAAGAGTTGGATTGTACCGTTTTATTAGACTCCACGGTGCCATGTGTTGCTCTGCTCAAGGCATGCATATGACATGGGAAGCATGGCTCCTGCCTGTGTGCCCACAAAGCAAAAGGAAGGGAAGGGCTGCATGCCCTTTGTACACAAGACATGGGAGAAAAATCAACAAAATCATGAGGTGGGGTTCTTGCCATAAAATGACTGGGAAGAACCATCCTTTTCATTGTTATTCATTCTGATTGCAGGTTGTCTGTTCATGAGTTAAGTCAAAATACCAGGTACCTACTATCTAGCAGGCATTGTGTGCAATGGGGGTACACCCGGACTAAGACCATGGCCCTGTCCCACAGAAACCTGTATTGATTTGGTCTGGTCCAGTGGCTTGACGTGTGTTGTGTCACAGCCATGAAGCAGCGTTATCTGAACTTGTGTTTGGTCATGGAAGTGTAAATAAGGTGGTTCCTGAACATCCTTTCTTCCTGCAGGCACTCATGGGGTTCTACAATTGTTTATTTAATGTTACATGCCAGTATTTTTTCAGTGCCTTGAAGCTAGTGTGGTTGGTCCCAAGAAAATCGGAGAGAAACAACTGAAAAATGATCAATAGGAGTTCAGTAAGATGGCAGTTACAAGATCACTACAGAAATTGATGGTTTTCTAAGTCCCCAGCAATAACCAATTAGAGACTATAATGGAGTAAAGATATCACTCTGAATTGCCACAAATTATAGCATATCCAGGAACAAATACATGAAGTGCTCACAGTGTGCCCAGCATGTAGTAGGGGAACTCAGTGTGTGTTAATTTATCTAATCCTATTCAGTTTCATGAGATTCATGGCTGAAGATACTTAGGCTTGGAGAGGGGAAAAACCTTGCTTCAGCCCATAGTCAGAACCAGGAAGCCCAACTCCAGAGTTTACTTTGAACAAACACCATGTCATATGACCTTTCTTTGTTAGGAGACATGCTGTAGTGAGTTCGGTTGCATCCCTCACAAATTCATGCCAATGTGACCTTCCCTGGAAATGGGGTCTTTGCAGATTAGTCTAGATGAGGTCACACTGGATTTGTGTCAGCCTCCAAACCAATGATTGGTGTCCATATAAGGAGAGGGAGGTTTGGAGACAGACAGTGCTGTGTGACAGCAGAGGCAGAGACTGTGCAAGGCAAGAAAGGAGTCTTCCCTGGCACCCTCTGAGCAGGGCTTGCTCGTGCCTGGGTTTCAGACTTTGCACCACCAGATCTGAGAGATTCTGTGATGAGCCCACCAGCAAGTGGAAATGTGTTCCAACACCCCTGGAATGCCTGAATAAAGACGCCCTGACCTTCAGAGGCGGCCACGGAAGAAGGCCCCGTGTTCCCGATGGGAGCGGCCGCGCTGTAAGCATGTCCCGTCTTCCCCCCGCAAGCGCCCCGCCCTTTGCCCACCATGCTCTCAGGCACACCACTGCCCCAACGGCGGCCCTTGGTGCTGTAGGTTCCCTCTGGCATGTTTCCCCCAGAAATTTGCTTTGCTCCTCATTCAGACCACGTGGTCCAGGAGGCCCTGGGGCTCCCACTCCGCACGGGAGCCCCCTGCAGGCCCTGCCCAGCCCACTCTAAGCCTGGCCCAGCTGTCTTCTCCGTGCCCTTCTGCAGGCGGTTTCCTTGAGGCCTCCCGCCCTGTTGCGAGGCTCCCGGAGCGCCGCTCGGAAGTATGCCTTTTCGTGGGAGACGAGGTCAGACAACGCGGGCCCCAGAGCTGTGAGGCAGGCTTAGCGACGCTCGTCCTTGAACTGGGCGTGTGTGGAGGCTGAGAGATGCTGGGAGAGGAAATGAATCCCGCTCAGGAATGTTGTCCTTTCCCCGTCTCTCCCCCAACGTCCGTGTCGCTGAGGGACAGTGTCAGGGAGACCTTACTCGTGGGGATGTGCGTGTACAGATGAAGAGCTTTGGAAGTCGCCCAGGGAACCCTTAACACTCATTCAGTCTACAGACATTTGCCTTAAACATAACTTTTTTTCCCCTAGAAACATAACACTGATCCCTTATATGTTGGATTCTTCCAACTAACAAATTCATAGACTTCCTCATCTCAGCACCTCCTGATGTCGGAGCAGAAATGTTGTCCCCGTCATTCTCCAGATGGAGCCAAAGCCCAGAAAGGCTAAGTGACTTGGTAAAGGCCTTGTAGTCAGCAGCCAATGGGCTCCAGTTCATCAACAGTCGCCCCTAAAACTGTGGAAGAGGCAAGTGTTGCAGCCACACGGGTCTCCATGGGAATGTCGTTCTTGGAGAAGAGACAGCTGCAGTGTGTTAGCTTTTTAAAAAAAGCTTATTAATACCTATAGACATGAGTGGTATGTGAGGACTCTTATTTTTATGGTTGCTAAATATAGATGTGCAGATGGCAGGCTGGCCTGTTACTAGGCATTTTGCAGAAACCCAGGAGTTTGCTGTTTCAGAGTTGCTCCCCTTGGTGATGCCTGCTTACCATCAGGTCTTTGTTTCAGTGCTTCAGAGAATCTGGGAACTTGGATTTCCTGGGGCTATGGCTCCTCCCAGCCATGGGTCCCTCTGGACTGTGGTTTTATTTTTCTTTGCTTACAATTTCTCATTTTTAAGTCTGGGGTCAGTTTTCTAGCTCACACTGTGCCCAGCCTGGATGTTTTAGTGTAACTCCAGCGGGAAAATCCCAGAGTAAAGTATCTTTGAAATGAAAATCAGTCAAAGGGACAAATAAAGTGGGAGAAACCTGTTTACTTCTTACAAGCAATCATCCAGCATCTGTTGTGACCTGCCTGCAGAAGGAGAGACCCCATCCAACCTCTCAGGTGCAGATAAGCCCGCACTTGCCCTTGTAATTACCTACTGATATGGAGATGACTACTTCTCTCCACCCCTTGGGAACACCTATTAATATGGAGATGCACTAAGGCCAGGTGAGAGATTCTGGAAATACTGCAATTTTACCCACAGTCCACCCCTCCAGAAATCTTGCCTTACAATCTACCCATTCCCCATGTTCCACAATGCCCTGTGTGAGAAAACTGGAGCATTGTAACCAGACTAATAACATACAATAGTGACAGCAATAAAATCATGATAATCCTCAAGTCCCAGGATTCAGCTAGGTTCAAAGTCCTATGCAGATTAAGTCCCTAGCTCGACTGTTCCACAGGCTTTCAGTAGCTGAACAGGTAGGGAGTTCAGAGCAATCACCATGCGGCAGCTGCAGCCAGGGGGTGGGACCAGACCACAGGGACTATAGAAGAAAATAACCTTAAGGAGGATAAGATACATGTTTTAAATGACACCAGGATAGGCAAATCTTGTCCAACAGGTAGGATGCATGCCAGAGAGTGGTCCTGTGACAGGACATCGACAGGAATGGGATCTTGTCCTGGTCTAGCATACCACACTTTCACCCCCTCCCTGTGGGAGTTACAGATGGGTCAGTAGATAGGGCTACAGGAGGTACATGCACTGGCCATAAAGATAAAACTTCCTGGTAAGATGCTCTTACCTCCTGGACATTTTGGGTACACTGATCTTTAGGGGCCACACTGCTGTTACTCCAGGAACATACAGGAGGCCGCCAGCTTCCCGGCCTTTTCCCCAAGGTGCCAGAGGGCCAACCATCGCCAGTCCCTGTATCAAAATGTCCACGTCCACTCAACAGTATCTCCAGGGTTTAATGCAATTGGAGCTGGCAGCAGGATGTTGCTCTGCTGGCCATATCCTGGTGTCAATATCTCCTCTTTGGTTTGCACACACAGTTGTACAGGAGAGGCAGCAACATGTGTCAGCATGTCCATAGGGCTCAAAGCCCCTTTTTGGGGCTTCTCATGCAAATGCTGTAGCACTGTCCATAAGTGGACTGATCACAGTGAGGGACCTGCTGAATTCACAGTGCCTCCACCCAGTGCTAAGCTCAACCTGACCATGTCTTCACTGGCTGCTGTCTGTGCTGGTGATTACTAAAGAGAATTCTTAGTTGAGGCTGAAGAGGTTATCTGGTCCAACCTCCTCGTGTGACAAACGAGAAAACAGGTGAAGCAATATCTGGAGGAAAACCCGCATTACAGTGGTGTGGACATGCCCCCTGACCCCATGCATGCTTTCTCCTCACGTTCCCATAATTGTCTTAAGTTTGCTGTCAGGGTTGTGAAGAGGGAGATGTCTGTAATAATGGCAGGGGAGGCAGGCAGCTCTCCTGTCTGATACTATGGTGCCAACTGGGCTGGTACCACCAGCATAATTCATGTTTAAATAATTGCAACTCCCACTGCCCTGCATGCCCAATGGGCACACACCAGTGGGTATTGTTGTCTCCATCCAGCAGCAAAACCTCATAGTGAACCCCTCCCTGGAACCCCAGTAGGTAGGGATCTGCTTTAGTAGAAGGAATCATGAAGGGCCACTTTCTGCCCACTTAGTCCATGAAACACCATAAGCAAGCCTTAAGGCTCCAAGAAACAAGCTTAAGAATCACTTTTTACATTACTTTTTAAATTCCCTGATTATCCCACATAGTGGTACTGTCTCCCCCACTTTCCAATTGAGAAAACAGCTGAAGAGAAGGTAATTCTCTTGAGGGCAGCAGAGCAAGGATTTGAACTCAGGCCAATCTGATCCTTAAATTTATCCTCGCAATTCTATTGTCTATTGTCTATTGTCTATTGCATCCCAGTGGAGTGAAATGAACCAGTCCATTGTTCAAAAGCCCACTAGGAAAAAGAACAAGCTCCCTTTAATTCTTGGATATTCAGATTCTGTCGATTTTGCTTCCCAAGAAATCCTGGTGACATTAATGACAGAGATGAATTGAGAAAACATTACTTTAAAAAGTCTTGTGAATGCAAATTCCTTGCATGAAAGGAATTGAGCAAACAGGGAGGGATTTTCCCACTAGTCAATGGTCTATGAATGAGCCTGGTTCTGAATACTGGTGAAAACATTTTCCCATCCATTTCCTCATTGGGTGTCCAGTTCATTAATGTCAGCATATTTCTCCATCACTACCTTCGTGCTCTAATAAATGGAGGCTTGAAAAAGTCCACTCTGCTCAGACTGGGAGACAAGTCATTTTGAACTTGAAGTTGGACATTAGTGGGCACTGGAGGTTTTTGCTACAATTACATTTTATCTTTTCACTCCCTGGTCGGTAGCAGAAGTTGCTCACACCAACGCAGACTGAAATCCTGTATTTTGTTGCTACAACTAAAGGAACTTTGCTTTTTTGCAAACTGCTTGACTTAGCCCTCTCCAAACTTTACTGTAATTGTATTACACAGATCAGCTCCAGGCCATTGCTATAAAAGAAAAATTTAATACTAACAAGGCAAAATAATCTCAATCCCCTCATGACTTTTGAGATTACTGAGAAAAGAGCTGCGAATTCACATTCATGGGACTCAGTTCAATTTGGGGCAACATCAAACTCATTCTGTTACCCAGCTGGGTCCATGGCCTTTTTGCAACTTTCTCTGATTCTCAGTGATCAAATTTCTTGGAACCATATGCTGGGGAAATCTACGTGTCCCTAGCTTTTGTGATATCTTTGATTTTATGGATAAATCTATTCAGGTGCTTGTGCATCTTGTTTATGTAACCTGTTGGTATTAGAATATGTGAAGACATTTCCCCCATCCAGATTCTGCCTACATATGATTCTTGTCAGAGTAAACAAGTTCTGTAGTTAAGCCCTCAGATCAAAGAGTTTGTCAGCTTCAGATGAATTGGATTGACATGTTGGTGCTCCTGTGGAAATTTTATGGCCATCAGGGACAACCAGTTAGCAGGAAATGTCCTTGAATAACTGGAACAAGTGGGCACACTGCAGGATTTGCCAGCATTGCAGTTGAATTGTTGAGTCTCAGCCCAAGCCCAAGGCTGGATGTTCAGGGGGCAGTGGGAGCTTCTAGAACAGCCCAGGTTTGAAGGCGCCAGCTCTATGAGAGCAGAAGCATTTGTCAGAATCAACTCCCTGGTAATTCCAGAGGTCTTTGTGAGCGCAGCCCTCTGGCTTTCCTGGAAGGAAGCCGAGGAAGCCGACCAAGCCAAGGCTATTGCCACCCACTGAGTGCTATTCCTCACCAAGCCTCAGGCAGCCTAACCAACTGGCACCTGACACAAGACTGTGCCAGCTTCCCACTGATGACTCCAGCAGAAAAAGGTTTGCAATGGCGCTGATGTGACCCACGTGCCCTCCTTCATGTTAGCAAAGGATGCCTAAGCTTGTAGCTTGGGTACAAATGGGTAGCTGCCTTTGGAGGGGAGATGGATAGGGATGAGAGGAACAGGTGGCACAGTTGATGCTGGGGAAACTGCATTTCAGGGCAATGGGTTGGTGGACACCTCCTATCTCTGCCTTGGCAAGTCCTTCTGCAGAGAGGCTGGCACCGGTATGTCCAAGTAGAGGCCTCACTATAAATTACAAGAAGGGGTATTGAATTTAGTAGGATCCTGTGATCCAGGTGCTAAAGATGGAAACTTGTTGAGAAAGTCAAGGAAATGCCTCTGATGAACACGCTGTTCAGCAGTGGACCTTCTACTTGAGAATTTCTGAGTCTTTGCCTCCAGTGCAAGACACACTCACAGCCAACTATCAAGGATGTCTCTACTTGGCAGAAGCTGTTCTCCCTCCTCCCAGCACCCTGGCTCTTCTGCGATAGGTCCATCTCATTGAACAGCAGCCCTGTGCTTACCCACCCAGCATGCATGTGCACCTTCCCCCATCACGGGGAATGAAGGACATCCTGCAAAGGCAACACACCATGTCCGTATAAAGGCCTGAAAATGATAGGATGCTTCTAAAGCCAGAGGAGGCACATTCTGGAGAACAGCTAGTGAGTGAAAATACACAAGCGAACCCAACTTAAAGGGAAATGGCTCTGTTCCATGAATGAGGCTGAAAAGGCTCTATGGCAGGCTGAGCTGGCAACCTGAAACTGGGTGGAGCGCCTGCAGGAAGGGTGTGGAGCAAGCAGTCTGCTCAGACTGGGAGAGGAGTGCCCCATGGACATTCTGTATTAGAAGAGCATCCAAAGATTCAGGAAGTTGGCCTCAGAGCAGCTTTCAGTTAAGCAGGAGTTATTTATTCTTTCTTTGTGCAAAGTCATTAAAAAATAGCCCCTACTAAGCTCTTAGGCATTACAGAAACATACAGGCACTAGCCCTTATGCTGGAGCCTGCTAGGAAGGGGACAACGGCCTGCAGCTTAACTCAGCCCCATGACCACAGGCTGCCCCGTCATGGGGCTCTCTCTCACTCTATCACACACACTGTCCCATATGAAGGGTCTCTGCCCCAGGAGATAGGATTTAGGTTATGTGTTGTACCACCAGTTCTGCTTCTAATTTGAGTCTCTGGAGTTAGGCTTCTTATGATCACTGTAAGCAGCCTTTGAATTGTGCACATTTCCCCATTAAAGGCAACTATGTCTTCATAGATCTATACAGACAGCAACCCTCTTAAAGTTTGAGTGAGTCTCCTATGATGCACACATGTGTGTGCATATGTGGGTGCTCTGGGGTTAAATGGAAAAATTGCAGACCTGGAAGATTTAGAGCTCTGATCCAAACTCTCATATGATGTTGGGCAAATTCCCTCACTTTTTGTATTAGTCTGCAAGGGCTACCTAACAAAATACCACAGACTGGGTGATTTGCACAACAGAAATTTGTTTTCCCACCATTCTGGAGGCTGGATGTCCAAGATCAAGATGTGGGTAGAGTTGGTTTCTTCTGAGGCCTCTTCCCTGGCTTGTTGACATCCACATTCTTGTGGTCTTTTCTGTGCTTGTAATTCCTGGTGTCTCTATGTCCTTATCTCCTTTCTTATAAAGACACCAGTCAGATTGAGTCAGGACCCACCCCAATGGCCTCATTTTAGTTTAATGGCCCTTTTAAAGGCCCTGCCTCCAAATGCAACCACATTCTGAGGTATTGAGATTTAGATCTTCAATATGTGAATTTTGGGGAAACACGATGCAGCCCATAACACTTTCTTAACTTCATTTTTGCTGTTTAATGTCAGAGGGAGTTGAACCAATGACTTATTTATTGGTCTCCAACACTGTCTGAGTATTTGTGCTGCTCTTGCTGTCATGGGACCGTCAGTACTTGGAGCACTGGCCATGCTGTTTTCTTTCTTCATGTATTTTCCCATCTGAAGATAACAGCCCTCCTGTTCACCTGCTGTCATTTGTGGGTGTTGTCATTGCTAAGGTCATCTGAGCTGGTTCCCTCCATAGCCTGAACTTCAGTGTGGCAGCCCGTGACCAGGGGAGTGCTGGCCTCTGCGTCTGCCAACCCCATCTCAGAGTGAAATGAGTGATGTTACCTCCTCCTTAGCTACTGTCACTCACAGGGAAGAGAGTGTGGGCCAAGCAGGAAATCCCAGTAAACACTGGTGTTGATGGCTAAAAGACATTCTTGCTTGAAACATCCTTTAGAAGAATGCTTTTCTCCTCTCAGCTCCAAGTAGAGAAAGCATCCACATAGCTAATGTCAGAAGCTCATGCACATACTATCTGTTCTTACTTATATTGCTCCCAACGACCATGTTGAAATGGCTGTACATTGAGACATCTTTTCACACTTTCAGCTCCTGGTTTGCCTCAGTGTTCCAACCTAACAAAAAAACAAAAAAACAACAACAACAAAAAAGGGAGAAACAAGAAACAGATAGTTTTATATTTTAGTTGTCCCTGAGAAATGGTAGAAAAACAGCCCTGGAAAGTTCCCCAGAACTCCTAGCCTCTTCAGTACATTGCTGAAGCTTTTTATTGAGTTAGGACATCTTTTTCCCCTCAACCAAAAAACAAAACAACAAACTTTACAACAAAAGCAAATGTAATCTCCAGCCATCTGTCTTTTGTCAGAAAAAAACACTGTCAGTTTCGATAACTCTTGCTACTGTGGCACAGTATGGGTTTTGTTTCTAAAGAGCTAAGTCTGAAATACAGATAAGAAATTAGAAATATAAGTAAGAGGTAAGAACTCAACACCTTTTTCCCTTTAGAATAGATTATTTACTAATATAAACTACATATAGTGAGGCATTTTGCTGCAGAAGCTGTGAGGAGCTTTAATGCATTAGTTATGTTATTTGGCACACCTAGAATACTTATTTAGAAATGGGCTTAGCTCAGTGATGTCTCCAGCACTCAGTACCTATCTTCACTCCTATGCCAAAATCTATTGTTTTCATTTGATAAATTCATTTTTTAATTCTTAGGTTAAAATCTTTTCACTATGACTATCACTTCTCACTGTCTTCTTGTAATGATTTCTTATCATAAATATACAAAAGGGAGAAAATTCAATGAACAAAAGTAGAACTATTTTGATTCTCTTTTCTAATGCTCACAGAACTCCTGGTGAGCCACTGGCCTGAAGACAGAAGTGTTCTTACTCTCTTAAAAAACTTAATTCATGGAAATTCTTGTTATTTTTTTTCTTTGTTCTGCTTTTGGGATTTTTCTCTCCCTTTCTTTTTCCTCTGCTTTTCCTCTCCTCTTTTTCCATCCTTTAGATGTTCCTTTCTCTTTCTTTCCTAAGGGTACTCAGCTGCTCTACATGTGATTACCCAGGTCTGCTTACCATTTCCATGGCCTGGTTAGAATAGGTCTGATCAAGTTGCTTGCAGAGTCCTGGCAGCAAATACACATCTTAACATAGCAAAAATAGATGAAAGATTAATGGGAGGAAAACTCATGCTTTCTCTATGTCCACAGGGTAAAGGGAAATTGACACAGATCATTAAGTAGGGTTTTTGCCCATGGTCATGACAATAAATGATACTGGACTAGACCTTCCACTGCAAATAACTAAAAAACTGGGTGAAAATACATGAAGCAAATGTTTTCAAATATTGAAAATAGGCAACAATGGACCATGTGATCCCTGACAAGGGAAACAAATGAAGTGAACCTTTTGTTTTAGCTTTTTATTTGGAGGCAATTTTTGGGCAGCACCCAGGGGAAACCGAAGCAGAGCATGGAAGTCTCACTAAGTAGAGAAGATAGAGATAAGAGTCTGGAGAGACTGACACAGCTGGGAGTGTACGGCAAGATACCAGAGAGGAGGGAGTGATACAGAACTCCTGAAATGTACATAAGAATTCCTTCAAGTCTTGGCTGAATACTAAGCTGCACAGGAAAAGAGTGAAACTCCATATGGTCAGGAAATGAACACTTCAAGGAAGCTTTAACTGAACACTTTCTAGGTCTCACATAGGGTGGGGAAACATTTAAATTCCAGGCAGGTAGAGTAAAAATACCTTATAAAACACCTGAGAAATTCAGTAAAGACTCCAGAAATGTAATATAAGCTAGATCCATACCCACAAAGCTCAAAATAAGCCTCAGAAAGACCAAGCTAACACACAAACCACTTAACTTCCTGTCAAATCAAAATTCAACACTTTTTGAAGGAAGATAAAACTCATTCAACAGCACGACACATACACAATGTCCAGCATTCAATAAAAATAACTAGAGATGTGAAGAAGCAGGATAATGTGACCCATAATGAAGAAAAAATCAGTCAATATCAATAGATGCAGAATGATGCACATGATGGAATAGCAGAGAAGGACTTTAAGGCCAGTTATTCTAAGTATTCTCAATAATTTAAAAGACAACAAATATGATAAGGTAAATGGATATATTAAAATGAGAAAAATATACTTCAGGACAAGGAATATTATTGGAAATGAAGAGTGATATTTCATAATAATAAAAGGATCAACAAGAAGACATAAAAATCTTAAAACATATGCACCTGATGAAAGAACATCAAATTATATGAAACCAGTCAGTCGGGAAATAACATCTATAGCTGCTTTTTTATATTAAAAAGAAAAATACTACACAGCTATTTGCAAATTCATCTCTATTGCCATAGATTTATTGAGTAAGTTAACTAACCTAGGGCATTATTGGAGTGACAGGAAAACAGTTTAACAGATTTGGCTTTGACCTCAAGAAGCTCACAATAGGGTTGAAATACAGAACACATGCACACACAGGGATTAAAAGATTAAAACATGTGTCACATATTTTTCCCTAAACTTCTGCCTTTCCATTTTTGAGTTAAATAAATCATTAAGCTCTTGTTGGCTATTTTCCATCTTGAAGTATTAGTGTTTGGCCTTAGAAATGTCATAGTAGCCAAGTAGTAACAGATATTCAAGCTGTGCCTACACAGCTACACGAGCATCTCCTACCTGTGGCTAGAACCCACAGCACTGGGAACATTGAGGAGCATTATTAACATTACATAAGACCAGAGACCTGCATTGGGGTCCTAGTAAGACTTGTGATGAATTGCTGCAAGTCCCCTGCCCTGCTTTCCACCCATCCTTGAAACAGCAGAGAGCCATTAGTACACTCATATTAGGAATACACTCTTTAAAAAAAAAAAAGGTTAGTTCTCAGGGTGATTCAAACTCATTATGATTAATTAAACCAGTAAAGCCCCATTTAAGATGAGGATGGGGCCACTCCTTGGGAAAATCATTCTCAAATATCCTTTTTATACACACAGTTTAATCTTCTAAAATTCAGCCATATTTCCCAAGGAAACTGCCTGGAGGTAGTGTTGGGATTAGAATGGATTACTCCCAAAAGAGCTTTTCCATAAATCCAAACTCAGCTAACGGGAAGGGCTCTTTGTTGCCTTTGAATAAGCGATTGAATTTATTTATGCCTCTTCTTTCCAAAGAAGATTAAAGCAGCTTACCAACAAGCCTTTTATAGATCATAGCTGGTTCCAAAGAGGAGAAGCAGCTGTCTAAAAGATATGTCTCCTGTAGGCTTGCCTGAGATTGAGAGCTTCTCCAGGACGCTTTCTCCAGGTTTCCCAGTTGTTCCCATCTCTGTGCAACACAGAAAGATTATGGACTTTGGAGTCAAATAAATTGGGATTGAGTCCCAGCCTTGCTGCCTACAATCTGTGTGGTTTTAGGCAGACGAAGCTTTATTTTCTTTGTTATATACCTCACTCATGGTTGTATACACACACACACACACAGACACTACAAATATTAGTTCTCTCGCTGTGGCTACCTCCATACCTCTATTATAAGCCTTCTCATTTGCGACTAGGACATGACCATGTCTTATATCTCTGGGATCTAGAAAGTCAGTCAATAATCTTACTGTCAGAAATGTGCTTGTCTGCCTCCCTCTCCTCGATGGGGAGAACTGCATTTTAGTTATCTCTGCTCCTAAGCTGGCATAGGGTCTAGCATGGAATAGATAGTCAATATATATTGCTGATTGAAGCCCTCACTGTTTTTCAGAAGCACTCAATGTTACCTTCAGAAGTACTTTAGATATATTCAACTCTCCACTACCTTCTTCAGAGAATTAAAAAACACAAGCCAAACCAAGCAATGTTTTCAGGTCCTCTGGTAGCTCCCTTACAGAATTTGTACTCTTTTACACTGAAGTTAGGACAGGCTCATGGGGACTAGGGTGAAGGCCTTGGAAGTCAGGCCCTGGGTTCAAGTTCCTGTACTACCACATACAAGCTGGCTGACCTTGAGCCAGGAAATAAGGAAATGCACGTTCATGGGGCAGGCCAGTCAGTTTAGGTGAAGAACACAGGGTGTGACTGTTTCAGAGCTGTCACCTGTGCCAAGGAGGTCACACTCAGATGTGAAAGTAGTCCCTCACGGCTGAGGCCACCAGCCCCCACTCTGCTCCAGCAGCCAACCACTCCCAGTTAAGCCCTTGTCCATCTTCCTCACACTTCATGTTCCTGCTTTGGTGTTCCTTTGCTCTCACGTGGAATTAGAACTGGGTGACTGCCTGGCTCATTTCTGTGGGGTCTTGGCTGTACCAATTCTGTCACAGCAAAGGAAATGGGATGTTCTCTACCTTCCTTTCAGGTTTTTCCTTTAGAGAAACCTTGAATTGAAAAGACTGCCTGAGGAGATCCCCTGTCTCTCAGTTTGCTTGTGTGCAGGGGAGAACATAGGCTCAGGGGTGAATGGACTGCAGCTGGATTGGCTCAGGGGTGAATGGACTGCTGCTGGTTCCTGGAGACACCACTGTCTGGGGCTTCTGAGTATATCCTTCATTTGTAACAACAAGCTAATTGTCTGTCATGAATGTTTGGAGGGTTAGCATTTAACAGCTGTGAGTTTTAAAATAGATTAAATTCCTTCATTGTCCCGTCTAATATTTCAGAGGAGGACAGGGACTGATGTGTTCCTCTTGACATGACTCTTTTGGCCAACACCAAACTCATGGAACAGTCTCGGCTGCCAGTGTCTCCTCCCCCCACCCCCTCCCTTCCTCCTTCTCATTCTTTCTATCTCTCTGTATTTCTTCTCTCTGCTATTGCCTAAAACATAGAAGTGGATAAGAGGAAAATATGAAGAATAATAAACCTGAACTTGTTAGATGTCAGATGGTTGGTACTGGGTAAAATGCCAAAGTATTTATGACACTCCACTGCCTCCCTTCCCTCACCACGGTCCTGGGAGGTGGTCATAAACTCATGTGGTAGTGAGATTTTGCGGGTTGCCTCTCCCAGAGGTGTTTTCATTGTCACCATCATTCAGCCAAAGGCCCTCAAGCACTTAGCATTTACTATTAGACAAGAGATAGAGGTATTCTGAGGCAGGGCCCCTGAAACTGCCTCTGTTATCCAGGGAGGGAAAAAATTCAAACAACCATCACTCTCCTTTTTTGTCATGTACCTTTATTGGGAAAAACAAATGTAAAAGTCAAGCTTAATTAACAGAGGACCTGGACTTAAGAAGCCTGGTGGAGGAAACAGCTGGGGCAGGTCTCAGAGGCCAAAACAGTGTTTAAAGCAAGTTGAGTGCTGGGACTTTGCCTTGGGTAAAGTGGCCCCTGCTGTCATTCACCCAGAGAGCGAGCACAGGACAGCATGAGGCCTGCTCAGAGCTGTGGGTCGAGGCGAGAGATGCCCAGGTGATGACCAGGGTGGAGCCGGCCTCACAGTGTCCTGTCCTCCCCCATGATGCCTCTCTGCACGCTCTCCTTCAATTAAATATGATTTACATCTTACTGATTCTGGAGCACTTTAAAAAGGAAATCCTGAAGCATGTTCTGTGTTTAATATGCAATTTTAATCTTGTTCTTTCCCTTCTAGACTGAGCACAGAGTTAACTAGCTTACATCTAATGAACTTCGTATTGAGGCTAAAGACTCTTGGGGTCTTGCTTGGTGACTCCCATGTATGGCTCAACTGCATGACACTGATGAGAACTTTACCTCTGGACAGTAATGTGTGACTTTTATTTTCCCATTTTCTACTACCTTTTCCAGTTGGGGAGGAATTTGGTGCTTGCATCATAACTTGCCTTCAGATCTTAGCTGAGAGGCTGCTTCTTCCAGGAGGTCTTCCCTGATGCACCTGCCAGGAGACTCTTTCCTGTGTTCCCACAAGGCAGCACCCAAACTTTTCCTGTGCTGCACCCTCACACTTTACTATAACTGCTCCTTTATTGCATTTTAAAATTATCTTTTTGCCAAAGGCAGGAACTCGTGAGCTCTTTAAAAAAATTTTTTTTATTTTGATATCATTAATCTGCAATTACATGAGCAACATTATGTTTACTGGATTCCCCCCATCACCAAGTCCCCCCCACATACCCCATTACAGTCATTGTCCATCCCGTGAGCTCTTTTTGATTGCATTCCTAAGATGTGGCAGAGCTCTTAGTTGGTGCTTACTAACTTGGAAGGAATGACTCCTTAACTCCACAAAGTAGGTATTATCACCTGCATTTTGAAGATAAGACAACAAGGTCAGATAGGTTAGTATTTGCTCAAGGACAAACACTGGTAAATAGCAGGAACCAGGACTGAATTTGGTCCTTGTAATCTTGAAGTCTGTGCCATTTTCCTCCTTATTACTTCCTTGACTACCAACTTTTGTGAATAATTTTTAATTGATTTGACTCTACCTTAAAATTTACAAAAAAAAATCCCACCAGTGAAAGGAGTAGGTGTATTTGTGGCAAATGCAGTGACCCTGGCTGGATGCTGTGGTGGACATGGTGTGGCCCTCGGGGATAGTGCCACTAGGTTCCTGGTCCCTGCTCTGCCTGCACTGCTTGCACATGCTGCTGAGAGGTCGCACCAGGTAATACAGTTGTATGAATACAGGTGCATCTAGTAACTCTCAAAATGTGGCTGTAGTTTTGGGTCCAGGTGAATTTGAAAAGATAATATTAATTAACCAGAAAGAGCTTGTGGCTCAGGATATCTATGTGGCTCCCTCCTTCACCTGCTTCAGAGTTTGTTCACATGTACCTTTTTTAGAGGGGCTGTCCCTGGCCCCCAAAACCTTGGCATCCATTTTTCCTTCTCTGCTTTATTCTTCTTAGTACTTATCACCATCTAATTAATAATTTTTCTGACAATATTTGTCTTGTTTATTATCAGTCTTTTCCACTAGAATATAAGCTCAACAAGGGCAGGAATGTTCCTGTTTCATCCTCTGCCATTTTCCCAGAGGCCAGAACAGTGCCTGAGACAAAGAACGGGGCTCAGTAGATAGTCATTGACTGAAATGTGTTAATTACACTATCAATAATAATTTGAAAGACATCAGTAAGTCGAAGTGCATTGATGACAACAGTAATGAGTAGGGATGACTCCTTTGTGCCTGAAGTGGGAGAAAAATCTGTTGGATTTTATTTCAACTGATATTACAGTGTCTTAATCTATTTGGACTACTATAAATAATACTGTCAACCAGGTGGCTTATAAACAACAGACATTTATTTTTCATGGTTTGGGAGACTGGAAGTCCAAGGTTAAGGTGCTGACAGATTCCATGTCTTGTTTAGGGAAAGCTTCTGGTCAGAGAAGGCTGTTGCTGTAACTTAACAGGGCGGAAGGGCAAGGAGCTTTCTTGGCCTCTTTTAAAAGGGCACTAATTTCATAAATCTCCTCCCGAAGGTCCCATCTCCTAATATTATCATCTTGGGGGATAAGATTTCAACATATGAATATTAGGGGGACACAAACATTCAGACCATAGCACTCAGGAAGGGTGTTCTGAGATACTACCCAAGACCTGTGAACAGCAAGTGTAAGATGGACACGTTCACTTTCTTCAAAAAGCAAACCTGATTCTAAGTGACGGTTGGTTACTTCTCATCTGTACAGTCTGTCCCACTCATCTGCTTCATTTTCAACAGAAATGAAACATTGCCATAGAAAGATTCCCACGAAAAAGTTAAAAACAATACAATTTCAAATAATTAAAAGGCATGTGCTATGCAGAAAGCTGGATTTCTTTAACATTCTGGACAGCTGAAAATTTTTTGGTACTTTTTAAGTGTTATGCATCAGAAATTCTCTGGTCAGGTTAGGGACACCAAATCTCATTTAAATTCTGTGCTGAGGCAAATGGTCTTGGTCACATCTTCAATTTCACTTGTGAGATTACGAAGGTGGGCTAAAATTTGCATGAGATGTTGTCTGTGGAAAATGGATTTTGTGGGGTCTTTGCATTTCCCATTGGGACCTACGTAGATAATCTACTGCCTTGTAGATAATGTGATTTAGTGGATAGAAGAACAGCTTCAGAAGTAAGATGTTTATTGATCTGCATCCTTCATCTGATGTGTTTGCATCCGGCAGGGCATTGTTTCAAGATCTTAGCAAGGTCTCCTTTGGTTAACATGCCCTCCGGACTGGGGTAGGACACATTATTTTGTTACGGTCAACAACATGGATTTGTGTTGCCTAATATCTTGCAAAAGGTCTTAGCTAAGTTTACCTGAGGCAAGAGCAGCGCCTGGAAATTCTTTTCCTCATTTGGCAAAGAAGTCACACCTCTCTGCCCAACTGATGCACAAACCAACCGCAGGGATGCCGCTGATGCTCTCTTCATGGAGAGAAGCATTTGTCTCTGTTCTGGGAAGCTGTGAAGTTGATTTAAACTGGAGTTGAAAATACAGTCCAGGAATGACTGCTTTGGGACCACAGAATAGGAAATGGCTCAGCAGAAGAAAATTTCCACCTTGTGCCAGTTCTCTGGGTCTCCTATTACCTAGGTTAATTTTACACTGTAAATCTGTTGTGGGAGAATGTGGAAAAGAGTGTGCACAGAGATGGTTCACCTAGATTACTCCGAAATAAATCCTGGGTTATGTCTGTGGTAAACTGTTGTCAGAAAAGTATAGTTTGCCCTTGAATGCTGAACACCACGTAGTTGAAAATCTATGTGTAAAATCTGACTCCTCCAAAATTCAACTACTAAAAGCCTACTGTTGATCAGAAGCCCTACTGATCACATAAGTCAATTAACAGTATTTTGTATGTTATATATATTATATACTGTACTGTTACCATAAAGTAAGCTAGAAAAAGAAAATAGTAAGAAAATTATAAAAAGAGATAATACATTTATAGTGCAGTATTTATTGAAAATAAGCTGAGTATAAGTGGACCACACATCAAACTCATGTTATTCCAGGGTCAACTGATCAGTTACAATCAATTTTGTTGCTAGATTTATATATGCAGATGAGATGTGACTGTCCATATAATTAGTCAGTTGTGTTTCCTATCTACAGTCTTGAAAAAGTTGTTTAAATCCTGAGAACAAGGGAAATATTTATTTCTCTAGTTAAATAATTAAGCTATTCCTTAAACACACACACATAGCAAATCACAACAGATGTTATAATTTCCTAGCCCTCCAGAAGCTAAATTCTATTTCCCTGGGGTTATTTGTCACTTCGAGCCTGGGAGAAAAAAATACCTTCCTCCTGCTGGGCTGATCCGGGCTCTGGAGCACCCGTCCTGTGGAGGAAAGGCCACTGCAAGACCTGTCTTCACTGATATCTTATTCTTGGCAGGCAATAAAAATGAGAACTAGTAGTTGAGTACACATCATTGGCTGGGCACTGTTCTGTGTGTTTAGGGATTTTCTTGTTTATTCTTCACAGGCATTCTAGAATTGGGGCTAGATACTGTGATATTACAATGAGGAACCTGAGGAAAGGAACTTCCTTGAAGTCACACAGTCAAGGAACTGGAATTTTAATCCAGGTTGTCAGAATCCAGAGCATGTGTTGGAACCTTGACATCACACCACTTCCCATAATTAAACAATAATTCACATAAGTCAGATGTTTTCTGACATTTCTTTTTAGATGCACACACTCCTTTATTCAGGGGGAGTCTTGCCCGAAGCATGAGAAGTAGTACAGACAGAAGTGGAAGTGTTCTGATTGGAGTACGAGCATGAGTGGGTAGGTCTGGGCCCCCGTCCCTCTTCCTGGGGCTCCTGGGGACACACCCCTCCTGAATCAATCCTTTGTCAAGCCTCAGCTTGTTTTCTGTTTAGTAGATCTGTATTACTAGTCAATTCTCATTATTCATGGATATTTGTGATACACTTAATTGCTACACTTTATTAGTAACCCCCAAATTGATGCTCAAACTTTTACAGGTATTTGTGGTCATCTACAGAGCCCTGAAAATTTGAGTCATCGGATACAGATGTTCCTGGGGGAGCGGAACAAGGTGGTGCTTTGCCTTCTTGCTTCAGTTTTTATACTGTAAAGGAGTTTGTTTGTTTTTTTTTTTGGTCTATTTAGTGTCACGTTTTTCAAATTTTTGCGCTTTTTGTTGGTGATCTTACTGTTTGCAATCTCTCCACCCACATCTACCCCAAGCATAGTGCTGAAATTCGGGAGTGTTCCTTAATACAAGGCTGTGGTGGGCCTTACAGAGAAAATCCACATGTTTGATGAGGTTTGCTCAGGTGTGAGTCACAATGCTGCTGGCCATGGGTCCCATGATAATGAACCAACTACATTAAATATATATAAAAATATATGTGTTAAGCTAGGCATCTTTAAACAGAAACACACATAAAACTGGTGGACAAAAATATGACCAGCGACTCATTGGAACTTCATTCTGTATTTCCTTGGGAGCCTCTCGGATTCTCTAATCCACTGTTTGTGGCAACTTTATAGAATGTAGCTGCCATGAATAATGAGAATCCACTAAAGTAATCATTTATCAAGAACCTCTTATAGGCCAAATAGTGTGCTCAAACCTCATTTAACTTAACCTTAATTCTCAATAACCCTCCAAATGAAGTATCATTATTTCCAATTTACAAGTGGTAAAACTGAGGCCTAAAGAATCTGCCAATGTCACTAAGCTGGAGGCAAGCCGAGTCTGACTGGCATGTGGCTCTGTTGTTCTTGTTTCCTTTTGCAGAGATCATTTTGTGATTGAGTCCCAGGCTGGCGTCTTGTGTGATTTAGCTGTGTGCATGTCCCTGACTCCTACTGGGTTTCTTTCCCATTGGGCTCAGCACAGCACTGTCCCAAATATTGTCTCTGCTCCATAGATGCACAAATGGAAACTTCCCCATCAATGCTGGGGTAACTTTACAGAGACCCATGTGTTTAATGCTCCAGCCATATTCTCCTCCTCTCCTGTCCCCATCTTGCTTCTGACAACCACTGGGGTTAGGATTTCCAGGGAAAGCAAAAATGCCTCCTAGCAGGAGAAAGAGGGGGAAAAGAAGAAGAAAAAAGACAAAGAATGGGAATAGGGTAGACTTGGAGGAGGAAGAGCAAAGTGATAAGGATTTTTTGGGAGCAAACAGACAGCATTGCTGTTTGGAAGGGGCTGTGGGGTCAAAGGGAAAGACCAGGGGTGGGAACACAGAGGAGCAGACCCTGAGATGCTCCTGTCACCAGCCCATGTAATTCTTTATGTTTTTAAATAGTTTTCATGTCTCTGATCTCATTTGTATATCACAACCACTATGTAGGCAGAGGGCACATTCTTTTTGCTACTTAACTGGTGAGAAAACTAAGGCATGAAAAGCTTTAGTGATTTTCTCAAGGTCACAAAATCTTATTTACTCCACATTCAGAATATTTATATTGCATGGCAAAATTCAGAAAATGCTTCCCTGGTATTTCAGTTTTTGGGCTGGTATCAAGAGTACTCTATTAGGAAGCAAAGATATTTTCCTTTATCTTATACATGAACCATAGGGCTACTTGAATATTTTGACTTAACTACAGTATAAAATTTTATTGCTCATGTTGAAGCATTTGACTAAAATATAGCAAAAACTACTGTTCCTTTGAAGGGGGTCAAAATGTTTTCTGTGGTTGGAAATGTGTCATGTGAATAAAGATGAAAGTGGCTTTGTTGCACTCCTGGAAATTTTTTTAGGGATATTACTAAAGTCAAGAAAAGATCAGAAATGAAGAAAAGATAGAAATGTAAAGAATAGCTTCCACAGAAAATTGAAATCATTCCTTTTAAAGTTCACAATTTCTATGCTGATGATGGCTCCCCAGCCTTGCAGGGTGTGTTCTTCCTAGATACAAAGGTGACAGCCACAAGACAGTTTTGATACATCTGTGACTGAAGTCAGCAGGCCCAGGCGGGGATACTTTATTACACATTTAAGGGACATTTATTAAGCTGATTCAATGGGAGCAACCCTTGGCTGGATAGGGCTGGGAGAAATAAAAAGAAGATGCAATCTCTGAAGGTTCCTTGAGCCAGTTAGGGATTGAAATTCTGCTGATTTGAGTTGTTAATGCCCATGACATGCTAGCTGCCCTCCATGCTGTCATTTCATGTCTGCCTCCTACAAATTCTGAGTGCAAAAGCATGGTTCTGTCTATTGCGAGACAAGAATTGGAGAGATTCAGTGACTTCCCTCGTGACTGTTAGGCTGCCCAAGGCTTTGCACCTTTTGCATCTGAATGAAGAGCTCTGGGCACTAACCGGACAGGGAACAGTTAAAGAACAACAGTCACAGCCTAAAGTTGGGAAGTGCATCCGAGATGCAGATTTATGTTTGCATAATGTGTAAGAATTCAGAGCGAGGGCATGCCAGGGTTATGGGGGGCGCTACAGAGAGAAGTTTCATAGAGAACCAAACATGAACATTTTAGACCCTCTTGGACAAGTGAGGTGGTTGTGGAAATGTTTTCAAGGAGGAAATGCTTTCTTAATAGAGAAGTTTACTTGACTGTTTAACAGAGCTTACCTTCCTTGGAGTAAATGTTGCTTCTATATATCCTGAAGCATCTGGCTCTCCTAGTAGACATGTGAGTGCTGCCATGGGCCTGGAATGTCCCAGGAGGGTAAGAATAGCCCATGATGAGTGATGACTTCTGTTGTCATCTGGTTACTGCAGTTGTCAGGAACTGTTGCCTCGGAGGCAGACAGCTTGGGCTCATCTCCACTTGGAGTAGAAAAATTGACCTCTTACTCCTGGGCTGGAATCTTTTCTTTCTTATTTCTAGCTCTTACCTTTCAGTCTTCTGTAACTAAGGTACATTTATTCCTGCAGAAAACAAAAGTATTTTCCACCTCCTTGGGGAACCCAGGCTTCAGACGTCACCAGCAGCTTGAGTCTGCAACATTCTGGAAGTATGGAACGTCTGGACCTGCTGGGACTCCTCATCATGACCTTAAACCACAGCATGACCATTGTGGGTGAGTACAGGAAGCACCCCCAAAGTTCTTGTTCTCTTTGTTTCCATCGCTCTGCCTGGCCAGCTTATTGCTGGGGGAAAGGGAGCTGGGGGCTCATGCTTTCTCCGAGTTGCTCCGTGTTCTGCTATCATTCAAGGAAGTCTCAGGTGTGAATGTTTCTCTCCCCGGCCTCTTCTCATTGACATTTGAGAGCTGAACCTGAAGACAGAAGCAAGTGAAGGATTTCTTTCTTCTGTAACTCTTCTCTGGCTACTTGATCAGGAAAAGGAACAATACAGGAAAAGTTAAAGAGAAGTTAATGTTCCAATTACACTTCCTTCTTGCCTATCTTTTCCTTGAGTCTTAATTTGTAAAGATTAGTGATTTCTCTTGTGTACTTTAAACCAAATTGCAATTTAGTTCAGTTTTTTTTTAACAAAGAAAGGAATAAGTGTTTCTGAGTTTGACGAAGACAAGTCGAATTTTCAGAGCAGTATGGGTGTCCTAGGAAAAGGAATAAAATACACTGATGAACTGGTTGTTATTTTTCTTATTTTCATAGCATTGAAACAAATCAAGTTGGTGTTAAATGTTTGAGTTGATGTTATCACATAATGATGGTATTCTTTGAGTTTAACTGCCTTCATTTATAGTAGAGTCTTGTTTTTCTGCTATCAGGTAATGTTTTCTGTATCTCCTCACAAAACAAGGTGTTTACAAATGATTTTAACTGAAGCTTAAACATATTCTAAAATCATTAACTCATGACATGAAAATAGGACTTGAACCTTTTTTCAACACACTTATGAAACCAATGGACACTTGTGATTTCCTAAGTTGGTCTCATTAATCATGATAAGTTGAAGAAAGGTGAATCATGAATTCATAATCACTGAAATAGAGGAGAAGGAATTCTGAATTATTGAACAATTGGAAGAACTGAATGTTGTTGAAGAAATTTGATTTCAAGGATCATGAAGCAACATTAAATAAACATCTGGGGACTTACATCATAAAAAAGAAGACTGACAGAAACGAGTAGCTTGTATTTGTTGTACACAGTTACAGGAATGTGCTAACATCCTTTAAGCTCTTAAGATCTTATTGACATGATTAATTTGTTCAACTCAACTTTCTAGAACTTTCAGTCTAGGAGATATTATCAAAAGTCTGAACTAGTGGAGTCAGATTAAACATTTTTAGTCTCTAACGCTTCTTCAAACTCTGTTCATTTCAAAGCATGTTATAAACAAGTAGTCAGCACATTGTTGGATGCATTGTAGGTGAGGTTACCCTGTAAGTATTTGTCAAGTGAACAAACTGGCTGATACTGTTCTGGGACTAAAGCACATGTTTAGTGACTTCTCAATAATTTCATAGCATTTAAACATAGTTGAGCTGGTCTTAAACGTTTGAGCCAATGTTGTTATCACATAATGATATTCTTTGATCTATAAATATTCAACAGCTGTTGTTAGGAGGCAATGTGTCTGCAGGGTAGTGATGCTGCACCCCTCTATCCCAGGGAAGCTCTGGCTCGCCTTCACGATCCTGCTGAGGATGGCAGTGATCATCTTGGCAGGATCCCCCATCTACCAGGACGAGCAGGAGAGGTTTGTATGCAACACTCTGCAGCCTGGATGCACCAACGTTTGCTATGACTTCTTCTCCCCTGTGTCTCCCCTGCGCTTCTGGCTGATCCAGAGTGTGTCTGTTCTGCTCCCTTCGGCTGTTTTCAGTGTCTATGTGCTGCACAAAGGAGCTGAACTCGCCATGCGTGCAGCCTGCAAGCCAGATGGTGGTCCCGGCGGCCACTACCCCTCTGACCTGACTTCTGGGGCTAGATGCTGCCCACCACCCTATGGGGAGGGCTGTCACCTGACCATGCCAGATTTCTCCTCTGGCTACATTGTCCACCTCTTTCTTCGGACTCTGACGGAGGCAGCTTTTGGTGCCTTGCATTACCTGCTGTTTGGATTCTTGGTCCCAACGAGATTCTCCTGCATGCATTCCCCATGCACCAGCGTGGTAGACTGTTATGTGTCTCGGCCCACTGAGAAGTCCATTATGATGCTGTTCATCTGGGTGGTCAGTGTGCTCTCCTTTCTGCTCAGCATGGCTGACCTCATCTATAGCCTGCAGGGGAGGATGAGCAGGAGGCCAGGCCCCGCTGGGCAGGAGGGCCATGCTGGGAGGGCTGCCCCTGGCTATGCTGGGGGCCCGGGCAGGAGGCCAGGGCTGAGGGCTGGGGAGGAAGAGGGGGAGCCTGCAGGGGAAGGTGCCAACAGCCCCAGTGGGAAGCCTGCTGTGTTGCGGCAGATGGAGCTTCCTGATGAGGACCAGAGTGAGCTGATGTCCTTAGCCAGTGACAAGCTGGCCATGGCCTGCAGAGAGCTAGGAAGCAGGCCCCACAGTGCAGCCACCCAAAACTCAAGGAGCAGAGACCTCACAAGGTCAGAGGAATGCTCCCTAACTCCTGGGAGCTGGTTGGCAGGGCGCTGTTCAGCCAGCCAGCTGCAGCCCCCTGCATCTGGCAGTGCTCCCCACTTGAGAACCAGAAAGTCTGAGTGGGTATGAAGATGAAATGCTGGGTGGCACGGGGAACACCGTTCTGCCTGAATGTAAACTTGGACCACTAAGGTGCAGGCCCACTTTGGCTGGTGTGAAATCTTATTACTCAACTATGTTCCTGGAGAACATCAACAGAGAGGCCAACAGGCATGGGACAAAATGGGCCTCGTGGAGAATGCTGATATACTTGCAGTGTAGATTTAATTTAGATAAGCTTTCTGCTGAAAAAAGCACAACAAAACACTTGGCCTTCAAATTTAGTCTGGAAGCTAAAATGGTAAATTGGAGAGTGCCAGGTCACTGGTGATTCTGCAATGCAGTCCTGTTGCCTTATCCTTTTCCACAGTTCATCCCTAATGTGAACCCTGGTCTCTTAAGTGAATGATGCTCATTAGGGTCTTAATGTTTCCTGATGAATTATTATGAAGTTCTTTGTTTTTTGTTGGTTTTCTGCTTGGATAAAAGAGACATGTTATGCCTGCCATCAAGAGGGAGATGCTAGTTTAACTCCTCCAAACCCGTTTAATAAAATTAATGCTGATTGCATTGTGAGACACACTTTGTACTTCACAGTGTAATAGGAGAAATGACAAGAACAGAAAGCATGGCTAATGAACAGCTGCGTGTCTGGGGGGTGTCTTAGATTATTCTCGCACATGGGTTTGGGTGCACTGGCTGTGGGGTGGCCTCTGGCTGCTTGGTTGGTCCTGGATGCTTGCTGAGCGCTGTCCTCCCTGAGAAGTGGGAGCACCTGGCCATTGCAGCGGGGAGATGGAGACATCTCCTGCTTTCTAGCCCAGGTTCACGCATCCTGTCCAGAGTGGTGCTGTGAAGTCGCCCTGTCTTCACCTTCTGGCAGGCAGATGAGAACCCGAGTGGGGCATCTCCCCAGCCTGGGCCCAGGCACTTCTCTGCCTCTTCTCTGTCACTCTGCTTTCCATCCAGGTGCTGTCCAAGGTAGAGCACGACTCTGAAAGCTTTGCTGCCCTTAACTGATACACAGGCAGACACAGTGCAGTAGAAGGAGCTCCTGTGCATCCCGATCTGCCTGCTCACCTTCATCAGGAGGGGGAACAGCCCTCTGGGTGTTCGTCCAGAGCTGGTGAACATCCTCCCGGTCCAAGACACAACATGGCCCAGGGGAGGAATGTCCTTTCATGCCAGAAACAATAAGAAAGCTGAACCTTTTTTCAACACACTTATGAAACCAATGGACACTTTTAATTGTTCTAAGGAAAACTTGACAGTGAAGTATCTGCCAGGATGGAGAATAACATCCCACTTGATATATGTATAGGATGTCAAAGCCTATTGATTTTGATTTTGACTGACAGGATTTAAATCTTAAAAAAAATCATCTGACATTAGTTTTGGTGTAAGGATATTTGAATGAATGTGCCTATTTTTAACATATGCGCTCAATCAATCGATCTTTCTCCCACTCCTCCATCCACTGAAAACTGTAAACTTTGGGTAAAATTGCAATATTTCCAGAATATCTCACCTGGCCTTAGTCCATCTCCATATCAAGGGTGCTTACAAGGTGGTGGTGGTTGGTGGGGTGCGTGGTGTGGTGAGAGTCAAGTGAGCACATGCGGGGAAATGGAGAGATATTTCTTGTTTTTTTCCCAGCCAGGGTAGAGACACGGGTGAATGGGAATAGACAACTTCTTGTAAGTAATTAACAGGTTTCTCCCACTTTATTTTCCTCTTTGACTGATTTCGGCTTCAAAGATTTATGTGCCCCAGGTTGGGAATACATTTTTCCCCCTAGAGTTACAAAAACCATGAGTCATGACTCAGATCCCTTTCTTCATTACTCAGATCAATATCGGGCTCATAGCAAGCGCTCAGTGCATGTGATTTTTGAGTCTGATATTCCTAATGTATTCATGGGCAAATGTGGGTCTTGTCCCACAGTCTGCAGTTCTGGTAGACTTCTCAAAGTTGACTGTAGTCTTAGAACTCTAAGAATTCCCTAGGGCTTCATTACTATTTTATTAATAAGCTCAATGCGTTCCTCAAGCATGCCAATGTTGTCCTTGATAAATGGTAAGTGAAGAAATCAACTCAACAGATGTCAGCGTGTGTCCATCAGGGTGCTGGGGGAATGGCTAGGAAAGGACGGCGGCATGGGCCAAGCTGGGGCTCCTCTGACCACTTGCTAGTGAGGAGGGGCAGGGCATGTCTGTTCTCCCCCTACTGAAGTCCATGCTCAGGCCCGGTTGACAGCAAGTGTGATTGGTTTGTAGGGCACTGGGAAGGACAGCTCCGGCCTCTCTGCTGAGTGCAGAATACCACTATGGAGAATCAGAGCCATGAGGTTTGTTCTGTGGGAAACCATAAATATCTATTCAGAGCAGTGGGGGCTGAGAGCGAAGGGCAGAGGTGGGGAGCCAAGGGGAGACATCTGGGCTCTTATCTCGTGTCCACCATCTCTTGGCAGGTCACTTGGAGGCACCCCGTGCCTCAGTTTCCCTCTGAGGGACAAGAACAAGGGTTGCTCTGCAGGTATAGGAACTCGTCAATGCCACGTGCCATACGCAGCTCGCAGTCATTTTAACATTAATAAGGCTAACTGATTAGGCCTTTCCATCTTGCAAACAGCCTAAGCATAGGTTCGGTGAGATGAACGTGGCAAGAGCCGGCCAGGCCTGGCTTGCAGAGGGGTAGCTAGACGAGGATGGTGGCTCGGGACCGAGACATCCTGGCGCGGGAGAGGAGAGAATGGGAACGGTGGGGGGAGGGGGGGTGAACAGAACCTGCTGACCTGGGCCCATGGCCCCCACCTCCCGCCCCATGGGACCGCCCTCGTCACCACAACCACTCCAACAGGAGAGGGTCCGAGCTGCTGTGCGTGCGCACGCGCCTGCCTGGGTTTCGGTTTCTTTCCACAGTACGCAGAGCTCATGGGATGTCCTGCGGAGGTCTGACTTTCTAGGAACTGTAATTCAGAAATCTTCCCAGGTCAGATTCAGGGTGGGTTCCTAGGAGGCGCAGCAGGGGCAGGGCCGCACTGGTGGGGCCCAGAAGCCGTCCTGATGTTTTGTGCAGCTGTGGGGACACACGAGCAGGAAATACGAGGATCAGGGAGATGACGCTGTGTTTAGCCAAGAAAGGTATTAAACAGAATTAATAAATGGGACTCTTTTTGTATAGCATGTTGCAATTTACTGTGAGAACCTATTTCAGATTTTCTGAGTGTAAATTTGGTTTCAGGCAAGAAAAACGGAGGAAGGTGGTGCTTTCCCGGTGGGGAGGGGCACCCAGTCCCTTCAGGCACAGGCTTGCCGAGGGCCCCCACGTGGGAAGGCCTCCTACCAGAACTTCGCTCCAGCTCCAGGTGCTTAGCTGGCTTAGCTGGGAGGCTACAAATTGGCCAGCTGTATTTTGGTTGTGCTGTGGGACATGTTTCCAAGAAGCAAAACAGCTGTCTTCTCCCCGCTTTGGAGATACATGCACATATATTTTTCCTGTCCATTTGAACCAATCTTTTGCACAGGGAACTTTCTCCTCTGTGCTGTGACCTGGGAGAGGGGTATGTGCAGCAGAAAACAGAACTGAAGGGATTAAATTTTCTCAAGCTGAACTCAGATGAAATGAGTTTCGTGTAGAATTCACAAAATTAGAAGTCAAATGCACAAACTAGATTTTAATTTTTTTATTGACGTATAGTTGACATATATTATGTTGGTTTCAAGTACACAACAAAGTGATTCAGCAGTTGTATACATTATTAAAACCCACCCCAACTAGTGCAGTTATTACCTGTCAACATAGAAAGATGTTACAGAATCATTGGCTATATTTTCTATCCTCTATTTTCATCCTCTGACTAACTAACTATATATTATGATTGAGATTTTGTGCATTTTCTTCCTCTTCGCCTGAAGTAGCTACCTCTCCAACGCCTGTGAACGCTAATGTGCTCAGAGCTGAAATCGGGTCTGAGGACTGCCTTCCAGCGCGGCGGGAAGCTCAGATGAGACAGTGCGTGTGGCAGCCCCCCAGAGGGACACAGCTGTGTGTCCCAGAAGGCTTTTCCTGTGCCGTGAAGTCACCCATGCTCGGCGGGTCACTCTCAACAGGCCTCTCCAGGAACGTGTGACGCTGGGATATTCGCATGAGGAAGGTGTCCACAGACTGCAGGGGGCTCCCAACTTCTTCCCGCATCCTTTCTTACCACCAGAGGCCCCTCTTGGACCATATTTAGGATGCAGTATTTAGAAGACTGCAATGTTCACTGATTTTGGTGGTGCCTTTGACCATTATCCGGATCCTCCTTTTTTGTTTCTTGCTGCTTGGAAAAAGCAGGGTTTAAGAAGTCTCAGCAACAGACATGGGAATTGGATAATAGAGCAACTGGGGGCAAGGTGGTCTCACTGGAAGAGAATAATTTAACAAGACAATGATTCATCCTTGTGGAGTTAAGAGGCAGCCCCTTATTTCTAATTTAGCCTTTTAATTTTTGCCCACAATTGTCCAAATGTCCTTTTCTTTGGCTTCTTGCGTGATCAGGCTGCTCGAGACGTGGATTCAAAATCAATTGACAGACAAGACAGATAAGGGCTGTGGGGAGATGCTTCAGACCTCATAAGGGGCTGCTCAGGAAGCTGTCCAGTGGGTGCCAAGAAAACACAGATGTGTCTTCTTCATTTGAGATTCCTCAGCTGTGTCCGAAACAGCTACAGAAATCCCTTTTTGGCTGGAACTTGTCATATCAGGTGTCTGCAAAAGTGTGAGGCTTCCCTTCTTGGTTTCCGAAATGAAATGATGGTTATTTTATTTTAAGAAATGTTTTCTCCTTTTCTGGTGCTTTAGAAAGTGAAGGTGCTTTTCATCTCAGAAATAATATCTGGGAGGCAATTAAGTCTCTACAAATTGGGCTTCCTCACCTGGGATATTTGATCCAAGAAAAGCCTCAGGCATTATTAAACTTTATTGGAAGTGTAGCCAAGTGCCATTTCCTTCAGAAATGAAAATTCAGTGATTTTATAGAGGTGGTTTGTGGGATTGGCCATTGAAAGGAAATAAAGGCTTATGCTAAAGTAAGTTCATCAAATTTTGTTGTGTGCCTAACATGGTTCTTCAGAGGAAAGCTAGGAAAATGGTTAAGACTTGTAACCCAGCCTCCCACTAGCTGAAGGATCTGCGTACATTGCCTTTTCTTTGTGTGTCTGGTTTTTCATCTATTTAAAAAAGAAGGTGTCGCTCCTATCCTTAGGAATATGTTTATTATCAGAGGGTGGATTAATGGTTTTCACCTTTTCTTTTAGAAGAAAGATAAATACAAATATTGAAGAAAGCTCATGACACTTTGCACAAGGTATGGGGTGAGTTACAAGAGAAGATAAAGAAACAGCACCCTTGCATTTGAGAGTCTGTTTTGATGAGAGAATTGGGAAATAAATGAGGGCAAATTACACTAAAAAATAAAGTTTATGGTTCAAACTTGAATATTTCACCATAAAAGTTTTATTTTTTTGAGTAAACCATTGAGCCAAACAGCAAACTTTCTTGCATAAAGGAACTGGGGCTAATTTGTAATAATTACTCCATTATTAAGTTAGGGAATGAAAGAAAGCTGGGCCTTTGGTGTTTTCCTATGTGGCCTGCCTGTGACGCTCAGTACCCCCAGTGCCTCTTGCTCGGGCACCTTCCTCCTCACTACACTGTCTGAGCTTGGCCTCCTAATTCTAGATACCCTGACCTCAGCCAACTACAGGAGGCCTCCTAAGCCCATTGCCCCCACCAAGCATCACGGAATCTTTGATCTGCGAGGGTCCTTGGTGACACAAATCTGACCAGTCAGTTTTACACCTGAAGAAATGAAGGTCCAGGAGGGTGGGATAGCTCCTCTCAGTCTGCTCGGTTGGTGGCCAGTGCTTCTCGCTCGCAGCTGGCATGGCTCCTTCCACCACTCTGGGATGCCTCAGATAGAAGGGTTAATGTTCATGAAGCTCATTGTTCGCAAGAGGGTCAGCTTTCTGGGCACATTAACAAACCAACAGAGGGTTCAGTGTCCCAACAGATGACTCTTTAATAGTGGTATTTGTGGCAATACGAGAGGCCGACAGTAGACCTGTAGGAGGAGAATGAAACTGGTGTCCGATTACAAATTAGATTGGCAAAAAGCTTTTTGAAGTTAAAAAATTGTTATAAAAATATAAAAACATAGAAGTTTAAAAAATAAAGCTTCCTCTCTAACACAATGTCATAATCTGTATTCTTGGCTTCTTATGTTTTAAAATTTATAATGTATTTGTAATACTCACATTGTGCTTTTTTCCTTTGCTAATAAATTACATACATTTTTCATGGTTCTCTGGTCTTCATACTGATTTGAATGAAGGCAAAAGAGTCCATCAAATGACGATGCTCGGACCCAGCCTCCCCCAGCCTCTGTTGTTCAACATAAAGGTTGTTGCTGAACAAAATGCTTTTAGCCTTTTGATACTAGAGAATCAAATGGCATGAGTACACAGGCTTCTTCTCTTATTTGGATTATTTCTTAGGACAGGTTCTCCAGAAAATTGTTTATAAATGTGTACAGTTTCTTCTCTATCAAGCTAGGTCTGACCACATGCAGACTATTTGTGAGGTTGCTGCAGCTTCATGGGTGGAATTTAAAATGCTAACCCTGAACACACTGTTTCCTTCTGGTGCTTCCTCTAGAACTTGGGTAACCTTCCTCCAGGTAGATGGGGGTGTCGGAGCTCCCTCACTAAGCCTTCCAGTGAAGAGCCTCAATAGGCACGTCAACTGAGTCATGGGAAGCATGCTAATTATCCCTAGTAATTAACCAGTTATTAAAGTAGTTATAATTACCTATTTACCTATAAGAGAATTTAAATTCAGTAAGATTTATGAATTGGGCCAACTTTTCAAGGAACTGATCAGCTTGTGTTTAAATGCCTTGTTGTCATTATACTTAAATCATGATTTTCCTCCATGCTTGAGAATATTGCTTTTCTGGCTGACTACATTTTAGTCCAGATTAAACTAAAAAAACTCAATTCTATTCTGTTCAGCCTATGGCTTAGCTGCCCATAAGAGGAAATCATGTGATGGCTTCTGGTTTATAAGTGCCATGGTGTGTTGTCTGTTGAGCATTTAGGAGAAGATGCCTCATGGGAAGCTGGCCTTATGGGACCAAAGCTCAGAGAGGCGTTTGGCAGGAGGCAGATTTGAGAATAATCAGTACAGAGGAGCCATTAAAGCACCCCTACACCTCCTTGGTGACCTAAAGGGACTGAAAAGTGAATGATGTCAGCAAAAAAGTGACAACAAGTCTTTCAGGCAGAGGTGTGCAATGATATTTTTGTAATTTGCATTTTTTTTCCTGGTTGGGTGGGGAACACCTACTGCTGAGGTTCAACTCTTAATTAAGTATTCAAGCTGGAAGATGCCTTTTGAAATCCAAACACCTTGAGAAAAGCTGCTCCCTGAATCACCCTGTATGGGTAACTATGTGTTGGTGAGCATGACAGATCAGAAAAATGATCGCAATAGGAGGGCAGGAGGGAGGAAACATGAGGGAGGACCCGGGACTTCTTAGGGGTGGAGGGGAGCAGGGGTCCCCAAAGAGGGCAGAGAGAGAAAAGAAGGAGAGACTAAAGTCCACATGATGCCAAGAGGCAGAGCAGGAGCCCAGGCAGGGAGCACAGGACAGCCAGTGCCGGAGGGCACGCAGCACAGTTTAAGGCTCTGGGTTTGGAATCAGAGTGAGACTGGGTAAACATCACATGGGAGAGCATGTGGATGCAACCAGGTGGCTTTGAGAATTTGGGGAGGTGGAGGAATGGTGGCTCGCCTTTGTGTGTATGCAGATCAGAGGTCTAAAGGCCCAGCTGGTATTATTAACTCCATGTCTCTAACGGGAACTTCTAAGATCCAAGAGAGACTCTGAGTCAGTCCAAGGTAAAGGAGCGGATGAGTCCCCTCTGTGGTGGGGTGGACTGGGTGTTGGAAAGCTCTGCCCAAGGGACCTTGCCAATAGCCATGGATGTATTTCTAATGCCAGTGTTTCCTAATAAATCATTATTATTGGATCACAAAGCATACCTTCTCTATTGTATTTTTTATATGTCCCAGAAATTCTGGCGTGGGCAGGACATGTACTCTGTTTTGAATCCCTTTTTTTGGAGTCTTGTTGGGTTTGGTAAGTGAAGAGACTACTAAGGAATTTAATTGTAAATAAAAGGGTGCAGGATAGACTTGGCACCTGTGAAGGTAGTGTGGAAGTTATCAAAGAGTAGGATGGGAATGAGGGATTTCAAAGACACATGTCACCCTCTTCTCAAATCGGTCCTCATCCAAGCCCAGCAGGATGCCTTCAGATAGGCTCTGGTCCAATGGGGATATTCTGGGAGATTTGGAGGCAAAATATAGGTCTGGAGAATCACATAAATGAGGGGGTGGAATGGCTCCAAGCTGTTTCAGTAAAGTTCATTTATGTTAGGAAATCAAACTGCTTATAATCTAAATGGAATTAACGCCTTTTGTTGTTAATTTGACACTTCTCACACAAGTTAATAAACAGCTTACAGCAAAACTAAGTCAGTAATGTTAGAGGCCTAATAAATAGTTATCCACTTACTTCAGACCCACCCTTATTTTACTGAACTTGGAAAACATCTGTGTTAGCTTGGTGCTAATCCTTCTTCAGTTGGCAAAGTTGTGTTGGAAAGTCATGGAATTCACCACATTCATCCTTTTATTAGACTAAAATTGGATTTAAAAGCTTCTGTGTAATTTGGAAAACTTCAGTCTTTGGTCTCAGACTGCTAAACCCTTTAATAATTTGAAATGCAAATATACAAATCATAATAGAGTGTTAGGTTCTGTTAATCTTAAGAGTTTGTGAATCCTTTAAAACCTAAAGTATTTCAGACTTGGTCATTTTCCCCATATGAAATCCAACCTTCCAGCATAAAAATTATGAAATGTAACATTTTCCACCATATAGACTTGCAAGTCCAAACTATGGAAACTGTATGGGTGTAAACTTGCTGATGATAATACTGCAGACATTTATTGTAACTTTGATTAAGAAAAAATTCTTTTTGCCTTATCTGAACTTTTCTTCTTAGAAACTTTCTTATATATTCTTTCCTACTTCTTTATTCTTCTTGACATTAGCTTTACTACATGTTAATTTTCTATGAGCCAGTTAGTGTCACATGAAGAAAGTGTCTACAACTGAGTATGGTAGTTAGTGGAGATACTGAATGTAATTCCTAGCTCTCTGTGTATAGTAGATGCTCAACAAATATATGTTGCATGAATGGATTTTTAGAACAGTATTCATTAAAAAAATAATAGAAATTATCTCTTTTGAGTGGGTTAAAGAACTGATATTTAACCATTATAAGTAAAATGGAAGTCACAATCATCTCATTGAATTTCCTTCTATTTTTTTTGTAAATACAGATTTAAAGTATACTGTTTTTGTCCTGGTCATGTCATTTGATTCTCAGAAGAATTATGTGAGAAGGGCAAAGCAACAGCATGTCAATTATACCTCAATTAAAAAAAAGGAAAAAAAGAGAAAATAAAAAAAGGGGCAGAGCAATAATTATTACCTTCATTTCATGGATGAGGAAAATCAAGTCTAGAAAAGTTAATGAGATTATAGGCTAATACAAAGTAGGGCAAGGAACCCAGAAATTCTAGTCTTAATTTAGTTCTTTTTGCATTTTTACTTGACCACTTTCAGTTGAAGGCAGACTTAGGTATCACGGAGAGAGAGGAGACATGTGAATAGCAGTGTGGGGAACTGTGGTGGTCATTAATGCCATTCAAGAACTATTTCCAGTTTTTCTTTCTTCTGGGCACATGGAGGGTGTGGAGCAATTGGAGCTCCTATGCACTGTTGATGAGATTGTAGAATGGTGCAACTGCTCTAGAAAGCAGCATGGCAGTTCCTTTAAATCTTAAAATTAGAACTGCCATATGACTCAGCAATCCCACTTCTGGGCATATTTTCAAAATAATTGAAAGCAGGGTCTCCAACAAAAGATATCTGTATGTAGCTGCATTACTCACAATAGCCAAGAGGTGGGAGCAACTCAGTTGTCCCCCAGAGCATAAATGGATAAATAAAATGTGGCATCTACATCTATTGGATTATTATTCAGCCTTTAAAAAGGAGGAAATCTTATCCCACAGATGAACCTTGAGGTCATTGTGCTAAGTAAAATATGCTGGTCCCAGAAAGGCAAATACTGTGCGTTCCTCACTTACATGAGGTACCCAGAGTAGTCAAAGTCATAGAAACAAGACAGAATGGTGGTTATCAGGGGCTGCACGGAGGGGGAATAGGGAATTGTTAATATGTAGAGTTTCAGTTTTGCAAGATGAAAAAATTCCAGGGCTCTGTTTAACAACATTGTGGATATAATTTACATCACAAACACATATACCTAAAAACTGGATAAGACAGTAAAGTTTGTTATGTATTTTTTTAACCACAATAGAAAAGTAAATAAAATGAAAAATACTCATGGAAACATCTTGACAGTAAAATGCCCTCTTTAATGATGTCAACAGGCTCTTACTGCTCCATTCAGGTGCTGGCCATTTTAGAAATTAATTCTCATAATATCTCTGTGAAGTGGCACTATTCTTGTTCTCATTTTACAGAGAAAACTGAGGCAGAGGACGGCGAACTTGCCCAAAATCACACGAGTGGATCCAGGCCAAGGACTTCAGAGTCTATGCTCTTAAACTCTCAATTTTATTGGATCTCTGTGGCTTACTGGAGATTCTCTAAGTTAATCAGGTAAAAATAATGTTCATCGTGAGATATTTTCTGGAATAGTTAAACTGAGTTATTAGCTTCTTTTGAGTTCCCACTGAGTGTGGCCAAGAGATCCTTTTTAGTGGTATTATGCAAAGTTTGTATCCCTTCCATAGGCTTGACCTACGACTTTCTGCTTAGACTTTTTCTTACAGAAATTGGAGGCAATATACCAGTTAAGATAGAAAGTCATACTTGTCACATGGACTTGGGAAACATGAGTGTTTCCTTGTGGAAGCAGTTCACTTTCTGGGTTTTAGGTTAAGGACTGGTCACTTCTTTCAGGGCACTTAGAGAAAGAGCAGGTTTCTGCACTGAATAAACATTAGCCTAAAATTTCTAAAACCTGAGTGAAGTTCCAGCATTAGGTAAGGTTGTATCAGGTTCCCTTTAAAGATACATGTATTGGCATGCATTCAGGGTCCCAGCCCATCTGCTGCCTGTATGACAATAAACCAGGCTTGCCTACTCTTTCATGCCCACCTGAGGTCACCACAGGGTCAGGGTAAGCTTTCTTTGCTAGCTGAATTGGTTTCACTAAATAAACATGTACTGAAAAGGAGAATGTTTTTAACATCTTTAGAAGAATGAAAAGGGCTTATTGTCCAAATTGACCTCTCTGGTCCAACCCTGTATAGCTGCACCTTTCCTGTATGACACTGTGACGTTTCATACCGTGTAGTGTAATTCATACAATACAACTGGTTACTGAAAGGAAGAATTGGTTAAAAATCAATCAAAACATCAACATTACTGGTTCATCCTAGGCTCACAGACTGGATTTGATATAAGTAGGTACTTTAGTCCTGTGATAATGGTTCTCCCCAAGGCTTGGGAAGACATTCATATTTGGTCGTTTTTAAAATGCATCCTAATTTTTCTCTTGCCTTGGCCATTGCCATCCTTCCCTGGCTACCATCCGCCCTTCCCAGGTACTACCCGTGAGCAAGTAGATTAGAAGTAGTAACAGAGCAAGTAGTAACAGAAGTACACTGTGCGCACACAGCTTGTTGCTATTTCTTCACGAGTGAAAGGAAAAGCAGGGCTTTTCCAAACTGCCCTGGGCAGTGAGACCTTCGGTTCTGAACCAGCATGCAGTTCTTCCTTCAGGCCAGGTGAGGGCGCGCTCCTGTCCTCTCCCAAATAGTTAACGCAAGGAGACAAAAAACCCACAACAACGCCATTTCCACTTAAATTCGTCAAGTAGGAGGACAATAGATAGTTTGCTGAGTTACTTTTTTTTCGTATTCTGTTGTTTTATTTTAGCTCTTAACACCGTTTTTTGTTTCATTCACTGGTTTCCAACTCTAGCTACAAAGTAGTATTACCTGGAGTGATTTTAGAAAAATTCCCAGATTCCATCCCCAGAAATTCTGATTCAGACGGTCAGTGGGACTGCCAGGGCATCAGCACTTTTAAGAAGCTCTCCAAATGCTTCTAAAACTGGGCAGGGGTGAGAACTACCACTGGATGTTAGTTAGTGAGAAACAGGTTTTTTAGGGGGCCAATGCTGGAAATTGATTTCCTTATTTAGATTTGTGGACAGTCACCTGAGTGTGAAATAACGTGATATAAGTAGGTACTTTAGTCCTGTGATAATGGTTCTCCCCAAGGCTTGGGAAGACATTCATATTTGGTCGTTTTTAAAATGCATCCTAATTTTTCTCTTGCCTTGGCCATTGCCATCCTTCCCTGGCTACCATCCGCCCTTCCCAGGTACTACCCGCGCTCTCAGGTCACCTCCTAGGGCCTGTGACTTAAATCAGCTGAGCACAGCTCCTTTTTGGTTTGTTTCCTCCCTTGGGATTTCTGCCAAGCTGCTCCCCTGGGATCTTTACACACTGCCTCTCTGTTTCCTGTTCCCTGGTCGGCCCAGTCCTGGGCCTCTGCTGTTCACCTTCCTTCTAGCCCTGGCCAGGCCCTCGCTTCAGGGTCCCCAGGCCTCTGCTGCTCAGGGCAGATGTTTCCACTGCTGGTTCCTCTCCCCAGAGTGGGCTCTAACAGCAACAGGCTCTTCCTCTAGGTCACAGCCACCCCTCCTTAAGCTGGCAGACATACCCTGTGTCCTTGGGCCTTTGTATAAACTAGGAAACTGTTAGCTGTGCCAATTACTGCATTACTGTGAATGTAGGCAGCAAAGAGCAGCTGAGCTGGCCCAAATTGCCCAGGGGCGAGAGGCAAAACTTTCCAAAGCTGTCCCAGCAGCCTCTCAGGCTGTATATGCAAATATCCCTGAGGACCGTGGGCCTCTTCCTCCAGTAGAGGTCTGTTACCAGGTGTAGTGCTGGAGGGTTTTAGCTCTGGGCAAGTTCACTCTGGATTTGATGAGACAGAATAATGATAATGGAACATTGAGGGTAAAGGGTCTTATACCAGGCTTCAGTCTCCTGGTGGCGCTAGAATCACGTCCACATCTGGCAGGTCTGCAATCCGCAATCCCCTTTGTGGAGAGCTCTTTTTATAGCAACTGCAGACAATACTGGCTCATAGCCAACATGCATGTAAGCATGTGCCTGCACAGTAGGCCAGTGTTACATCACCGCACATGTGCCGTGAGCAAGTAGATTAGGGTCAGGTGAGCATTCTGGCCATGGGAACTTCCATTTTCCCTAGGTAAATACAGCTCTGGTGAATTGATGTTCAGAAATGAATGCAAATGGCGGTGGCCTTAGTCAGGGTTTACACCGACAGCAGGATGGCTGGGCAGGGCCTGTACACACAGTAGTGACAAGTAGGATCAGTGGCTTCCTGCCCAGCTCTGCTTCCGACTGTCTGACCTTCCACAAGTCCAGTCCTCTTTTGGCTTCACCTGCAAAGTGGGGTGCTTCAGCATGCATGCCAGACACTCAGGGGTCTTGTTAAAATACAACTTCTGATCCAGGAGGCAAGACCTGAGAGTCTATATTTCCCTCATGCCGCTAGGTCTTGTGTCTGTACTGTGTACATGGACAAGCAAGATTCTCCAGGATGCTGAGATCACCTCTAACATCTTTAGTTCCGATCCCCTTGACTGGTGCTTCCTCCTCCCCTCCATCCCCCTCCATCCCTTCTGATCCTCAAAACAAGATGTTTCTAGATGTGAGCTTCCTCTCTCTGTCCACACTTGCATTTAACTGCCTGGTCTTCTGGTGCTGCTGTGCCATGAAAATCTCCCGCAGGGCTCAAGGCTTCCAGAGCAGATCCTTCCCTCTTCCCTTTGGCTGACCTTGTTAGTCAGCCCAGTTTCTATTCCTCTGTGTGTTTCCAGGAACACCTGGCTAGATCACAGGATCCCAACAGCATTCGTCAGAGGCATTCAAGAGTTCCCATCAGACTCAGCAGACTGATTTCAAGGTGGGAAACTGTAAAGCAGCGCATTTAAATATGCAAGCAACCACACACCCATCAAAATATTCCTGAGTCTCTTTCTTCCATTAAGTTTTGGATCCACTGCCACTGAGGGCTAGATAACTGGTATGAAGCCCAATCTTTAAATAAAAGTAACTGAGATCATTTTTAAAAAGATACCGCTTTGGATTTCAATACAGCTTGATTATATCTTTAGCATAATCTTTATATTGATTTAATTCAGTTGAGATCTGGAAGGCCTTGAAAAGATGCAGTTTTGAGATCGTACTCTTAAGAGGAAGAATTCAAAATCGTGAATACGAAATGTTTACATGTCCTCTGGGTGGGGTCTATCATGGGACCAGCACTGGAGTGGGGGGGCCGTAGTTTTGAATGAAGAAACCAGCCCATCCTCCGTCTCCTCGTTCTGGAACTTTGTGGAACCACTAGGTGGCAGTATAGTATCAAATATGGAAAGCTGATCAATATGCTTGTGTTTGAAAAGTATGGATGGAATGTTTGCACCTTTATTTTAAATTGCATCCTGTGCTCTGCAACTGCTTGAGTCTCTGTGTGATTATTCTTTGGGGAAGACAATCTGATTTCCTTCTCCAGACGTTGAAGGATTACAGGAAACTGCAATCCGTTCAATGCAGGTTAAGAAAATATAATGGTGACATAGTTTGTTTCTTCAACTTTCTTATACACCCTTTTCCCTTCTGCTTTATGGTACTTTCCAACTGCATTTATTATAAAGCAAAAGGAAAGTGTTTCACATAATTTCTCCCACATGTAATTTTAATGAGCTCTGGCTTTACTAATGGTTTTAACCATGCTAGACTTTATTTACATTGATCTTCAAGCCACTTAATAACCACATCCTCTACCTGTCCCCATGTTTGACAAGATTTTCAAAAGCTAACACTTGTACCGTATACTAATTAAGGACATGCCTGTACAGCACAAAAAAGGGTGTTCTGGCAAGGGGCCTAATGCAAATGTTCAAATAGGGACTCTTCTTCCATTTCTCTACCCGCAATATCGCTTTTTTTTTTAACTCTATATTTTATAGATGCCATTTGGGGATTGGCAACGCTGCAACTCAAGTTGTAGCTTTAAAGGCGAAGAACCAGCACTTGTGTTTTAATACTGGTCTCTAAAATCAGTCTCCAATGATGATGGGAGTGGTTTCTTTTTATTCAGAGTTGTCTTCAGAATGTCAATGGGTTTCTTATTTAACAAGCTTGTTTGTACTGAGCACATTTACAGCCATCTTGTAAGTTATCAAAGATGGTATTTTACAAGGATATGTTGAAAAATTAATAAAGGAAAAAAGCTTGAACATTTTTCACTGTATCACAGAACTGAAAATGTGTCGATAATGAGAAGACTGCTATGTTAGGATATCAACATGCTACCTAGTGGCATTTCGCTTTCTCCCCACCTCACAGATGTGGTAAAGACTGTGGGAACTGCCCTCAGAAATTCTACTGTGTAAATTGTAAATGTAAAGTTTACATTTACTTACAATGTAAAGTTCATGGCTGGTTTATGTCCACTACAGTGCATGTGAGTCACCACATGAGTTAGATGCAGGTCACTTAGTGGTACCTACATTACAAAACAATAATTCTTTAATGAATAAAGCTGCTGGGAGCTGACGACTTTACAATGCCTCTGAGTTGAAGAAATAACATCAGCATGATAGCTAAAGGAGGTGTTCTTATTGCATATCTAACTTAAAAAATCCAATTAACACCAAGAATGACACTGGAAAGGATTTGCAAAATGTTCCTACCAAGAAGCTTGTCTTAAAAGCTTCTTACATGAGAAAGATCAGCCAAGGAAGTACTTTCTATCCTATTAATTAAAAAAAAATTTTAAACCACTCACTATTCCTATTAGGAAAAGTAGAGAGAACAAACGTCTTAGCTGGATGCAGAGAACAAGTCCCCTCCAGCCCACAATGTTTGATACCTCCCATCATTAGCAGGATAGCTGCCCATTTCTCATCTTGATTGACAGGTTAATAAGGGACCTGGGGCTATCTTTTCAGTATGAACACACAACCTTACCAATTACTTTTAAATTATTGCTAATCTGTCAGAAAATAACAGGCATGAGGAATAAAAATATCTGAAAAAGAGAAATGTCTGGCTGAAGCTTTTACTTCCGGTGCTTTAAAAGGTTCAGTTCAGAAAACTTGCCAGAATTTATTCAATAGAATTTAGGCACTGAGGGTTTTTCTTTCTTTTCCTTTTTTTTAAAGAAAAACTTGTAGTTTATAATAGTTCATTGGTTCAATTAGGAGCGAAAAAGAAGGGAGTTTTGTAATGCAATTGTCCAGCAAAGGAAAACGCTTTAAATTGGGGGATTATGTGTGCAGACCACCTGTAGGGCATTCAGAGCCCTTTTCTATAATGCTTCAACCCATGCCTAGCTGCCTGCAGGCTGGCTAACAATGCCGGGAAAAGCTGTTTAAAAGGCTGAGCACACTTGTGCCTCTGGTCCTCACTAACTGTTACAAGTCTTCCTCTCCCTCGCTCTCTCTCCTTTTTAAAGTAAAAGTCCAACATCCCTTTAATGGAAGAACTTTAAGGCTCCGCGGTGGCCAATTGGTCTGCACCAAGAGGAGCCGGGCAGCAGGGAAAGAAACTTCAGACTACACAGCCCATTTGGAGAGGAGAAAAGATCAAAGTTTTTCAAACTCAAAAGACCAAGTTCCCTACAGATTAACCCTATTCATTTAGCTCCTCTTAAAGGAATGATGTGCTGGGCCACTGGGCAGACAGGTAAAAAGTTCAACAATTGCCGAAGCATTCTTCTGCTAATTCAACAGCCTTCTGCTCAAATAAATTAGCTTAGTCTTGACAAGAGGAACAATAGCTTTTTCTCTAGGAAAAGAAGCACATTTGATAGACACAGGCCTGGAAGGTTATTAAGATGTTAACCGGTTAGTTTAACCCACTAAGGAGCGCCTGTTCCACTACCAGGTTGTCAGGTGACTTACACTGTAAAGAGTGATCTACTGCTTAAAACATTAACCTCTACACTTTGGCAGTGTTCAGTCCCTGGAAACCCAGGCGCTTTCAAAATCACGGACGCGAGAAATGAATTTGGGGTTTTTGAAGCCTTTAGTGATATTACACAAGGTAAATAACAAGGCCTGAGTGGAATTACTGCCTCGCAAAGTTCCACTTACATACACTAAGCGTTGTTATCCATGGATCAGGAAAGAGCTACCATTAAAAACACTATCTTCTTGGAAGGTGCAAAAACTCAATTTTGATTTCAGTTCCACAACAAGGTATTTTCTTCGCTAACAACTTAAGAACTAGAGTTTCATGGGTCATTTTCTCCATGCCTAAGGTCAGCGTACAGAATGAGAAACCAGTAAATGTTCCATTTTTCCAACGTGCCCTTAACAAGTACTTTAAAGGTAACAGCTTAGAAGAGGCAGGGGGAGAGGGCAATGTTTAAATCATTTATCAAAAGTCATTTTATTGACAAAATAGAATACTTATATTTGTTCTTACAGGAGTGGCTTCTAAACTTTTTACAAAAAATGTACAGACTGTATATCTTTGGCTATGTACATATTTTACACATTTTTACAATTTAACAAATAATTATATAAATACATCCTCTAATGTGAGAAACCCGTATTTATTTGGGGTGTATAATTAAGACATTTCTTGATTGTTTATTTAAGGCATTTGCCTGGTCATGAAGAAGACCCAAACCGTGCAATCCCATTAGGTCGGAGTCATCCCTCCTCTAGGATATGTTAGGAGTAAAAGTTTACGTAGGAGAGTCGAGGGAGAAAATAGGTCCCTCAGGTGAAATCTGTAGGTCTGGCTTCAAGCTCAGGAAGTGGCAGCCAGCGAGGGCCCCAACCCTCGGGTACTGGAAACGCAGCCGAGTCCAACCTCCTCTGCCAAAAGAAATTAACGCCTGGCGGGAGGAGCTCCCCGCTTATCAATGGAGGAACGGGGGCTGGATCTGGGAGCCTTCAATGCCAGGTGCTTTGTTCTAAGACAGTCATTTAAGTCCCAGCTAATGGATACCATTAAGAGTTCATTATCATGCTAATAGCAATCAACACGGTGAAGGGGTGGAAACCTCAGCGGGTCCACGGTCCCGGCGGAGCACTTGCTCCTCACGCAGCCTCCCCATTCCTTCCGGGTGCCTCCTCCCCTCCGCTCAGACCTGGGACAATGGCATCTGCTTTGGATACGACACGGAGCTGGCCGTGCCAGACCGCCACGTCAAACCCGTGCTGACGTCGCTGTAGAGGGAGCCCCCACCAATGCCCGCGCTCCCGCCCCCGCCGGCCCCCGCGCCCCCCGGCCCGCCGGCGCCCCCAGCCCCCGCGCCCCCCGCAGCGCCCTTGCTGGCCCAGCAGCAGCGGGTGCACAGTGCGCGCCACGACTCCAGCGTCTTGCCGGACCAGACCCACACGCCCGAGGTGATGCCCACTACCAGGCACATGAAGTACTTGAGCATGAAGACAGCGTAGTCGGGCCGGCGCGCCTGGTCCGGCTGCAGGTCCCGCAGGCACGGGCAGTTGTGCGTGGCCTCCCAGCGCGGGCGGTTGTGCTGCTCATAGAAGAGGCAGGCGACCACGACGGCGGCGGGCACGGTGTAGAGCACGGTGAAGAGACCCAGGCGGATCATGAGCTTCTCCAGCTTGTGCGTCTTGGTGGGGCCTCCCTGCTGCTTGATGACCGAGCGGATGCGGAAAAGCGACACGAAGCCAGCCAGCAGGAACATGGTACCAATGAAGAGGTAGATGACGAGCGGCGCCAGCACGAAACCGCGCAGGTTGTCGAGGCTCTGGTTGCCCACGTAGCAGATGCCCGCCACCGGGTCGCCGTCCACGGAGCTGAGCGCCAGCACGGCGATGGACTTGACGCTGGGCACAAGCCACGCGGCCAGGTGGAAGTACTGCGAGTAGCCGGCGATGGCCTCGTTGCCCCACTTCATGCCCGCTGCCAGGAACCATGTGAGCGACAGGATCACCCACCAGATGGAGCTAGCCATGCCGAAGAAGTAGACGAGCAGGAAGACCACGGTGCACAGCGCCGGGCCCGTGGTCTCGTAGCGCACGTGCTGCTCCACAGCGCCCAGCTCCTCGTACTCTCCACGCCCGCCCGGGCCGCCCGCGCCCGCACCCGCGGCACCCGCGCCCGCCGCCGCCGCCGCCGCGCTGCCTGCGCTGCCCGCGCCGCCCGTGCCGGGCGCGCCGCCGCTGCAGGCCACCTTCTCGTGGCCCGCCACCAGGCGCACCAGGTAGCCGACGGACACGAAGAGATAGCAGGCCGAGAGGAAGATGATGGGTCGCTCGGGGTACTTGAAGCGCTCCATGTCGATGAGGAAGGTAGAGACGGTGGCGAAGGTGGACACGAAGCAGAGCACAGACCACAGGCCGATCCAGAAAACGGTGAAAGCGCGCTCGTCCTGGCTGAAGAAGGGGTTGTGGCAGGGCAGCGCGCAGTTGGCGATCTGGCCGGTCTTGACGCGGTTGTAGAGCGGGTGACGCTCGCTGGACACGCTCACCATGGGCGGCCGGCACTGGCAGCCTGGCTCGCAGGGCGCTGCACCGCCACCAGGGGGCCGTGCCTTCCCGCCACCGCCGCGCGTGGGGGGAGCCACAGCCTCCCCGCCGCCACCGCCCCTGCCGCGGGCCGGGGGCCTGGCCCCTGGCGGGTGGCTGTGGCCGCTACCGGAGGGCGGCTGCTCGCCCGGGGGCGGCGGCGGCAGGCGGCGCGGCGGGCTGGGCGCGGCAGTGGTGAGGTCAGTACGGTTGTAGTCCATGCAGAGCGTGTCGGGGTTGCCCTGCTCCGGCAGCCGGTCGCAGCGCATGCGGTCCGGCCAGGCGAAGCCGTACTGGCGCATAAGGGGCGCGCAGCCTGCCTTGGCGCGCTCGCACACAGAGCGGCAGGGAGGCAGCGGCTTCTTGTAGTCCTCCAGGCAGATAGGCGTGTACATACTGCACAGGAAGAACTTGAGGTCGGGCGAGCACTGGATCTCCACTAGCGGCCAGAACTGGTGCACCTCCAAGCCCGCCTCGTCCTGTGTGTCGTGGTTGAACTGGTTGGGCATGTAGGTGTAGTTGTAGCCGATGCCCTTGCACAGCGGCACGGTGATCTCTTGGCACGTCAGGTCCTTGGCGGAGGCGGCCGCAGCACCGCTCGAGCGCTGCAACAGCGCCAAGGCTGCCAGCAACGAGGTCACTTCCAACAGGTATCCCCACTCCATGCTGCGCGCCTCGGACCTGCGCCCTCGCCCTCCAGGCGGCGCTCGGAGGGGCGCCGGGGAATCCGGCGAGAGGGCCGGAGAAGAGGAGAGCAGGGGCTCTGCTGGTGACTTGCCTCTCCCGGGAGGTCGACTGCTGATCACCCGGTGACTCCCCGGAACGCGTCCGCTCCACGCGGTTCGCAGCGGGGCAGAGGCGGGCCGTCCCGCAGTCCGCCGCTCCGGGGAGCGAAGGCTGGCCGCAGGCGTGCGCACGGTCCACAGAGAGGGTTTGCCCTGCTTCCTCCGTCCCAGCTCAGCCCTCTCGCAGCAGAGCGGCTGGCCCCCGGCTCATCGTCCCTCTCTCGCTCGCCTCTCGCCCGTGCCCGGCCACTTCGTGGGGCGTCGGCACCGGTGACTTTGCAAGCACAGAGGGCGGAGGCGCAAGTTTCCTCTTGGGCCGCGACGCGCAGTCAAGATGGCTGGGCCAGGCCGCTCCCCGCGCCGGTCAGCCTCTGCGGCCCCCTTTCTGCCCTCACGGGCTCATGCTTGCCCTCAAAGCCGCGCCCCCGCCGCCGGAGTTAGGGACCCGCCTCAGCCGAGGCCGCCGCCCTCTTTCCCCGGCGTCGGCCAGTCGTTCCGCCGCCGGGAGCGACAGACTCCGCCTCCGGTAAAAGTCCGCTGCGCGCTCCGCCCGGCGATCGGTCGAGACGTGGGCAGTCCCCTTCTCGCGACGCACGGAACCAAATCCAGACTGGAGCGCCGCAGACACCTGAGCGGTGCGGCCTGCGCCCGGCCACCGCCTCCGCCTCTGCCTCCGCCTCCTCCTCCTCCTCCTTTTCTTCCCCGGCGGGAGCAGCACCCTTCCCTCAACTTCCTTGCTCCGGCCCCACTTGCACCGCCTGCCTGGCTCATGAATATTTATACGGCGCGGACTCGGTCTCCGCCCAAGGCCGCGTGCGCCAATGGCCGGGCCAGGGCGGGGCCCACGCGCTCCGAAGGCTCAGCCTTCCTTAAGGCAGCCGGGAGCGCCCGCAGGGCTGAACGCGCGTTCTGCGGCTGGAGAGTTAGGTAACGCTGGGACAGGCCGCAGAGACGCTGGTTTTGCCACGGCTGTCCCCACGGCGCTCTGTGCGTCCGAGGTCCTGGTTCCGTTTCCCTGAGTCTGCATTGGGAAAGCGGGACGGGGTTCTGTGCAGCGCGCGCTTTTCTGGGCCCTTTCGAAACAAGTCAGGTTTCTGCCTCCCTTCCCCCGGATGTGGGTAACCTTGCTGGCGTAGGGTCCCCGCGCTCCTTCGCGAGCCGAGGCTGCGGGGAAGCACCGCTGCGGGCGAGTGGCAGGGTCGAGCACTGCAGGGAACCCGGAAAGGAGTACCCATTTTAGGGTTCTTAGAATGGTGGTTTTGAGGCTTGGAAACGGTGGAGCGGAACCTGCTCGACTCCGGGCGGCCCGGGGGACGTTCCCAGCTGCAGGGGGCGCGGGGCCCTGGGGCGCGTCCCAGGATGTCCTCCCGCTTCCTCTGAGTGACCTGGGGAGCTCAATTTCCTTACCTAGAAAGTGGGGCAATAGTAGATCTCAAAGAGGGTTCTGTGAAAGCATGCAGACAGTGCTTCCTGATGAAAAAATAATTTACTTTCCCTTCGAAAGAAAGAAGAAAAACTTATAAATGGGGGCGACCGGGAACTCTGCCACTAAATTTTCTCTTCGCTTCGTACTTTTGCAACGCGTGTGTCTATTCAGAGGTCCCAGGTTTTGCCGGAGCCTTGCTTTCCCACCGCGGGCGCAGGCTCTGAGTGGCGCCGGCGGGACCGGGCCGCCCCTAGCAGCCCCTTGGGTTGCGGCCAGCGAGCGCGGCCCCGCCGGCCCGCGACCGCCTTAAAACGGGCAGGGGCGGGGGCCGAGGGCCCGGCGGCCTGGCAGGTTCATTTACGCTTGTTAGGACGTCCCAGGGGGTTGTCTTTCTCCTAGAATGGAGTGTTTATTTTTTAATTGATGTGCTGTTTCATTTAGCGCTTGCATGGAACTCATGCTGGGGCTGTAATTACTGTAATCTCGGGAACATGCATTTCAGTTAGCCAGGAGGGTGGCAAAATACGTCCTCTCAAAATCAATCTCTCCTTCCTGTTTCTTCCTCTTTTCTTCTCTCTCTTTCTCCTCCCATTTCAAGAATTTTTGATACTTGTCAGGTTTCATAGCAGGATAGAGTAGGGCTAGAAAACCATAGTTGGCGAGGGTGTGGGTACTTAGAAACAACTGCTGTCATGAAACAAAACCAACAGCAATTTGTATATTGCTTGAGCTAATGGAGTCTCTGTCTTCCTCCTTCTGGTTTCTCCAGCTTAGTTTAGCAACTTCATTATGCACCACATTCTAAATAGACGGGCAGCCCCCTCCCTTCTCTCTCCACCGACTCCCCCGCCTCCCCCCACCCCGTTTTTTGGCAAGGTTTATAATTTTGCCAAGAATTCTAGGCATATCCGCCAGGATGTAGCTATACCCCATCGTCTTGCTCTTTTTATAAAAATTGAAGCCTAGTTAGTTTATAGTGAAAAACAACACTGCTTCTCACTTCTGGATAAACTAAACTCTATAGGAATCAGAAATTCAGTCTTGAGAAATATTAGCTAACTCAACATAAAATGGACTAACAAAATGCAAAGATACGACCTTTCCTTGGCCTTTTTATCGATTCTCCTCCCTTCCTAATAAGAAATTCCTTTTATGGTTTGTTGAATGTAGAAAGTCACCACTTTTGTTGGTACCTTCTCCAGAACCTTCAGCTGCAGAGGACAGGTCATTCGCTGAGGTGGCGTTCTGAGGTCAGTTGTGAGGAAGGCAAATCCTTAAGGACCAGCCTGGGTGCTGCATTGCCTGGCCATAGAGGGAAGGGCTAGTTTCCAAAAGCAACACATGGTGAAAAGTTTCTACTGGTTTTCTTCAGCAGGGAAATGTCAAATAGTGAAGTTCAGAATTACACTATATAAATTTACTAGAATTAGGTAAAAACAAACTGACATTTGCAAATCGAGGCTGAAAATAGTTGATTTTGGCTTTTAATCGGCATTTAAATTTTTTTCTTTTTTCTTTTGAGACAGGAAGAAAGCTTTGGTGATGTGGAATGTGGAAAGTTTTGGTAAGTATATTTAGCTCATAGAAAATAAGCAGACGAACGTTGAGAGCTTTCAAAAATCATGTTATAAACTATTTGGGGGATCTTACTAATTTGTGAGATTAAAACCATTTACATAAAAATCATTACAATTTTAATTCAATTAAGGAAATATAAGAATAACATTTAAAATTTACTATTAAATTAAATGGTGACTTGATGACCTTTGAGAGCAGGAGACTTAGGAAGAGAATTAGTGTATGAGGTTGAAAATGGTCAGCTCAAAGAAACCAGAATTATTTATCAACATTGCCAGCTAAATAATGATTTTTATCTTTTGTAAAGCAGGTTTTTCTAAGGGAGGAGAAATAGCTTTAGTAGCAACATAAATAATGTAGGGAACTTTCTAGAGGGATTTCTGAACAGATGTTCCTGAATAGTCCACAAGCATAATAATATGAACAGTTGAAGACATGACTAGCTCAGAGGAGGGCATGCTTTATAAAACATCAGATACCAAGTTAGATATTGGCAATATGTTTATGTCTCAAATTTAGGAAACTTTGGGGAAGTTATGTTTTGGTGGATTATAGTTTAAAAATCCAACATTTAAAAATCTCTTGATACCAGAGTGGGTCTGACATATACCAAGAAAATGATACCTTCAAAATTTACATGCAGAATCTTTAGTACCTAATGAAATTTCCTGGGTGTTATATTGTTTCTCCCAAAAAAACCAAACAAATTATTTCTCCTAAAAAACTTACCTTCTTTTAGGGAAACAAGTATTATATTGTTAGAGAATGCAAAGTCTGTACGGTAATTTGGGGAGAGTGGTTCTTGGTGGTGTAAAATCTGTTTTTCAAAAGGTTATGTCATGAGTCACCCACTGTAGATGGAAGGGAAGGGTGGGTTAACTGGTTGCTTCAATCTCTATTATAATTAAAATGGGTGAGATTATTTTTATATTCTTCCATGTTATCATTAAAGTCTATAAAGATCTTCCTTTTCCATTTTCTTCACCATAGAGAAAAGATCCTGTTGGAAGGAAGTACTCTTTGCCTTGTCTGCTGTAACAATGCCAAATTGGGAATGGGTGGAGATAACTGATGCAAATATATGCTACTGGCCAGGAATCATATTCTCTCTTTACATGCAGCTGCCATTTTGGAAAATTATTTAATTTTATAATATCATAAAATATGGTCTAAAAGTCAATAATTGTTCCTCTTCCCCACCCCTAGCCCCCATTCACCCTGGAGTATTGGCCAGATGCTGAAATTATACAATAGGCTGCATTATTTGGGGAACTTTCAGGGGCAATAAAGACCTAAGTCAAACTGGGTAAGCTAAGAAAGATAACTAATCTCATGTAACAGTAAATCTAGAAGCAGAAAGTCCCACCATTGGTTCATTCTGTGACTCAACAATGTTAGATCTGCAGGTCATCTTCTAGACATTTGGCTTTCCCTTGGTTACATGGGGTCTCCCACTGCTGAGCCATCACATGTCATAGGGCAGCAATCAAGGCAGCAAGAGTGGCAGGGTCTCCCCTGGTATAGCTGTCCTGTTAGAAAACTCTTTTCTGAAGGCTATCCCTTTAGGTCAAACTGGTCTCGACTTGTCACACCATTCTAGCTGCAAGGGAGGCTGTGAAAGTGAGACTATGGTGGGTGGCTTGTGTCAGGAAAGCCAGGGAGGGGAGAAGGGCTACTTAGCAGATAAACAGCAGTGAACTGCACGTTATTTGAGATTAACTTTCAAGCAACATCATTCAGCCGACACGCCTAGTCTTCCAGAGTATATTGTTCAGGGCTATGAATTAAGTATGATTTGGATCCAAGGAAATATTGGTATCAACATTTTTTTCCTTTTGAAGTTCACACAATACAATTGTCTGTACAGTTGGTGTGAAATAAATGTCAAAAAGTTTTACTATGTGTTTCATTTATAATGTGTATAAACTGCATAGACTACTCCTTGGTTTCCTTTTGTTAAGCCCTGTCCCTCCATTTTGGAGACTTTATTAAAATTGTTGACACAATTCTGGAGTTTTAGTTTTTAATTTTCTTTTAAATCTTAAGCCTTGTGACCTTAAAAAAAAGGGCCACAATTAATTATAATTAGGATAAACTATTGAATCCCATCTCTGAAAGAACCTTTCTATCAGAAAATTTCTGGTGTCGGCAAGAGTTTACTTCTGGTAATAGTGATCCATTTAAAATAGAGGTCTGAAACAATAATGAAATTTGCATTAGCAGTACAATAATAATTATTAGGGTACTAAAGGCATGGAGGTGGTGGAGATGCCAATGGCACTTCTTTCTATTTTATGTTTGTTTTTGAACAGATTGAAGTAAAGTGATGTCATTTATATTTGAGAAGTGACAGCTTTTGATTATTTTCCTGGCACAAGTCTTGCTTGCTCTTAGAAGCAAATGTACTTCTGTAGAATTAATCTTACAATTTATAAAAAGCATAATTTATAGTAAAATGATTTATAGAGATAAAATTAAAAAATTGGTGCATTAAAGTGTTGAGTTTATTGAAGAGTATCACAACATTAATATGAATTTCTGGTATGCTTTCTCAAAACACAGTCCATCAGGGTTTAGTCTGAAAAATCCTACTATAAATGTGCTCAAAATGTACTGAAATAAAGCAGAATATAGAACTATATGGTATGAACCCCAATTATATTATTATATATGCATAGAAAAAAGATTAGAAGGAAGTTCATCAAAATGCTACCTACAGTTGTGTTTGAATTGGGTTAACTAGGAGTAATTTTTCCTTTCTTTTTTAAAATAATGATCTGAATTTTTTATTTCAAAAAAATTATCTGCAAACAACACTAGACTTAGCATTTGTTATGCCTTATCTTGTGCTGTTCTTCATTTAATGTATTTTGTCTTTTCTTCTTGTATGGATCAAAATTACCAAAGAGGAAGGACTGTGTCTCAGCTATTTCTTTTTCCGCACAGAGATTCTATTCCATTTATGACCATACGCCATCAAAATATGTTTTAGCTGATTCACAGGTTGACTTACTGTGCTTGCCTTTGTTTGTATTCTCTAGTCCCTGTGTTCCAGAGCTGTCCTGCTCGAGACTGTGCGTTTGAATGGGATGATGGGGAGGAAAGAGGGAGGAAGTTCATCAGTGGAGGACCACAGAACTGGCATTAGGAGTGAACAAGAGGTGGTGCCAGTCTTGTCTGCCTAGCTTCTCGTGTGGGCAGGTAACCTATAGCCTCTTGGAGCTTCACCTCCTCTTGCTTCCAGTACGGAACGGCTCCTATGAGTCCCTCATAGGTCGTGAGGATGCTAGAAGGCACCAAGCAAAATGTCTGACTTTGATACATGAATTGAGCTTCATAAGTTTATTCTTAATGTACCAAGTTATAGGAAGTATATCTTTGACCACAAAAATGACCACTGAGTGAAGTTGTCCTGATCTTTAACTTAAACCTTTAAAAAATGGTACTAAGATCTCTTTTACACCTCATTCATAAATTTAATAAATATTTATTGAGAGCCAATTGTTCTGGCTGCTATTGATGCATTGCAGTGACCCCAAAATCTGTGGCCTTAAACAACCATTTTATTTTTTATTTTTTTGAAGGCATTTCTCAAAGGCATTTATTTATTTATTTATTTATTTATGCATTTTAAAAATTAAGGTATCATTGATATACACTCTTATGAAGGTTTCACAAGAAAAACAATGTGGTTATTACATTCACCCTTATTATCAAGTTCCCCCGATACCCCATTGCAGGCACTGTCCATCAGTGTAGTAAGATGCCACAGAGTTCCTATTTATCTTCTCTGAGCTATACTGTCTTCCCCGTGACCCCACACACACCATGTGCACCAATCATGATACCCCACAAACCCATTCTCCCTTCATCCCCACTTGCCCGCCCCCATCCCTCCCCTTTGGTAACCGCTAGTCACTTCTTGGAGACTGTGAGTCTGCTGCTATTTTGTTCCTTCAGTTTTGCTTCATTGTTATACTCCACAAATGAGGGAAATCATTTGCTATTTGTCTTTCCCTGCCTGACTTATTTCACTGAGGATAATACCCTCTAACTCCATCCATGTTCTTGCAAATGGCAGGATTTCTTTCTTTCTTATGGCTGAATAATATTCCATTGTGTATATGTACCATATCTTCTTTACCCATTCACCTATGATGGACAATTAGGTTACTTCCATATCTTGGCCATTGTAAATAATGCTGTGATAAACATAGGGGTGCATATATCTTTCTGAATCTAAGAATTTGTTATCTTTGGGTAAATTCCAAGGAGTGAAATTCCTAGGTCAAATGGTATTTGTATTTTTAGTTTTTTGAAGAACTTCCATATTGCTTTCCACAATGACTGAACTAGTTTACATTCCCACCAGCAGCATAGGAGGGTTCCCCTTTCACTGCATCCTCGCCAGCACTTATTGTTCATTGTCTTTTCAATGTTGGAAATCCTGACTGGTGTGAGGTGATATCTCATTGTATTTTAATTTGCATTTCCCTGATAATTAGCGATGTGGAGCATCTTTTCATGTGCCTGTTGGCCATCTGAATTTATTCTTTGGAGGAGTATCCGTTCATATTCTCCACCCATTTTTTAATAGGGTTATTTGCTTTATGGGTGTTGAGACATGTGAGTTATTTGTATATTTTGGATGTTAACCCCTTGTTGGGTATGTCATTTACAAACATATTCTCCCATACTGTAGGATGCTCTTTTGTTCTGCTGATGGTGTCCTTTGCTGTACAGAAGCTTTTTAGCTTGATGTAGTTCCATCTGTTCATTTTTGATTTTGTTTCCCTTGCCTGAGGAGATGTGTCCAGGAAAAAATTGCTCATGTTTATATTCAGGAGATTTTTGCCTATGTTTTCTTCTAAGAGTTTTTTGGTTTCATGACTTACATTTAGGTCTTGGATCCATTTTGAGTTTACTTTTGTGTATGGGGTTAGACAATAATCCAGTTTCATTTTCTTGCATGTAGCTGTCCAGTTTTGCCAACACCAGCTGTTGAACAGGCTGTCATTCCCCAACTGTATATTCATGGCTCCTTTATCATATGTTAATTGACCATATATGCTTGGGTTTATATCTGGACTCTCTAGTATATCTGGGCTCTCTAGTTTGTTCCATTGGTCTATGGGTCTGTTCTTGTGCCAGTACCAAATTGTGTTGATTACCGTGGCTTTGAGTTAGAGCTTGAAGTCGGGGAGCATAATCCCCCCTGCTTTATTCTTCCTTCTCAGGATTGCTTTCGCTATTTGGGGTCTTTTGTGATTCCATATGAATTTTAGAATTATTTGCTCTAGTTCGTTGAAGAATGCTGTTGGTATTTTGATAGGGATTGTATTGAATCTGTAGATTGCTTCAGGCAGGATGGCCATTTTGACAATATTAATTCTTCCTATCCATGAGCACGGGCTGTATTTCCATTTAGTGGTATCTTCTTTAATTTCTCTCATGAGTGTCTTGTAGTTTTCATAGTATAAGTCTTTTACTTCCTTGGTTAGGTTTATTCCTGGTATTTTATTCTTTTTGATGCAATTGTGAATGGAATTGTTTTCCTGATTTCTCTTTCTGCTAGTTCATTGTTAGTGTATAGGAATGAAGCAGATTTTTGTGTATTAATGGAATATCCTGCAACTTTGCAGAATTCAGATATTAGATCTAATGGTTTTCGAGTGTATTCTTTAGTTTTTTTAATGTATAATATCATGTCATCTGCAAACAGACACAGTTTAACTTCTTTCTTGCCAATCTGGATGCCTTTTATTTCTTTGTGTTGTCTGATTGCTGTGGCAAGGACCTCCAGAACTATGTTGAATAAAAGTGGGAGAGTGGGCGTCCTTTTCTTGTTCCTGATCTTAAAGGAAAGACTTTCAGCTTCTCGCTGTTAAGTATGATGTTGGTTGTGGGTTTGTCATATATGGCCCTTATTATGTTGAGGTACTTGCCCTCTATACCCATTTTGTTGAGAGTTTTTATCATGAATGGATGTTGAATCTTGTCAAATGTTTTTTCAGCATCTATGGAGATAATCATGTGGTTTTTGTCCTTCTTTTTGTTGATGTGGTGGATGATGTTGATGGATTTTTGAATGTTGTACCATCCTTGCATCCCTGGAATAAATCCTACTTGATCATGATGGTTGATCTTTTTGATGTATTTTTGAATTTGGTTTGCTAATAATTTGTTGAGTATTTTTGCATCTATGTTCATCAGGGATATTGGTCTGTAATTTTCTTTTTTTGTGGTGTCTTTGCCTGGTTTTGGTATTAGAGTGATGCTGGCCTTATAGAATGAGTTTGGGGGTATTCCCTCCTCTTCTACTTTCTGGAAAACTTTAAGTAGGATGAGTATTAAGTCTTCATTAAATGTTTGGTAAAATTCAGCAGTGATACCATCTGGTACAGGGATTTCATTCTTAGGTAGATTTTTGATTACCAACTCAATTTTGTTGCTGGTAATTGGTCTGTTCAGATTTTCTGTTTCTTCCTGGGTCAGCCTTGGAAGGTTGTATTTTTCTAGAAAGTTGTCAATTTCTTCCAGGTTATCCAGTTTGTTAGCTTATAATTTTTCATAATATTCTCTCATAATTCTTTGTATTTCTGTGGTGTCCATAGTGATTTTTCCTTTCTTGTTTCTGATTCCATTTATTTGTGTAGATTCTCTTTTTTTCTTGATAAGTCTGGCTAGGAGTTTATCTATTTTGTTTATTTTCTTGAAGAACCAGCTCCTGCTTTCATTGATTCTTTCTATTGTTTTCTTCTTCTTGATTTTATTTATTTCTGTTCTGGTCTTTATTATGTCCTTCCTTCTACTGACGTCGGGTCTCATTTGTTCTTCTTTTTCTACTTTCATTAATTGTGAGTTTAGACTGTTCATATGGGTTTGTTTTTCTTTCCTGAGGTAGGCCTGTATTGCAATATACTTCCCTCTTAGCACGGCCTTTGCTGTGTCCCACAGATTTTGCAGTGTTGAATTATTGTTGTCATTTGTCTCTGCATATTGCTTGATCTCTGTTTTTATTTGGTCATTGATCCACTGATTATTTAGGAGCATGTTATTAAGCCTCCTTGAGTTTGTGGACTTTTTCATTTTCTTTGTGTAATTTCTAGTTTCATATGTTTGTGTTCTGAGAAGGTGGTTGGTACAATTTCAACATTTTTGAATTTACTGTGGCTCTTTTTGTGGCCTAGTATATGATCTGTTCTTGAAAATGTTCCATGTACACTTGAGAAGAATGTGTATCCTGTTGCTTTTGGATGGAGTGTTCTGTACATGTCCATTTGGTCCATCTGTTTGTGGGGGCCCGGCCTATGGCCGAGGCTGAGCCCCACTCTAGCTGGCACCACCCTTTCTCCTCTTCCCTGTTGGGGATTGGCCCAGCAGACTTCCGTACCCGTGCACAGCTTGTGCTGCCCGCTTAGAGTGGCGCGTGACACCTATCCGCTTAAAGGTCACGCATGATACTGTCCCGGATTGGTTGGGTGACTGAATATAAGGGAGCCCGCCGGGAGGGAGGAGAGCTTCCCGACAACTGCTGTAACCGCCGTGAGAGATTAGACAGTAAAGCCTAGAGAAGAATCAAGACCTTGGGCGTGTTGCTTCGGTCCCTGAAGGGTCGCGACACTGTTCTAGTGCGTTGTTCAGTGCTCTGTCTCTGTACTTATTTTCTGTCTGGTTGGTCTGTCCTTTGGAGTGTGTGGTGTGTTGAAGTCTCCTAAAATGAATTCATTACATTCTATTTCCCCTGTTAATTCTATTAGTATTTGTTTCGCGTATGTAGGTTATCCTATGTTGGGTGCATAGATGTTTGATATAGTTATAGCCTCTGTTGGACTGACCCCTTTATCATTATGTAATGTCCTTCCTTGTCTCTTGTTACTTTCTTTGATTTGAAATCTATTTTGTCTGATACAAGTACTGCAACTCCTGCTTATTCTTCCTATTAGTTGCATGAAATATTGAAATATCTTTTTCCATCCCTTTACTTTCAGTCTGTGTATGTGTTTGGGTTTGAAGTGAGTCTCTTGTAGGCAGCATATAGATGGGTCTTGTGTTTTTATCCATTCAGTAACTCTATATCTTTTGATTGGTGCATTCAGACCATTTACATTTAGGGTGATTATTGATAGGTGTGTACTTATTGCCATTGCAGGCTTTAGATTCGTGGTTACCAAAGGTTCAGGTAATTCCCTTACTATCTAACAGTCTAATTTAACTCACTTTGTATGCTATTACAAACACAACCTGCAGGTTCTTATTTTTTTCCTCCTTTTTCTTTGTCCTCCATTATTTATATATTATGTATCATATTGTATACTCTTTGTCTATCCCTTGAATTACTTTGGGGTAGTTGGTTTGATTTTGCATCTGCTTAGTAATTAATTGTTCTAATTTCTTTACTGTGGTTTTACTTCCCCTGATAACAGCTGTTTAGCCTTAGGAACACTTCTATCTATAGCAGTCCCTCCAAAATACACTGTAGAGGTGGTTTGTGGGATGTAAATTCTCTCAGCTTTTGCTTATCTGAAATTATTTAATCCCTCATTCAAATTTAAATGATAATCTTTCCAGATAAAGTATTCTTGGTTCAAGGCCCTTCTGTTTCATTGCATTAAATATATCATGTTGTTCTCTTCTGGCCTGTAAGGTTTCTGTTGAGAAGTCTGATGATAGCCTGATGGGTTTTCCTTTGTATGTGATCTTTTTGCTCTCTCTAGCTGCTTTTAAAGTCTGTCCTTATCCTTGATCATTGCTATTTTAATTATTATATGTCTTGTTGTTGTCCTCCTTGGGTCCCTTATGTTGGGAGATCTCTGTACCTCCATGGTCTGAGAGATTATCTCCTTCCCCAGATTTGGGAAGTTTTCAGCAATTACCTCCTCAAAGACACTTTCTGTCCCTTTTTCTCTCTCTTCTTCTTCTGGTACCCCTATTACGTGAATATTGTTCCATTTGGATTTTTCACACAGTTCTCTCAATATTCTTTCATTCTTAGAGATTCTTTTTTCTCTGTGCACCTCAGTTCTTTATATTCCTCTTCTCCAATTTCTATTCCATTTATTGCTTTTAAATCCCTAATCTGCTTTTAAATCCCTCCATTGTATGTTTCATTTCAGATATGGGATTTCTTAATGATTGAATCTCCATTCTAAATTTGTCCCTGAGTTCTTAAGTATTTCTCTGTATCTCCATGCACATGTTTATGATTTTTATTTTGAACTCTCTTTCTGGAAGATTGGTGAGTTCAGTTCACTGGGCCTTTTTCTGGTGTTTGTGAGATTTTGATCTGAACCAGGTTCCATTTATGTTTCATATTTGTATGTGGCACCCTCTAATGCCCATAAACTTTAGTCTCTGGAGCTTCTCAGCCCCTGGAGTGATGTCAGGGGTCGTAGTGGAGTGGCGCTATTGCCTGGGGGGAGGAATGAGCTATTTTCTGCTTCCCAGCTGCAGCACGTCTCCACTATGAAAACCGGTGGGCTGAGCACACAGGTGTAATTCTCTGCACTTTGCATTTGTAGCTGCCATAGGTGGGCCTCCCTCTGGTTGGCCTGACACAAGGGCAGGGATGGCTGGTTTGCGAGCTGGTGCCAGCAAGCAGGAGGAAGGTGCAGCAGGCTGTGTATCACAGTGGGGGGGCCTCAGAGCTGAGCAGCCAGCCAGGAGGATGGAGCACCTGAAGCTCTTGTAAATTCACAACCTGCTGGGAAGAGCCCCCCCAGACAACCTTGTTCACCTGTCCCTTCTCCTGAGCAGCAAGCTCCATGCAATCCCCACACCTTTTGCAGCCATTTCGCTGCTAGGAAGTCTCTCAGACCACCCGCCTTTTCTTTGTCCCAGAGCAGCCAGATATGGATTACTGTCCTCCACAAATGGCTGGAATCTCAGTCTCTCCATGTATTCCGCTGCCTTAGCTTTCCAACCCCACTAATCTCCATGCCACCATGCAATGTACATTTGTGCTACCAGAGCAGACCTCCAGGGCTGGATGTTCAGCAGTCTTAGGCTTCCACCCCCACCTGGCTTCATTTCTTTTCCTCCCACCAGTGAGCTGGGGTGGGGGAAGGGCTTGGGTCCCACCAGATCAAGGCTTTGGTATGTTATTCTGTTTCGTGAGTTCTACTCTGTTGTCCAGTTGTATGCAGTCTGGTGCAGCCTTCTTTTCTGTTGCTTTTTTAGATTAGTTGTATTAACTATATTTTTATATTATATATGGTTTTGGGAGGAGTTCTCTGTCTTACCTCTCACACCACTATCTTTATTCTCTCCAGCAACCATGTTATTTTGCTCACAATTTTTATGGTCATACATTTAGGAGAGGCTTGTCTGGGCAGATCTTGCTTGGGACCTCTCTTGCAATCAGATGTCTGCAGGACGGTGGGCATCTGAGGGCTTGGCAGGGCTAAACGACCAAGTCAGCCCACTTTTTGCCTGCCAGTAGCTGCTGGTTGTCCTCAGGAGTGTCTCCATGTGTCCTGCCTGGCACACAGCTTTAGAATAGCTCTGCTTCTTATGCAAGAGGTTGGTCCCCAGAAGGAGCATTTCAAGAAAACCAGGTAGCTGCAGATTCACACAGCATCACACCTGCTGTGCTCTGTTAGTTGAAGCTGTAAAAGCAGCTCAGATTCAAGGGCAGGGGCCTGGACCTTCCTTAGAATGGGAGGAATACAAATATTTGGAGGGGTCATGTTTTAAAACTGCTGCCCCAACTAAGTGCCAGGTCCTATGTTAAGTAGTAGGGCTGTAGGATGTATAAGGCATTTTATTAGGGTTCTCCAGAGAAACAGAAACAATGGGACATATGTGATTTATTAGGAGGAATTGGATAATGTGTTTACGGAGGCTGAGAAATCCCACAATCTGTCATCTGCAGCCGAGAGACACAGGAAGGCCAATGGTGTAGTTCAGTCCAAGTCTGAAGGCCTGAGATCCAGAGGAACCAATGGTATAATTCCCAGTCTATGGTAAGAGAAGGCTCATGTCTTAGCTAAAACAGGCAGATAAGGGGTGAATTCTTCCTTCATTTGATTTTCTTCTACTTAAGCCATTGGTTTATTGGATGATATCCACTCACATTGAAATTTTAGTTTTTATTTTCTAAAATAAAAGGGAGCTCTTCTCCTCTCCCTTGAAGTCCACTGATTCAAATACCAGTCTCACAGAAACAGCCTCACAGACATACCCAGAAATAATGTTTAGTCAAACATTATGAGCACCCTGTAATATAGTCAAGTTGACACAAAAAACTAACCATCACAGAGAGTATCTCTCACAGGGACTCACATGGCACAGATACACAACTACCCAGACATTGGGTAGGAAAAGTATTTGCAGAATATATAGAAATACTATTAGGGAACAACTAAATGTGCCTAAAAGAGCTGGGAAGGGCCTTCACAGAGTTTTTGAAGAATGATCAGGAGTTTGCTAATTTGAGGGAAGGTAGAATGTTCTAAGCATATAACAAAAGACTTAGAAATCATAAAGATGAAATTGCCTTTGCATTTGTTATATTTGCTCACATGAAAGTAAGAACTTTTCCTGAGTAGAGACACTTTTGTTTGTGTTCAGTCAATTGATATAATCTGCATCTTTGACAGGTTACATTCGGATCTACAGGGTTCAATATTAGTTACTATGCTTTCAACTTCCAGGAGTGGCCCAGAGGACACACTACCTCACATGACCCAGGGTCTTAGGGTGAGATGGCTGTAAAGTCAGTTAATTCTGGGACATCATGACACTGTCCACGTTCAGGTCCTTCCCACCTTTTTTCTCTGTCTGCTTTGCTCTGTTGGTTAGTTTCCTTATGCTTCCAGAGTGGTTACAGATCTATGGTCAAAGCTCATATCTTCATATGTCAGTATCCAGAGACAGAAAGAGGGACATTCCTCATGTCTCTTTTTTAAAAGCCAAAAAGCTTTCCTGGGACTGACTTCCTCTTACTTCTCGTGGGTCAGAATTGGGTGACAAGCCACATCATTGAGCCCTGGCTTGGCTGAGGAGGGAGCACTTGAACAAAATCAAGGCTTTGCCAGCAAGAAAGAAGGAGTAGCCATGGGTATGTAGCCAAGGGTGTCTGCTCAACCTCCAAGGCCTATCCCACCACACAATAGGAGGCTGGTGTCTCGTTGATCCTAACTCTTGCTGTCCAAGGTCAGATTCCATATAGTAATCTTCAAAGAAGGCTTTTATCCTCGTTGTGTGTTAATTATCAGCAAAGCTTAAATCCTTTCTCTTCCTCCATTCCTAACGCAGGTGAGATCTGTAATAAAGTTCCAGTTATTATTTCACGAGAGCAATGTATTTTGCTAAAGAGTTTAGTATATTTCTGCTTTCAGAAATGCAGTTGCCTCAGGGCCTCCTTGCCAGGCCAGGCTGCAGAGTGACTCTGTCTGGCAGAGCGAGCTGGGTGGTCTGTAGTGTTTGCTCATGTCTCTGTTTCACCGCAAAGTCCCTGCAGGGCAATAAGGTGAAGGAACATCTTACTAAGCATCTGGGAAGCATGACTATTAAGGGCTGTCAGAGATGAAAATTTATTTCTCACCTGTGTGGTTTCCAGAACTTTGTGGGGCTGGGTATTGAACAGCTTCCAACAACCTGCAGAGAACGTAGAATCCAGTGGAACCACATGGGCATTTCAGCCTGTAGCTATGTTGAACTTTCTACAGCCAGTGCCCCCAAACAAACCAGTTTCTAGAGAATCTTGCCCCCATGAAAGCACTAAACTGTCCTTGTTATTTATCTTTCCTCCATCATTTTTTGTCTTTAGTCAATTTCACTTTCTGTACATTATTCCTGTCTTTACATCATTTGTAGTTCTCAAGAAGATGTTTGTGGCATGACTGAGCACTGCTCCAATACTGATCTTGGTGACTGCCTTTCCTCTGTAGATGCTAGTTCAACAGGCTCCTTGCTCACTAAATCTTGCCTACAGACCTTTTTGCAGAATGTGATTGCTGGGCTTGGTGGGACAGGGTTTTCTAGCAGGAGATTCCCTTATCCTACCCAAAGTGAACCAGGTTCATTTGGTGGTTGTCACATTGCATATTGGCTCACACCCCCTTCTACCTCATAAGCAATGTCACTCTGGGGGGAGAATCTTTTCTTCAGATGTGTTAGCTTTATTATGTTCTACTACTCTGGGGCTAAATAGGAAGCATTCCTGTTTCTACTTGTTGGCCTATTACATTGTTGAATTAAATCATCATGTTTTCCAGTGGGATCCATTTGGTCTCTGGATTCCTACGTCAGATAATCCTTCTACTCTGACATTGTCTATTCATTTTGTGATGCCTTTGGTCTTTGTCCTCCAGTCTTAAAATAAATAGAACAGAAAGATTCACTTTATGTTTTATCTGTCGAAAATATGAAAGCATGCACTTTCTATTAGGATTCTATTGGAGTTTGGATGCCTTGTGATAAAACACCGAGGATGCTGCTGGAAGATAAGCCATTGAAATTACACATACCGATTTTTTTATTAGAGTAAAATATGTAGGTATAACTAAACAGAGTGAATCAAAACCTGTAATTAATAACTGCAGAATGATGAATGCGAGCCTTATTCTAAATCCCCCAAGCAAGTGATAAAAATTGTACTTAGAAAACAAAGTTTGGATTCTATGCTAATAGTTACTTTAGGGAATAGTCACTTCACTTAAGAGTGGGGGTGACCGGCATAAGGCTGGGAAGTAGTTTGATCTGTGCTGCATTGATAATGTACTGGAGGAAAATGAGGGGTAACGAGATGGGCAAGGCTGGAGTGGAATAACAATGTTAGGTGCCATTTATAGACTGCCTTTGATGTGCTGGGCTCTGAGCTTGACCTTTTTGATCATTTAGGATGTTTTAGCATCTAGTAACAGTTAACCCTACTCAAACTGGCTCATGCAAGATGGAAATTTATTATCTCACATAGCAAGAAGTATAGAAGTAGGATAGATTTAATCTACCCAGGTAGGTTGGTACAGATTTTCAAAAACACTGTTAAGGATTCAGGTTCTTTCTATTTCTCTGTGCTGCCTCCCTTTGGGTGTTGGTCACAGTGAGTTCAGAGTCAGACGATGGCTGCAGCAGTTCCAGGTCTCACATCCAGAGGCTGAATCCTAATGAGATACAACAAACAAACAAGCAACAATGGGGCTATTTCATTCCTTTTCTCTTCCTTAGGAGAAGGACATCTTTCCCAGGAGTCTCCAGGAAGACTTGCTTGGTTGTGTTAGGCTGGATCCCTATTCCTAAGCCAGTAATTGTTAAGAAATTGGCTTAAAGAAATCAGTTTACCACATCTCCTGGAGCTGTGATTAGTGCATCCTGCCCCGTGGTACATGGCCATGTAGACAAGGGTGAATACCTGAATAAAATTAAGGTTTATAGGAAAGAAAGAAGGGAAGTGGATGGAGATGGATGTTGGCTAAGTAACCAGTACTCTGCTGCCTGACTATATCCATCTCTGTGTTTATCTCCTGTCCTCTATTGTATAATGTTTCAGCTTCATAGAAGATCTGCAAGATACATACTAAAAGTCATGTTTTACAGTTGGGGCTTATTTCAGGACCACGTATTATAGCGCATGTTTCAACAGTGTAATCTGTACCTTTTCTAACTCATGTCTCATAAGATGTTTAGATATATGTGCAGAAATGACAAAATATCACCTTTATTCTGTGTGTTTCATACAAATACCGATCTTACAGCACAGTTCCGAGTTGAGGGTTTTCAGTGTATTATGACTGTGTACATAATTTTGGGAGTGTCTTTGCTGTTGTCTGGTATTTCCTTCTATGTGAAGCATCTCCATTGGCCTAGTGCTCTGGGCTGGCCCTTACCTGCTCACTCACTCCTCCTTATTTGGCTGTGATTTTGGGGGCCTTGGGTCTGCAATGCCCAGCCATCCCTCTCTTCTCCATCTGCTGCTGCTCTGGTGAGTTCTGCTCTTTTGTGAGGTTTGCCTCTCACCAGGACTGCCAGTGACCTCAGGCTGTCGCTGTGTGCTGGTGTTCATTCAACATTAGGAAACAGCCCATAGGTAAGAGTGACAGTTTCTAATATCAGCTTTGTTGGTTATAAAAATGTATTTTATCCTCATTATCTGCTTTATATCTTATTTTTCAATTGTATTATAATCCAGGGAGTAATATAGTTTCTGTTTTACTCTCCATGCCCATCCCTGTCATAATACTTTGGTTTTCTTTTATAAAAACAAAACAAAACAGAACAAAAATTATTTCAAACACACAGAAAATGCAACAAATATACCAGCCTTATTTAATGTGTTAATATTTTGACATATTTGTCTTAGGTTTCTTTTCTTTTAAATAAATCTTTAAAATATGGCTAAAATCCCACCTCCACACCCTGCTCTCTCTCTCCCTAGAAGTAAACACCATCCTAAAGGTGTTATGAGTTGAACCCTTGGATGTTTTTGCACTTTTTGTACTTACATAATGTGCATGTACATAAACTATGTAGCATTGTTTTGGATTTTAAAATATTTTACAAGCAGTATTGTATCTCTCCTTTTATAAACAGTTTTATAAGTTCAACATTACATTGCTTAATAGTGATCTGGTTAAAACTTTAAAATTGAATCATACTGTTTCATGGCATAAATAAGCCACACTTTATTATTTTACCCCTCCACTGACTGGCAGTTGGTGGCTTCCATGCTTTCATGAGTACATTTAATATTGCGGTGACTATCTTTGAATATGTCCCCCTGTAAAAACATTTGGGAATTTCTCTAAAGAAAGTACGTACATTTTTGAAGCAGAAATTGAGTGGTTGACATGTAGACTGTGCTTAATTTCAAATGGACTAAATTATTTCCAAATTGCTCTTCAAATGGTAGAACCAATTTACATGCCCATAGAAGATGTACAGGCTTTTCTCCTTTCCCACAGCCTTGCCAACACTCGGGTGATCAGACTTTGCCAGTCTGATGAGTTTACAAAGAAAACTCATTGTTTTAGTCTGTTTCTGATAATTAATGAGAATAAACACATTTTTATATGGTTTTGACCATTTGAGTTACCTTTTCTACAAGTCACCTCTCCTTATTCTTTGTCCATTTTTTTTCTGTATTGTTTTGCCTTTTTTGTTTTGATTTGGGTAAGTCCTGAAAATATCTTGGATATTCATCCTGTAGGCTTTGAAGATGTTTTCTCTTAGTCTATGGTTTATCTTTCTGTTTTGTTTATTATAGCTTTGGTAATACAGAGTCTTAATATTTTTAATCTGCTCAAGTTTATCAACCTTTTTAAAAATCATCCCATGACATGTTGTAAAGATACTATGTTATATTTTTTTCTAAAATTTCTGAGGTTTATCTTGTCATATTTAGGTTTTAATCTATATGGAATTTATTTCTGTGATTTGTGTGGAAGTAGGTATCTAAGTTTATTTCTTCCCATATATATATTGTTGGTAAAGACAGTACAGTCATTGAATAGGGCCATTCCTCTTTATTTGTAATGCCTCCTCTGTCACATACCTAGTTCTTTCATGTACTTAGGTCTGTTGCTAGGTTCTACCCTTCACATTGATATACTTTACAACTGTGCAATAATAACACACATTTTAATTGCTATGGGTATGTAAGCCTTAGTCTTCAGTAGATAAGGACACCTTGATCTTTTTTTCAAAACTATCCTGGTTATTCATATGCATTTCCACTTTGTGAAAAGGTCTGTGAAAATTTTGTTTGTATCTATGGTTTTGTTTCCCCCACACTCCAAATTTATAACAGTTGAATATTTCCCTTAAATAATCTTGCCAGGAGTGTGCACATTGTTTTAATCTTTTCAAGGGAATTGTTTTTGGTTTTGTTGAATCTTTCTATTATAATTTATTTATGATCCAAGAACTGTTCAGAAGTGTTTTTTTAATTCTGACTTTGATTGCGTTTTGTTTAGAGAACATGTTCTGTGTGATACAAATTTTTTCTTTTGAGATTTATTTTGTGGCTCAGTCCATTATCAATTTTTGTAAATGTTCCATGTGTGGTTGAAAAGAATATGATTTCTCTGTTGTTGTCAAGGCTAGATAAATGATATTTAATCAATGATTAAGAAATATAAATTAAAATCCCTTGCTAAAATTGTGAATTTCTAGGTTCTTTCCATTAAGTCCATTGTTTGTTTGTTTCGAGGCTGTGTTGCTAGGTGCATAAAGGTTCAAAATTGTTATTTTTCCTGGTGAATTGTTGCTTACATTATTAGACCATAGCCCTCTTTATTCCTAATCCTCTCTCTCCCTTAAGAGTCATTTTTGCTGATGGTTACATGTTTATATGAAGTTTTGCTGTTGTTATTAGTGTTTTTCAGGTATTTTCCCCTCAGCCTTTTACTTTCAATTTTTCTGTGTTATTATGTTTAAAGTGAGTCTCTGGTTAACAACATATAAATAGATTTTCAAAATACATATATTTTTAAAAATATAAATCCAGTTTCTTGACAACTATTATGATTAGTATTATACTGCATGTCATCAAATCTAAGCTGATTGTAAGATGCAGCATCATTTTAATTACCATTTAGAAACAAAAATATTGCTATTAAACAGTGATGTAATGTTTATTTTGAACTTAAGGAGGAGCTCTTTTAGAGTTAATTGTAAGTATTTAAAAAATCATATGTTGATCTTATGCATAAATGTAAGAGTAATAAATCAGTAAAGGTATTTTTAAAAATTGTCACATTTAGAGTTTAGCCCTTCTCATTAGTTTTTAAACACTCAGGGCCATCAGTGTCTGTGCTTTTTCAGGCCTTACTGCCCTCTATGTAACCAAGAGCAGCATTTCTTGAGCTAAAAGCCATTAGAATTGGCTCTTAAGCTGGCTTTGCAATTATGTAGAAAAAAACCTCTTTTTTAGTTTGGCTTTGGGAATGTTGTTGAACCTGTTTGGTTCATCACTTTTCACTCCCTCCTCGCAACTGTTTAGGTCTTTAGAGTTAAAATACTGCCCCACTATTGTTTTCAGGATTTTCTTCTGAGGGGCTGACACCCATTATGCAAGTTCTCCTGCTGGCACTCTTGATGTTCCCGTATGCATGGTCATTAACATCCGTGTTATAATTGCTGCATGACCAACAGTGATTTCACAACGCCATCAACTGAAATATGCATTCTGGTTTCATAGATGTTAAAATGTGAACACATGTGCACCTTAGAGTTGATAAAATATTTTATTCTGTATTTACATATAAAGATACTAAAGTTATTTTTATGCTTTATTCTCTTTTCTCTTTGACATGGAATTCTCCTTTTTCCTGGAATGTTTCCTCTTCTCTTCTTGCCTTCTATTGGAACAAGATTTCTTTACTTTCCTTTACTGTACTGGGAGTTCCACATCTTATTTTTAGTCTTACCAGGAAACTTAAAATTTTTAACATCCATATTTGAGTTGAAAATCAATAACTCTATTTACTTGTTTAATAATTCACTAAACTGATAGCTTTGATTCTACCCTGTCCTCCTCTTGTAAGCTATTGTTTTCTAGTATTGTAGTTCCAACTTGTTTTTAATCATCCAAGTTGGTCATCATTATTATTATTGTGATGATTTTTTAATGATCACTGTTTACTCAGATTCACCCACACCTTAACAATGTCCTTTCTGACCTTTACCCCTTATATCTGCTTCTTCAAAACATATTGCTTCTTCCTTCTGAGTTCAGTTTACTTCTTCCTGAAATAAACTTTTAGTCTGGAAATGTATTATGTCCTAGCTTTTAAATTACAACTTAAATGAATATAGAATTTTTTGGTGGGTGGGTTACGTGGTTTCTATACTGTGTATGTAATGTAAATCAGGTACTAAACCTGCCCATGCCTCACTTTAAAAAGTAAGCTCATTATTGTTGTCTCCTGTTTCAGTCAGCAGGCTGGTCTTCCCTCATTCTCCTTTTACTGAGATAGAAGCCTTTCCATGGCTCTGGCTTAATTCCACAAGTCAGTCCCACTTGCCATGTGGAGTTAGCCCACTTCCTTGCTTTATTCCTACTCACCCACTAGCTTTCAGGTCCTCTTTATTCTGGCTGCTTGGAATCTCCTCTCTTCTGAGTTTAGGTCTTGCCTCTACTCCACAGCTCTCCTTCTCCAGTGGGCTAACCTTCCAAAAAGCAGCAAAAGAAGGCAAGCTCACTGCATGAGCACTTTCCAAGCCTCTGCTTCTGTTATATTTATGTTAATTTCCTGTGAGTAGAGCAAGTTGTATGAGGGGAAGAGAAGAATGTTGCATTGTGAGAGTTACACATAAGGACAGAGATATCCTTTTGGCCATTGTTGTAATCTACCATAATGTAAAATAAATACACTCTTTTTGGTTTCTATGCTAGGGGAGTACATGCACATGACGTAGTTATAGTAGACGTATATAAAGATGTTTATGTCAATGTCTTTTTTTGAATAGGAGAAAATTGGAAACATGGAAATGTACATTAGTTGGGGAGTGATAAGAAAAAAATTGTGCTATTGAGTACCAGAAAGCAGTTAAAAAGAATGTGATAGATCCATGAATATGACCCTTAGAAAGACCTATGTTTTAAATGAAAAAGGCAGTTGCTGTACCATACACACTTCGTACCTCCCAACATACACACAAAAAGTAAATTTCTGCAGGTACATCTACATCATGTCATGCATGTGCATAACAGAATGTTCAGGAGTATACACACTAGAATGAGAATAATGGTTACTTCTCTGGAGGGGGTGGGATTGAGCGGTGGGCAAGAAGAAAATTTAAATATTTGGGGGATCATTTTTTTTTTCTGTTTTACAAAATTAGTGCACTTATGTATTGTTTGTTTAAAGGTGAATAAAATTTAAAATTAAACTTAGAGGAAGGAAGAACTTAGTGTGATTCTCATGCATTGGACTTATCATTCAATACCTGTGGATATGGTGTGGGTCTGTGCATGAAGACCTTCTTCTTCTTTATTTCCTTGTAGTCCCATGTGCTGCTTGGTTAGAATGTTTCAAGGTTAGTAAACTGGATTCAAGAAAGGATAAACTTTTGGAACTTACCGTCTTCAAAATACAGCATCCAGCCTAGTCATTATGTTGCCCGAAGTGCCAACTGCCCTGATTCCTGTTTGTGTAGTTTTGGGGTCCTGTCTCCAAATACCATACACAATATTATGGTATCATTTTTACTAAATAATTTCAACACAGTCTAAAGTTAGTTGGTAATCACTCTCCTATGAAGTATTTAGGATCTAGTGAATTAAATTTTTGAGTCTGACACAGTAGAGATTAAGTTTTTGCCATTTCCTTTTCATTCCAGTCAAAATCTTTACATTCTTAAATTTCTGATGTTTCTACAGTGTAGTATAAAAAGTTAGTCTCCTTTCTGCAGGCACAGACTAACCATTTCATGATTCTCTCTGTCTATATCCCCTTTGTGGTTCTGTGGGAAAGGACCAATGCCAGACAAAATACCAGCTATCTTGTTGGCGTGCCCAGGTGACCTACAGAAGGCAGAGCCAAGAGTGCTTCATGTTATTGATCAATTAGAATAGAAACAAACAGAAACTAAGAATAGAAACTCTTAATGGTTATAACAATTCGCATCAGAAACCACTGAATATTAGTGATGAGGTAATTTTAACTCAAAGTTAAATATTTATAGAATGCTCACTGTAACATGCATATATTTAACAATAAGTGAATATATCAGTAAGAAAAGGGTTATATATATTCCAGTATTGCACTGACATCTGGGAAAAATTTTGACAAATTACATTTTCTTGACTTTACTTATCCAGAATGTTCTTTGTCAGACCAATTGCTTTGTTTTCAGTTACAGCCAAAAAGTAATAGTCTTCTTACAATTAATTTGTGAAATGCTTTAATGGTTTTCTGATTTTTAAACCAGTTATTTTATCTAGGGTTTAATCTTAGTGTTCACTAAGTTGGAATGAAATTTTATTATATAGATATAATATTGTATATTATTATTTTTTATTTATAGATATAAGGTTATATGATATCTTTTTCTTACTGATTCTTTGTATTTGTGCCAAAATGTTTATATTATTGATTTACTATCTGAAGGGAAAAATTTAAAACTATGATCAGAAAACAAAACATTTTAAAATATAGTTTTCTCACTTATCATTTTATTTTTTATTAAAAATTTTTATTGAAGTACACTTGATATACAATATTATATTGGTTTCAAGTATACAACATAGTGATTTGACAGTTATCTACATTATTAAATGCTCACCCCAACCACTGTAGTTACTATCTGTCAACATAGAAAGATATTACAGTGTTATTGACTATATTCAGTTTTAGTTTTAAAGTTCTGTGTTCTCCTCTTCTACTCTTTTTTTTTTGTCTATAGATGTACATTTTTACTGTAGGACTTACACACACACACACACACACACATTATTCATGAGATCTCTAAAGAAGACCAGTTTCCTACAAGGATAAAACACATATGCTTTATGACTCCTGTCATCTGCATTTGGAAGAACCATCCAGTCTCTGAGGAAATGTTAGCCTCTTACATTTTTTTGGTTTGACATTACAGAACCAATGGTACCAGATGGATATGGGCACACCTATGAGTTATGAAATGTGGTATGCAGTAGTTTCCATAAAGCTTCTTGATTGGGGTATGTGTGTGGTTTCTATTTAGATTTTAACTTTTAGAGCATCATGTGGTTACTGTAGGTGCTGGAGTCCTTATTGGGTGAAATAATATTGCAACTGATGCAGGTGTAAAGTAACTTGCTGTTAATGCTTAAAATTTTCTTTCAGTTTAGTGAAGTATGCAGTGCATTAGATAAAATAATTGGTTTGAAATCGGAAAATTTCACAAATTAATTATAAGATGACTATTACTTTTTGGCAGTAACCAAAAGCAAAGCAATTGGTCTGACAAAGAACATTCTGGACAAATAAAGTTAATAAAATATAACTTGTCAAAATGTTTCCCATATGTCAGTGAAATATTAGTATATGCATAAAATTTTCCTTATTGATAAATTCATTTATTGTTAAATATTTGAATGTTACAGTGAGTGTTCTATAAATATTTAACTTTGAATTCACTCAGTTTCCTAAAAGAGATTACTGTGTAGCCATACTTTTAGTCCAAATAAATGAATATAGTATAACGTTTGGCAACTTTATCACTAAAAGTTTCAATGAATACTGACATGTTAGTTTCTGAGAGGGTGTTTATTCTAAAGAGGTCCACATTTTCATTCAGCAAAGATGATTTATCTGCTTGAGTTTGTTAGACACTGAATCCGTATTTAGAAGCCTATTTCATGCAATAATGTGTTGTTAAGAGTGTAGGCTTATATACACAGGAAATACTGATTCTGACATCCTTCTAGAAACTCCCTCCATTATCTCATATACTCTATTATTGACACACAGCCATTTGTGTGTGATAACTTGCCATATTCTAATTCTTCTCACTTCTGTTTACCTCCTCCTGGCTTTATTTACATGCAGTATTGCTGCTAATTAGCTTTGGGGAGGGAGGAGGGAGATTTCTGTACATCTCTTGGTTGTGGCTCCATTATGAGATGGTCCCCTTACCTGGGATTCATTACCTTCACCAAGCTGAATCTGTCCCTTCAGTGACCAACTGCTGTGTTCACAGCTGCTCCTGAGGAATAGAGCAATTAACAAATTAATTTTCTCCCCTTCAAGGTAGTTCTCAGTGGGTGATGCCTATGTATATGTACTCTTAGCAGGATGACTTCTTAAAAGTATGCTTTCCACTGTGGAAAAGTTGAAGATGAAAAAGAGCCATCTTTCCTGCATTTCGTGACTAATTTGTATAGTTCATTGAAAATGATGTTCTCATGGTTACATTGTGGAAATGTTTTTAATGACCTTTGACCAATTTGGAACTCATAGAAAGCAAGGTATATAGATTTATTTACATTTGTAGGTTTTCATCTGGTCACGTGATTGTAATGAGGGAGACAAGAGATCCTGAATACTGTTCTTTCACTGGTTTTTCTGGAGGGGACAGCCTTGCCTTCTGCCATATTCACATGCACACCTTTTCAGTCTGGACAGAGTACCCATAATTGTAATATCCAGGTATTCCCATTTAACTCCTTTTTCCCCCTAGCAAAAGCCATAGTGGAATTTTCCAGAAGTCAGCATCAGCGAGGTGAGATTCTGTGTCTATATGAGCATCCTGAAAAGGTTAACACGCTCTCCTTGAAATCTCTTCAGGGCAGACACAGGAATTTTTACCCAGACTTCCTTCCACATACAGCATCAATAAATATGGAAATGAATGCTTCAAATCTCACTTCTGGTGAAACAATATGCTGTCTAAATTCAGTTAATTGTAAGTCACTTAGTGTTGAAGACAAAGATATGCTAATCTTATTAAAATATGCCTAGTTAAATTTAGCTGTAAATTCTATTCAGAGACGCCTGCTTTATACATTGTTCCAAAGTCAGAATGTCTGGAAAGAAAACCACCCACTGTGCAGGATACAGAGTTATAATTTGGAAAGGTGAAAAGTTTAATTATGAGTCTATCTTCTGGGGAAAAAGTGAAACAAGACTGAATTCTTAATTTTTTTTGTTTGTGTATATTAAACCAACTGAAGGGCTTTTTCCCATTGTTTACATTTACATTCTGACAGTAAGAGAAGCTTTTAACATTTTTTCTGTTTCACTTGAATTGAAGTTGTTTTTAATATATACAAATGAGGGAAAGAGCCTTAATTGAAATAGATTTCAACACTGTTTAGACAGACACGATCAGTTTTTAATTTTCCAGGTAATTAAAGGGTATAGCATTTTGAACTGTGGCTAAAAGCCCGATTAGGGAGTTAGAGACCAGGAGTTTCAGTCCTGGCTTTTTTGCTCATCTTTTTACCTAAATTTGTAAGAATATTGGAACCTCTCAACACCCCAGCTTCTTCTCTGTAATCTGGGGTAAAACAATGGTGTATTTTAAAAAATGCTTTATTTTTATTTTTTCTTATAGAATAAAATATGCTCTTTATAAAGTATTTATAAACATTCACATATAGCATAAATTTGGATTAACATACACATATTTATACACACACACATACACAATGCCATCCATAATCTAACCACTCAGATGTAACTCCATTTGATTTTGATATGAGGCCTAGCCTGCGTGCATGCACGTATCTAACCATCCACTAGCAAGTATTAGATCCCATATGTGCTATTTCTTGTAGCCTTTTATGCTCAGTCACGATACAGTGATGATCTTCTCATGTTAGTAGGTAGTCTTCCATATCTGTATCATCATTTCAGTTTTGAAAAACTACCCACAATTTATTGAACCAGCATCATATTGTTGGGCTTTTGGTTTGCTCCATTTTTGTTAATTATTGTAAACAATGCTGCAGGGAAAAATCTCCATGCATTTTTATCCTTAGGCACATCTATGATTATTACTTAGTCTGATTTAAATGTACTGTGATAATGTATTTTAAAGAAGTGTGTATGTATCTCTATAAATGTTTATGGCATTGTAATAAAGATCTTTTCACTAAAAATTTGATTTCTGACTATTTTTGTTACTTTAAAATTAGAATATTTTAAATCTGTTTAAAAATATAAATATTCAGCTATTTACATTGATTGCTGAAAAATCTGTTTGATCCCAGTCCTCTAAATGGCCACATATAAAAATGACAAGTTCTGAAATTTTTTCCATAAATTTCTATTGTTGAAGAAAGATTTTGGAATCAGATACACTTGGAATCAGAACATTTTACCTCCCACACTACTTACTAGCTGCACAGATTTGGCCAAGTTATTCATTTTCTTCAAATTTCAGTATCCTCAAGAGGAAAACAGGCATCTAGTGCATCACTCAAGAGGCTGCTCAGAGGAGAGTGGGACCTTATTTGTGAGAAGAGCGGTGGTGACAGTCAAGGAGTCATGGCTAGTGCTTTGCTTTGTGTATGGAGTGTTAGAGCTGCTTAGTCTCACTTCCCTAACCTAAGGATCAACGAAGCCCTTTTGATTCCACTTACAAAATCTCTCAGATTCATACCCTTTAATAGTCCCCACTGCCTTGGCCATTTCTTACTTGGTCCCAGGACGTTGTCACAACTGCTGCTGTGATCAGCTGAAGGTCTCTGCAGACTCAGGTGTCATGGGCTTTCAGGGTCCTTGGATGCACCATGGTCATGCCCTTTGTGGGGCCTTCTCCCTGCAGATCCGGCCGGGAATTCCTGTCCACCCCATACCACTCTACCCCAACCTGATCTGAGCTTTGCGTATTTATTGGGCACTTTCTTTCATTTAGTCTTTAGCTTAAAAATTACCTTCTCAAAGGCCATCCCTGGCTACCCAATCTAAAGTTACTCCCTGTAACATTATTTTAATCTTTGTTGATTGATTGGTGGTGTCCTCATATGTAAAATGGAGGATAATACAGTATACGCCTAATGGGGTGGTTGTGAGCATCAAATGAGTCAAATATATGTCAAGTGCTTAGAAATTACCAGGCACAGACACAATGCTGTATAAAATTAGGCATTGGTATCACCTCCCATAACAGAGAAGCATGAACACCACCACAACACTCCCTCCACCTCCATCACTATAACTACCCCCACCTCTGCTGCTTCCACTACCTCTGCCACACTGTCATCACCCCACCACTGCTAGCAGCCCCACCATCACTAGGACTATGGTATCATCAACACCATTGCCATCCCTTCGCTCCCACTATATTCCCCTGCTGCTCACCACAATCCTTAGCACACACAAGACAGTGAGTGATGGCTGAATGGTGAGGATAACACTCTCAGCAATCACCTCCTAACGGAACTTTCCATCCTCTTGCCTTTCTCATTCCCAACTGTACTCCACAAGACTGCAAATCTGACAATGGCACTCCTTTTAAAATCCAGCCCATTTTCCCTAGATCATGGTCCGACATACAGAGTCCCCTGCCACTTACCCTTCACAGTCATCTCGTATCATAGCTCCCGTGCCCTCTGGCTCGACCTGCACAGACCCACTTGTAGTTTCCAGAACAGATCAGTCCATCTCCCTCCTGCTTCTGAACCTTTGCTCACCAAACACCTCCTGTCTGTAATTCAATCCTTCATCTCACCAACCTGATAATGGAAGTCTATTATCCACATTTAGGCTCATGGATCATTTCCTTTTGGAATGGTGTCCTGAGCCCCTTTCTCCCCCACATATTGTTGAGCAGTGCATCCTCTGTCCTTGGCCACTGTGATTCTGTTCATGCCCCATCACAGCTCTTACTCTCCATCAGAATGGCAGACCTTCTTGTCTACTTCCCATACTGGATTGTTGTGGGTGGGATTATGCCTTATCTATCTCTGTATTTCCAGCAGGTAGCACACTGATAGGCACATATTGATGCACAATAAACACTGGTTGAATGAATGAATGAATGACTATTCCATTACACTTATTGTATGGATTAGACACCATTATGTAAATGAAGGAGAGGGTTACACTTAGGAGAGAAACAGAAATAATGGGAAATCTTACAGTTGGTGTCTGGATATCTGGATAGAATACTATATTCAAAAGTCTGCTAAAAAACAGACATAAGCGTTATACTATTGTATTATCCAAGCATGTGTATTGAATATATTAGAAATTGGGATGGGATGGGGTATAGCTCCTGAGTGTGTACCATTATCTCAGTTCCATCTCATTCCAGCTGCCACTGCAGTGGCCAGTTCTGTGCAGGTGCCAACCAGTTTTGTGTAGGTCTATCTGATGGTGCAATCACCTCAACACCTGACTAGTTCTTCCCCTTCCAGTCTTGGACCTTCCTTGTGTGGGATTCCCAACTATGGGAACCAGGAAGTGGGACTGTATGTTTGGCCTGGGGGGATTAGTAGGGGTTACTGCCTGAGAGGTCATCCTTGACCAACAGGAGCAAAAGCCAATGAATGAACTGTTCCTCTTTATCTCCCCCAGGCAGAAGGTTCTGACACGCATCTCAATAAGGCTTCTCAGAGGGTCCTGGCAGGATCCAGCAGCAGTAGCCTGCAGCGGTAGCCAATTCAATTACACACCCCTACAGCTACTGTCCCTTTTGCTCTGCTTCATCCTCCCTAATCCTTCCCTCTGTGCCCTGGGGTCACCTCCCAATTAAACTACCTGCACACAAGCCTTTGTCTCTCAAGCTCTGCTTTCGGGGACATCCAGGCTAACAAGGGCTGCCACAGTTACAGTTTTACAATTATAAAGAGAGGTCTCACACTCTTATATTCTGGAAAACTATAATTTCCAATAAGAATGAGATTCTTCAAAAATATGGATAATAATTTGTTTGTAATGTGTTTATGTGTCCCTTTTTAAAGACCTGGAATTCATGGATTTTTAATAATACCCACAGAAAATAAGATTAATTTTTTTAGCCTCTGGGAAAAACACTTCAATGATTTATAGATTTGGTTACTCACAGGGATTCAGTTGTTAGTGTCCTTACTTGGCTTTATTAAATAACTGTATGTTGATTGAGGTGTTGATGCTTTTATATTTGTGGTTAAGTGACATACTTTTTTTGGTTTATTATTTTAGGAAGGTCATATGTTGATCGTATTAACTGATTTGAATTGAACTCTTCTGATTAAATAGGGAATATTAAATACGAGTTTAGTCAAAATTTTTGAAATGGTTTGGCATCTAGGTACAGCTACAGTCGGAAGAATTCACACATCCACTCACAACAGTAAATTCTTGCATGGCAGGCGTGCACCAGATACTCAGGTGACAGTGGAAATAAGAAGGCTCCTGTCCTCATGGGTGCCACTGGGTTAGAGAGAAACCTCCTTGTAATAAACAAGTACACTGGAGCCCTGCAGGGACCTTGCCAGCATGGGGCACTGTGTACCAAAGGGAGTGCCTGATTTTACTGGTTTAGAGAGTAAGATGGGAGGAATTCACAGAAGCTGCCTAGAAAAGGTAACATTTGGGTCTTGTCTCAAGAGAAATAAGCATTGCCAGGTATGGGGAGTGGGGAAGGGCCATCCAGGACAAGGGGACAGTGTAAACAAAGCACAGAATCAGGAAGTGCCCTGGCCTGGGACAATAGTGATGAGGTGGTGAACGATGATGTGACTTGGATTTTCTCCTGTAGGTCATGGAGCCACTGAAGAGCACTGGGTAGGAGGAGGCCGTGCCCAGTGATGAAGCTTATTGTAGTTGAGACCGAGGTGGGGACACCCATTTCAAGACTTGTAGTAACAGGTGAGATGCCCTGAAACCCTGAGTCAAGACTTCTTTGGAGGCAGTGGAGACAAGGTTGTGTAGGAGAAATGTGAATTAGGGCTCCCCAGCTGGCGGGGAGTGGTGAGTCATTGTGCTTTGCAGAGTCTTAGGAGAATTTCTTGGCCTAATGATGTCCTAATGGGCATTTGCCCCTGGGAACATGGGAGGTGAGGCCCCAAGATCATCTATAAAACATTTAACAAATTTTGTATCAGTTATGTCCTTGTTCATCTTTGATTACCCATTCCCAGGTTAGCCCCTGCATTTACGTAGCAGATGAGGGGTGTATGGGAGGCAGCACACAGTGACTTTTGTGCCCATTTCAGAGATGCTTTTCTTACAGGTCTCATGCAGGAATTCTGTTCTTGTGGTAGCTGTCACACACAGTAGCTGACTGCAGACAGAGGAAGAACTCAGCTGGGCCTGGGTGACTCTGACATCAGTGTTCTAGTGGTCTTTCTTCTGCTTTTCTCAGTGTTCAACACTAGGACATTTAAATAGCAGCAAGCTTCCATAAACCAGAACAACAAATAGAGAACAGTTAAAGACAAATTATTTTAAGTCAAAAGGGGAAAAAGAAATGATATTCTATATATGACTATACAGTTACAGAAGATGTATGCAAATATTTTTTCTGAATACATTAGAAATACATTCTGATTTTTTCCAGAAAACTAAATATTTGTTTTCGTATGTGCTTTGAAAATGATTTAAAAGTGATTATATAGGGAAAACAGTTCAAGTAAATATAGAATAGCTGAGTCCAATAGAAAATGATAAATTCTTAGAATACTCTACCACTTGTGTAAAATATAAAACTTTATTAGCTAATATATATGTGTACATGTGTGAGCTTTGTGCACAGCACAAACATGGATATAGCTATCTTCATATATATAATATGTGTGTTGTGTGTGCACAATATAACAGAACAAATTTACTGGTAACGACATCAGTGGCTATCTTTAATTATAAACCAAATCATAGTATAAAATTAATTGGAACACTGTGACAGATTGAATGCATAAATGACCCTAATTTTTCATTCCTTCCTGTGCTCATACCCTTGGGAATGTGATCTTGCAGCTACTCCCTGTGAGAGATGGAGTCTCCCCATCCTGAATCTGGCCTACCTGCAATTTGTTAGGACTTACTGAGTTTTCCCCGCTGAGGCCATGCTAGAACAGCCGGCTGCCCAGAGTCAACCCAGCTGTGGAATACAGAGTCTCCAGTGACCCACCAGAACCACCCAGCCAACCTATGGGCTTATAAGCAAAAGATAAATGTCTTTTGTTGCAGGCCATTGATGCTTTGTGATTGTTTGTAATATAGCATTATTATGGCAATAGACAACTGAAAAAAGTTCCTATATAATAGATGCAGCTATAACAGTAAAATTGGTATAAAACAAGTAGCAAGACACAATAAATTGGAATGAATTTCTTTATAGATAGTCACAAGATATGGAGACCAATATTTTAATGTAAGTCAGCATAAGCAAACAACAAGAAATGAATTTGAAAAAATTGCAATGTCATTCTCATGGATGCCCTAACTGGCAGTAGGAAAAAAATAACAATTTAAATCGAAACTAGAATTTTTGTTAATATTGCAACTACTTAAAGAGCAAAAATGTAAAAACACTTTTTTTTATTTCTTTTCCTTCTGAAACTTAAGAGAGCCATTATTTTCAAAGTGAGTTAAGTCATTATCCTCTGTCATTTACTTAAAAAATGGTATTTGCTATAGTAGAAAGTCATTTTTATTTTCTAACAGTAACACTATGTTCAACTCTTTTTGTTACTGTTCTCAAACACTCACATGTAGGCAAATGATGCATGATTTTTTGTTACCAAACATGTTCAAATCTTAGGATCTTACAGCAGACAGTATATACTCCCAGACTCACAGTTAAGGCAGGGAAAAAGAACATATAAGGGGAAGTAAATTTTATAAAGGTAACTGAAAAAGAATAGTCAGAGATACAAGAGGAGAGCCAGAAGAGACAGCCAAAGGAGAGAATTTCTAGGAAAGAGTGGTCACCCGGGTTAAACACTGTTGAAAGGTTGATGCTGGAAAATATCCATTCAGTTTGATGATATGCCATTAGATTTTATCCAGAGTAGTTTAAATGGTTTGGTGTGCGAAGATGTCATATTGCTATGGGTCGGACAGACTAGTTATAGGAGATAAATGCAGTGCATGTAGATGATCCGTTTGAAGAACTTGGCTATAAGAAATGGTAAGAAAGGATTGTATCTAGAAGGAGATACAGTATCAACTATATATTTTCCTTTTTATGATGGAAATATGTTAAGGATATTTAAAATTGGGCATGAAAGAATCAGTAGAGCAAAACAAGTGCTGTAAGAATAAGGAAATGAGCACATTCAAAGAAAAGGCTGCTGTGGGTAAAGAGTGATGTGATTTATTGAAATTTAGAATTTTATAAATGATTCAGTTATAGGAACCTAAAGTCAGAGTATGATCATAGGGAAGGGTTGCTGGCAGAAAATTAGGAACTTTGAAGAGTGTTGGTTGGGTTTTCCCCATGTATATTGAAGGACATTTTCACTGGATATGGAATTATAAGTTGAAAATACTTTTCTTTATGCATGTTAAAGATGACATTCCATTGTCTTATATATTCTTTAGTTTCCTCCAATTTGACTATGATGTACCTAAGTACTTTTTTTCCCTTCTTTTGTTTAAATTCTGCTTAGGGTTTGCTAATCTTAGATATGAGGGATCACTGATAAGTTTTGGAATTTTGAGGGGTAATAGTTCTTCTGTTCCATTCTCTCTCTCTCTTTTTCTGGGACTCCACATACATATATGATAGTATTATCCCAGAGGTCTCTTAGCCTCTGTTGATTTTCTTTTCATTTTTGAATTTATGTTTTAATTTGGTTATTTTCGATGCATCTTTCTTAGTGTTCACTGATTCTTTCTTCCACTGGATCATGCTGTTATTAGTTTATATACTGAATTTTTCATCTCAGATAATACATTTTTCAGTACAGAATTTTTATTTGATTTTTTAGACCTAATTTTGTGATGAAATTCCCTATCTGTTCACTCATTCTATCCATATTTTCCTCTACTTTCTTTAATGTATTTATGATAATTATTTATCAAATCCTTGTTTTCATAAAAATTAAATTTTTTATCATACATGCATTGAAAATTATTTAGAAGTGATTACATAGGGAAAGCATTTGTTCACATAAATATAGTAGAGATGTGTCAACACCAGGAGAAGCTGTGGGTCTGCATCTATTAACTTTTTCTCTTGATTATTGGTCAATTTCCATTTCTTCCCATGCATTAATTTTTAAATGTATGCCAGACATTTAAAAAAAACAAAAGAACTGTAGAAACTGAACTATATATTTTTGGTTTTGCTTTATTTTTTTCAAGATAGGGTATTTATTCCATTTCCTCTGTAAAGCTGTAGGAGTAAGAGGGTGACCATTCAGATTCCACCTTGAGTAACACTGAGCTGGGGATTAGCTACGGATTTATTCAGTTTCAGTTATCCTATGATTTCATATAAGATTATAGAGATCTCTTTGTGCCCTTCAGTTTAATTCATAATTTCCCTTGCCACCATAGAGACTTACCTTGAAGATACTATCAGGACTTGGCTGGCAGGAAGTTGGGTTCCAGCTTTAATTATTTCTGTTTACCACTAAATTCAATAGCTGTAATTTAAGCACTGAACAGGACTATAAAAATCTCTTTCCATTTTCCAGTTCCACTCCGACAACCACTTACTCAGCAGTATTCCTGCTGAGTAGAATTGTTAGGCCACTGGACTCATTTTGTTTTTGGAACTCTTCCAGAATTCAATCAGTCATGCCAATTGTTCTTAAAAATTTGGCTTGCTCTCACTCATCCTGGCAAAGTCTTTTTACTTATGGCAGGCCCTAATTTCTTTCCAGTCAAACCCAGACGATGCAATACCCAGCCCCAAGAATTGAAGCAGCTTCTAAACTTTGCTTATCTATTAAAGGCTCATTCCTTGGTGAAATTGAGTTCATTTAGACTTCTCTGGAGTCACTGATTATTAATCACAAGCTTTTACTTTATTTAATGTCTTCTTTTTATAGTTGGAGTGAAGGTCTTCCATGACCCTCTATGTCTTAACTGAAAGCAGTACTCCTCTCATTGATGCCATCTGACCATGATGGTAGATGGTGGGATGGAAATAAAAACTTGAGCCACTGCCAAAGTCCTTAATAAATTAGCAAATGTGTGGGTGGCAGGAGGAGGTTGGCTGTGATGATTTTGACTATCGAGTTACTGGGTGACTGTGAAGAAAAGGAATGTTGTGATATAACCAGAATCCAACAACTCAAAGGCGAAAGGTACCAAGGTACATGAGGTTGAAGATACAAGATAGTTTATTTATGTTGAAATGAAAGGTCCAGAGAATACTGTGGAAACGATGGGAAGGAAGATCAGCAGGAGTTGGAGGGAAGAGGTAGGTGGGAAGAAACAGCTTGGTTATGATAATATGTGAAAAAATGGTTGACCAGAGTTTCTTGCATTTTGGCAAGTGGCCAAGGATGCAGATAAGGGGTCTGGTTGGAGTTTTGACTCTCTGAAGTAAGACGCCTGTGCAGAAAGAGTTTTCAGCATTGTTAGAGCCCTTTTAAGGCTGGCAGGCTCAGGGTTTTTTTTTTTTTTTTACAGCATCAAGAACCTCTGCTAGTGACTTTCGAAGAGCATTCTCTCTTCCCAGATCATTAGCACCCAGACTATTTGTGTTCTTTGCTGCGAGCAGTTCTGTGGAGAGAGAGGCTCAGAACTATGGGAGGTGGAGCTGGTAAGGTCACTATTTGCTTGGAGAAAATATCTGACAGGGAACTAAATTATTTTCTGTCATCTTCTTAATTTAAAGGATACCAACAATATTTACTGTGTATTGCACTAGAGATAGATGTATAAAGACACTACCTTTGACCTCAGAATATGCATTAATATGGTCTTTGTGTAGAGAAAATTGCTAACTCATTTGGTTTGTAAATGTGACCTGCCATTTCGTAAGTAGAAGCTTTTTTAAAAGGAAAACAGCTGGAGCAGATGTGGCCAAGAAAGGACCTCATTGCTAATGTGAAAGCCCCTCACAGGCAAGGTGGGATTAATTAATAGTGGGTCAATAAAGTCATCTGCATATGTGAGAAGAGATGCAGAATTCAGCAATATTGAAATTTTTTTTTTTCCAAAATCACCTATTGGAAAAATGCAGCACACTTAATGTCCACTGCTGTTGCATGTGACTTCTCACAGGTAAAAGAGAGTTTTGTGGAAGGAAAGTGAGTTAAAAAAAAAAAAAGGGCTTGTGTTGGTAACAGTTTTCCAGAGACCTCAAGTTTAGGAAATATTACATTGAAATCACAAACTCCATTAAGATAGTGGCTTCTATTATTCCCATTGCTAAGTGTAGCATCTGGCATAATGTTGGTGCTTAACAAGTGTGTGTAACATAAACTGAATGCAAGTTTTTTCCTAATTCCATACACTACAGTAGATGTTTAAAGTACACCTGAACTTTCAAACTTTCAAGTCTTAGAATTATATATGTATTGCCATTAGTTTAGAAAGAAAATGTACATAAATTGTTCCTTGTCTAAGCCTTGGAGTGTATCACTTTTCTTTAAATGAAATTGATATGGTTCCCCCATAAAGGTAACTAATGGTACTTGTTTTCCACACTGGGTGAAAACATTAGGTAAACGTTCTAGGATTTAATTATTTTCTCCTGAATTTATTGTTAATTTTTGCCATTAGTTCCTGCTTGAAGATCACAGCTGTATGCTATAGATTAGATGAAAAATGTTTTTGCTTTAGCTTTGGTCTACGTTGTCAAATACATGCTTTCTTTTGAACTTTGTAGATCTGTCACTGGAAACAGCATCACTTGCTGAACTCTGTATGCTAATCTTTGCACAAACAGAAACTGATGTGGAAAATTAGGCAATTAGTAAAATAAATGGGACCCAAAGCATATTTGCCTGAAATAGCACACTAAAAACAGAAGGTGGGCTTTAACTTTGTCATTAGATAACAGTTCTTTCCTTTCCTTTGTGTGCGTGGCCACAGTCAGGGCGTGAGGGCGGCAGACTCCCAGACGCGGTGTGCTCACCTGAGTTCACGGCGCGGTAAGGGTGGCCCGGTCCCGCACGAACCGAGGACGCCTCTGGGTCACACGCTGATTCTAAAATTGTGTCTGTTCAGTAGCAGCTACACAGCAACAAAACCGACAACAGCTGTGCCATTAAAAGCGAATCCCTGATGTGGACGATGAAGCTGACAGATGCCGTTGTCGTTAACGGATTTTAGCTTTGAAGAGCACAACGTGTTTAACCGTGCTCACGGCTGCTGCCCGCTCAGGGTTCCCAGATTCTCACAAGGTAATGTCTTCTCAGGAAGACTGACTTCACTTTCTTATTCATGACACATCGATAGGAGTCAATACTTTTAGTCTCTTAAATTCAAAATAATTTGAATTTACCACAATATTATATATGGTTCTAGACCAATTCCAATTATATCGCCTTGGATACACTGAGCACTCACTTTGAGCATGATGGAGTGAACTTTGGCAGTTTTTAGGTTATAGAATAGCTATGATTTCATCTTTGAAAAATTAATAAACTTTATTGTTTAATAGACAATTTTTTAGGTTCACAGCAAAATTAAGTGGAAGGCACAGACGTTTCCCACATACTCCCTGCCCCTGCACATTCCTGTCTCCCCCATTGTCAACATCTGGCACAGAGAGGGACATTTGTTAAAACTGATTAACCTACATCGTTATTATCACCCAAAGATCATATCCTACCTTAGGGTTCACTCTTGGTGGTGTATATTCTATGGGTTTGGACAAACGTGTAGTGATGCATTCATTATCATGGAGGCATACAGAGTATGTTCACTGTTCTAAAAGTCCTCTGTTCTACCCGTTCATCCCTCTTAATGCCTGAGATCTGGCAACCACTAACCTTTTCACGGTCTCCATAGTTTTGCCTCTTCCAATATGTCATAGAGTTGGAATCATAGTCTGTAGCCTTTTTAGATTGACTTCTTTCATCTAGTAATATGTATTTAAGATTCGTCCATGTCTTTTCATGGGTTGATAGTTCATTTCTTTTTAGTGCTTGATTAATATTTGTCTGGATCTACCGCAATTTTTATCCATTCATCTACTGAAAGATATCTTGGTTGTTCCAAGTTTTGGCAATTACACATAAAGCCTCTATAAATATACATGTACAGAAGTTAGTGTTTGTTTTCAGTTCATTTGGTTAAATGTCAAGGCATCCTATTGCTAGATTGTATGGGAATAATGTATTTAGTTTTGTAAGAAACTGTCTTCCAAAGTAGCTATATCTCTGTGCATGCCCACGAGCAATAAATGAGAGTCTCTGTTATTTCGCAGCCTTGGTGTTGTCAGTGTTTTGGGTTTTGGCCATTCTAACAGGTGGGTCATATTATGTCATTGTTGTTTTCATTTGCAATTTTGTAATGACATATGATATTGAACATCTTTTCATATGCTCGCTTACCATCTTTATATCTTTTTGGTGAAGTGTCTATTCAGATCTTTGGTCTATGTTTTAATCAGGTTGCTATTTTTCTTATTGTTAAGTATTAAAAGTTCTTTGTATGTGTTGGATAGTCCTTAATCAGATGTGCATTTGAAAATATTTTCTCCCCATCTGTGACTTATCTTCTCATTCCCTTGACAGAATCTTTCACAGAGCAGAAATTTCAATTACAATGAAGTCTAGTTTATCAATTACTTCTTTCTGAGTAGTACCTTTGGTGTTGTATCTAAAAGTCATTGCCACACCCAAGATCACCTATATTTTCTTCCATGTTATCTTCTTGGGGTGTTTTAGTTTTGCATTTTACATTTATGTCTAATCCACTGAGTTAATTTTTGTGAAGGTGTAAGTCTGTGTCTAGATTTTTTTTTTGGCAGGTGGATGTCCAATTTTTCCTGCACCATTTGTTGAAATGACTGTATTTGGTCTATTGTTTTGCCTTAGCTCCTTCGTCAAAGATCAGATGACTCAGATTACTTATGTGGGTCTATTTCTGGGCTCTCTATTTTGTTCCACTGAGCTACTTATTGATTCTGTGGCAAATACCACCCTGTCTTGATTACAATAGCTTACAGTAAATCTTGAAGTAGGATACTGTCAGTCTGCCAAGTTTATTCTTCCCCAACATTGAGTTGGTTATTCTGCATCTTTTGCCTCTCCCTGTAAAGTAGTCAGTTTATTGATATCCACAAAGTAACTTGTTGGGATTTTGATTGGGATGATGTTGAATCTATAGATCAAGTTGGGAAGAACTGACAGTTTGACAATATTGAGTCTCCTATTCATGAACATGGACTATTTCTCCATTTATTTAGTTCTTTGATATCTTTCATCAGAGTATTGTGGTTTTCCTCATATACCTCTTGTACATATTTTGTTTTAAAAAATTGACTTTTTGCAGTGCTAATATAAGTGGTAATATATTTTTAATTTCAAATTCCACTTAATCATTGCTGGTATTTTGTAAAACGATTGAATTTTGTGTATGAACCTTGTATCCTACAACCTTGCTATAATTGTTCATTTCAGGATTTAAAAAATTTATTCATTCAGATTTGTGAACAAAGACAGTTTTATTTCTTCCTTCTCAATATGTATACCTTTTATTTCCTTTTCTTACCTTGCATTAGCTAGCACCTGCAATACAATGTTGAAAAGCAATGTGGAGAAGGGACATCCTTGCCTTCTTCCTGATCTTAGTTGGAAACTTTGTTTCAAATCTATCTATCTACCTATTATCTATCTATCTATCTATCTATCTATCTATCTATCTATCTATCTATCTATCTATCTATCTATCATCTATCATCTATATCTATCATCATCTATCTATCTATCATCTATCTATCATCTAATGAAATACACTGTTGCTATTATTATTTTTAAAAACTGTTTTCTGTTACATCAGTTAAAAATAAGAAAAATAAGTTTTATTTTTACCTTCACTCATTCATTCTTAGATGCTCTTCTTTCTTTATATAGATCCGAAGTTCTGACCTATGTCATTTTCCTTCTTTCGGAAGAACTTTTTTGAAATTTCTTATAATTTAGGTCTAATTGCAACAAATTCCCTCAATATTTGTTTTTCTGAGAAAGCCTTTATTTCTCTTTTACTTTTGATGGATAATTTCTCACTATCCATCAGAATTTCTCATTAACCATCAGGTTGGTGCTCTCTCAACACTTTAAATATTTTTTTCCATTCTCTTCTTGTTTGCATGATTTCCGATGATAAATAAGATATAATTCTTATCTTTGCTACTCTATAAGATGTTTTTTTCATCTGACTTCTTTCAAGATTTATTTACCTTTGATTTTCTTAAGTTTGAATATGATATGCTGTGTGATTTTGCACAGTTAACCTGAATTTGTTTGCTTTTTTTTGCATTTTTCCTGCTTTATGAGTTTCCCAGGTTTCTGGTTTTGTACCTGACATTAATTTTGGGAAATTCTCAGTTGTTACTACTTCATATATTTATTCTGTCCCTTCCTCTTCTTCCTTTCCTTTTGGTATTCTCATAATGCATATGAATCATGCAAGCTTTCCTAGGTGTTTCACTATTCCTGGATATTCTGCTGTTTTTCCCAGTCTTTTCTTTTTGTTTTTCAATTTGGGAAGTTTCTATTGTTATAATCTCGTGCTCAAAGATGTTTTTCCTCATCTGTGTCTACACTACCAGTGAGCCCATCAAATGCATTGTTCATTTCTATAACAGTGTTTTTAATTTCTAGCAGTTGTTCTTGATTTTTTCTAAGAATTTCCTCCTGTATGCTTACTTTACCTATGTGTCCTTACATGTTGTCTACCTTTTCCATTAAGACTCTTAGCATAATAATTATGGTTTTAAAAATCACTGGCTCAATAATTCCAACACTTGTGGCATATTTGGCTCTGGTTCCTATGCTCGTTCTGCCTCCTCATACTACTTTTGTCTTTAGTATGCCTTGTAATTTTTTGTTGAGAGGCAGACATGATGTTCCAGGTAAAAGGAGTTATAAATAATCTTTTAGCAATGGAGTGGTAAGGTGTTAAGGGAGGGGAAGCATTTTATAGTCCAATAATTAGACATCAGCCTTCTGGTGTGCCTGTGAACCTAGGCTGTGAACTTGATTTCACATCTCAGGTTTTCCTCCCCGCTTAGGTGGGGCAGGATGCCTAAGTGGGCTGGAGTTGAGCATTCCACTCCCCTGACGTATGTTAGGCTCTGATAAAATCCCAGCAGGTTAGTCCTTGGTTAACTAGCTTTTCCTGACTGCAGGCCTTGTTAAGAAGAATAGAATGCTGTGGTATATTTAAAAATGTTTCCTTTTCTCTTCTGCCTGCCACGGGTCCAAGGGGATTTTTCTTCAGTATTCACTGTGAGGACCTGGTAGAGATCATGGAGGTTAAATGCACAAAAGCATGGGGGTCCCCCTGTGAGTGGGCTGCTGTGGAATTTTTAAACATCAGACTTGTCCACACTGAGTCTCTAGCAATTTGTGAATTACAGTACATATTTTCCTACTGGAGCACTGCTTGAAGGGTTTCTGCTCTGGTAAACAGGGATTCTTTTATTTACTTGTCTGTCTTTCCACTTCCTCAGAGAGCAGTTTGTCCTGTGACCTTGCTTCTCTGAAAGATCTAAAAAGAGTTGTTGAGTTTTCAGTTCAGCTTTTGTTTTATAATGGAGTGACAACTTTTAAGTTCTTTATGTGCCAGACCAGAAACTGGGAGTCACCCTTATAATTTCATTTTGGGAGAGTTTATTTTGAAAGGCAGCTGACTTACACTGTCAACATATCTGTGTATAAGAATAAATGCACAAACTATAAACTTGAATGAACCTTCACATTTGTTCTGTGGTGGGGAGAAGGCCAGTTGACTATTTTGGGAACATGTTAACAGCATGTATTAAAGCTGATAATTGATTCCATTTTGGAGAATTCAGCTGTGTGTTAAATTTGCTTATAATGACACAAAGCATCATCATTTTATATGATATATTTTGGGGTTGAAAGAACTTTGGCTAGTTACATTGTGTTCTCATGAATTGATATTTACATGTATATTTAAGTTAATTTCACAAATTAAATGAGTTTACTAAAGATTTTTTAAGACTATAAAAACAGATGGGTGAAACTAATTTTCTTCAAAATCAATGAGTATATTACCTCAAAAGAGTCTGAGTTACTTTGAGAGTAATGGTCATTAAAAAATTCTACATTATTTCCTTTTATTTTAGTATAGCTACAGATCTCTTCTGGAACTTTTTGAACATAAGGTATGACGGAATTGTTTAATGACAGATGTGGAAATAAGACAATTAAAACCTGGATATTTTGAGAAGCTGCTTGACTAGTTCATGTGGGTGTGCTTCTATTGCTTGAATACTGTAAAAATTCATGTATTTCCTAGTGGTAGAATTGCTGAGCATCAGTGGGGAGGAACTTCAAAATATTTAAAGCATTTACTCTTTATATTTTAGCTTTTTCCTGATCATACAAATAATATATGCTTATAAAATAACAATTTTTCCAAACTTTTCATTGAGTATATTATAGTAGTTATAATTTCTATTGATATATAGTAATATATCATAAATACATACTAGTGCTAAATTTTTCATAAATGGTGTTTTGTACATTTTTTGGTTAGTTCATATAGATCAATAAATTCATTAAAAATTACTGCATATTATCTCATTGTTTATTTTACCAGTTTGCCAGTTTTTTTAGAAATTACTTATTGTTGAAAAACTGTGCTGTTTCTAATTTTTTCACTCTTAGAAACAATGCTGAAAAGAATATCTTTGAGCACTCATGAGAGCATTTCCTTAGGAAAAGTTCTTAAGTAGAATTGTTGAGTTAAAGGACATGTGTGTTTTCAATTTTAATAGCTAGTGACAAATTACTCTTTGAAAGGCTTGTACACAATTTAAAACATGTTTACCAGTTTGTTAGTCAATCCTGTTTATTGTCCATTTTCTAAAATTGGTTTGATGGGTAAAAACATTTTCTTATCTTTTTTTAAGTTTCCTATATTATTACAATAATATGTATTATATAAATGTAATATAATATATTAGTGACATGGAGTATTTTTTTATATGCTTGCTTGTGATTAAAACAATGCTTCAATTAATGCAATTTCTAGTTAACTGAGTTCTTCACTGACTTCTGAGTTTAAAATTGATTTTATAGTTAAATAATAAGAATTTAAAGAAGTAAAATTAGTTGACTTCTTAAATTATTTGGGCCAAGCGATATAACTGGTCTTTTTCTAGTGTTGGTTGACACTGTTCCGCAGATGCCTGTAGCTGGTGAGTCTAGCTGAAAACCATAACCTGATAAATTTACATGATATGATAATTTACATGATCCCAACATAACACCCCCGAAGTTATGAAATCTTAATTCTGACGGTGTTGACAATGTGCTGTACATCTGTATGCAAAGTGAGAATGAAGCTTGACAATCTGGGTACTACCAAAAACATCATCTGGATGTTTCACTTCTCTTCAAAATTCTTCGTCCTCTTGGTTATATCCACTTGTCCCTAACTGTTGTACTTTTTAATGTGCTGGACAGAAAGTAAGGTATATATTTTGTTTTCCCTTCTCTTCATTGAAATTTTTCTGTGCTTCAGATTTATTTAAGATCAATTATTTCCTATCCAGATTGGATTACTGGCATGTTAGTGTTTTGGGGGGAACACTGAGGTAGACTATCCGCCTAGTTAGTCTCTACTCTACTTTGGTGTTTAAATAGGATCCTGCACTGATAAACCAGTAGCTGCAGTTGTTTGAAAGCTAACTGAAACTGGTGTAAGTCCCAGTGTAGGTGTGGGGTGTGGGGGGTCTGTGTTCCCTTGACTGAAAGAGCTGAGGCAGCATTGTCCTCCCTCTCCTTCTGTGCTCACAGTCAAGTTCACCTGCAGCTATGTGTTCCTTTCTTCTCTGTTCACAATGTCATCTTCCTCCAGGCCATGGATACCTAAGGAGCAAAGAAACTGCATGCTTTGGACTTGCCTTCCTATCTCCACTGCACTTATTCTTAACTCAGGTACTGAGATAAACATTCTCCTTGGACGTTTGCATTGGCCACTCCCTCCATTTTCATATTTATGTTCAATCTCTGCTCTAAATCTCTACCTTAGTTCTTACACCTTATCTCACACCAATTTCAATTGCTCAACTAATCCAGTCAACTTGGTGGTTTCTTCCCTTAAGGGTCCTTGTACTTCTGAGCTGTAGAGGGAGCCCTCTTCTCCCTCAGAGTCATTCAAAAGCCCCCTCTTGATGACACATATTCAAATAAAGGGGATCCAAGGTAGACACTGGGGCTTGTGCTATGTCTATACCCTAACCCCAAGCCAAATCTGTTTACAAACCACACTGCTTGTTAAATCATTCCTGCTTTTTCTTATTTACTCCTTCACTCCAACTGCCTTTTTCTGCATTGATTCATTTATTCATGGATTCATTTATTCCTAAGTTATTTATTAAACTCCAACACATAAGGCCCTGCTAAGTGCCCCGGGTGGAGGGAGGTAGTAAAGGGAGGGGGAAAAGTTATCTTACTTTTCCTCAAGGAATTTGCAGTCTGGACAGAGAAACAGGCATTTATTTGCAGAAGAGTTGATACTGCATATGATTAAGTGACAAATGTTTGGTACAAGTTGGTACAACCAATATGTGCCTTGGGATGTCAGAAGAGAGAATAATTTCCTTTGATGGGAGGATGGGTTTGGGAGGTAGGTGTGTGAGGGAGCTAGCCTTGAGGCATGGATAAGGTTTGAGAGGCAAGGGAGAGTGAGGGAATTCCACAAGGGAGGAAGGAGATATGGCAGGTGGCTACAGCCCTGACTGAATGGAAGGGATGCATGGAGATACAACATGTCTGAGAGCTTAGCAATCGTTTGTTTGAGGGGCGCCAGGGGACCCTTCATTCTAGCCCTCCTTTTAATTTCTATTGCAAGATTTTTAATTGAGACAGAGACAGACACTTTTCTCCTGCCTTTCGATGAATGATAAGAAACTTAATATGGATATGTATTTGTGCTTTTCTGTTGCTCCAAAGAGTTAAGTCTCCATAAGTATTCCATCACCTCTGTGGGGGCTTATCTGCCTTGAAAAGTGCCCTGTCAAGTTTGCATGGTCCTGCCTTGAGTTACTCTCTCATTTATACCTATACCATGTCTTCGACTTATACCTGGAGAGGAGATTCTTTTTCATTCTCCCCTTCATGCCATGTTAATTTTCAAATTTAGTTGTATTTAGTTGTGTAAGTTCTTATATTTAGTTGAGGTTCGAGAAGATTCTGTCTGCTCAGTCCTGAGAACTTGACCCTAATTTCCGTCTGTCTAGTTTGTTATCATCACTCTTTCTGGTTGTTGTCTCTCCCACCCATCTATCTAACTCTATCATCAATCTGTCCTCTATCCATGAATGTATATGTGTAAAACTATATAAAGACTGTATCTTTATTTTTAGGGAAAATTGGGTTAAAGTAATACTTTTTATCAGACAGGTGATAAAGTAAACGTAATGGAAATGTAAAAGAATCAGTCACTAAATACAAAGAAAACCAAGATCAACAAAACCTACAGTGAGCTTTGGAAAAATTGCAATTTAAAGTGTCCTGGAATTGTTTCCATACTCAAAATCAAATTTTTTCTCTACTTGAAAAGATTTGGTAGAGGGAAAATGACTCCTTCTCCCCTGCTGTATGGTTAAAGAGCTATCTCCTCTTTGTCCATTTGTAATTCTTCCACAAATCTTGGCAAATGATCTCTAGGTTCTAATGAACATCAAATTCCATGAGATGAGGAATATTAATAGAACTCCAAATTTTGCTTAAATTGGGCAAAATACCATTTACTTGGGAGGGTAAACCTAAAAGGATTTTTTACAGCATGTTTCTGTGTGATATATGCTCTGTTTAAATGGCTGACTTGTGACTGGTTTTATGTGCCATTCATAGCATTGATTTTATGTTCATTCTGTGTCTAAGTTGTTCTTCCATCTGAATTGTGTGTGTTTCAGTGCCTCTGCCATGGTTTCTCAGTGAAAGCTGAGTTCTCAAGTCCTCACCACTCTTTCTCTCTTTCCTCTTACCTTCACCCCCTGGGCCTAATTATGAAACAACTTCAAATACATACAAAAATTTTTAAACAAAAAAACCCATTCTGCTTTCTGTGAACAACTGACCAGTTTTTCCCTTCTTTTCTCTTCAAGATTCTAATTCACTTGGAGTGCTGTGCCGTTGGCTAAGCCTGAGATTCTGGGAGCTGTAATTGTGTCTCATTAATTCTTACAGTAATGGAGGGTAACTATAAGGAACATGCAATTAGTGGTTTGGTCAATGAACAGAGCAGTTAATCAGCAGACAAAGGATGGGGCTCAGGGCCCATTAGACTGAAAGGAAGTGTTAGTACCATTCCAGCCTCTAGGAATGCACCGGGACATGCTGGCCCGGAGGATGGTTCAGAAGACTAGGTTTGTCTTTTTGCTAAAGCAGCTCTTTTTTTTTTTCTAATTGGTGTGGTATGTGTTTATTCAAACACTTGAGAGATTCCTGAGGATCCTGCTATAGTCACCATGCTTTTTTTACACCTCATGTTAACTGGCATAGGCCCTTTTTTTCTTCCACTGTGCAAATAAACCCCAATACACACACACAACAAAAAAGCAAAAACAAGCCAAAAACCAACCAACCAACCCTCAACAATAAAAAAGGAAGAAAGAAAGCACAATACTGCTTTAGAGAAGCATATTAGAGAAAAAGTCCTTAGCTGACCTCTCTGTCATCAGAAAACAAACGAATGTGGAGACCAATAACGTTTAAATAAGGCTTTGTGTTGTCACTCAGTCATCCTTCAAGATTCGTCTCTACAAAGTGGACCTTTATACTACTGAATGGAGGTGCTTTAAATACATGTAAATGTATGCTGTTAACCATATGAGTCTTAAAATGTTACAGGGCCTTATAGCTACAAGTAACCTCAATTGTGTGTTTTCTGTGAGAAAGGCTTGTCAAATTACTTTGGGGCTTCAAAAACAAAAGTTAACCCATCAGAATAAGGTTTCTTTTTCCAGGCAAAAAGGACCATAGTACCCTTGCCTAGAAAAACCATGTGAAGGTTATAGATGGAATCCTGTGAAATGTTGTACATGTGAAGTGATGATTATATAAGAAAATGGATTTATCAATAATACATTGCCCTGGAATAATTCTGAGCTCAGGCAAACAGTTCTTCAAATAGAATGACATCTCTACTCCTAAGTAAAGCATGCTTTTGGAATAAAGAAGGAAGGATTACATTTGCTTTTTAAAAATGAAACTGGTTTAATAATTAACTTATTTCCTGAGTCAAGTGCAGACCTGAAAATTAAGGTAGGGTTTTTTTTTTCTTTCTCCAAACTTGTCTGCTGTGTTATCTTTTTCGGATTCACATTGGAAACAAAGAAATGTTCAAAAAATGAATTCTCTTAGGCCTTACACTAGAGATTCTGCTATTTTTGAATAATTAGCTTCATTTATTAAATATTTGAAATATTTTCTACTCTGAGGTAAGGAATACATAGTTGAAGATGAGAGTTACAAATGATATGTATTTTTCAGGATTCTTATCTATTAATGAGGAGTAAGCCTATTCTTCCTCCTTTTTCTCTTATTTTGGTTTTCTTTTCTAAAGAAATCTTAATTTTTATTCAAAATACACTTTCCTATTTCCTTGAGTGATGTGCTACGCATTGTTCCAGAACTGGACGACTGTGGCTGCAGGAACTGGGAAGTGGTTTTGGTCTCAACCCCGATTAACTGCTGGATTGTGGCAAGGCAGCTGCCCTCTGGTCCTCAGTGTTCTCATCTGTAAAATGAGGACTTTAGTCTAGGTGATAATCCAGGTTCTTTTTAGCTTTGCTCTTTTTGACTATTCTGGACGAACAGTGTAACTCCTTCAGGTGTTACCCACACCTGGGAATGTCAGCGCTGGGTGCCAGCCAAGCCCGGACAGCCCCAGTTGCTGAGGGCTGTGTTTCAGTAAGGCTGATGGTCCCTGTGAGAGGGCTTCTCTCTGACCCCTTCTTCCTCCCTGTCCTGGTCTGCCTAACAGCCAACAGTCTACCTTGCTGCCTAGTGAATCTGCTCTTCTGTGTTCTGCAGATTGTTTTCATTTGGTCTTTTCCATAGCCTGCTCTTTGTCTGTCTGCGTCTAGGAGCGGGCTCTGCTGGACTAGCTTTCAATGTACTGTAGCATAAATCAACAGCAAGTTGACATCAAGACCCGCTGTACGACTTACGATTTTTCAGTTGCACATCTCTTTATAAAACAGTCTGTTTGTGGGACACATCTCAGAATCATCAATGTGTTCAGATACTTATCAGGAACAATCTGGCCTCCCCCCATCCCTTTACTCCATTCCAGAGGAGATCTGTTCACATACTGGGCTGCCACACCTCTTCCAGGCAGTAGTTCCTGGTTCTACTCACCCTTTCAAATCCTTAGGTATCCTTTCTTCTCAATTAGATTGTATTGGGCCAAAAAGTCTTTCTACTTTTTTTTGCCAAGGATTTCTTTAGGATCAGTATGACCTTTAAAGAACACAAGAAAAATCAGTAAATGATAAAAATATTTATCACTTATTTATAGCTCAGAGTTAGAAACCTTATGCCAACTTGGGCCAGGCAGGTAAGGTAGGAGTCAAGTGATCTGGACAGGAAGTTACAGAAGGTTGAGAGGTTGTAGAGCCCTTAAGGGTGCAGGCCTTTACTTTAGAGGGTGACTTGCACTCAGTCCAGCCGATTACCTCCATACAGGCATGTGGCCTGATAATGTCAGAGCTTCTGATTTTTAAAAAGAACTTGGAAATGCAGATTCTATATGAACTCTCCCAATTTTTAGATACTAATTCATAAAAATCTGCTCTGGTCAGATAAATTACATCTGCATCTACTTCAGTTACTGGGCTGCTGGCTGGCCACCATCGCACGAGGCAGTAGCAGGGGCTGAGGCTGTTTCTCTCTATGAAGGAGTAGATGAGGAAGCTGACCTATCTAGTTAGCGCCTGTATTTCAAGATTTGGATGTTCAAGATATATTTAGATCTGTTTTACTGATTAAAATGCCACTTGATTGAATTCTTGTGAAGAAGTTTGAACACTCCCTCTCAAGCATTTCGGTGTAATTCCCCTTTACTGTGAACATCCTGTTAGGGATGCCTGACTTCATAGTGAGCACCAGGGCATATGGTCGCCGATGTGATATTAGAGAGTGCTCCCAACTGGCCTCTGAGTCAATTCTCCTGGAATTGACCAAATGCCTCTCACATGCTGAGAACTGTCCAAGATGCAGGTAGGAGTCACCACAATTGCCTGAATGTGTGTGTCCCCCCATTCATTTTTTGAACTCCTAACTCCCCCTGTGATGGTAGTAGGAGGTGGGGCCTTTGGGAGGTCATTAGGTCATGAGGGTGGACCCTCCTGAATGGGATTAGTGACCTTGTAAAAGGGACGCCAGGGGCTTCTCTTGTTGCCTTTCCACTGTGAAGCGTAGGAGGAATCAGCAGTCTGCAACCAGCGAGAGGGCTTTCCCCACAACCAGACCATGCTGGCTCCCTGAACTCTGACATCCAGGCTCCACAACCATGAGCAATGAATTTCTGTTGTTTATAAGCCACTCCGTCTGTGGTACTTTGTTATAGCAGCCCAAACTAAGAAAGACAGTGTTCCTTGTTGAGTGAACTAAGCAAAGAGGCCATTAGAGGGAGATGGTTCTAATACCTTGTCAGCAAGGCCAAACCTAACCAAAACCTGAGCCAGCTCCTCAGAACTTGCCTGGTCAGCCCCACTTATCTAACCTGACCTGAAAGTTCCTTACTATTCCAGACAAGGAAAGTAACCTCATGCCGATTCCAAAATAAGCCCATCACTGTGGGATTAGCAAAACCTTGAAATAATAGGAAGAAGATAAGTCAGAATATATATAAAGTATTAAACAGTGCCTACTATATAAACAGCCAAACAATGGTAAATGAGTGAAAACAAGGGATGGGATTTTGGAAGGGTGGGGGAAGCAGAAGCCCAATGTGGGCATAGTGGTGACCCAGCAGAGAACAGGGCGTCAGAAGGGGAGGACGAGGCACAGATGGCTTGCTATAAAGGTCAGATTCAGCAGTGTTTCCTCCTTCTGTCACCCTAGCAGAAATCAGGTAGAAATATTTCATTGATCTGACTCTTACAGCTGATTTTGATTCTAGGGTTTCAGGACACCTAGTTTTACTTGAGCTACTTAAACTCAAACATTTTACACAAGAGAATCACACACTTAAGGAAACTAGGGAAAGAAATAAATATGATGCCAAAAACAAAGAGATAAAATTTCTAAATTTCTTCCTTTGCAACACATGAAAGCCATAAACCCATAAACCCCAAATCTGGTAATATCAGCTACAATGGGGCGTTCAAACAGCATGAAATTTATGTATTCCTCAAACACAGGATCATTTAGCTTCCTGTATTTCTTGTTTCCAAATACTACTTTAAATTGAGGATGGTGGAGAGAGTAAATTATGTGACAATGAAAACATTTTTTCTATTTTATTTATGATCAAGAGCTACTGTTTGCCTGTGTGTTACAGAGCTCCTAATGAAATAGACCAAATGTTGGCAGTTGGAAGGAGCCAAAGCAAAAAATTAAGGGATCAAGAAGTGTAAGCTTTAAAAAGAACAAGAGATACAGACTTGGAGGTCTGTGTGAACCTGGATCTTTGCAGAATGTGCCATTACAGCAATGGGCATGTAGTTGTTTCAGGAACATGACCGATTAATAAAGAAGTAGGTTCTCCTGTGCATGATGCAGGTGCTAGTCCAACCTGCACCCAATGGTGTGGGAGGAGACTTTCCAGGCTGGCTTTCCAGGTAGTCACACACCCGGATGGGCTTCAGGTGTGTGGGGATGGTGGCACTATAGCCTTCTTCTCCCATCTCCTTTCATGTGCAAACTTTTCTCCTGAAATGTTTTCTATTTAAGACTTCTTAGAAAGTGAGTTTAAGTGGTGGAAAAAGGAGAGTGAAGGCTAACCTTGAATTATTGATTCAGGATATACACAGGAATGGGTCCATATCTGTGCAGATCCATCTTGTTTTTCCATAAGCTGTTAGTCAACTGCTACTCTAGGGAGTAAGTAGAGAGTGGGGGAAGAGGTAGAGGAGGGCTGGCTCCTTGTCTTTTAGAAACAGTCAAACCAGTTAGAGAACTACCTCAGGCAATACAGGGAGGGTCAAGGCAAAATTGCACCTGTGCAATCCTGGTCTTTCCAATGTAATCCACATGTAGAATAAAAGTGTATGCATACATACTGTTGGGTTTATTTACAAGGTGGAAGGGCCGTAGAAATAAATTAGCAATTCAAGATTTGTTTTGTGAGCGATTAGATTCCAAATTGGAGGTGGAGGGGAGGGATAAAACTTAATTATCCCAAGTGTAGATCTGATTGTAATTTGTCTCTACCCCTTTGAAGGGCAAGCCCAAATGAAGGGAATGGTGTTATTTATGGGGTATAAGATCCTTTCCTCATGGGGTACTGGCAGTTTGTCTTCTCTGTAAGGTTCAGTGAATGGCTTCTGGTGCAAATATGCACCCAGTACCTAAAGAAACTCAGCAGCATGCATTTCACCTAGCTTCAGGATTTATAAATCAATGATTGGAACTGGATTTTTTCAGGAACCACTGCCTTAATACAACAGGGAAAGAAAATTGATACAGCTCTTCATGCCTACTTTTCATTTTAATGAGTGGCTCTGAGAGACAAGTAGGCTGTTAAACCATTTATTTTTCAGATAATAGTAGGAACTGACTAGAAATACATTCAGAAGGAAAACACAGTAATTAATTTGTCACTGAAACCTGAGGGGTCCGGCTCCACTTATAGGTGATAATGAATGTTTTGCATGTAATTAGCAAGAATAATTAGCACATTTCTGGTAACAAATAGACTGACTGGTACTCTGCAAACAAAATTAATTGTTGTGCTAACAGAGGCAATTGTGTCTCTTTATTGTCTGACAATGTCCCTTATTTGCACTAATACCTACTTTAGACCTCTGTGGCTTTGTGCAGATAGGAAGGGGAATCTATAAAATTGTACCTCTTCCATCTGCTTCTCAGAAATTTCAGGACCACCAGGGGACTTGTTTGTCAAAACTTGTTAACAATTTGTAATCTTTAACATGTGTTTTACTGTATTAACTGATGAACTCTTCAAATCAACTTACTGGCTAAGCCAGGAGAGCTATTCTAATAAATCAAATGCTGACACTTTTACTCTGGGAACCTTTTTTTTTTCCTAACCTTTTCTGGAAAAGGAACATATAAACACATTGAGCTAGAAATGAGTTGGAGGGGGGAAACTTTGCGTCAGGTTCTGATGCATCCTGAGATGATTTCTGCCACTGTGGAGTGACTCACCTTGTTTTGCAGGCTTGTAATTATGCTGTGAAAAATAAACATGATGGGATTGTCATATAGTCCTTCAAACTGCTTTAAACAACATTTAACATTCATACACACAGTAGGCTTCTTTCTCTCTAACTTTGAAACATTTAAAAAACTTTCTAAAGTTTATAGTATGGGAAAATAATTTCAAGTTCCATGAATATTCTAGTAATTCTTGGAATATTTGCAGATGCTGAGAACACTGTGGCACTCTGTAGGGAGGACCCTCCCCAGAGCTCAGCCCATGGCAGCTCAATAAATGATGGCCTGAACTGAGCAGAAATCGCATTTGGGCTGCTGGTAGGTACCAGCCTTTTCTCTACACACACTAACCTCGCTTCCTGTGGGGAGCAGAGCTGGGCAAGGTTGGCCTTGCTCTTGATATGAGGGCATGCGCAGGTCTCATGGCTGACCTTGAGGGGCCACTCCTGGGTGGTTACTTTTCCTCCTGGAATTGTCTGTTCTGGATTTCTTTTACTCTGCTCTCCTGGCTCTACCCCATTGCTTCCAGCCCATTCTCAGCTTCAGCCCTTGTGCTCTGCCCCTGCCCCTGGGTGGGCTCTCGTCCTCTTCCAGAGTCCTGGGCTGTGACCATTAGGGCACAAAGGTAGATGGCATTGTAACTTGATTTCTATTTCTGTCTCATATTTCAGACTCTTTGTTGGCTACTTCAATCCAGATCCATTACTTTCCTTCCAAATACCAATGAATGTATCAGAATTCAACAGAATTGGTTATTCTCTTCACAGTCTCCATTTCTGTTTATGAAGCTACCTTTTGATCAGCCAGGGAGGCTGGAAGTCTCTGGGTTATCTCTGTTTCCTCCAAGTCCAGCCAATTTCTAGGTCGTATCCAGTATTCATTGAGTGGTAGCACTTTGTTCTTTTCATCACATCTGACACTATCGTACTTGAGCCCATATCTGGACGACTCTGTGAGCTGCTTCATGACTTTCCTATTGTCAGGAATGGGCTTCCCTATGGCTTCCTCTGTTCATCTCAATATTCCTAAAGAATCGTTTTGTATCATGTCACTCCCTGGCTCAAAAATGTCCAGTGGGCCTCTTGTTGAAAGTCCAAGAATGTAAACTTTCACTTGCTGTGAGGAATTCTCCATAGTCTAATCTCAGCAATTCCTGTGTGTAAAAAAGTTATTTATCCTGTGCTTTGGGCAAACAGGGGTCCTGCATTAGAGAGTAGATGGAGGCTTTCTTGTTGGCTGAAGATTTCACTCACCTCTGGAGAGTGGAGAAGTGACTACAAATCAGAAAGTATAGGTTCTAGCCTTTCTCTGTTGCTGATGAGCTGTGTGATTCTAGGAAAATAGCTTTGCCTCTCTGATCTCTGCTTTCTAACCTAAAAAATCCATTCATTCATTCAGCAGGTACTCATTGACCTCTTAACTGTCAGTAATTTTGATTAGGGGATTCTCATATAATGGTGCTCACACCACATGGTTCATACCTATATTAATACTTATATAATGTGGTCCTAAAATTAGTTCTGTAAATATCTTACTTACCAGATGGTAAACTCTTTGATGGAAAAGGCCACACTCAATTACCTGCATATTTTTAGCACCCAGCAAAGTGCCCTTGGAGGAGTGTTTCTGAATAAATGGCCATACAGAAGGGTTGGGGGCCAATCACTTCCAAGTGACTGAGCACTGCTGTAAAAGGACATAATTTTCCCTTGCCTCTTCTTGTAGCAACTGGAAGTTTTGAGTGCTTACTTTTGGAAGGTGAAACAAATATTCTGTGGAAATTTCCTGCTTTTGTCAATTGACCACCAACTTTAAATAGAATAAATGAGAGCTAATCTTCTGGCCCTTAAGCTTTTCTCTTTTGTGAAAGCATGCTATGAATTTTGAGATTAGGTTGCTTGAGACTGACCACTTCTTACACTGATGTCACATATATCCCCAGGATTCTCATTAGTTGAAATGGTCACATGTACAATAGATTTCATGTACCTCAGCAGCCAGTCAGAAGGAGGAAGATCACTCTAGAAGGGAGAAAGTTGCATGAACCAAAACTTTAAGTGGAAAGATTAACTCAAATCTACTGTGTATTGTAGAGAAATTGGTTTTAGCTTCCTCTGGGGTATTTAATGTCAAGATTGAAAGTGACTCTTTGTTTTCTAATATAGGTGGATTTGCATCCCTATCCCCTCACATTTTATTTGTAATCCTTATTAATTAAGAATGTGGTATTGACTACATTCTGAAATCAAATGGAGATTTTATTAGGCTAAAAAGTTACTTTAAATTGTTTTACTTTGTTTAGTGTTCAGTAAGGGTGAGTGATTCAAGAAAGCTTTCTTTTTCCTGGGAATTATCTCAAACTGGGCTTCCACTGGGTGTTTGGGAAAAGAAAACAAGTGTTAGATTAGATATTTTAGGTACAAGCAGTAAGAATTATAAATATTTTGAATACATGGGATAATATGCTAGAATTCACCATTTTCATGGTCTTAGGTAAGTTTTAAATTTATGAATGCTTACAGTTTGACTTATCACTCACCATGTCTGTGTGACCTAGCTTCAGATTTGAACATTTTCTTTCTTCTCCTTTTTTTTAGCCACTCTGGTCATTTCCATGTCTTGTACCAAGGCAGAAATAGGGTTTACAGCTGTCATGGGCAAGAACATCATTTCTGGCTGCTGTGGGTTGCTTTTCTAGGTGGGATTTTTGTGCAAATAGAGCAGGAACCCTGTCTACATGCTTATTAGAAATGGCAAAGTGTATTTCGTGAGTAATAAGACATTATGGAATTCACCCAATTGAGAAGAGTGTATTTAGATGTGTGTAAGTCCTGCCCTTCAGAATTCAGAAATATGTGTAATCACGGGTTTCTGAAAGTATGTGGAATTAATCAGACCATCCTTATCTGCATGCTATTTTTTCACTTATATCCAGACTTTGACTAAAAGAACATAGTGGATGAATAGTAGAGGGAAGTTAGGTGTAGAGGGTAAAGAAATCAGGAGGAGGATTTACTTACTGTTCACATGCATTTGAAATAAATGGCACATGTCCATTCTGTCTGGAAATTTGATGATGCTTGTGAATGGTCCTTGTGCTCTAAGCAATTAGTTCTAAGAGGTTAGAAATAGTAACTGACTTAAATTTAAATCAAAGAAGAAGCTCTTTTTAATATTAAAATCCCTATCCTACTGGACAATTCTTCATGGCAAAATTTTAGGTAACTTTACTTTGAATAAGGTCTTTACAATTCCTTGTACATAATTCCTCAAGCACATAGAAGATCCTTCATTCTTCCCATCTGAGCTTATGTACTAAAACAGTTTTTGGCATGTGAACTCTTTGCTACAGTGTAATGGGGCAAGTGTGCTTTTGGGTTAAGAACATAATCCGAAACCCCTTCCTTCTTGCCCTCCCAGACTCTGTGCCTGCTCTTCCCTCAGCCCAGTGTCTTGAACTTAACTTACTAGTTTGAGTTTCCCTGAACCAGAGGAATGAACTCATAGAATGATTTTAAGGTTGAGTAATTATGTCTCCAGGTGTTTGACATTTAAATCTTGAAGCTGAAACAGGAGTCTGGTCTTTCTGTATCCACTTATGATGAATGTCCTTGAAATATTCCACATAAATACTCAGCTGTAGTCAGTTTGCACTTCAACTGTGGACATCATTAGGAAATGGAAAAAAGGAGTCTTTCTTCATTAATAATTTGGAGGGAAGCCAGTCACTGGAAGCAGAAAAGCTGTCTTTGGAGCTGGCATGGTCTGATATTTTTCCCCTTCCACTCCTTTTCAGGTCAGAGTAGAAATTGGTGGAACTTAGCAGCGGTGACTTTCTTTGTTTCAGCTGTCCATATGTTGGCTGATACTTGGCAAACCAATGTTTTAAAATATTTACATACTTACTGTCACAGTACATTTGTTTCCAGGAGTAAACCTGTGTGAGGCTTCTTAATACTCCAACGAGGTAAATCAAATCTCCTTGGCTCTTGGACTACAAATGTTGTCTGTCACACTAATGTCCAATTCTATCAACTGCAGTAAATGACCTAAATAACGTTTGAGTAATATTGAAATAAATACCGTAATAGTAACAAGACTGATTCTAAATGGTGGTTATTTCCTTTGTTTCTGAAAACCTCAAGGGAATGATATGCTCTATTTGACCTGACTGGTCTGTCTCTATGTAATTGAACACATTTTGCAGTAAACTGTAAAGTTCCTCTCTTACTGATACATTGTCTTCTGAGGGAAAAACGTATTGTTGTCTCAAGGACATCCAATATATTCTGTGTGTGTTTGGGACATGTGTTGGCCACCTCCCCATCCCTGCATGTCAAACGTGTCATCATGCAGTGTGACCTGACTGGCCAGTTCTGGGAAGGGCAGGGATGAACCTGGAAGGAACAACTGAAACGGCACCAAAACAAATTTAGAAGAAAACCATTAGCTTAGAGATTGGAAATGTCTGCTGGCACCGGCACTATGGGGTTGTGAGAGCCTGTGTCTCCATTATTTCTTGTCTGTATGCTCCTAAGGGAGTTTTTCCAGTCTCTTTGGTTTCACAAGTGAACTTGAGCTCATTGACTAAACACTTAGCCTGCTTACATTAGGTAGATACCGCTTTTAACTTGAAAGCAGTTTCAAAGTCCCTCCTTTGATCTGTCGGGTAAAGCACATTAATTTCCAGAACCTCGCGTCTGGCCTTAGTCTACTTACATACACCAGGGCAGCTTCCCAGAACCTCCTGGGCTGTGGGTGGAGAGATGCCGTTCTCTCCTCCCCTCCCCCGCCTAATTGGTCTGGTGCCTGTCAGTCACCTGACACCTGCCTCTGCCCGGAGTTCCTCCCGGAAGGGGCAGGTAGGGAAGTGGGCACCCGCTGTGGTGTGGTTGCAGAGTGGGAGAGCACCGAGCTGGCTTCTACTAGTAGAGAAGTGGAATGAGAGAGTGCGCCTGAAAGGAGCCGGGCCTCATTGTGAACAATAAAAGGTTTTCTCCCAATCTGGCTTTTACGTTGACTGATTTCGGTCACACCGGCTTATTGGCCCCGGGCCGGAAACAACCCTTCCCCCAAGAGCTACAAGACTATTGCTTAGCAATCGCGACCTAGGAATAGTAATGTGCACATCCCCAGCTCACTGGTGCTCAGCATTTTGCAGCTTCCCATGGCACCTGCTGGTCACTTCAGTGAGCTGGGCACTCACCATCCTTTCTGCTGTCCCGGCTCTCTCCAGAGTAGCCTCAGCTCACGGAGCAATCATCGGCAGGGTGGATGGTGAATGCATATCTACTTTCGGTCTTCACGACAACCCTGAGATGCACAGAGCAGAGATGCAGAAACGCAAGCCCTGAAAGAGGGAATGCATTGCACCCGGCCTCAGTGGGGTGTGATGGGACTAGAGCTGGTTGGTACTCAGGGCTTCTGCCCCTCCAGTGCCGGGCTCACTTCATGCCCCCGGTGATGATGAAGAATTGCCATCAACCCAAATGGTGGATTAAACAAGCCTTCAGGAAGTTCCTGGCAGGCCTCTAGATCTTGTCCTCTTTTGTCAACCACCCCCATTGCTTATGTAGCTAACTGGCTGAGCGCTTCCGTATGCCCTGCCCTGTGGTGAGTGCTTCCTTTGCGTGGACTTTATTGTTCTTGCGACAATCCAGGGAGGGGCCATACAATCATTATCACATTAGGAGACAGAGGCGTGGGAGGGGGAAGGGATTTGCCCGAGTTTCCTTAGTTACCGTTGGCAGAGGTGGCATGCGACCTCAAGCTGTATGTCTCTGGAGTCTGTGCTCTTAAGAGGGCCCCTGTTTGCGCCTAGGTACAGCGCAGTGCAGCGGGGCCTCCTGCAGGGCGTCCTCACTCTGCCATTGGCGCCGGGAGCAACGTCCCGAGGCTAAGGCTGCCTGGGGGGCTCCAGACCCGTCTTGAAGCTCCTGCCGGGATGAATCCTCCCCACCCACCCGGAGCTAACACCTCCAGCCTCTGGCCACAGACTCATTCCCTTGCTCTTGAGGATGGGGCAGAGGGGAATTGGCTTCTCTAGACCAGAAGAGAGAGATCAGGTTGCCTTCCACTTCCTACATCCAGCCAAAACACCACCATCCCATTTTTCCTCTCCTAGGTATTTTGGTCTTTCCTAGGTCCTCATTCAAGTCTTCACATCCCTCTGAAAAAGTGGAGACAAAAATGGGGCACAATACCTTTAATAGCCAGTTGACTTAAGCTAACTAGAGCTCTGGGCCTGCTTCCCACCTGTGCATCACTCCCCTGCTGACACCTGGCTCTGCGCTGGCTGGTCAGCAGCTACGGTGGGGCATTCTTAGTGTGTCCACAGCCACTCCCGGGGTCTTGCAGTCCTGTTAGGGCAGACTTCTTGAAGGATTTTTTTAAACCTCAAAATATGATGATGTACATTACACTCTTGGACTTCATTCTGTTTTTGATGAGCCATTTCTCATCACATATTTTAAATTTGATTCAATATAAACCTACTTTCAGTGAAAGGCTTTGACAGAAGTACAATCCTGTATATACTTTATACATTGTTACTGAGTGTAGAAACTTAAACACAAATTGCCAGGACAGCTCCCTTCTTGATCTTGCTGGTTCATGGATCTCTCTTTCTCTCTCTCTCTCTCTCTCTCTCTCTCTCTCTCTCTCTCTCTCTCTCTCTCTCTCTCTCTTTCTCTCTCTCTCTCTCTCACACACACACACAAATAGTTGAGGAACTTCTCCAGGGCAAATTATAGCAAAATCAATATGCAGCTTTGTTTTCTACTTTTTACCAAGCAAAGTGGTAAAATGTCCAAATGTTTCCAACTCATGACTGAGTTGGGAAAATATTGGAAAAGATGGAATTGCTGTATTGGCATAAAGACAAGCAGATAATTCAGAAAGATCTTGCAGTATTCTACAAGTGTTGGATTCTTTGGGCCAAATATTCCCTCTTCAAATTTAATAGTATTCAATGGTTTATCAAAGAACATTTTTAAAAATAATTTGACTATAAGCATAATATAATAATGTAATGAAGCATTTCACAGTCTGTTTTGAGAGAATTTTATAGTTATAAAATTACTTTCATTGTATTCTCAAGGTACATAAATGAATTCATTACTCAGAACAGATTCATGCATAGAGCGTATCTGAATAGTGTAAGCCCTTTAAGAATACACTTAATTATTCCTAAAATAAAGTTAACAATGATCTGGCTTATTTTCATGATATAAGAATGGGAAACAGTGCAAGGAATATATATATTTTTAATTTTTTATTAAGGTATTATTGATACACACTCTTATGAAAGTTTCACATGAGAAAAACAATGTGGTTACTACATTTACCCATATTATTAAGTCCCCACCCATACCCCAGTGCCGTCACTGTCCATCAGTGTAGTAAGATGCCACAGATTCACTCTGTGCCTTCTCTGTGCTACACTCTGTGCCTTCTCTGTGCTACACTGTTTCCCCGTGATTCCCCACACCTTGTGTACTAAACATAATACTTCTCAATCCACTTCTCCCTTCCTCCCCACCTGCCCTCCCACACCCCTCCCCTTTGGTAACCACTAGTCCCTTCTTGGAGTCTCTCAGTCTACTGCTATTTTGTTCCTTCAGTTTTGCTTCATTGTTATACTCCACAAATGAGGGAAATCATTTGGTACTTGTCTTTCTCCACCTGACTTATTTCACTAAGCATAATATCCTCCAGCTCCATCCATGTTGTTGCAAATGGTAGGATTTGTTTCTTTCTTAATGGCTGAATAGTATTCCATTGTGTATATTTACCACCTCTTCTTTATCCATTCATCTACTGATGGACACTTAGGTTGCTTCCATATCCTGGTTATTATAAAAAGTGCTGTGATAAACATAAGGGGTGCATATGTCTTTTTGAATCTGAGAAGTTGTATTCTTTGGGTAAATTTCAAGGAGTGGGATTCTTGGGTCAAATGGTATTTCAATTTTTTTTTTGAGAGGGCATCTCTCATATTTATTGATCAAATGGTTGTTAATAACAATAAAATTCTGTACAGGGGACTCAATGCACAATCATTAATCAACCCCAAGCCTAACTCTCAACAGTCTCCAATCTTCTGAAGCATAACGAACAAGTTCTTACATGGTGAATAAGTTCTTACATGGTGAACAGTGCAAGGGCAGTCATATCACAGAAACTTTCGGTTTTGATCACCCATCATGAACTATAAACAATCAAGTCAGATATGATTCATTTGCTTTTATACTTGATTTATATGTGAATCCCACATTTCTCCCTTATTATTATTATTTTTTAAAAATAAAATGCTGAAGTGGTAGGTAGATGCAAGATAAAGGTAGAAAACATAATTTAGTGCTGTAAGAGGGCAAATGTAGATGATCAGGTGTGTGCCTATAGGCTAAGTACTAATCCAAGCTAGACAAGGGCAACAAAACATCCACGGATGCAGAAGATTTCCCTCAAAACAGGGGGGGTGAGGTTCTAAGCCTCACCTATGTTGATCCCCAATTTCTCACCTGATGGACCCCCTGCGACTGTGCCTGTCTTAGGTTGCTCCTCCCTTGAGGAATCTTACCTGTCTCTGGCTAACCAGCCATCTTCTAGGGCCATACAGGGAAATGTAAAGTTGGTAAGTGAGAGAGAAGCCATATTGTTTGCAAAGGTTAGCTTTTTACTTCTTTGCAGATTTATGCCCTGTGGCTTCTATGCCCAGCATTTGTCTTGAGGTATCTTTACCATTTGGAAGAATTATGATACTCGGTAATTTTCAATATGAGGCATGAAATCTACCAAAGGGCTGTAATTAGGAAGGAAGGAGAAAAGCTATAGAAGTAGCAGACTACTTGGGAAGTCTGCTTCCCAAGTAAGAAAACATGGGAAGATTGATTATTTCTTTGACATACCTTCTTGTAGAGTAACATAAGCATGTATAAGTTTTAACAAACTACTAATTAAATTGCGTACACACATTAACAGAATAGGAATACAAATACATAACAAAAGCAGACCTACAATTACCGGCCATATCCAGTGAAACTTAGAAAACCAGTTAAGTACCCTAGGCATTTGTGAAAACTTATCAATAATATGATGGATATTGTCTAACTGAATTTGAATAGTTTGAGAAAAATCAGACAAATTAAAACAACACATTCCTGGGAACTGTTCACATCCCATATGTTCTTTTAACAGTAGATAGTCTATAGTCACACAATTTTGGAGCGCTGCAACTTGCACTAATTCTTGGTTGAGTTCCGACAGTATAGATCCAGTCAAATTTGTTGTTTGTATTTCTATTTTTAGTCTTTTGAGGAACCATATTGCTTTCCACAATCGTTGAACTAGCTTACATTCCCACCAGCAGTGTAGGAGGGTTCCCCTTTCTCTGCATCCTCGCCAGCATTTGTTGTTCTTATTCTTTTCGATGCTGGCCATCCTTACTGGTGTGAAGTGATATCTCATTGTGGTTTTAATTTGCATTTCCCTGATGATTAGTGATGTGGAGCATCTTTTTATGTGTCTGTTGGCCATCTGAATTTCTTCTTTGGCGAACTGTCTCTTCATATCCTCTGCCCATTTTTTAATTGGGTTATTTGCTTTTTGGGTGTTGCGGTGTGTGAGTTCTTTATGTATTTTGGATGTTAACCCCTTGTCAGATATGTCATTTATAAGTATATTCTCCCATACTGTAGGATGCCTTTTTTGTTCTGTTGATGATATCCTTTGCCATACAGAAACTTTTTAGTTTGATGTAGTCCCATGAGTTCATTTTTTGCTTTCATTTCCCTTGCTTGAAGAGATGCATTCAGGAAGAAGTTGCTCATGCTTATATTCAGGAGATTTTTGCCTATGTTGTCTTCTAATAGTTGAGTGCAAGGAATATTAATGAAAAAATAAAGCTAGATATGAGGACATTTGGTTGTTAGTTGCAATGTTCAAATAATTATTTTGTTGGGTATCTGTGTGCATGTGTGGTATGTGTATGTATACATGGTATGTGTATATACATGTATGTTATCTGGCATGGGTATGCATACATGAATATGATGTGTGTATGTAGTGTGTGACAATGCAAGTGTGTGGCATGTGTAAGCATGGCATGCGCACCACACATGTGACCATGCATGACACTTATTCATATAATGTGCCATGTGAATGCATGTACACACAGGACTTGCATACGTACATGTGAACCCGTGTGTTATGCATGTGTGTGACATGTATATACATATGCTGTGTGCCTGCAAGCAAGCATGTGCATGGTATATGTGGTGTGTGTACATGCAGGACCACACACACGTGTGCCCATGCAGTATGCAGGTGTGCATGTACTGTACCTGTGTGTGCATGTGTGTTTGTGTGTGGGGTGTATGTGCATATGTATATGTGTGCTTGTGTAAGTGTGTGTGTGTGTGTGTGTGTTGTGAAGCCAGGAGCAACGTGAGTTTTTAGACATTGGCTCTGGCAATCTCACTGCCTTCCTGTATCTTGCAGTGTTTTGACACTGTCTGAAACAGAAGCTTTATTGCCTGAGGGCTACTAATTGCACAGACCACATTCTTCTCTCTGGATTTCTCATGAATTTGCTGTGACACACACAATAATGTCCAAACTCTGAAAAGTTTTTTTTTTTTTTAATGAGATGAATGCACATACAGCTGTGTTCAGATACAGATGTTTTCTCATGGTAACCATTGACTTCCAACAAGACATCCTGGAGGGATCAGAGAGGTGAAAAGGAAATGGGATACTCAGGAAGCAAGTATTCCCCAGCCAGTGCGCCTGCGTTCCCCCTGTAGCCCAGGGCATCTCATCTTCTTAATTTTGTGTCTGGCTTTGCTCATTTTTTTTTCCATTTTCTGTCCTTCTTACCATTTTACCTTCCCTAATTCCACCCCTCCTTTCTTCAAATTCAAGGGTTTTCACAAACCTGCCAAAGCTCCCCAGTCCATATTAATAATCTCCCCATGTCCATCCTATGTGCTGGGCATATTTTATCTCATGTGATCCTCAAAACTCTTATCAAATAGGTACTATTATTACCTCAATTATGTTGCTTTAGAAATTAAATTAAATTCAATTCAGGTTAACTGTGCAAAATCACACAGATATTAATGGAAGATTGGGGCCTAGCGATGTTATGTCTGCTTGATCTGTGCCCCTCCCTTCTCCGCACACTCTTAGCATCTATATTAGTGATGCATATTCTAATTTTTAGTACTACTCTATCTGTTCTCTGGACCTCATTTTCTTTGTTTCCTTTGTCTAAATCCCGTTTTTCCAAAGAGATTGTGATCATCCTGTGTGTCTTGACTGGTGAGTCTGTCTTTTGATTTTCCTACAATTTTATTTAGTTCTTGCTTGTTCTGCTTCTTTTCATGCCTCATCCAGCCCCTTCTTACTGTCTTTTATATCACTCCTTCCCCCACCTCCAACCACTTCATTCATCTTCTTCTGTGTAGAAAGTAAATTTTATTTCTATTATTTATTGGTTTCTTTTGAAATTATACTTGTTAAATGTAAAGTAAATCAGTAGGTTTCTTGCTCCTCTGAAAAAATACAAGGACTTGTAACAGTCACCCCTACAGCACCCCTATGCTGTGCTGCCCAGTCTTTGAGATTCATTTTCGATTTTGTAAACCTTACCAATTAGATGTTACCAATGTTGTTTTTTATTGTTTAGATTTCTTATGTTCGGTTTTATCCACATGTTTACCAATTTATTTGCTGGCCATTTCTTTTTAAATCAGAGATCTAACTTCTGAAATTATTTTCCTTCTTCCTAAAGTTCTTTCATGAAAAGTTTTGCAGGTTTTTTAAAAGTCTGAAATGTCTTGATTATTATTTTGTTCTTGAGAGTTTTGTTTGATATTCCATTCTATACTGACGGAAACTGTCTCACCATTTTGAAGGTATTCCACTCTTGTTTATATTCCACTACTGCTGCTGAGAAGTCTGCTGTTTGTCTAATTGTTCCTTTCTTGGTGGTCTTGATTTTCTTCTAAGATATTTTCTCTTCTCTCTTTCTTAAAATTGTACCTGAAATTGACTATGTTTTGAAGAATTAGTGTTTTTTTTTTTTGTTTAATTTCTTGGTATGTTTTGTGTTTCCTTTATTTGTGGATTTATTATTTTAATTGTTTCTGGAAAAAATTTCAGCTATTACCCTCTTATATATTTCCTGTACTTTAGACCTTTATTTTCTTTTGCCAAGATTCTAGTTACGTGTGTTAAAGCCTCTCATTCTTTCCTCCACATCTCATGACCTCTCACATTTTTCCTTCTTTTTCTCTTCTGTATTTATCTTAGTAATTTACTCAGTTTTATATTCCAGCCTAGCTGAGGCATGTGTTTAGTTTTCCAAGGTTTATTTTTTTCAGTTCTACTTTTTCAGTATCTGACTTGTGATTTTCTTCTTCCATTTTAACCTCTGAGCTTCACTGGCATATATGTATGTGTGAGGCTGAGAATGTTGAAATAAATGCAGCTGTTCTTACTTCAGTAATCAGGCATGTGAACACTGGCCCAGACTTTCATCCTATGTAACTTCATGGGAACTCTCCCAAGACATGATTCAGATGACTGACCTGAAACAACCACCTCCCTGTTCATGCATCAATCACTCACAAATCCATCTGTTTCTGAGTGGGTCACTCCAATTGCACTGAAATACCTAAGATCCATAGTCTCAGGGGAAGTGTGTTGCAATCCTCATCAGTGGTAATTTTCTTTAAGGAAATGTTAGTACAGAAAACAACCTCTCATAATAAATTCAAGTATAATTGCCATTGTCTCTGTATACTTAAAATCAGGGACAACGATTATGATAATTTGGGCTGCATGCAGTAGAATTTGTGGTTTAGACAACAAGGACATTTTTTCTTGAGATGAAAGAAAAAGTTCCATATTCCCCGCCAGCTCATGCTTTGAACACAAATGTATTGTTGTAACTTATGCTTTGCCCAGTTAGTATGATCATCACAGGTTGCTAAGTTGCTGGACTGTTGCCTTCAGTTGAGTCTGTGTATCTTCATTCAGGAGATGCTTTTGGGTGGTGATATTTAGAAATGTTCCATAATGTGGGAAACTAATGTTCAGGTGTGAGTATATGTGCATGCATGTGCGTGTGTGTGTTGGGTAGTTAGGAGAAATGAAGGGCACAGGGAGAAAGAATGACAGAGATGTTGGTTTCATGATTATGCCACTTCTATTAGGATTCCATTTTGAGGATAAAATAGAACTACAATCCCAATCACAACACCAAAAACGTCTCTCTGTCACCATTTCTGCAGATTCTGCTGATTCCTCTTCCTCTTTTATCTCAACTACAGGACACCTCCTCAGCCTTTGTATCAGTTTCCAGTTCCTCCCTCTACAATCCACTCCCCTTCCAGGATTTTCTTGTTGGAAATTTTGCAATAATTTAAAACTCTAATACTTCCTCAGTCCCATCAGTTAGGATTGATTTGTCCATTAGACATAGTAAGCACAATGTCTAGGGTCTTAGGGATCATGAAATGTTTTGATTTCTTTTAAAGTGAAGAAAAAAATTAGGTAAAAGAACTTGTTCTAATATATAATGCTGATATATTTATCTTTATGCCAAGGAAATCATTATATATATATTTATGGAAAAGGGGGCTCATTAAGCAGAAGTGATTAATCAGTCCTTCTGTCTTATTGATTCTTTCACTGCAGTGATTCCTTTTCTCTTCACTTTGTTCATTGTGATCAGCTAAACCTAGTCCCTCATTGCCTCACTTCTGAATATTTCCTGTTGAGTGCTACAGGATCCCTAGGATAATACGTGAGTGGGTTGGACAGAGAGGACGTTCTCCATGAAAGCTAAGTGAACCCAGCAAGAGTAGAAAGAACATTGGTTGGGGTTTTGATAAAACTGAGTCTTGATTCCTTACCTTTATGTTAGTTCAATATTCACTCTACCTTTCTTATGGTATGGTTGGGAGGACCAGAAGAAATAATGGAATTGAAGTGACTGTGTAAACTTTTAAGTGTTACATTATGGCAGGTTCCTTTGTGTTGATTCTTGGACCAAGAATGTGCATAGATTTCCTGAATTTATCCAAATGCAAGCCCCAGCTGACTTTGAGGCTCTTTTTAATTGGTCCCACTCTCTTGCAGCTCAGTTTCCCTGCAGACTCCCATGTGCTGATCTGTCCTCAGTCCTGCTCACATCCACACCTGTGTGTATAGCAATCCTGCCACTGAAACGCTTTTATGGCCACCTCTTATTCCGAAAGACACTGCTAACTCTGAGTGTCCTTTTCCAACCAATTTTCATACTCCTTAAGGACAGATTTTATTGTCTTTGCTTATCCCATAGAGTCTCGAGCAGCACATTGCATCTATTTCATGTAATTACTTGATTCCCATGCCTTTGTGGATGTTCTTCCTCCAACCACAGTATCTTCTCCTTCCTAACCACCTCTCTGCAGCCCACTTATCTTTCAGAGTCTCACTCAAGGCCTGAATTCTTCATAAAGCATTCCCACTACTGTGCCCCTGGGATTTCTTTCTTTGCTGAACTTTAGTTGCACTTCCTGAATAGTTTAGCACCTGGTTGCACAGTTTATATGCCTTTCTAGAAGTGAAAAAAGAGAATGTGCTTCAGTACAAAGCACTTGCACATTGTACAGGGACTAAAAAACATTTAGACTGGCATATTTTGAGTCCAGTGTATATTTTCATGATTAAAAATGACCACAAAAAGATTATCTTCATTAATAGATGTAACAGAGAGGGGTTCTAGGTGACTCAAAGGCAAGTGAAAATACAATTTTTTTTTTTGGTTTTTTTGAAAGAATAGCAGTTCAGGATTTAGAAACCATCAAGAAAATTAAAATGTAGGCATTCAAGGTCCCAATGTGGATTTAGGAAGCTGACTACAACAATATTCTGTGTAATCCATGTGAGGTAACCTAACTCTGCTCCAGGAACTGTGAGCTGACTTGACACCTCCTTTTCCTGCATAATTGCTATGATTAATTGTTGAACTTGCAACACAATACTTGGGATTGTACTATAACAGGGATCTAAAGGTCTCAAAGCTTTTCAATTTCTGAATAACTAAAGGAATTTATGAGTGACCTGAAGGCACTGAACAGCCTTTATGAATAGTAACTGGCTGTTCTGTTGAATGTGAGTTGTTTCTGGATTTCTAATGGTGTAGTATGGTGTGTGAATTCTTTCTGTGGTATAAGGGTAATATCTAATGACAGAAAATTGCTGATTTTGGACCGTTTTGAACCTGGTTTTCACATTAGGGAGAACACCACACATCTGCTAAGTCAAGGGCCAGACATGGCATTTTTTTAATTAAAGTATCATTGATATACACTCTTATAAAAGTTTCACAAGAAAAACAATGTGGTTATTACATTCACCCTTATTACCGAGTCTCCCCCGCCTCATACCCAATTGCAGTCACTGTCCATCAGTGTAGTAAGATGCCACAGAGTTCCTATTTGTCTTCTCTGAGCTACACTGTCTTTCCCGTGACCCCATACACATCACGTGCACCAATCATGATACCCCACAATCCCCTTCTCTCTCCCTCCCCAACCCTCCTCTTTGGTAACCACTAACCCGTTCTTGGAGTCTGTGAGTCTGCTACTATTTTGTTCCTTCAGTTTTGCTTCATTGTTATAATCTACAAATGAGGGAAATCATTTGGCATTTGTCTTTCTCTGCCTGACTTATTTCACTGAGCATAATACTATCTAACTCCAACCATCTTGTTGCAAATGGTAGGATTTGTTTCTTTCTTATGGCTGAATAGTATTCCATTGTGTATATGTACCACCTCTTCTTTATCCATTCATCTACTGATGGACACTTAGGTTGCTTCCATATCTTGGCTATTATAAATAGTGCTGTGATAAACATAGGGGTGCATATGACTTTTTGAATCTGAGAAGTTGTTTTCTTTGGGTAAATTCCTAGGAGTGGAATTCCTGGATCAAATGGTGTTTGTATTTTTAGATTTTTGAAGAATCTCCATATTGCTTTCCGCAATGGTTAAACTAGTTTACATTCCCACCAGCAGTGTAGGAGGGTTCCCCTTTCTCTGCATGCTCACCAGCATTTGTTGTTCCTAGTCTTTTCTATGTTGGCCATCCTAACTGGTGTGAGGTGATATCTCATTGTGGTTTTAATTTGCATTTCCCTGATCATTAGCATTGTGGAGCATCTTTTCATATGCCTGTTAGCTATCTGAATTTCTTCTTTGGAAAAGTGTCTGTTCATATCCTCCACCCATTTTTTAATAGGGTTATTTGCTTTTTGGGTGTTGAGGTTGCTTCCATATCTTGACTATTGTAGATAGTGCTGTAAACATAGGGGTGAATATGTCTTTTTGAATCAGAGCAGTTGTTTTCTTTGGGTAAATTCCTTGGAGTGGAATTTCAAGGCATGTGATTCTTTATATATTTTGGATGTTAATCCTTTATTGGATAAGTAATTTATGAATATATTCTCCCATGCTGTAGGATGCTTTTTTGTTATACTGATGGTGTCCTTTGCTGTACAGAAGCTTTGTAGTTTGATGTAGTCCAGTTTGTTCATTTTTGCTTTTGTTTCCCTTGCCCAAGATGTGTTCAGGGAAAAGTTGCTCATGTTTATATTCAAGAGAATTTTGTCTATGTTTTCTTTGAAGAGTTTTATGGTTTCATGACTTACATTCAGGTCTTTGATCCATTTTGAGTTTACTTTTGTGTATGGGGTTAGACAATAATCCAGTTTCATTCTTTTGCATGTAGCTGTCCAGTTTTGCCAACACGAGCTGTTGAAGAGGCTGTCATTTTCCCATTGTATATACATGGCTCCTTTATTATATATTAATTGACCATATATACTTGGGTTTATATCTGGTCTCTCTAGTCTGTTCCATTGGTCTATGGGTCTGTTCTTGTGTTAGTACCAAATTGTCTTGATTACTGTGGCTTTGTAGTAGAGCTTGAAGTTGGGGAATGTAATTCCCCAGACATGGCATTTCAATGCTGTCTGGTCCCAGCAAGTGATGGTGACCCAGCTCACACCTCCAGTCTGGAGCCTGAGGAACAGTGATGGCTGATGGCTGAGCTGCACAGAGTGAGTTCTCCTGGGGCCCACATCAGTGTTGGGACCAGGCACTACACCACTAGGGGGAGGGGGTTTTGGGGAGGAGAATGCAATTGAGCAGATAAATGCCACACCCAACTGCTGGTGACCATGGGAAGACTACAGTTTGGGGACACTTGGACATTTTAAGTAGAAGGGCAGATGTTTGGGTAAATCAGCAGCATAGAGACAGAGATATAACATAGATATATCCCCCACCCATAAACACCCTTTCAAATAATCACTTTTCTTCTAATCTTTTCTCTCTGACTCTCTCCCCTTTCTCTCAATCTCTGATATATACACATACCAGAAACCTAGAGAAATTTCTGCTAAATACCTGATAATGGGCATAGAATGAAGGGAAAAAAGCCAAAAATGACAAATAATGACAGTATTCTAGAAAGAACGATACATAGCTGTAAGTCCACATAAACTTACAGGTAAATCCTGCACTGGAAGGTCAAAGCATCCTCACTGAGGGCACAGGCAGTAAATGGAACTGGATTAATGGGGCTTTAGGATGTCCAATTCTTCCTGGTCTCTGTGAACCAGTAGACTTAGGATCTCAACGACGTTTAAGGCCCCCTCATTTGACCCTGACATGGCTGCCACACAGAGCAGAGACCTCAGCAGGGGGAGGTTTCTGCTGGTGACTCCATATGTCATGAAGAATGAGTAGTGGCAGGTGTGCTGTGCCATGCTCTGTAAGGTGGCATCTGCCCGGGTTAACAGCAGAGTATTTCCCTTCCAGACCATATCAGAACATCAGAAAGAAAGAATGAACAAAACCTGCTCTCCCACCCCACTATCCCACCCAATACCAATTGTACTGACTCAGTTTTTTTTTCTTTTCTTCCACCTTGGAACACAACCAAGCTTGACTTCTGTTTGACAATGTTTAATAACTTGCACACCTAGATCTCCCTATGAATGCAAGAAACACAGAAAAAGCATGAGGGCTATACATTTTTTTGTTATTTTTTGAAATGGTTGCATTCTTCTGAAAAGGGTAATTAGAAGAAACAAATTCAATGAATGAAGTGAATAGATGGTTAAGTGAAGAAAATTACATCAGTGAAACAGAAAGCAAATTTAAAGATTTTTTTAGAAAACCAAAAGGTAAAAGGTAAAGGGATGAAAATATAAGAGAGAAAACAATAGTTATGAAGGGCATTTATCAGAGATGCAATCAATGGAAAGATAATAAGCTTGTTAATAAAACAGAACAAATCTGATTTAAATAATAAGAAAACACTGAAGAAAATTTTCTTGACCTGTGGGAAGACTTCACTGAAAATGTTTAAAATGATCTGGGTGAAATTAACAAAGACCCACTCCTAGAGAGCATACTGAAAATTTTAAACAATGAAGACAAAGAAAAAAAATATTTTACAAACATTTAGGAAAAAAGCCATAAAGCCATAAAGATAGCACAGATATGCCTTTAAAGCAGTAAATGCCAGAAAAGGATTTGTTCTTATATTGAGAACTTTGAAGGGAAATATGCCGACCCAAGAGGCAAAACTGATCATTGTTCCCCAGTGTTCACTCTTCCTTTCCTCCTTTTTGAAAGAAACCTTTGGTTTCAGCTGGACACCTGGACTCCCAGCAGATGCTACGTTCCACAGCCTTGCTCCCACTTGGGTTCCATATGACAGTGCAGGCCAGTGGGATGGGGCAGAGGGAATGTGCCAAGCTATCCTCTTATAGAGCCCTGCTTGGTTGGGCACTCTCTTTCCTTCCCTCAGATTGGAATGTCAGCCTGCACCATAGGGAGATGGTCAACACTCGAGGTGATGGGGCTGCATCACTTACACTAAAGGGGCCTGAGTTTCTGAGTGCTACTGGGCCATGGAGCTGCCTAGAAAGTCCTGATTATTACCTTTGGACTGTTACATGTAACAGAAATAGACTTCTACCTTGCCTGAACACATATACCTTGTTATGGCAATGTAGCCTATGCACTAACTGAAAGGCCCAAGCCTTGTGTGCCTGTAGGTTAGTTGTCAATAATGAATGATGTCAAAGGAGACTCTCCTATAAAATGGAGTAACCCAATAGCCTTTTGACATATGATTCCATAGCAATTGGGTATCTATAACAAAAATAGAAATCTCAACCTAAACCTCATACCTTACATAAAAATTAACTCTAAATGGATCACAGACATAAACATAAAATGTGAAACTGAAACTTTAAGAGAACATAAAAGAAAATCTTTAGAATCTAGAACTAGGCAAAGAGTTTATTGATATCATACTGAAAGCACATCCATAAAAGAAAAATGGGCAAATTGGACCTCATCAAAATTAAAAACTTTTGCTCTGAGAAAGACCACATGATGAGAGGGAAAAGACAAGTTACACAGTGAGAGAAGGTGTTTGCAAACCACATATCTGACAAAAGATTATTATCTAGTATACATAAAGGACTCTTAAAACTCAGCAGTAAAAAACCAAAACAATCTGATTAGAAAAAAGGCAGAATACATGAAAATATATTTCATCAAAGTTGACAGATGAGAAATAAGCCCATAAAAGATGTTCATCATTAGCCACCAGAGAAATGCAAATTAAAACCACAATGAGGTATTACCACACATTTATCAGAATAAAATAAAATAAGTGACAATGTCAAATATTGGCAAGGAATGAAAACACTGGATCACCTATGCATTGTTGATGGAAATGTGAAATGGTGCAATCACTCCGGGAAACAGATTGGCAGTTCCTTAAGAAACTAAAGATGTTACTACCTATGACCTAGCAGTGGCACTCTTAGGTAGTTATCTCAGAGAAATGTGGACTTACATTCACACAAAAACCTGTACCCCAATTAATAGCAGTTTTACTTAAAACAGCCAAAAACTGGAAACAGCTTTGATGTCCTTCAACAGGTGAATGGCTAAACAAGGGGTAGTACATCCATACCACAGAAGTGAGCTCAGCGATGAAAAGGAACAAATGATTAATACACCCAACAACATGGATGAATCTTCAGGGTATTATGTTGAGTGGAGCCAATCCCTTAAAGTTCTATGATTCCATTTATTACAGCAGTTTTGAAATATGGACAATTCAGAAATAGCAGATTAGTGGTTGCCAGGAGCAGGGGCAGGGTATAGGAGGGACATGGATGTGACTGTGAAGTGACAACACTACAGATCCTTGGCAAAATGGAGCTTTCCAGTATTTTGATTGTTGTGGTAACATTGTATGGAGTGTGCATGTGCACACACAGAGGCACAAGTAAAACTGAACAGTCCTGAGTAAGATTGGTGGATTCTATCAGTATAAAAATCCTGGTTGTGATATTGTACTAACATTTTACAAAATGTGACCATTGAGGAAACTCAGTAAATGGTACATGGATTACTCTTGTGTTATTTATCACAGCTGTGCTATTTATCACAGTTGCATAGTTATAATTTCTCTCAATAAAAATTTCACTTAAAAAGTTCAGCAACTCAAGGAAACAGTCAACCACATTTCCTAGGTAAACTAGTCAAAAACATTTTCTGGAACAATGAAAACTAAAATGCAGTGAAGAAGTTTAGTTGGAAAGGACTAAAAGTGGTCTATGGAATTACAGATAATTGCAAATATGAGATTTATCTACAAAGATATTTTAAAGAGATAATCTACATTTCATAAAATGTGGCATTTACATACCCAAGTGAAATTTATAAAGATTGTGATGAATGGTGGAGTGGTGTAAGAGTTCCAAGTTTCTTATCTTCTATAAAGGCAAAAAATATTGCTTTGTTTTTGCTGTTGATAATTAAATACATGTTTAAGAATTATTTTGGAAAACTTGGTTGCCATCGTAAGAATTAAAAACAGAATGTCTAACTTCAGTATCATCATAGAAGACAAATGCTTATAAAGTCTATAAAAAACACAAAACACACAAAACAAATAAAACCCTAAGAAACATTATAAAAATAAGCATAAAGTAAGAAAGATGATATAAGTAAGATCAAATCAGTTATAAGAAATCCAAAAGGAGGTACACTTATTAAAAGATTTGTGATCTGGAATTAAGTTAGTGACAATATTCAATCTCACTGTCTTTAAAAAGTCTAGAAGCAGAGGAGCTTGAAATGCTGCATTAGGCCTGGGATGTCTGGAAGCCTGAGCTGGGCACAGGAATAAGGCTGGCTTGGTCCACATGTTGTAGTGTCAGGAATTGGTGGTAACCCAAGAGATAAAGATCTAGGAAAAGCAATTAAAACAGAAATGCAGGCAGAGTCCAAACAGTGTTTTTCAAAGAAACTGGACATTGAGACAGTCTGCAGATACAAGTCACCAGGACAGATGTCAGGGCCTCCTAATGAGTGTGAGGGGATTCAGCATGAAGGTTACAATGTGGAGTCTGGAAATATTTCCCAAACCATTGTGTCATAGTGGTATTTTTTTTAAAAACCTTTTGCTTTGCTGTGATTGGGAAAGAGTTGTTTAAAGTGTAAGGCCAAATAAAAGATGCTGTCTATGGGATACTTCTGAAAAACTGATGGGGACAAAGTATCCTTTCAAGGGAAGTAAAAGGTAAGCAAAAGGAACTCTGGGGGCTGGAAGTTGGGGGCATTCTCCAGAGAGTTGGCTATGCCCTTCCCCATCCTCACCTCAGCTTTCTCGGACACTTTCCAGTCAGGCTTCTGACCCTTGCTGCCTCACTGAACTGCTGTTACCAAGTCGTTTATGGGCTCTGTGAAGCCAATTACGGCCATTTATCAGTTTTGATCTTGCCTGGCTTGCCAGGCACTGGCTAGCTGTTCACTGTGCTGAGACGCTGCCTGCCCTTGGCTTCCCCTCCCACGGCCTCAGGGTCTCACTTGCTGCTTCCTCCCCATCTCATCCACTTCTGCATTGCAGGGGCCTAGGACTCAGTCCTTGCACTTCTCTAAATAATTTTAAAAATTGCTATCTATATTCTCTTCTTGGAAGAACTCATTCAATCTCATTGTTTTAAATCCCTGTGATATGCTGATGAAAAGCAGAGAGCCACTGGGTCCTTTTTTGAGCAGGTCCTGGGGAAGCTAAGGGAGGGCTTCCCATCACATTTTTTGGTCTCAAAGCCTGGATGAACGACACCGCCCAGGTCAGGGGTTCTCAACATTGGCACTATTGGCATTTGGGATTGTGCAGCTCTCCACCGTGGGGTTTTCCCGAGCAGTGTAAGACACTTAGCAGCATCCTTGGCCTCAACCCAGAGTAGATACCAATAGCACCCAACCTCTGCCCTGACAACTCAGTTGTGACAATCAGAAGTGTTGCCAGACATTGCCAAATGTCTCCTGCAAAATTACCCTGGTTGAGAGCCATACATAATGAAAGAGGAAGGCTAGAAATAATCCCAGAAAAGCAAGGGTGTGAGTACTCAAGACATTTTGTCAATTTACAAATTAAACATGAACATTAAACCTAGAGAAACAGGAGGATACTGGGTTAAGGTTGCTAACTTCTGATTGCAAATAAATATTTTGTGTCTAATTGGTGCCAAACACCCTTTAATGAGCAATGGAAGGTCCCTAAGGGCCAAGCTGACTGCTTATTTTGTATAAAATTTCTATATTTATGAAGGGAGGGAATGAGTTAAGAGGTTGGTGAAAGAAGTCAAAATTCTAAATGTTTATTTGCTTGATTGCTGACTTTCTTAATAATATTGTTTTTCCATTTAATGTTGCCAAGTGAGTATTCCTTATGGACTCAAAAATACATAAGCTCAGGATTCTTTTTAGTTCAGCAACTATTTCTCTGGGGACAATCAACATGGCCAATCAGATCAGCTATCAATGCATCAATCAGGAAATGGTCAATTCAGGTCAAATTGTGCAGGATTCGATGGGTCACTTACTGTCATAATAGTTGAGCAAATGAATTTGAGAGTTGAAGATGAATTCTACAGAGTCACTTAGATTAACCATCCTTCTTTCTTCTCTCCCTATAGCTCTCTCATTCTTAGCTTCTGTTAATTTCTTTTCCCCTTCTTTATAATAATATTCTTTTGATGGATTCAGAGAAAAAGACAAGGAGTAGAATAGAGTGGTTAATATGGGGAGAGGGCAATATATTTTTGGCAGAAGTTGAGGAGGAATTATAGTGTGTTAAGCAAGCAAAACCCTGAAATCTCTATACAGTCACTGGTCTATTATGAAGTGAATTCTTTCTGGATTAGAAAGAGATGACAAATTCATACTGCTCTGAATATTTATCTTTTGTAAATCTTTTGTCAGTCAGTCTGTGGTCTTATTATAGATTTATTTATCATGCGCTTAGACTAACTGCTAAAGCAATCTGAATAATGATGGGATTTGTCTAGAGTGTCTGTGCCTTGTTTTACAGCATTTCCTAGAATTAAAATCCAGAAAATACCTGCATTTTGCAGTTTTTGTTGGACCAGTAATCATTTTTATTTGAATTTGCAAGTACTAAAATTCAACAATATTAATTTGATTTTTCTCAACTGGTTTTTAAACAAGAGGCAAGGTGGAAAAATGAATGTAATGCTAAATTTATTACGATGACATTAGAGGAGAATATTAAAAAGGAAGCAGGAAGTTTGGAAAAGTCTTGATTATGTTTCCATAAATATTTGTTCAGAAGATGCAGCAAATTCCAATATGTAAAAGCTATTAAAATAAACTTTTTCTTTTTTTTTTCTTCCCCAGGAGTTTTGCAGAATTTCTAACTACATTTTCCCTTCTGAGTAGTATAAATTTGCATGTAATGATGCTACATCTTTAATAATTATGTAGACGTAGAAAATTAAAGGCAAAGTTTTATGCTGTGGACCATAGATTTTGTATAACTGATAGAATTAGAAGCATGGTGGAATTAGTGTATGAACCCCATTTATTACACTCTGGTGATTTCTGAAGGAAGTGGTCCAGACATCACGAATTCTTATGAAAGATGAGGAGAATATATTTTAGTTCATAAGATAAAAGTGAAACCTGGTGTGCATTTGCATTTATTTTGCCTCAGAGAACTAAATAGTGTTCTCAAAGATAGGATTAGAATCTGTTTTACTAACCAAATTCCTAACAAGTTCAATACCTGACCCAGAAGAAAGTAAACATAGTTCAAGCAAATTGGGTTGAGCTCCTGTGAACTTGCTTATTTTTTCCCTCAGTGAGAATCCACTAGTTAAGAAATGTTCCCAAGATGACAACTCAGTATTTTCTCTGACTGAGGAACATCTTTGTAGAGTGCAAAACTTACTGTAGTGGAAAGACCCTGAGTTGAAACTCTCCCCAGGTGCTGTGGAATCTTGAATTTGTTCTTAGGGCAGTCACTGGACCTTGGCTCCTTGCCTGTAAAATAAGGTGGTTGAAATAGAAATCGTCCATGGTCCTTTCTGGCATCCCATGCTGACTACTCTTTAAGTCTTTAAGTGGGATGACTGGTAAATTAGGACAACTTCCAAGGGCACTGAGTTGCTTTAGATCTTTTGGTCTAAATCTTGTACCAAAAAGATGTAGCTCTTTTTGCTTTAGAGCTTTATTCTTTTGGTGAACTTATATATTTTTGCTTCAAATTAACTTCTTTTGTAGGTTCCTTTTGCAACCTAAACAACACTAAATTCTCTGTTTTTTTCCCCCTTAAGTCCCCTCATCCTTGAATTTTTCAGAAATTGTTAGGACTATCATTTTTTAATCCAACCTTAGGAGAGGAGCATGAACTAGCTGAGTAATTAACATTCAATAGAAAATCTACATCTTTTGATATATCTTGTTGCTACATTTGTTGCTAAAGAGATAAACATTTGTGGCAAATTGTGGTGAGGGTCAGGATTTTGCCAAAAGACAGATTTTTATAGAATCCGAGAAAAGCTGTTTGTGTCTAGCTCTGAATCCAAGCTTCTAATGGGAGGGTTGAAGGAAAATAAAATAGACCTTTCTATTTATTTATTCTGTTTCATCTCTGAGCTTTGCCTGGGTCAGGACAGTTTATGCTTGAGTTATCACCTTTAACCTTGATGTGCTCAACTTTTTCTCTGTGTCATTACTTAAACTCATAAAATTCTACTTAGTTCACAGAACCTTATTCAACCAGCTGGATAACTTTGGTGCATTCTAATACCCTTTACCCTTCCACTCCTCTTCAACCCTTGGTTTTGATACAGGAATAGAATAAAAGAAGGAATAATATACACATTTTGCTTTGAAGAATTTCATTCATCCCAATGCTTCTGAAAGGTTAAAAACCACTCTCATGCCTATTCTGTTTGGAATATAGTCTCACTAAACCTGAGGCAAACACCCTTGAATGTTTTAATTCAATTTTCAAAATGTGTGTTCTCCAAAATGAATTACCCAAACTCCATATTTTTGCTTTAGTCAGTTTGAATCTACATATATCCGAAAGTATGATTTTCATTCAATCGTAACTAGACAGTGCCGGGCAGGATGTGAATAAATAATAACTGTCTTGTGTGACTGTAGCATGAGGGATGCTGATCAGTGGATTAGTGCTGAGAAAAAGACTTTTAATTTTCAACTGTAAGCCAGAAGCCAGTCTTTTCTATAAAATAATGTTAACTACCCCATGTCACAGTTCCCACCAGCTCTGCCACCCCCTTCTCTGTCCTCTGCCAATTACCACAGTCTGACTTGGTGAAGGGAACACAGACACATGAGCATTACATTATCCTGTTAAGGGGACAGTCAGCTTCAGCAAGATTGGCTCATGCCAGAATTGCTCAAGGGAATTAGAGGAGAGCAGGGACTTCTGTAGACTCATACACAGAGTGTAACAATCAGGCACACAGGGAACATGGGCACATGCAAAGCCCCAGGCCAAGTACCAGGCTCCCTGAATCAAGAAGTGGATACTCCAGAAAGACCACAGGGCATGGGATTAGTCCATGGCCACAATGGAGAGATTTCATAGACATTTTCCTGAGAGAACTGGAGACAAATGTCAACACTGGTTGTACATTCTGTAGGATGCATTGGCTATAATTCAATAGGATGCCTTTTCTACCATCCTGATTTCTGAGTATGAATTCAGCTATTCTCAATAAATTGGTGTTGCCTCAAAATCCCTTGTTAACATCCTAGCATGCACTGCTGCAACAGGTAACAGCCCACACTTTGGTAGCATAACATACTGAAAGTTCGTCACTCACATAAGAGTCAGACGTAGGTGTTCCTGGCTAGCAGGGACATGAAGCAACTCCATTCCTCCCACTGGGAAGCTGTCCTGCCCCTGGGTCTCATGCTCTCCGTAAAGAAATGTGGATGGGGAAGCAGTGTGTTCCCTGCACCACCTGCTCAGAAAGCAGACCAGAGCTAAGCACATCTATTTTTCTAGGGCTTGGCTTCGGGAAGGCCGGTGTCTTAGTCTGTTTGGGCTGCTGTATCAAAATATCAGAAACTGGGTGGCTTATAAAATGGCAGAAATTTATTTCCCATAGTTCTGGGGGTGGAATGTCCAAGATCAGGGTGCCAGCATGGTGGCGTGAGGGCCCTCTTCTCCAGCACAGACTTCTTGCTGTATCCTCACGGGGCAGAAGGGGCAAGCATGCTTTCTGGGGCCCATTTTTAAATTAATTAATTAAAATATAATTGATATAAATATTATATTGGTTTCAGATGTACAACATAGTGACTTGACAATTACATACAGTACCAAATATTCACCACATCTCTCATCGTACAAAGAAATCACACTGTTATTGGCTGTATTTCCTGTGCTGTACTTCCATCCCCATGACTAGTTTATTTTACAATTGAAAGTTTGCACTTTATTCTGGTGCCTCTTTCATAAGGGCACTAATATCAATCTTGAGGGCTTTCTTTCCTTAAGAAAGAGCCAGAAGAGGATCATTTGTTCTTTTCTCTCTCTGGACTCTTGTAGCTGGGTATGATGCCAGTAACTACAGCCAGGTAAGGATAAAGCCACTACTGAGGGTGGAAAAGGGAGAAATATGAGGCCGCCAGATACCTGACATTATTGTCAGGCTGCTGAGGAAGCCTGGAAGCCTCCTAACTTCTGAGCTTCTTTTTTGAAATGGAAAAATTAGCAAAAAAACCTTACTGTTGTTGCTGCTCTGTGTCAGGTGTCTGTTAATTCTCATCAAAGAAGCCATTCCATAGCAACTCCGTTTTTGTGGTGATGAGTAGAAGTAAAATTTCATTATGTAATTTTTGTTTGCAATCACTGCATGTAAGGCACTTGGTGAGGCTGTGTGTGGCTGTGTGATCATGAAAAGGCAAAATTTTTTTGTCCTTACTGAATTTCCAGCACAATATGGGATGGAAAGTTGCGGAGAACACTTGTGTTTCCAAGAGCTCTCTGGTGCTGATTATTTCCTGTGAGCAACTGTTTTGTATATTTTGATCTCCGTTTTCAGATTTATCCTTTCGGTTCATTACAATTATATGAATTTGCAATTATATGGAAATACATACTAGAAATACAGCTGAAATGAGTCCAGGAGCTTTTGTCAGTTTTCAAAATATGATTTACCAGGAATGTCTTGATATTTGCATGTAAAAAACATGCTTGCTGTTTACAAACTCAGAACAGAGCCCATGATCACTGTGTATGTGGAATTACTTCATTGTCTGTTGAAGTAGCTGCTTAAATGGAAACAGTTCATTTTGCATTCACTTTTCTTTGTGGTAAAGAAAAGTCTTTTGGAGGTAAATTGGTATGATCCCATTTTGTCCCCCATCTTTACTCTGCCGGGAGCTGATCAGCCTTTACTGTGTCTTGTGAACAGGAGCATGTCCTGGAAGCGAACATGTACCCATGATGCACATTGCAGTATGTGCAGAAGGTGCTCTCTAGAGTCTTCGTGGGCTTATCCCTGTGAACTTGGACAGCAGGAAGCTCCACACATCTGGCTGGTGTTCTTTAGAAAGGGATGTGAAGTGAGCAGTGATTGCATAGTCTCCCTCACTTCCTGATGAAAAGTTTTCTTTCAGAGTTAATTCAGCATCGACCTATTGCTGCATGACCCACATCAGTCAATTTAATGATAATAGAAAAATGCTTTGGGTTCACTAATAGCCTTTTGGAACATTCCCAGGGTAAAAAAACCAGTGCTTCTTATTATTAACCTACAAAATGACCCTTCTACCATTTAGAAATTGTACAGAACAATATGATGAAATTTATTCCAGTTCAGAACTTGATTACAATTCTGCCCTTCAGTAGTAAGAATTTCCTTGTGGAATTTCAACCATGTGTGTTTTTTGTATGGGTTTTAGGAGCACTTAGAGTACTTTGTTGGAGAAAATGGTCAATTAATCTCAGTTGCAACAGTTTAGTCCATTACTCCAGAGCCATGACACAGGTTCTAACAGGACGCGGCTGTTGCTGCCGTCCTCGAGATGAGAGTGTTCTTTATCCTGTGGTCTTTCAACTCATTGGTGTATATTCCGACTTTGGCAGAAAATTAAAGCATTCCAGGATTTATTTTTAGAGACACTTTTTTTCTTTTATAGTGTGTGGGAATTAAACAAATGCCTATTAGTTTTGGGTTTGCCATTGGTGCTTTTCTTGAGCCAAATATAAGAGTAATTCTGTGTTTTAGTTTTACCTGCTTGTGTTTTCCACAGGGCACTTACGAAGACTAAGGAATTCCCTAAAGAATAAAATTGAACAGTGGAGCATGGGTCTCATCCATTCATTCAATATTTATTGAGGACCTGTTGTATTCCAGACGCTCTGGTAGGTACTGGAGGACACAGAGGTGAGCAAAAACAAGCATCATCTGGGGCCATGAACACTTACTACAGATTTATAGGGAAAAGGATGTTTCTGAAAAACTTCAGCCTAATAAGCTATGGTTCTCAGGAAACAGAATAAGTTAATTAATGAGCTAGAATTATCCTAGGAGAAAAGGTTACAAAACAATCCAGTGAAGAGTTAGAATAGTTAGGTTGGAGTCAATCAGATAATCTGTGATTTATCTATCCTCATCATGTCTCTCAGTCAACGAAAATAACTGAACAACAGGCACCTTCCAGGCACCTGGGATCTGCTGGGGATGCAGAGATGCACAAGACACAGCCCTTGCACTGGGTTCATTGGCAGTTTAGACAGAGAACAAAGCAAACTAGTAATCACAAGGCTTTATGACGGGAGCTGCAGCTGATGGATGTAGCCTAAACTCAAGAGATTCATAAGTGTGGGCCAGCTAGGTCTGCCTCAGTGGGTGATATGAGATTTTTCTGGGAAAAAAGAATGTTTGAACTCAGTCTTGAAGCATGAGGGAAAAGACCCTCAAGGCAGAGGAAATAGCATATGGAAGGCCCAAAGAACCTTGGGAGAATATGACATGGTTGGGGGAAGTTCCAGAAATTTGTACTAAGGAGATTAGCAAAGGAAGTTCTGTGTTGAAGAATAAAAATCTAGGTCTGGGCCTGTAGCCAGGCCCAGATCACAAAAGAAATGTAATGAAAGGAAATAGTAATGGTTCCCCCAAATTTGATGGAGTGGCAAGGAGATGCAATCACCATCAGAAAAGCCTGGAAAGGCCCGAGAAAGGGAGGATAGAAGGAAGGCTGGGATTGGAGGCCAGGAAGCACTGCAGGAGTGATCAGGGGAGATGTGTCCAGGTGAGATGCGGAGGCATTTGACTAACTTCAGAGATGATGGCTAGATAGCGGAGACCAGAGAGAGTCCAGGAGTCCTGGTTGAGAAGGATGGAAGGTGGGAAGGGGAATGGCAGGGTCTTTTCGTGAACTGGGAGTAGGGAGGCAGCTGGGTGAGGCCCTCAGTTTTATACAGACCGTATCTTAAGTTTGTTGCATATAAAAGTGGTCCAGGGGTAAAGATACGTATTTCAGAGAGGACTTAATGCTGGCTTAATTCTCTGTTCTCCTGGTTTTGAACTTCTTACTAATTTATGTTTGAGCTCATGTCAGTGAGGTCGATGGGACAACGGAACGTGTGCAAGGCGAGGTGGTTCCAGTGATGTGTGAGCGCTCCGCGGGCCCTCTTTGCCCCACGTGCACTGGCCATTCTTGAGGCTCCCAGCACAGGATTCCAGTGGACCCAGGAGAAGGTCAACGGAGCTGCTGAACCCAGAGGCCACTTTCTCTGTTCAAAGCAGAACTTGCCTCTGATGCAGGAAGAAGGCAATGGTGTTCCAAGACACAGGAATGACCATACACTTTCCCACTGTAAAGGATGACACAGAAGAGAAGGGAAAGATTGAAAACTCAGGGATCCTTTTCCTCTAACTCCTTACTCATTGGTAAGACAATGGTAGAGAATGTTGGTAGAAACTGCAACTATCAAAAAGCAAAATAAAAATAGAACTACTTTTGTGCAATGCTTCCACCATTCTGGTAATACATGTACATGCATATATAAGCTATGAAATATGAATTATGAGATTTTGATCATAATTCCTATTTATTCCTATTTATAACTGACATTACATAATATAAAGATGATAAAATTCATTCAATAATTCAAAATTTTAATGTTTGAACATTTACAGTGACATTAAATGGTAAATAAGTGAACATGCCAAGTAAAGAGGGAGAATGTGAAAGAAAAGACAAGGTTTCTCTTATAAACTGTGATAGCCCTTAGTCCTGCTTTTTGGGCTCTGCAGGTTAGGGGGATGGAACAAGGGCTCCTGAGTCCAGCAGAGAGACAGTGTTTGACACTGTGATGTTGGAGATTACACAGTTAGGCTGCAGTGTAAAAAGAATATGGGACCAAGAACCTGAAGAGTTTAGGGAAGAGCAGAGAAGAAGGTACCCTTGGAGGAGCCCAAGGCCACAGCCAGAGACTAGGAGAGTCAGGAGGGAAAGGTGGGGTGGAAACCAGGGAGCAATCCCTGAGGCAGGTGATCAGACCCACCAGGGAGTCAAGGCAGCCAGGACCTAAGAGTCTGGCAAAGAGTGAACCATGGGCCTCTGCCTTAGACGTGTAGGTTCCCAGCAGCCAAACCAGACACATCGTGGTGTTCCCACTGGGTGCGTAGGCAGCTCCTGGAGGGGAGCTCCCCTCTGCACAGCCTGGCGCCCATCCCCTGATCCTGGCTGGTCCTGTAGGCACCTGTGTCCCACACCCAAGTGGCTGACCCCTCTTTGAGCTCCTGCAGGCCTGCTCCGATGTCTGGTTGTGGAGGGCAGAGCAGCCCCAATGTCCACGGGTTGGATGGCCCTGACCTAGATCAGCACTCAGTTCTACTTTCCAAGAGTTGCAAGCATCTCATGGACTGGCACAGAGCTCCAGTTCTGTAGATGGCTGAGGAGCAGGCTAGAGAATCTGCAAAATGAAAATGCCCCATTCTCTCTGGGAGCAGGGGAGTCAGTCTCCATTTCCCATGACTGAAGACCCAAATCACAGCAGTAGGGTGACCCCCAAGCTGTCAAGGAACTACTTCCTCTGTGTAGGGACAAGTGGAGACACTTGCACGTTGACCGGGGCTGTGCAAAGGGCTTCTGCTGAGTTCTGGGATGGACACTGCCTGGCCTGGATGTCAGATGCCATGGTGGGGGCCATTCCCTGAAATGGGAGGCCAAAAACTAGTCCCAGGGAAGTGGGGAGGCAGCGAAAGGAAGACCAGGCTTGACTGTCCCATGGGCTCTACTTACTAACTACAAATTCGAAGATATAACTATAAAGAATTTGAAGGAAATATAGAGCATTAAACCCAGGGCTTGGGGCTGTCTTCTGCATGGGCAGACTCTGTGAGGGCTGGTGGGGCAGGAGCTGGGGAAGCTGGCCCCAATGGGGCAGCAACACTTCTTCCCTGACCTTCCTTTCATTTCAGAGCCCAGCATGGCAGTTGTTTACCTGTCTGTTAAATTCTCTTGATCTAAGAAAAAGCACAGCCTAGAAACGCTCTTCTGTTCATTGTTTCTTTTTCTTCGTTTTTCTTTTATTTGTGGAAAGGCTCACTGGGCCCAAGTGCATGGTAAATGCATTTGAGAATCATGGACTGAGTTCACATCTTCGTGGCGTCTGCTGGTGGGTGGTGAGGAGAGTTCAGTCATTATGACACAGGGGTTCTTGATCTAGGGTAATCTTGACCCCCCAGAGGACATGGGAAGTCTGGAGACATCTTTGTGTCACAGCTGGGGATGAGGGTTGCTGCTGGCATATATGAATGGGGACAGGGGTGATGCTAAGGCGTCTGTAATACCCAGGACAGCCTCCCACAACAAAGGATCAGCCAGTCCAGAATTCCAGCAGTGATGAGAAACACCCATGAAAATTATGATGAGTTTCCTAGGAATGGTCAGTTGACTGACTTTGTTTTGAATACTTGTATATTATATAAACACAGAACTAAGAAGTGGAGACACTTCTATGGAATAATAGAATTACAGGGCTAGAAGTAACTTTGAAGATCATCTAGTGGTGGTTTTCTCTTTCAACATCTCCCATTAAGGATGAATTCTTAGTTTCTTATAACAAACCCCAGAGAGAGAAGAGGGGGACATGGAATTGTTATTGCTTTTCCAGGCAGCTCCTAGGATACCCTTCTGAAAACCTAGGATTCTGTTCAATACAATTTGAAAAGTATTCATGTAGTTTAACAATTCATCAGTTAATCTATAAGAAAATGGAAGGTTAGAGAGATTAAATGATTTTCCTAGGATCACACAGCTGGCTATTAACAGCCTGTGGTCTTCCAATTTAATGTTCCTCCAAAAATAACATGTTCTTAGCTATTAAACCACTTATTACTGCTCTTTAAAAATATAAATTCACCAGACTATATATGTATTGTCTACTGGAACAGATCATAAAATCATATGTAAGTCTTCTAGGGGGCAGTAGTTTCTTCTGAAGCCTTTCTCTTTGGCTTGTAGATGGGTGTCTTCTCCCTGTGTCTTCTCATTCCCTCAGTACCTGTCTGCCCAAATTCTTCTTATAAGAGTATCAGTTATATTGGACCATTCTAATGACCTCATTTTGAACTTAGTTACCTCTTCCAATATCCTATTCAAATATAGTCACAGTCTGAGGTACTTGTGGTTAGGACTTCAACATACGGATTTTTATTGTGATATAATTCAGCCCATACCAATATGTAGATATCAGTTTTGTGTTTGTTGTGTTGACCTTAAAAGACTGAAAGAGTCAGCTATTTTGCCAGCAAAATGAGTTCAGTCAGGAATAGAAGAGAATTGCAATTCAAGATAAGCAGGTATCTTTGATTATGGCTTGTAGTTCAGCCTCCATCCAAGGGACATAGGATATTAGTGGCATAGCATTAAGATCCTCAGAGGCCCTAAATTTAAAGGGCACCATTCTTATTGTTTTTTAGAAATTACCCTTTCTAATGGGTTCAGAAGGGGAAGAAGTAGGGAGAGGTTCAGAGAAAAAGGGAAGTTCAACGGGAGTGTGGGTATGAAGTGGAAGGTGCAAAGGAAGCTCAGTAGGGGAAGATGAAGTTAGTGTAAGGGCTGTAGGGGATGACTGGGTCTCTGCTGTCTTTTTATCTTCTTTTATGTATTTGGTTATCTCAGTGAGTTTAGAAATTATATTCTCTAAAGAAACGGTATTAGAGTCTTGAGTGTACTTTGAAGCTTCAAGATACCAGTTGAAATAGGCATTCCACTTAGTTATTTTCATTTTAGAGCTACAGTCTTCTTCTAATTTGGCTCTAAGGAAAGCAAGTGTGGGGGGCTCAAAAGCTCTTCATAATGGCCACTGGGGTTCTAACTTACTTTTGCTTCAGTTTGTCCAAATAGTTGAAAATGTGTGTGAAGGAGGGACCATAGTTTTTAAACAAAACTGGCCAGGGTCTTCTGAAAGGATGTAGCAGATTGGGATCTCATTACTGAAAACCAGAGGTTCAGAAAACAGGAATACCCACCAGGAGCAGCAATACCTTCATAAAAACAAAGAAATGAACAAACAACCAGACACTGAATAAAGTTGGAGAGCTCCAACCAAAAGGAGGTAGCTTGGACCTGAGAGGAGGCTGACCAAACCAAAAGGAAAAACACAACTCATGGAAATTGAGTGCAAGGGGCTCAAGTGAGCACCTGACACAGTTCTAGGGGTTGTTAGTTCTTCAGGGGTTTGTTGCCTTTGGATCCCACTTCTGACACCATGTAATCTTGCCCTTAAAAAAACAAAAGAGCCAGCTATATTTACCAGCAAAATCAGTTTATTTGGAAATTGTAGAGAACTTGCAATTTGGGACAAGCAACCTGGCAAACTGTAGGCAAGTCTGGAGAACAGAGTAGGGTGCCTTGCTTTTATGGGAGGAAGGAGGAAGCTGGGCAGAAATGTTTCACTGAGTTCTCATTTACTGGGCTGTCACTGGGCAAGGAGAAATTTTTCATTCCTCCCACCGGGGTATGTATGGTACCACACATACCATCCTGTTTGGGGTATGAATGGTAGTGTGTAAGAACTTCTGCTTCAGGGCTTCCCACTTCCACTTTAAATGAACTTTCCTTTATTCATTTTCAGTTGAAAAGACTCACCACTATCCTCAAATATCTTGGCAGAGAGATGCTGATCAACTGTATTATATGAGACTTGCTTTTATTTGTAAAATGGAAATAAAGTTGCTTACTATTTTTTCACCAGGTCACTGTGAGAGTGGTCCACAGAAAGAACTGTAAAATACCTAATATTGGGAAGTGTTCCAAAGATACTCAATGTGCAGTGAGAGCCTTTTATAAAAATCTTTAAATGTTGCACACTGGCAAGTCTTTATTATAACTATATTGTATTATTGTTCCTGCCATGAGCACATTTATGACAAAGTTGGGAGCTCCCCAAGCACTTTCTGCATGCTAGGAATACAGAGAGCTGACCCAAGGAAACAGAGGTAAGGGATTTTAACACTCATTAACCCTTTGAATTTATCAGAAATATGAGCTCTGAGGTTTTATGCTTGCTGATTTCTGCCTTTAGAAACCTAGGAGCTTGTGTTCAAACCTCATGTTTGAACTTTTGAAGATGGGATTTCTACTCTTGTATTTGAATTGTGTAGCTGAGGACTTTCATATAATATATCTGTATTCGGTGGTAGAGTGTGGGGTTTGTTCAAACCAGGTGTTACTTCCTAACTTTGGGAAGATGTGAAAATCTAAGTTGGGAGGAAATTTAGTGGTTAATTTATTTATGTCCTAGAAAAAGAAAGACCCTGTCAAGTTATGATATTGATCTAAGTGGACAAAAATGACTGTGAAATAGTGACCTTAGTTGGACCTTGGAAGAGGAATTGCTATCTCTGAAGTGTATCCCCTGTGACTTTCTGTGCCTTTTTTCCCTGTCATAAGCTCTGGCTTGTGTTTTCTCTTGTCTAGATCACTGCTAAAGCCCAAAGCTCCCTGTCCTCCAGCCAGCAGAGAGAGCCAAACATATCATTCTTTTACTCCTCTTAGAAACATTTGAGTGGCTCCAATTCTTTAGAGACTTAAGTTTATCTTCTCTGCCAGCTGTTCAAATTCCTCTGCTCTCTAAGTCTTCTTCTCCAGTTCCTACCCTACCCTCTTCCCCTGTGAACCTGAGATTTAATGCTATAGGTCTGCTCACTGTTCCACTGACACCTTTTCTACTTCCTCTTTTCTGGGCCTCTATTCAAGTCTTCTATTCTCTGAATACTCTCCTTTCCACCTTGTAACCTGTCAGATTCATTTATTTAATTCCAATCTCTCCTTTTCCCCCACAAAGCCTTCCTAGGTCACATGTAATTCCATTAGCTGCCATACATTTCACCACTGCTTGAATGTGGGCACTGATTTATGTGTTGCTAGACTAGATGGAGATCTCACTGGATCTGAAAGGGTGGAAATATATCTCCATCATGGGTCACTTGTTACCCTATGAGACTCAAAAGTGCTTTGTTCAGAGGACACCCTCAACAAATATTAGCTGAATTGAACAAATGGAACCATCTCTAACTACAAATGATGAAAATCGACACAATCTGTAGGGGTTCAGGATGCTGTGGAGTCTGAAGTTGTAACCAAACAAAGTGAGTGAGTGGATTTCCAGGTAGGCTGCTCAGTTTTGTTACTAATTATGGTAATGATGAAGTGCTTATATGACTTTCCTATTTCACTCGATGGTTGTTTTTTTTTTTTGTGTAATCATTCTTGGTTTTCCTGTTTCCCCATTTTTTTTTTGAGAGGGCATCTCTCATATTTATTGATCAAATGGTTGTTAACAACAATAAAATTCAGTATAGGGGGGTCAACGCTCAATGTACAATCATTAATCCATCTCAAGCCCAATTCTCGTCAGTCTCCAATCTTCTGAAGCATAACGAACAAGTTCTTACATGGTGAACGAATTCTTACATAGTGAATAAATTCTTACATGGTGAACAGTACAAGGGCATTCATCACAGAAACTTTCGGTTTTGATCATGCATTATGACCTATAAACAATCAGGTCAAATATGAATATTCGTTTGATTTTTGTACTTGATTTATATGTTGATCCCACATTTCTCCTATTATTATTATTATTTTTATTTTTAATAAAATGCTGAAGTGGTAGGTAGATGCAAGATAAAGGTAGAAAACATAGTTTAGTGCTGTAAGAAGGCAAATGTAGATGATCAGATGATCAGGTGTGTGCCTATGGACTAAGTATTAATCCAGGCTAGACAAGGGCAGCAAGACATCCACGGATGCAGAAGATTTCTCTCAAAGCAGGGGGGGTGAAGTTCTGAGCCTCACCTCTGTTGATCCCCAAGTTCTCACCTGATGGCCCCCCTGCGACTGTGCCTGTCTTAGGTTGTTCTTCCCTTGAGGAATCTTACCCATTTCTGGCTAACCAGTCATCTTTCGGGGCCATACAGGGAAATGTAAAGTTGGTAAGTGAGAGAGAAGCCATATTGTTTGCAAAGGTTAGCTTTTAATTTCTTTTCAGATTTATGCCCTGTGGCTTCTATGCCCAGCACTTGTCTCGAGGTATCTTTACCACCTGGAGGAATTACGATACTCAGTAAATTCGATATGAGGCACGAATTCTATTCAAGGGTTGTAATTAGGAAGGAAGAAGAAAAGCTATAGATGTAGCATATGAAGGAAACATGGGAGGATTGATTATTTCTTTGACATATCTTCTTGTATAGTACCTTAAGTATGTATAGGTTTTAAACTACTAACTAATTTGCACACACATATTAACATAATAGGAATACGGTGACATAAACAAAGCAAATCTATAATTACCATCCATCTCCAGTGAAGCCAAGTAAACCATTTAGGCACCCTAGGCATTTGTGAAAATTTATCTATGATATGATGGATATTGTCTAACTGTACTTGAACCATCAGACAAATTAAAGCAGCCCATTTCTGGGATCTGTTCACATCCCATATGTTCTTTTAACCATAGATAGTCTATAGTCATGAGATTTTGGAGTGCTACAACTTGCACCCCTCCCAACTCCTGGTTGAGTTCCAACAGTACAGATCCGGTCAAATTCATTGTCCCACTGTATGCACAAGCTAGCCTAGACATCTCCCTCCTCATTCCTATGGCAAGTCCAGGAGACGGTGGGCTGGATGCAGCCACAACCGCAGCATCGCCTGGATCGCTGTGGAGGCTTTTTGATGATCATCCCCCGGCACAAGTCCTCCAGAGAGTGCTGATGCCGGAAGCGCCTCCTCATATCATATCTTAGTTCATTTTCTGGGTATCCAAGCTAGGCCTTTATCTTCTGCATAGAAACAAACAGACCCTTTGCCCACACTTTGACATGCCCTCTATACCACTGTGCAGAACTCATTGGAGGTCAGCACACAGTAACTGCTTTTTTTTTTTTTAATTAAGAGAAAGGAATATCATCAGAAAAGAGTACCTCCATAGCTGATCATCTGACACCCTTTAAGTGATCAACATTAAGGATATTTAAAGCATGCGTTGATCTTTGATTTACCAATAGTTTTATCCTGTTGAGGAGTAATCCCCCTTTTCTTTCTTTCTTTCTTTCTTTTTTTTTTTTTAATTTTTAATCTACACTTACATGAAGAATACTATGTTTACCATGCTTTCCCCTATATCAGGTCCCCCCTAACAATCACATTACGGTTACTGTCCATCAGCTTAGCAAAATGTTGTAGAGTCACTACTTGTCCTCTCTGTGTTGTGCAGCCCACCCTCCCCTTTCTCCCTCCCCCCCATGCATGCTAATCTTAATACCCCCCTTCTTCTTCCCCCCCCTTATCCCTCCCTGCCCACCCATCCTCCCCAGTTCCTTTCCCTTTGGTACCTGTTAGTCCATTTTTGGGTTCTGTAATTCCACTGCTGTTTTGTTCCTTCAGCTTTTCCTTTGTTCCTATACTCCTCAGATGAGTGAAATCATTTGGTATTTCTCTTTCTCCGCTTGGCTTATTTCACTGAGCATAATACTCTCCAGCTCCATCCATGTTGCTGCAAATGGTTGGATTTTTCCACTTCTTATGGCTGAGTAGTATTCCATTGTGTATATGTATCACATCTTCTTTATCCATTCATCTACCGATGGACATTTAGGTTGCTTCCAATTCTTGGCTATTGTAAATAGTGCTGCGATAAACATAGGAGTGCATCTGTCGTTCTCAAACTTGATTGCTGTGTTCTTAGGGTAAATTCCTAGGAGTGGAATTCCTGGGTCAAATGGTAGGTCTGTTTTGAACATTTTGATGCACCTCCATACTGCTTTCCACAATGGTTGAACTAATTTACATTCCCACCAGCAGTGTAGGAGGGTTCCTCTTTCTCCACAGCCTCGCCAACATTTGTTGTTGTTTGTCTTTTGGATGGCTGCTATCCTTACTGGTGTGAGGTGATACCTCATTGTAGTTTTAATTTGCATTTCTCTGATAATTAGCAATGTGGAGCATCTTTTCATGTGTCTCTTGGCCATCTGTATTTCTTTTTTGGAGAACTGTCTGTTCAGTTCCTCTGCCCATTTTTTAATTGGGTTATTTGTTTTTTGTTTGTTGAGGCATGTGAGCTCTTTATATATTCTGGACGTCAAGCCTTTATCGGATCTGTCATTTTCAAATATATTCTCCCATACTGTAGGGTTCCTTTTTGTTCTATTGATGGTGTCTTTTGCTGTACAGAAGCTTTTCAGCTTAATGTAGTCCCACTTGCTCATTTTTGCTGTTGTTTTCCTTGCCCGGGGAGATATGTTCAAGAAGAGATCACTCATGTTTATGTCTAAGAGGTTTTTGCCTATGTTTTTTTCCTAGAGTTTAATGGTTTCATGACTTACATTCAGGTCTTTGATCCATTTTGCGTTTACCTTTGTATATGGGGTTAGACAATGGTCCAGTTTCATTCTCCTACATGTAGCTGTCCAGTTTTGCCAGCACCATCTGTTGAAGAGACTGTCATTTTGCCATTGTATGTCCATGGCTCCTTTATCAAATATTAATTGACCATATATGTTTGGGTTAATTTCTGGGGTCTCTAATCTGTTCCACTGGTCTGTGGCTCTGTTCTTGTGCCAGTACCAAATTGTCTTGATTACTATGGCTTTGTAGTAGAGCTTGAAGTTGGGGAGTGAGATCCCTCCTACTTTATTCTTCTTTTTCAGGATTGCTTTGGCTATTCGGGGTCTTTGGTGTTTCCATATGAATTTTTGAATTATTTGTTCCAATTCATTGAAGAATGTTGCTGGTAATTTGAGAGGGATTGCATCAAATCTGTATATTGCTTTGGGCAGGATGGCCATTTTGACGATATTAATTCTTCCTAGCCATGAGCATGGGATGAGTTTCCATTTATTAGTGTCCCCTTTAATTTCTCTTAAGAGTGACTTGTAGTTTTCAGAGTATAAGTCTTTCACTTCTTTGGTTAGGTTTATTCCTAGGTATTTTATTCTTTTTGATGCAATGGTGAATGGAATTGTTTTCCTGATTTCTCTTTCTATTGATTTGTTGTTAGTGTACAGGAAAGCTACAGATTTCTGTGTGTTAATTTTGTATCCTGCAACTTTGCTGTATTCCGATATCAGTTCTAGTAGTTTTGGAGTGGAGTCTTTAGGGTTTTTTATGTACAGTATCATATCATCTGCAAATAGTGACAGTTTAACTTCTTTACCAATCTGGATTCCTTGTATTTCTTTGTTTTGTCTGATTGCCATGGCTAGGACCTCCAGTACTATGTTAAATAACAGTGGGGAGAGTGGGCATCCCTGTCTGGTTCCCAATCTCAGAGGAAAAGCTTTCAGCTTCTCGCTGTTCAGTATAATGCTGGCTGTGGGTTTATCATATATGGCCTTTATTATGTTGAGGTACTTGCCCTCTATTCCCATTTTGCTGAGAGTTTTTATCATGAATGGATGTTGAATTTTGTCAAATGATTTTTCAGCATCTATGGAGATGATCATGTGGTTTTTGTCTTTCTTTTTGTTTATGTGGTGGATGATGTTGATGGATTTTCGAATGTTGTACCATCCTTGCATCCCTGGGATGAACCCCACTTGGTCATGGTGTATGATCCTTTTGATATACTGTTGAATTCTGTTTGCTAATATTTTATTGAGTATTTTTGCATCTACATTCATCAGGGATATTGTTCTGTAATTTTCTTTTTTGGTGGGGTCTTTGCCTGGTTTTGGTATTAGGGTGATGTTGGCCTCATAGAATGAGTTTGGGAGTATTGCCTCTTCTTCTATTTTGTGGAACACTTTAAGGAGAATGGGTATTATGTCTTCTCTGTGTGTCTGATAAAATTCTGAGGTAAATCCGTCCGGCCCCTGGGTTTTGTTCTTGGGTAGTTTTTTGATTACCGTTTCAATTTCTTTGCTTGTAATTGGTTTGTTTAACTTTTGTGTTTCTTCCTTGGTCAGTCTTGGGAGGTTGCATTTTTCTAGGAAGTTGTCCATTTCTTCTAGGTTTTCCAGCTTGTTGGCATATAGGTTTTCATAGTAGTCTTTAATAATTCTTTGTATTTCTGTGGACTCTGTCGTGATTTTTCCATTCTCATTTCTGATTATGTTGATTTGTGTTGACTCTCTTTTTCTCTTAATAAGTTGGGCTAGAGGCTTATCTATTTTGTTTATTTTCTCAAAGAACCAGCTCTTGGTTTCGTTGATTTTTGCTATTGTTTATTCTTCTCAATTTTGTTTATTTCTTCTCTGATCTTTATTATGTCCCTCCTTCTGCTGACTTTAGGCCTCATTTGTTCTTCTTTTTCCAGTTTTAGTAATTGTGATGTTAGACTATTCATTTGGGATTGTTCTTCCTTCTTCAAGTGTGCCTGGATTGCTATATACTTTCCTCTTAAGACTGCTTTCGCTGCATCCCACAGAAGTTGGGGCTTAGTGTTGTTGTTGTCATTTGTTTCTATATATTCCTTGATCTCTATTTTGATTTGTTCATTGATCCATTGATTATTTAGTAGCATGTTGTTAAGCCTCCATGTGTTTGTGAGCCTTTTTGTTTTCTTTGTAGAATATATTTCTACTTTCATACCTTTGTGGTCTGAAAAATTGGTTGGTAGAATTTCAATATTTTGGAATTTACTGAGGCTCTTTTTGTGAGCTAGTATGTGGTCTATTCTGGAGAATGTTCCATGTGCACTTGAGAAGAATGTATATCCTGTTGCTTTTGGATGTAGAGTTCTATAGATGTCTATTAGGTCCATCTGTTCTAGTGTGTTGTTCAGTGCCTGTGTGTCTTTACTTATTTTCTGCCCGGTGGATCTATCCTTTGGGGTGAGTGGTGTGTTGAAGTCTCCTACAATGAATGCATTGCAGTCTATTTCCCTCTTTAGTTCTGTTAGTATTTGCTTCACATATGCTGGTGCTCCTGTATTGGGTGCATATATATTTAGAATGGTTATATCCTCTTGTTGGACTGAGCCCTTTATCATTATGTAGTATCCTTCCTTATCTCTTGTTACTTTCTTTGTTTTGAAGTCTATTTTGTCTGATATTAGTACTGCAACCCCTGCTTTCTTCTCACTGTTGTTTGCCTGAAATATGTTTTTCCATCCCTTGACTTTTAGTCTATGCTTATCTTTGGGTTTAAGGTGAGTTTCTTGTAAGCAGCATATAGATGGGTCTTGCTTTTTTATCCACTGTATTACTCTGTGTCTTTTGATTGGTGCATTAAGTCCATTTACATTTAGGGTGACTATTGAGAGATATGTACTTATTGCCATTGCAGGCTTTAGATTCGTGGTTACCAAAGGTTCAAGGTTAGCTTCTTTAGTATCTTACTGCCTAACTTAGCTCGCTTATTGAGCTGTTATATACACTGTCTGGAGATTCTTTTCTTGTCTCCCTTCTTATTCCTCCTCCTCCATTCTTCATATGTTGTGTGTTTTGTTCTGTGCTCTTTTTAGGGGTGCTCCCATCTAGAGCAGTCCCTGTAGGATGCCCTGTAGAGGTGGTTTGTGGGAAGCAAATTCCCTCAGCTTCTGCTTGTCTGGGAATTGTTTAATCCCGCCATCATATTTAAATGATAGTCGTGCTGGATACAGTATCCTTGGTTCAAGGCCCTTCTGTTTCATTGCATTAAGTATATCATGCCATTCTCTTCTGGCCTGTAGGGTTTGTGTCGAGAAGTCTGATGTTAGCCTGATTGGTTTTCCTTTATAGGTGACCTTTTTCTCTCTAGCTGCCTTTAAAACTCTTTCCTTGTCCTTGATCCTTGCCATTTTAATTACTATGTGTCTTGGTGTTGTCCTCCTTGGATCCTTTCTGTTGGGAGTTCTGTGTAATTCCATGGTCTGTTCGATTATTTCCTCCCCCAGTTTGGGGAAGTTTTCAGCAATTATTTCTTCAAAGAGACTTTCTATCCCTTTTTCTCTTTCTTCTTCTTCTGGTATCCCTATAATACGAATATTATTCCTTTTGGTTTGGTCACATATTTCTCTTAGTGTTGTTTCATTCCTGGAGATCCTTTTATCTCTCTCTATGTCAGCTTCTATACGTTCCTGTTCTCTGGCTTCTATTCCTTCAATGGCCTCTTGCATCTTATCCATTCTGCTTATAAATCCTTCCAGGGATTGTTTCACTTCTGTGATCTCCTTCCTGACATCTGTGATCTCCTTCCGGACTTCATCCCACTGCTCTTGCATTTTTCTCTACATCTCATCCCACTGCTCTTGCATTTTTCTCTGCATCTCATCCCATTGCTCTTGCATTTTTCTCTGCATCTCTGTCAGCATGTTCATGATTTTTATTTTGAATTCTTTTTCAGGAGGACTAGTTAGGTCTGTCTCCCTCTCAGGTGTTGTCTCTGTGATCTTTGTCTGCCTGTAGTTTTGCCTTTTCATGGTGATAGAGATAGTTTGCAGAGCTGGTACAAGTGACCGCTGGAAGAGCTTCCCTTCTTGTTGTTTTGTGGCCTTTTCCTGGGAGAATAGCGACCTCTAGTGGCTTGTGCTGGGCAGCTGTGCGCAGACAGGGCTTCTGCTTCCTGCCCAGTTGCTTTGGGGTTTATCTCCACTGTTGCTGTGGGCTTGGCCTGGCTGGGGCTGTTCCTCCAAAATGGTGGAGCCCCGTTGGAGGGGGAGCGGCCAGGGGGCTATTTATCTCTGTAAGGGGCCTCTGTGCTCCCTGCTGCCCAGGGGGTTAGAGTGCCAGGAGATCCCCAGATTCCCTGCCTCTGGTCTAAGTGACCTGTCCTGCCCCTTTGAGACTTCCAAAAAGCACTCTCCAAACCAAAATAACAACAGCAACAATGAGAGAGGGAACAGAAAGAAAAAAAAAGGAAAAAACACGCGATTTTTTTTTTTTTTTGTCCTCAGGTGCTGGTCCTAGTTACCCGCTCACTGGTCCTGCTGCCCTGTCTCCCTAGCACCAGGGTCCCTGTCCTTTCAAGGCTTCCAAAAAGCACCCATCCACCGGTCCCGCAGGGAAGGAATGCTCGATATTCTTTGTCCTCAGGCGCTGGTCCGAGTCACCCGCTCACCAGTCCCGCCTCCCTGCCTCCCTAGCACCGGGGTCCCTGTCCCTTTAAGGCTTCCAAAAAGCACTCGCGAAAAAGAGAGAAAAAAAGGGGAAAAACGCGCGATTTCCTCTGTCCTCAAGTGCCGGTCTCAGGCACCCGCCCCCCGGTCCCGCAGGGAAAAACGTGGGATATTCTTTGTCCTCAGGCGCTGGTCCCAGGCACCCGCTCACCAGTCCCGCCACCCTGCCTCCCTAGCACCGGGGTCCCTGTCCCTTTAAGGCTTCCAAAAAGCGTTCCCCAAAAAGAGAGGAAAAAAAAGGGGAAAAACGCGCAATTTCCTCTGTCCTCAGGCGCCGGTCTCAGGCACCTGCCCGCCGGTCCCGCAGGGAGAAACATGGGATATTCTTTGTCCTCAGGCACCGGTCCCAGGCACCTGTTCACCGGTCCTGCCACCCTGCCTCCCTAGCAACGGGGGCCCGTCCCTTTAAGGCTTCCAAAAAGCACTCGCCAAAAAAAACCTGCTCTGGTTTCTTTCCACCGGCCGGGAGCCGGGGGGAGGGGCGCTCGGGTCCCGCCGGGCCGGGGCTTGTATCTTACCCCCTTCTCAAGGCTCTGGGTTCTTGCAGGTGTGGATGTGGTCTGGATGTTGTCCTATGTCCTGTTGTCTCTATTTTAGGAAGATTTTTCTTTGTTATATTTTCATAGCCCTGTGTGTTTTTGGGAGGAGATTTCCACTGCTCTACTCACGCCGCCATCCTTCACTCGATGGTTTTGATAGGTGAAAGTTAATATCAGTAAATATAACAAAATAGAAATGGTGTACTCTTGAAAACAATGGCTTGTTTGGGAAATCTTGATCCAGTTGTATATGCGTGTGAAACTCTTACAGTCACTCTTCATGATGGTCTATGAATTCTGATGTAATTTCTGCATACTGATTCGATATGGGTTATTGTTCTAATTGAATATTACTTTCCTTCTACAGAACTCATTTATGGCAGATGCCACATAAAATTTCCCAGGATTTCAGAGTTGAATTGGTTCTGTATTTTGTGGGCAGAATAACTATGGTACAAAGACACTATATTTACCATATTTTAAGATACAGTTTGGCTTTTAGCTTTTTTTCTCAAGACTTTAATTATTTGATACTCTTTAGAATATATTTCTTTACTTATATTCACAACCTATTTCTCACTGCTCTTTCTAGAGTTGTCAATTGATTTATTTGCTCTACTAAGACACCAGCATAATGTTGATCATATTTTCTCTGATTTACATGTCTTCATCCTTATTTAACCTATTTCTACTGTTTCTGTGTTGTTTTGTTATACTTAATAGTGTTTCTTCTCTTTTGCTTGATCAGTTTACCAGTGGTTTATCTATTTTGAATTTTTCCCCTAAGAACCAACATTTGGTTATGTTGTTTCTCCTTAGTAATTTTTTGTTTCTTTTTTATTGATTTTTACATGTATCTCTATGTATCTTCATTACTTTCATTCTACTCTCTTTGATTTGTAGTCTTTTTTCCCAGTTATCTTTATTTATAAAAACTTTTTTATGGCACCATTAAGGTTTAATTTACATGCTGTGAAATTCGTTGACTGTAAGCGTATTATTGAAAGAATTTTTAAGCATATTTCTAGATTTGTGCAACCATCGCTACAGTTCTGGAACTTTTACATCACCCCCCAAATTTCTCTCAAGCTCTTTGGTGATTGATCTTTGCTTTCACTCTATGTCCCCCCAAAAGCTAGAAACCATTGACCTGCTTTCTATCTTTAAGAAATTTGCCTTTTCTTAACATTGTCTATAAATAGAATTACACAGTATGTAGTTTGTGTCTGGCCTCTTTCACTTAGCATAATAATGTTTCTGAGGTTCTTCTGTGCTATACCATGTGTCAGTATCTTGTGCTTTTTCACTGCTGAATAGTATGGATATACAATACTTTGTTTATCCCTTCACTATTGGTGATTATTTGGATGGTTTCATAGTAGCTATTATAGCAATTGCTATTAAGAACATTGGCACACAAGGTTGTGTGTAAACATATTTCCATTTCTTTTGTGTATATTCTTATGAATGGAATTGGAATTATACAGTAATGCTCTATTTAGCTATTTAAGAGGCCACCAAATGGTTTTCCAAAGTGTCTGCACTATTTTACATTCCCATCAGCAAGGAGTAAGGGTTTCGTTTTTTCTGCATCCTCACGAACATTAGCATTGTCTGTCTTTTTGAACATTGTTATAGTGTATCTATAGCAATATTTTCATTATGATTTTAATGTGCATTTATCTAATGTTTAATAATATGGAGCAACTTCCCTGTGCTTATTAGTTATTTATGTGTCTTTTTTGGTGATTTTCAGGTTCATATTAAATGGTAAGTTTTGGGTTTATTTACTTATTTTTTTTCTATTCTTTGTTCTTATTCCTGCTTTCTATTGGTCTTTCAGTTTTCACCTGGATCTCTGGAACCCAGTCCTGGTCAGATTTTATAATGTTATTTTGGGGTTGCCATCCCAAGGTCCCTGACTTGTTTCTTTAATTTTTGGTCATGAGACTATATCAGAGCTTTTCCATCTTCTTAGGCCTGCAGCTTGTTCAAATCTGTGTTTTAAGGGAGTGGTCAGTATTGTTTCCTTATCTGCCTGCACAGAGCACCATCCCAAGCCTCTGGCTTCAGGCCTCACCCGGGCCAGTCAGGTGACCTGAAGAACATGTGTTTCATCTAACCCACAGGAGCCAATCTCTGGCTTCCATCACCAGCAAGTTAGTGGCTTTGATCAGATGTACTCTTTTGTTTCTCAATTCTGTGGATATCCTTGCCTTATTTTTAAAACTGGTTCTGCCTTTTTCTTTTTAATTTCTGCATTTTATTTATAGTTTCTATGTGTTTGAAAGAAAAGGATATTAAAGTGTGAATCCCCCATGCTATTGTGGCCAGAAGACTTAAAAAATTTCTAATGCCTATTATTCCTTTCAATATTCAGTTAAGGAGCACTCTTTCTGATTTAAGTTTCATTAACACTCTCATTGTCCCCATACCTTAAAAAAAAAAGATTAATCTGCATTCTGTCTTATAAAGTCTTTCCTATTCTATTTTCATTACAATTTTTTTGTGTTTGTTTATTATCTTTCCAACTAGATTGTGAGTTTTGTAAGTGCAAAGACTCTATATTTTACCTTCTTTATCACTCTACAGTGCATAGAATAAAGCTTTGAGTTGAATTAATATTCTCTATACTTCTGTTGAATTGATTATTCTACATAAAGAGCATATGTTAATGAGCTCTACCAAGGGAACCTGTTTGGTCAGGACAGAGCCCCTAGATGTGGGGAAATGAGCATTTTGGTGTGAGGGGTAAGATAACCTGGCATGAGTTTTCTTTGATCAAATCCTATTGATGAGATGAATCTGCGTGGACTCTTAGAACCATGTAGCATTTGGCCAGGAAGGAACTTAGGAGGTTTTTATCCTGATTCTCTCTATTAGTTAGGGTGGATGTGGCTGCTAGGAACAGAAACTAAAAAAACCAGTGGTTTAAACAAACAAGGGTTATTTTTCCCCTATAAGAAGTGGTAAGTAAGGTGAGAGTATGTAGTGTAGCCAAAGTTGATGTAGCATTTAAAAGGTACTGACAAGGACCCAGCTTCCTCTATTGATGCTTTCCTCCACCTTGGTGACATATTCCTTTCTGATGATGTTAAAGCAGCTGCTGTATCTCCTGCCATTATTGATGCATTCCAGATAGGAATAGAAGGAAGGGAAAGGGAGGAAAGGCCCATGTCAACTCTCTGATTTGATCAAGATAATAAAGCTTTCCAGCAGGGCTACCTGGAGTCTTCTATTTACACATCATTGGCCAGAACTAGCTAGGGAAAGAAGTCTTTTTTAAATGGACTTAATGCTACTCTATAAAAATGAAGAGTTTTGTTAGTAAGGATGAAAGGGAAATCAGTAATGAGTAAGAAAACGGCAGTGTATGTCCAACCCCCAGCACTTATTTTAGAAATACAGACCCCTCTAAAGGGATTTTAAAGAGCATTTTCAACAGATCGTAAGGAGGATGGATTGTGGATGGGTGAGACTGTGGGCAAGGTAGACTCGTTAAGCTACTGATGCAGGAATCTAAGCAAGAAATTGTTTTTAATTAGAGCAGGGGCAATTATGGTTAAGAAATAGAGTAGAATTCAAATGACAATTAGGACTTGGAATAGATAGGATTTAGTGACAGTCATTAAACTAGGAACATCCACAATTTTATTTCACTGTTAGTGTTTGGCTAGTTAAAAAATTAAAAACCTCTTATCTTTCAGTATTTGGGGAAGATGTGAATTTACATATTTTAAGTGGGAGTGGAAGGAATAGGTACAAGCCAGCTTCAAATTTCAGGTTTCAATAAGACAAAGTGTTGTCTGGTATTTTAAAATAGGTTATGTGATGTAAGAGTGTCAGGCGATGTGGAAATTGGCTGAAAATATTGTGAGAACAATCTTCCTTTTTAGGAATTTGGACTTGAAGCAGCACATAGCAACCAATATTTTTAAAAGAATTTCAATGCTATTATAAAACTCACAGTCAGTGTCACATAATGAAACCATTCTTATTTGGACCAGTTTGCTCATCCTCCACTCCATAGTGGGAATAATGGTTGATGTCAGGACATCCTTTTGGCTAACTCAGTAAGAAAAGTTTGAATTTCTAGTTAGAGAGAGCCATTGGTTACCTTCGTAAAGGCTGCTTCTTCTGAGGTGTTGTTTGAACCAGCATCTCTCTCAACTGTAGGTCAATGGGAAGCCTCACATTTTCTTCTGACTATAGAACAAAGCAGCCAAATATCAACATGCTTGGGAATGATTATAAGAGCTGAATACTACCAGTTCGAATATTTCAAGAAGATAGTCCTCTGTAGTCCATGGCATAGATTATACTTCTCAAAATCTTTTTCATTTACAAATACTTAATCTCTGCTCTAGGAAATAGAAATGAGGAGTTAAACTCAAAATTAAATTGCTACCTGATAAGATTGTAACTGGTATAGAAAATGAAATCTCAGGAAAATGGGAGATTTGAAGGAGTGTAAGGGCCAAGGAGAGGAAGCAAGTTTGATTGAATTTATGCTCTGGCTACATGGCCCTGAACTTCTGGAAGTTTCCACACATAGTCATTAATCATTGTAGAAGAAACAGATCATCAGATGCCTGGCTGATATTTTCACAACTTACTCAGATATTTTGTGTTCTCATTGTATTTACCAACATATTTGTTGGGAATCCATGACTTTTAGCAGTGTTGGAACTTTAAAAGTTATTCTTTAATCATTTTTGAGCTTATGGTAAAAATTTTCTCATTGGAATGAATTAATAGCAGAAAACAATCAACCCCTTTACTTTCTTAAAAGCAGTATTTCAATGATTTTGGTCAATATGAAAGACGTGACTTTTCTAGCTGTACATGGCTCATCTTTGCCTGCCCTTTGCACATAACATCCTCTCTGCCATGAGATGTGTTGCTTCACCTTGTTATGATTCATGGAGCTATAGATGGGAAATAACAGTCACTATGGTCTGACTGTTTGTGTCCTCCCAAGATTCATATGTTAAATTCCTAACCCCCAAAGATGATGGTGTCAGGAGGTGGGGCCCTTGGGAAGTGGTTAGGTTGTGAAGGTGGGGCCCTCATAAATGGGATTAGTTTCTTATAAAAGACACCCACAGAGCTTCCGAGCCCATCTCCCAAGCGCCGGCACAGCGAGAAGGCACTGACAGACCAGCAACAGGTCGCTCACCAGAACCCTGCCTTGCAGACATCTTGCACTTCTTAGCCTCCAGCACTGTAGGAAATACATTTCTGTTGTTTATAAGCCACCTAGTCTGTGCTATTTTGTTAAAACAGCCTGAATGGACAAAAGCATAGTCTGAGTGACAAACCTAGGTTGGAACATATCACTTTTCTTCCTAGAAAATAACATTCTTAAGAATATGGTTTCCCTCAATGAACGGGTGTACAAAGCAAAAATCATTGTGCTCCTAAATCTAAGTAGTTTTCAAGGACACATTCCAAAATTTTAAAGTCAGATTGCAAATACAATTGCCCTGTGCAATCCTCTATAGATAAAACTTCTCTATGAACAAGAACAACTGCAGTGTTTGCTTAGAAAGTTATTGTATTACCTTTTGATTCAGATTTTTGAAGGCATTAAAGAATTTACATAATTCTGGGACCTAGAAGCTGTGGCAGAATGTAATTTTGTCAGTACAATATAATTCCTTGAGTTGGTATATTTCTAATGGAGAAAACCACTTAAATGATTCATTTTTTTTTTTTAGGAGAAGCAAGTTTCTTAGTGGTCATTTAGACCAGTTTACTCACTTGAAACTGTGCTCAGAGAGAGTATTTGACTTATCCTTGGTCAAAAACCTGCTAGAACATCTTTTTAGTTGGCTGGCCTATTGGATTCTGCAAATAATAAAGTATTGCATGCAAAGAACATAATTGGGAATGTTTTGAAAATGTGTTCTGATCTGTGTGTTGATGGCATCTCTATTAAATTTGTTTTTGTCTGTTCACCATCCCTTTTTTCTTTTCTATGAAGAACCTATTTCATGTGGGTGCAGGTGGGGGTGACCTCCTCACAGGTGCCAAAGCACATTGGCTTGCCCACTTGGAGTTCTGGATTCTTCAGGCCAGTTGATGGGTTCAGGAATGAACCTTCCCAGGCCCCTGCTGGAGCTGTCTGAGAGTGGCCCTCTCTGCTCCCTGTGACTGCTGCCTTTAAGCCTAAAACTGCTTAATGACTGTCTTAAGAGAAAGAAGCCAATACAGATGAAATCAGTGTAAACTGAAAGACCATGTCTCCATGACACTGAGTGTGTCTGGTTTCCACTGTGCCTGAAGTCAGGTGTACCTCCAAATGCCTTCCAAACGACACAAACCTGTACATCCACTCTTTGGACTGAGGTTGGCTGGAGTTGGTCTCTACAACTTCGAACATGAAGAAGTCATGGAGTGTTCAGGGAACATGGGAATTTCATGCATTTTTGTGCAACTTTTGTGCATCAAATGAATAACACTGATAGATTCTCAAACAAGAAGCAGGCCAGGACTTTGGGCTGTTTAGGCTGCTGCCTTGTGCAAATCCAGAGACACTGTTCCTGTAGAAGATGGTATGAATGCCAGGATCACACTGGGAATTATTAGGTTAGGAAGGGTTCACTGTTTAAAAAAATTCCACTCTCTTTCACTCAGAGAATTTTGATTAGTTCCATCAGTGAATTATTGTACCTGAAGACACATTAAGACAAGGAAAGAAACCCTTTGGGTTTGGAAGTGGGTGAAGGAGAGGCAGCATGGCGCACAGGTGAGGAGCAGCCTCTGTGCCTGGCCACCTCCCTGGCGCACATCCCGGCTCCTCCATTCTAGCCACGTGAGTCCGGGCGCATACCTCATGGCTTGGTCACCCACCCTGTGAGACAGAGGTGATAGCTGTACCCACTCACAGGGCCCCTGAGAAAAAAGTAAGATGGTAACTCTGCAGTATTTAAATGCTGCTGGGCACATGGTACAGTAAAGGTTTACTGTTTAACGACTTTTTAAACAAGTAGATTACGGGCCATTTCTGTTCCATATTAACTGAGTGCCCATAGAATGTGAAGAAATAACTGCTGACTAACAGACCCACTTATGTGACACTTGCCTGCTGGGAGCTTTCATATGTAAAGTGTATAGGTAGCTAAATGACTGCAGAACTCCCTAACAGAATAAGTCTGAAGGAGAGCACCAATAATGAGCTGACAGCATGTGGATGGACTAAGTTGGGTGGCACTGATGGCTTGGGGTCAGATATCAGAAAGAGGTGAGGTCATCTGGGAGGCTAGAAGGAATCAGTCACCTTGGCAAACATTTAAGAGCCTGGGCAGGTGCAAAAAGTATTTATTATTCAAATGAAAAAATATATTCAAGGGGGTAGGGAGGAAAAAGACATTTTTTCAGGCTGGGTAGTCAATAAAAGAGAAGCAAAATCCTTTAAAATATGGCCTCTGTTTTGTGAGGTTTGCAGAGTGTCTCTGAATTCTGAATTCATTCTACGGGATTTGACATTTCCTCCCAGATTAGTCTCCTCTCTGGTGGAAATGACAGAAATCTTTCCAAGAGCTCCTTTGCCCCAAAAGGAATTTCTGTGGGGAAAGCACATGAGAACAACTTGATGGCTTATTGCTCTTGAATTATTAACTGGTACCTGGGCTTCTGAGCTGCCAGCACACCGATAGTTTTCCTTCAGGAAAATTCTGGCTTTCAGTATAGCAATTGTTAACCAGAACAGGAAGACTGGACATGAAAGGAATTGCAATTGGTTCCTTCTGAACATTTTTCCTGGTATCCTGATAATTATAAATAAGCATCTGTTAAGGGATGGTGATAGTCTGCCTGTGTTTTGCTTATTAATTAGTTTTCTTGATGAGGGAAAAATAATTTATTATATATGTAATTAGAGTATTAGAGATTTCACATTATCCATAGTTGGAGCCTAAAATTACTCACTTCTAATATTTGCATCTCCTTCCACCCCAATACCAGTTAGAACTAGTATATTTATGTTTCCTCACTGGCTTCAAATGGTAATTGAAGTGCAAAGGGCACAAAGTTGAGCTATTTGTAATTAGACAGCTGGATGCTGGTTCTAATAAAAATGCCTGCAGCTTCCCATGCCTCTTCAGGCTCTATCAGGCCGTGGCCAGCTGGTTTGTCATGAGTGTGTGTGATTTACACATCTTAGACCATTTGGAGGTCCAAAATAAGAGACTAGAGGGCTGGACTGTGCTCAAATACAGTTCTTCTATGAACAGGACATCCTTCAGACAATTAAGATTGACAGAAGGATGAAGATGGCTGTAATAATTAATTGGTCAAGCAGTATTTTTTATAGAGAGCATCAAGTACGTCATAAGCATTGTGAATATAACCAAGGGGTTAGGATGGTGGTCCTGTCCTCAGGAAAGGTATGATTTGGTAAAAGCCCCAACACTCACATGCACAGGGACTTGAGAAGCAGCTCAGGGCAGGTTATGACAAATGTGGAGTTGTCACTACCATACTTGTTGGGTGACTACTCTGTGTAGCACTTGTGGTTGGCACCAAGGAGGCAGCCCCTACCCCCTGTTCATAAACGATGTCTGAGGAACAGTATAGGAGAATATACGTGAAAATACAGGATGCTAATACTTAATTCCTGTTGAGCAGGATAGACTAAAATCTATCAAAATTCCAAGGGGGAGACAGTACCTTGACCTACTACAGTTGGTCAAGGTTTCACTGAAAGATGGCAGTTGAAACTGATTCTTGAAGTGAGAAGATAATGTAATGAGGCAGAAAATGTAGCCTCTGGAGAATTATAGGAGGACAAGTTCTGAGGGTGAATTAGAATTCTGCAACACCAGCCTCAACCCACTTCCCTGTCTCCAATAGTTTGTGGATCCCCCCTTTTATGACAGTGGCCAACAAGGCATGGTGCAGACTGACAAGGCTAATATGTGGTAAGCTATTATGTAACTTGGCAATTTGTGGGGAGGCTGTTGAAATCTGACGGATTCCAGATCACACCAGAGGGCAGGCGCTATATGATGTAGCTCCTGGGGCCTCTGCTAGTCAATGACTGATGCCGTCACATTTGTGATGAGGATTAAGCTGCTTTAAAAATGTCTTAGCAATCATAGATTTGGGTAGGCAATCTTCTGCTATGGTTGGTGAAGATTTTAATATTCAAAGTCATATAAAAGGAACCCCTTTAGAGCAGCAACTGTTTTTCTCAAGCAATAAGCAGGGGCCAATTCATTGGTGTGTTTGAAATTAATTACTCAATGTATATAAAGAATGTACCTGAGGTTGCAAGTGTTGTCAAAAGCAAAAAGAAAAATGCCCCAGTGGGATGAGAAGTGGATTCTCATGAAATAATGCTGTTCTGGCAGATATATCTATCTATCTGAAGTTAGGTGATGCTAGCACAGCATGACAGCCTGTAACCTGGAGAATAGATGAAGCCAAGCTCAGAGCCCTTCCTGGCTGGGAAATGCATTTCTCAGCACCTGGGCAAGGCCCGACATCTGCAGGGGTGTTCAGACTTAGTGATGACTCAGGCCTTCTGTCGTGCCAGTCTGAAGACTGTCCAACCCCCAGGGCTTCAAGCCCACTTTTTAAAAAAGAAAAGAGTCCATTTAAATGCCCTCTCTTTGATTTAAAATTATTTCTCACCAGTAATGGTACTGCTGTTGAGAATGAATCTCTAGATGGCAGATTCTTGGAGTAGGATCTGTGTTCCCACAGGTGAACCTCAGGTGGTGAATAGGGCCACCTGAGAGCCTCAGAACTTTGAAAAGAATTAAATAATTGTTTTACCAGCAAGGATATATATTGTGCTAAAGTTTGAATTCATTTGGCCATTAAAAGGTTCGGTTTTGCTGACAAACTCTGTATGTAAAAAGTCTAACAAGTCAAAAAGAGGAAACAAAAGCATGGTGTCCAGTGGGCCAAACATGTCCTCTCCCCATCGCTGCTGAGCCCTCCCCTCTGAGGCTGTGGACAGAGGAGGACATGGGGAGAGGGAGAGAAGGGGAGGGGGCCCAACACAGAGAAAGAATTTAAAGTCCACTCTTCAAAACATCAAAATGTAAATGTTATAAATTGAGGCAGTAAGTGGAGCTTTCATTATAAAAAAACCCCAAACCAAAAACCAAACACACACACACACACACACACACACACACACACACGTGTGGAATGAAATGTAGTCTCATGTTCTCCTTTCATCTGCAAAATGAGTACAATCTATTTCCTGCATCTATTCTGACTTCCTTTTTGCTTTTGAAATCCAGCTTCCGTCCTGTGAGGTCTCTTGGGTGACCTTTTTAAGGTTTTCGGTGACTTCCTTTCCCTCCTTTCTGCAGCCTCCTTCTCTGCAGCCTTTCACCACCACCTTCCACAAGATGTGGAAACAACGTAACTGTCCATTGACAGAGAAGCTCTGTCTCCCCATTCTGCTGGGGCATGGTACAGGACGCCCTGGACACTTGCCGTACAGCATGGCCATTTGCACATCACCAGATCCCATCGTTTTTCTGCCAAACTCAACAGTAGTTACGGTTTTGATGAAGGCTTAGCAGGATAAGGGAGGGGATATGTTTGTGTGTGGGGGGCCTATGGTACGGCAGTGCTTTTCATTTGATTAGTTATAGTCTTTTTGGAAGAATATAGAGACATAAGTAATATTTTGGACTTAGAGGTGAACTTTTAAGTGCAACTTGACTTTGGTTTTGTCTGGAAAGAGAGCAGGCATGAAGATTCAGCATGAAATCTTAGTAAAACGATAACCAAGACAGCCTGACACTATCCCTTGTGCTCTAGCACTTTCTGACTACCACAGGCCCCAGGAAGCCAGCTCAGGTGAAGGCTGTGTGTGCATAAGGCCGTCAGGCTGAGCAGGTTATACTTTCTAAGCTGTGGATTCTTGTGCAGGGCTACAGACATCTCCATAATGAATTTTGCAGTCCTGTTACTTCTATGCTTTTCAGACTTATAGTTATCACACGCTGGAATAAAAGTTAATATATCTTTATTTAATTCAAAATGATTTGGAGAGAGAAACTCTTCAGTCACACCCAGGTACCATAGGAGCAGGTACAGGCAGGATGGTTCCACTCTCAGAAACCAAGGTAAGCCAAACTCCCTATTGGAAAGTCACAAATGTACACTCCCAAGAAACATCCACAGTCTATTTCTGTAATTGTTCAGTAACTGCTGAGGGACAAATGTCTGATTGTTCTTTGACAGAGTCTGATTTGTGCCTTAGTGCTCAAAAGGCCTGAAATCTAATTCTAGTGGAGAATGATTCCATTTCTTCACCTTGATTTAAGTTCCCTTTATTTTTTATGAACAACTAACTATAATGAAATGAGTGATTAATTCAATCAGGTGTGCCCTAATTGTTGAATGATCATAAGTGGATCTGAGTTGCAGCTTTCTGTTAGAACTAATCAGACTGGAGGATGGCACGGCATGCTTTCCTTGACATTTTAGTTGCTGATGAATAAACAATCAATTCTGGTTAAGTCTAGCTGAGATGTTTTTTAAAGATACATCTCTGCCCTATATTTGGACAATAGTTCTACAATAGTAAACATGACCAAGGCATGTGAAACTAAAGGAAAATGAAATGACAATGCTTCAAGAAAGGAAGATCCTTGAACCTATGACATATTGAATGGGATCACAAAAGTTAAGTGCTGGGTGTAGTGCCTGTTGTATAGCACATACTCAGCTGATGCTAGGGGCTGGTACAACGGTCTTATCAGCAAGGAGAAATAAACACAGGAAAATACATAACCAATATAAATCAATAAACTCAGGAGATTAGATATTAAAAAGGTATTTTTTATGGTGGGGAGCTAACACCAAAATTATATAAGAAACTCATACAACTCAATAGCTAAAAAACCCCAAGTAACCCAATTAAAAAATGAGCAAAGAACCTGAATAAACATTTAACCAAAGAACACATAGATGGCCAACAGACACATGAAAAAGTGCTCAACATCACCATTTATCAGGGAAATACAAATAAAAACCAATAAGATATCACCTCACATCTGTTAGATGCTATTATCAAGAAGTCAAAAAATAACGAGTTTGATAAGGATGTGGAGAAAAGGGAACCCTCCTACATTGTTGATGGGATTGTAAGTTGGTGAAGACATAATGGAACAATGTTAAGATTCCTCAACAAACTAAAACTAGAATTATCATATGACTCAGCAATCCCATTCCTGGGTGTACATCCAAGGACATGAAATCAATATCACAGAGAGAGATCTGCGCTCCTGTGTTCACTGAGGCTCACAGTAGCCAAGATGTGGAAACAACCTAACTGTCCATTGACAGATTAATGTATAAAGAAAATGTGGTATATATAATATATACTAGCATTATTCATCCACAAAAATAAGGAAATCCTGGCATTCTTAACCACATGGATGAATGAAAAGACCATAATACTGAGTGAAATAAGTTGGACACAGAAAGACAAATACTGCATAATCTCATATATAATGGAATCTAAAAATGTTGAACTCATTGAAACAGAGAATATAGTGGTGGTTATCAGAAGTCAGGGGTAAGGGAAATGAGAGGGTGTTGGTCCACAGGTACAAACTTTCATGTATAAGATGAATAAGTTCTGGGGATCTAATGTATGTAATGCTGACTCTAGCTGATCTGTAATAAGGAGAACACTGCAATAAGTGGCACACAGAAGGGGAAACCAGTGCAAACGGGGAGGAAGGGCTCAAGGAGGCGAGACGAAGCCATTCCAGACTGAAGAGACACCCTAGTCTGTGCGTCTGTAGTCCCCCATGAGCAGCCGTGACACGAATGGAGAGAACGATACCCAGGGAGGTCCAGGGGAGCTGTTTTAATTCCTCCAGATGTGTAGCCTGGAGAACCCCTCTCATGCCCCTGGATCTTGCTCTGCTCAAGGGAAGAAATAAAAGCACTGATTGTTCCCATTACTCTAAGAGAAATAGATGGGGAGGGAGGCAGCTGTGCCCACAATATCAAAATATCAGACTGTAAACTTATAATTATGTGATAATATATTTGACACTTGTTATTCTATTATATTTTTGTTGGGCAATACAATCCAGGGAGATCTCCCTTTGTGCTTGGTGAGACCTCAACCTCATAAGTAGAGGGTTCTTGACTCTGATTGAGAGAGAATTCATGAGCAGGTTGGATGAGTGCAGGTGAGGAAGGAGTTCATTAAAACAACAGTTTAAAAAAAAATAACATCACATCTCTACAATTGCTAAGAAGTACAAGATGCCTGCATGGCGGGGTTCTGGTGAGGAATCCCTTGTTAGTCTGTCAGTGCCTTCTTGCTGTGCCAGCACATGGAGGAGGGGCTAGGAAGCTCTGTGGGCGTCTCTTGTAAGAAGCTAATCGCATGCATGAGGGTCCCACCTTCATGACCTAACCACGTCCCAAGGGCCCCACCTCCTGCACCATTACCTTTGGGGGTAGTAAATGGCAGCATCCATGCAGACAGTAGAGAGCAAGGAAGAGCAGAGGGAGGGAAGGGAAGCTCACTGAACTCCTTCTCAGTATGGGGCAGATCCCTTGCCAACTCCTGAAGCCAGCTCACCTGGCACCCAGTGTCCGCTTGAATCTGCAGAGCATGGGAAATAAGCCCCACCACCCTAGGATTTGGGGAGCTGCAGAGCCCTGGATGGAGTGAGATTATGTTCTGAGAGCTTCCCAAAGTCAAAGAAAGGAGACTTTCACACAGGCTGCTAAAGAGCAAGATTGGGCAGCTGCAGCCCTGTCCAGGTCACCCAGGTGACGGGAACATGCAAGCCCAAATCAGAGATCTTAATAGCCCTTCTCAACTTGTCTGAAGTAGGGCAGAAATAATGAAGACTAGTGCTTAAATCTAGAGAACAGAGTGAAATATCAAAGTGACAAAGACACACCAGGAAAAGGGTCTCTTATCAACCTGAGAGGCTTGGAAGAGCGAGGTAAAAAAATACAATAATTTGAGCAGCAAGAAGGTTTTATTTTTGGCAAAATTCACACTAGAAGAAAGGGGAGTGTGGACAGCCTCAGAGGAGAGGTGCTCTGACTTTTTTTTTAAGGATTTTAAGAATGGAGTAAAGGGCCATGGGGGTGTAGGCTTGATTTGTGGCCTCATGATGTCTGTCTCCCGTGAGAGATATTATGTCATGTTCCATAGTCAGTCCTCTAGATATTCTATAAGATAAACTTAACAAAAGGAATTTATTGATATTCTTCTTCTCCAGGTTAGTGGTTACCCTCAAGCAGTGGGAACATATCACTTAGGACTGCTTGCCCTGCCTTAAGACAGGATCAGATGTTGCCTAATTACCATAAAGTATGTTACAAATCTTACGTCCGAAATCCCTAGTTTTAAAAATGGAATCTTAGCCTTAAGATGTAGTCCCTCCTGTTCTTACTATTTATACCTTGGTATTTTTCATCATAGTCAGGAAAAATTAATCATGATGTTTGTCCCATGTCTCTGCTCTATCTGGATATGACTATATAAATAATGATTTAGAACTGGTTTTGTGTCTCAGCCATAATTTTTACTATATTTTTAAAATTCTTAGGGTAATTATTTTTTACTTGTAATTTTTACTACACATTTCCAATCTCAAGTAACCTAATTTTGTCCATCTCTTTAGATAACATGTTTCAGTAATTTCTTCTTTCGGAGTGCATAGGTGGTACTTCCCTGGACTCTGTGTGTGTGTGTGTGTGTGTATATGTATGTGTGTGTGTGGCTGCATTTCTGTTTTCCTTGCATTTGACTAATAACTTGAATGAGCATAAATTTCTTGGATCCATCATCAAGTTGCAGAGAAGAACTCTGAGGCAAGTTTTCTGGGCATTTTTTACAAGTAATCTGCTCTTTCTACCATTCTGTCATTCTCAACCTAACCTTCCTGCCAGTGGGGTATTTCCATCCTAAAGTATTTGTCCACAAAATTTTGCTCAAGCTTCATCTCCTCTTGGAAGCCTGCCCTAGTTGCCTATATAAAGAAGGACTCCATTTTTTATGCTCCCTCTATTGGGATCCCTTAGTACATAGGTGTGTTTGATTTGTCACTTGAATTGGAATTATTTTCATCATGTCAGCCTTTCCAATAAACTGTGAACTTGGAGATAAAAATCTGTGCATCCCTTATCTCTGTATGTTCAGTATCTTGCACAGCGAGCAGCACTTTTCACATCCTCCACAAACATTTGTTGAATGACTGAATGGCTGAACAAATACATGAAGGTTACTCACAGAATTCCCATCCCTTGGGTAAAGGTAGACTCACTGGCTGGCAGTTCTCAGCCTGCTGTTGGGTACTTAGCACATTCACTTGTTAGGCGTGTCTCTCCTTTGCAGGAATTACACAAGGAGAGTGATATGTTACGCCTGGATGGTTGTTGGCTCTAGACATTCTACTTCCAGCATCAGAGTATTTGTTCTTCTTGTCGTCTTGCCAAATATAAGAAAGCACTGATTCATTTGTCCATCCCAGCAATATTTATTGAGTATCTGAAATGTGCCAACCTGGTCACTACAAGACACAAAGACAAATCTGACACAATACAGGGTCAAGGCGGACCCAGTAGAGTGATGTGCTGTCATAAATAACCACAAACTGGGTATAAAGTGTCACAAAAAATACGTGCATGAGGCATTTGAATGGAGATTTGGCACACAGTCCATGCTTCAGTTCTAGGGCATGAGAGGGAGGTGATTTCGAAGTACTCATTTACAAGAGGTACCTTTTCTGTCTTTTCTTTTTTTAATAATGAAATTATGTTTCTGGTATTATAAAGGGCTCATTTTGGAGACCTAATGATATGAACTGATCTTGAATTTTTCATGCTGGTCATTTAGCTTGAAAACTTTAAAAAAGTCTTTAAGGTACTCTTTGGATGTGATAATGTTCCTACAGAGTCCAAGGAGATTTAGTTTTCTTGGCATTTTCACCAAGTTTCTTAAAGAGAGAGACAATTTTATTCCAGCATTTTGGGTTCCTGTCATCTGCCTGATGAACATGTCTGGCTCTTTGTTTCCTTTGAATTGACTTGAAGCTCACACACAACTGGGTGCTAAGTCATTAAGAAGAGCTAAAGTTACGGCTCCCAGGGGGCTGAGAGGTGGTGTTGCAGAGGGAGATTACAGTGAGCGTGTGCCTGCATACCACTGTCTCCCACTGGTACTAAGGGGTGCTAAGGCCTGCCTTCCTGGTTATAAGGTGGGAGGGAAGTCTGCCCCAACAAGAGATTATAGCCACCAGCAGCACCACAGACCCAGAGCATTGGCATGAAGTCCTTGCAATCCTAGCCAGCCACAGTTGACGTTTAGCAGGATAAATAGAATCCTCTGTAGCTGGTAGAGTTGGTAAGGATTCAGCACATAATCACTCTTCTTAAAGTAAGGGCATATAAACAAAGGCTAACAGTTAATTACAAGGGTTCTTGCAGGAGACAAATATCCCAATACAACAGTTGTGACATAGGAGATACGTCAGGCCTTCAGAAGATCCAGACAGAAAGACGTCTTTAACCTTGCTGGGGAGAATGATCAGTAGTTTCTTAACCAGGAGGGACTAGGAACTCATATTAGAACAACTCTATTTCTTTTAAAGTTCATTATATAAAAGTATGCCTAGCAAATTGTTAGGATTTTCTTTGCCAACTATGTGTTCAGTTATTCTCAATAAATTCTTTTATCATCTTCATAACATTTTGAATTAAAGAATCCTTCTAGATATTGTTAACTATAAAAACCACGAGTGAGTAAAATCTACCTGAATCAGTGCCAGGAGTGGGGGAAAACCAGACAGAATTCTGTTTGGAGACCTTACAGGTTACAACATTGTTTTAGAATTCATAGATCTAACTCACTAGTTTACACATGGATGTGTATGCATATACTTACCATCCATCCATTCTACAAATTAGGTTGAGTTATTTAATCTTTATTGAGTACTGCTACAAGTAAGGATCTGTACTAAATATTCTGGAGAATACAGAGAATTATATAAAAAACAGCTCTGTACTGAAGAATCTTCCAGTCTATTTGAGAAATAAAGACATAAATATGCAAAAAGCTAAATAGAAACACAAGTGCTAAGAATAGCTCAGAGTGCAGTGAAAGTTCTATATGACATAGACCCAGTGCCACAGCCTCAGGGAACAGGTATCTCCATACCTTGGCAACCACCCCAGGGCTGGGGAGACAGGAATTTGTTAACATTTGGAAGGGTTGGTGGGGTATGCATTGTTATAGAGGAGGAGGAAAAGTAGTGGAGGATTCAGGGCTTGAGTGAAAGCCCAGAGACTGGAAAGTACCAGACGGCCTGGGGCTGAGAGTGAGCTAGCTAAGCACAGGTTTGCATGCAGGAGGGGTGGGAGGTAAGAGTAGGAGCTTTGGAGCCAGACTGCAGGGGGGTAATCAGATTACCTGTCTCTTGAAGGGCACATGGGTCAAAGAAATTATATACTTTCTTTTAAAGTATATAATTATTAATTTTAATAAAGGCTTACAAAGTTACCTTAGTATCGAGGAAAAACCAAGTAACTGTAGAGGTCTTGGCATCTACTGTCATTAGCAGTCTATGGCAAATCCCATATCCCTGGCTGTCAGGTAAAATGCAAGCACAAGAATGGGTGGCCTCTTAGGTCCCACACGGTCCTAAGATCTTGCTGTGTCTTTACCATGTATCCTGGGTGATGTGGCTTGTTATTCCACAAATGGGTACTTTATGGAAAGAAAATGATCTATAGTTTGGAGAAATCAGAGTTGCTGATTTCTGGTTTTATCTCTATACACAAAGTAAAGGAAAGAAAAAGAAAGAAAAAAACAAAAAAAGAAAAAAAAAAAGAAAAAAAGAAAGAAAGAAAGAAAGAAAGAAAGAAAGAAAAGAAAGAAAGAAAGAAAGAAAAAAAGAAAGAAAGAAAAAAAAGAGAGACAGAGAGGGAGGGAGGGAGGGAGGAAGGAAGGGAGGGAGGGAGGAAGGAAGGAAGGAAGGAAAGAGAGAGGAAGAAAGAAGGAAGGAAAGTAAGGAAGGAAGGAGGGAGGAAAAAGAGAGAGAGAGAGAGGAGAGAAAGAGAGAGAGAAAGAAGCAAAGGAAAAAAAAAGAGATAGGGAGGGAAGGAGGAAGGAAGGAAGGAAAGAAGAAAGAAGAGCAGGTTTTGTTATGCAGCCTTCAAATTTCACCACTGGTACCTGCAAAGAGCCCTTCACGAAGGGCTGGGAGAGCAGAGAGAAGATGGCAAAGAGGTCAGGAAAGGCACTGGAGAATTTGAGAATGAATACAACGAGCAGCCTACACCTTTCTTGGGAAGGCAAGCCATTGTTTCCTCTCAAAAAAGAAAGTAAAACAATTTTAAAGATATTTTAAGAAGAAAGGCCAACCTATTATCAGATTTTTATGAAATATGTAGGGAAATCTGTGGAAAGACAAGATCAGTCACTTGGGTTTAGGGTGAGACAGTCCTTTGAAGTTGTTAGTGGAGTTTTCTGATGCACATTTACAGCCTGAGTGGCTGGGTGACTGGAAAATCTGGTATTAAGTAAAAGAACGTTTCTGTAAGTCAGATGGCAGAGGCTGCTTCTGCTTTCTGTGGAAGAGCATACAGTATCAAGGGGGTTTCCATTTCTTGTGGGTTTTGACACAGAATTCTCCCTTTCTGTGTGGGGAGACTTAATTTCTTCCACATTGGCTCCAGGTGGGCTCTGTGGGACCCTGTGCTTCTGGATTATCTCCGTAGGGACAGAGTGCTTTACAGGACCGTGAGTCATGATATCAGGAGTAGGATTCTGACATCCTATGATTACCATTAATACTATTTTTTTGTTTTGTTTTGCAGAGTTCATCTAAACAATAAAAAAAGTAATTAGAAATATAAAATTATGGAAATTCATATCATTAAGAGGTCATTAAACTTGGCAAGAATTGTTATATCCAAAATTTTGGTCTCATTTCTTGGTCTTTGGATTACATTTTAAGAAAACAGTGATTACATAAATTTTAATGCAATAAATGAAGTTTGCCTAAATCTTAACTCATTTTTTTTAGGGAAAAGACAAAATCTTATGAGCTGAAGATGGAGAAGCAAAGCTGATTCTTACTTACTCTTTACTATTGTTTTGTGTATAATTTGTAACCACCAGAAATGGATCTAAATTTTGGGGGACCTGAAGATTATATAATTTTGGAGGATTCTCTTTAAATTATAAATATAAAGTTAGGTATGAAATCGTATGTCTGTTTAATGAATGAAAAATAAAACACAACAGATCACAAACTTATAAGGGCTGACAAATGCCACATATGTTAGGAACATGGAAAACAATAATGTACTTACTAGACTAATCCATGACATGCTGCTAAAATGCTTTCTTTCCTACATTTCCTTAATTTACAATTTTACACATTAGATGGTTGAAGACTTTCCCACAGCCTAGCTTGGACTTCCATCTGTTTCAAACATCTTTTCTCATCTTCTATCACTAAGCACCATGGGACTCATTTTTACGAGGATGAAATTTCTGGCCCTGATCCTTTAATCACAATGCCAAGCGAGTCAGCAGGCTGGATGGTAGGATCATCCCCGGAAGCCATCCCTACCCTGTGATGGTCAGCATTAACTATGTGGAGATGACTGCAGACCATATAAACATGTCCTTCTAGATCCAGGTCAGATGTCCTGGCCCAGCTCATCTCTGAACTGGAATCCAAAACACCTGTGGCCTCTGCAGCTCTGCCTGACACTTCTGTCAGTGTGACAGAGAGGATGTGGGAGCAGAAAGAAACAGAAGCCTCCACTGACTTCTGTTAAAATATCTTACTTATGCAAGTCACACAAAAGCATGCACCATTGTAACCAGACTTGTAGGGCTCTTTCCAGAGCCTCTGAAGGGTCTTTGCAAATGAGCCCGGGGTACAAATGATGGTAAAGCCAACTTTGCTAATAATATTCACTTCTCCAAGTGGCAATTTTTTTTTTTTTGGCTAAAGTAATATTAGACAGCTGGCTTTTGGAAGGTCACCCTTGCCCTTTTCTATGCTCCACTCCTTTTGCCCCCTCCAGTGATACTGAGGTGCTTGGCATTTGAACACAGCCTTCCCTTCTCTGCTCCCCACATCCTGACTCTATCCTGACCTGTCAGAGTGGTCCTCCCTCACCTTGATCTCTCAGTCCACATCCTCAGCAGCAGCTTCTTCCACTCAAACATGTTTCCCTTGTGTTTCCCAGCCATGGCCACCATCCAGACCTGCTCTTCTTCCGATTTCTGCTCTCTGACCCCAGTTTCCTTCCTTACCCCACCTTAATCCCATGACCCCTGCTCTTTCATGCTGCCCATTCCACACTCTAGAGCTCTCCTGCTCTTCCTTTCTGTCACCCGTCCCATGACCTCAGTCTTTCCCACCACGCAGCCCAGACTCTGCGGCCCCACTGCCAATACTTTCAGTACCTCATCTCTTCACTTCAGCTGCTAGGTCCAATTCCCTTTACAAGCTGGGGATCAATCACTGCCTCCTCCACTGGCTTCTCCATCCCTCAGCATGTGTACACGTGAGCTCTGGTTCCCTCCGTGCCGGCAATAAGCCTTTATCTCGACCCTGTCTTCCTCTCTAGCCTCTGAAGTATTCCCCTGCCATCCAAAAATCTATTCCAGCTGCAATCAACAATAACTTCTAATTGAAAAATTCCATAGACATTTAATGTTTTAAATTAGGAAATACAGCAAACATTTGGAAGAGTACAGATAATAACAGGATACACTCTCATGTGCTCAGTACCCAGATATAGCAAAGACTATGTTTGCTTAAGGTATTGGGTGTTTTGTTTGTTTTAGTGATAAAATGCTGCAGAGATACCTTTGAACAACTTTTAATTAATTTTTCATCCATTTCCTTCCCTTCTTGCCAATTAGTCACTATGAAGTTGGCATTTATATAGAGTTATTTTATGTATTTAAAAATTTCACACAAATGGTCATTGCATATGACCATTTGTGAGAAATTTTAAAATACATATATATCATTATGTGACTTGCTTTTCTTATTCATATTGATGTATTCAATATTTATCCATATTGATAAAGTTATATCTTACTTTAATTTCTCTAAAGTGATCTATTTTATGAACAAACTGCAATCTATCCTTTCTTCTATTGAGATTGCTTCTAATTGTTCAATCTCCAGACAATGTTGCAATAATCATTCTAGTACAGTGTCTCCCCATGCAGCAGTGGTAAAATTATGCTTTGTAACAGTGTTCATAAGTTTTCCAATCTGTCTATTTCCACTTTTACTAGACCTCACCAAATTATTCTCCAAAGTGGTATAACAATCAATTTACCCAACCATTAGCAGCACAAGAGTTCCCATTTCCACACATTCTTGCCGATACTTGGAATTTTATCACCACATAATTTTGCCAGTACTGTGGATATAAAATGATATCTTGGGAGGCTCATTTTTTCTGTGTGGTCCTGCTGCAGGAGTGGGCTGGTCCTGAGTGTTCACACGTCCTGGGCAGTGTGACTGCTTTTTCTCAGTTTGAGTGTATATAACTAAAACTCAAACTATTGCTCCAGAGGGTGTCAAAGAGTGTCATACACAGAGCTTCCCAACGTGCCCTGTTTAAGTAATTCACTTAGTGAATTACTAAAATAATCTGGCTAACAGCAGCACTTTCTTTGAGAAACTTGCTTTGGCATCCAAGATACAAAGGCAGCATTTTAAGCACTATGTTTCCCATTAGATTCAGAGATTTATATCCTAAGGGTAAAAATATGTAAAGAGATAAGCCAAGAAAAATTTTGTTTCTGCTTTTTGGTTTATCTTCCCAAATATAAAAAGCTCTGCTACCTACTCACCCCTCCAATCAAGTATTCTTAAATTTGTTGAGTTAAAATGGAATTTTTTAGGGCTAATGATTCAAATAATTTAAAACCTCAAACTCTTTTTTGCTAAGAAAAGTAAGATACTGCTCCATTTGAGAGGCTGTCATTAAACCTCTGAGTGAGGAGATCAGGCTTAGTCAGAGCATGTACAGAAACATAGGAATCACCCTTCAGCTGTAACTCTCTTCTGGCAAAGACACAGCACCAACCAGCTTGTCCCTATGAGAAATTGGATCACACATCTATTCTGCTGACATGCTCTTCTCTTGTCCCAGGAATGTGGGTTTCAGGAGTATGCTAGTTGATTCTGGAAAGGTTTGAAAGCTCTTTGCAACTCAGTGCTTCTAGGACAAGGCTTGTTTTTGTTTGTTTTAAGTTATGGCTGAAACAAGGAACTTAAGAAATTAATTGAGCATAGAAATAGAATTTGAGGTTATCCTGGGTTCTCTGACTACTTTCACAAGACCCTGTCATTATCATTCCCCAATCAGTTTTGCTGATTCAAGAAAGAAAGTTTTGGAAAGAACATCTTTGGAAAGAACGTGTTGAGTTCTTCTGCCCATCTTACATCAGCTACTGACTGTCTTCTTACTGAAATTCTGAATGGAAATCAATAATTGTGTTTCAGGAAGACTGTTCATTTTGACTTTGTAGGTGCATCGATTGAGTTTCCAGATGGCAAAACTATGTCTGATTTGGAAACTCACTCTTCAGTGGAATCTGTGGTTACACACAGGGCTTTCTGTCACTTTTACTGGAGTTTCTTCTCCCTACTACTGAGTCCTGTTAGACTTTTTGGTTAATATTCATTATTCATTTTGCCCAGGAAAATTCATCATTGGGGGCTGGTGACAGACCTGATTCTGTGTATAAATTTCAGCTGCTTCTGTTCTGTGCATCGAGGGTGGGGATGTAAGGTCCTATTGGTGAGCCCAGACTCTCAGACTAAGGGCCTTTTGTGTTATTTTAAGGTTTCAGGAAGTTTGAGTGGTTTATTTAGTGTAGTGCGGTTAAGACAAAATTAGATTGGTTTCTCTAAAGCCAAGACATTCGTGTGTGTACTTGTTACTAAACCACTGAGCCGTCCCAGGTTCTGCTGAGGTGAGAAGCTGTGCCTTCAAGCTTATGACATTTTAACCAGACACGGCCCAATTAGCCTCTGACCTTTCTCAAGTTCATCAGGAAACAGACTTTAGCACTTATTGCTTCATGCTTAGGCTTGTGGTTAAAGTTACACATTACCAAAAGAAAGTCTAGTAACAGGAAATGTGTGAGAACTAATCCATAGAAACAAAAACAAACCTTTGACTTACCTACAGTTTTATTGGAATTTCCCTAATGACTCCATTTCCCTTTTAGTCAATAAAAAAATGAGACCTGCTTGCTAAAACTTTGAGAAGGCTTTGTTGGCAGCCACGTAGTGACCTTCTATCTGTTTCTTCAGGGGACTTTCCTGAGTCTAAACGGTCGCCTTTGGGCTTTCTCAGGAATGCTCACAATAACCATAGCTGATGCAGTTAATACTGATTAAACCTTCTTAATGTAATGATTTTTACCTAAATAGCATTTAGGTAAAGTGCTCATAGTTGGGTCTTTGAACATACTGAGCTGTTTTGATATGAAGGCTTATCTCTGGCAAAGACATTTTCTTAAGGGGAGATAGGGAACAAACACTACTACAAAAGCAAACAAATAAAAATGTGCTGTGCATCACTGAGGGATAGAGAAAGAAGTGCTGCTCTCCTGTAAGAAGGTTTGCATGGGACCTGGGAAACTGTTTGTATCCATGCTCTGTGATTGACTGCAGATCCAGGGCCATTAACTTTTTTTTTTTTTTTTTTTTTTTTGAGAGGGCATCTCTCATATTTATTGATCAAATGGTTGTTAACAACAATAAAATTCAGTATAGGGGGGTCAATGCTCAATGTACAATCATTAATCCATCTCAAGCCTAATTCTCGTCAGTCTCCAATCTTCTGAAGCATAACGAACAAGTTCTTACATGGTGAACGAATTCTTACAGAGTGAATAAATTCTTACATGGTGAACAGTACAAGGGCATTCATCACAGAAACTTTCGGTTTTGATCATGCAATATGACCTATAAACCATCAGGTCAAATATGAATATTCATTTGATTTTTGTACTTGATTTATATGTTGATCCCACATTTCTCCTATTATTATTATTATTTTTATTTTTAATAAAATGCTGAAGTGGTAGGTAGATGCAAGATAAAGGTAGAAAACATAGTTTAGTGCTGTAAGAAGGCAAATGTAGATGATCAGATGATCAGGTGTGTGCCTATGGACTAAGTATTAATCCAGGCTAGACAAGGGCAGCAAGACATCCACGGATGCAGAAGATTTCTCTCAAAGCAGGGGGGGTGAGGTTCTGAGCCTCACCTCTGTTGATCCCCAAATTCTCACCTGATGGCCCCCCTGCGACTGTGCCTGTCTTAGGTTGTTCCTCCCTTGAGGAATCTTACCCGTCTCTGGCTAACCAGTCATCTTCCGGGGCCATACAGGGAAATGTAAAGTTGGTAAGTGAGAGAGAAGCCATATTGTTTGCAAAGGTTAGCTTTTTACTTCTTTGCAGATTTATGCCCTGTGGCTTCTATGCCCAGCACTTGTCTCGAGGTATCTTTACCACCTGGAGGAATTATGATACTCGGTAAATTCGATATGAGGCACGAATTCTATTTAAGGTTTGTAATTAGGAAGGAAGAAGAAAAGCTATAGATGTAGCATATGAAGGAAACTTGGGAGGATTGATTATTTCTTTGACATATCTTCTTGTATAGTACCTTAAGTATGTATAGGTTTTAAACTACTAACTAATTTGCACACACATATTAACATAATAGGAATACGGTGACATAAACAAAGCAAATCTATAATTACCAGCCATCTCCAGTGAAGCCAAGAAAACCATTTAGGCACCCTAGGCATTTGTGAAAATTTATCTATAATATGATGGATATTTTCCAACTGTACTTGAACCATCAGACAAATTAAAGCAGCCCATTTCTGGGATCTGTTCACATCCCATATGTTCTTTTAACCATAGATAGTCTATAGTCATGAGATTTTGGGGTGCTACAACTTGCACCCCTCCCAACTCCTGGTTGAGTTCCAACAGTACAGATCCAGTCAAATTCGTTGTCTCACTGTATGCACATGCCAGCCTAGACATCTCCCTCCTCCTTCTTATGGCAAGTCCAGGAGACGGTGGGCTGGATGCAGCCACAACCGCAGCATCGTCCGGATCCCTGGGGAGGCTTTTTGATGATCATCCCCCGGCACGAGTCCTCCAGAGAGTGCTGATGCCGGAAGCTCCTCCTCATATCGTATCTTATTTCATTTTCTGGGTATCCAAGCTAGGCCTTGATCTTCTGCGTAGAAACAAACAGACCCTTTGCCCACACTTTGACATGCCCTCTATACCACTGTGCAGAACTCATTGGAGGTCAGCACACAGTAACTGCTTTTTTTTTTTTTTTTTAATTAAGAGAAAGGAATATTATCAGAAAAGAGTACCTCCATAGCTGATCATCTGACACCCTTTAAGCGATCAACATTAAGGATATTTAAAGCATGCGTTGATCTTTGATTTACCAATAGTTTTATCCTGTTAACGAGTAATCCCCTTTTCTTTCTTTCTTTCTTTCTTTCTTTTTTTTTTTTTTTAAATTTTTAATCTACCCTTACATGAAGAATACTATGTTTACTATGCTCTCCCCTATATCAGGTCCCCCCTAACAACCCCATTACGGTTACTGTCCATCAGCTTAGCAAAATGTGGTAGAGTCACTACTTGTCCTCTCTGTGTTGTGCAGCCCACCCTCCCCTTTCTCCCTCCCCCCCATGCATGCTAATCTTAATACCCCCCTTCTTCTTCTCCCCCCTTATCCCTCCCTGCCCACCCATCCTCCCCAGTTCCTTTCCCTTTGGTACCTGTTAGTCCATTTTTGGGTTCTGTAATTCTGCTGCTGTTTTGTTCCTTCAGTTTTTCCTTTGTTCCTATACTCCTCAGATGAGTGAAATCATTTGGTATTTCTCTTTCTCCGCTTGGCTTATTTCACTGAGCATAATACTCTCCAGCTCCATCCATGTTGCTGCAAATGGTTGGATTTTTCCACTTCTTATGGCTGAGTAGTATTCCATTGTGTATATGTACCACATCTTCTTTATCCATTCATCTACAGATGGACATTTAGGTTGCTTCCAATTCTTGGCTATTGTAAATAGTGCTGCAATAAACATAGGAGTGCATCTGTCTTTCTCAAACTTGATTGCTGCGTTCTTAGGGTAAATTCCTAGGAGTGGAATTCCTGGGTCAAATGGTAGGTCTGTTTTGAGCATTTTGATGCACCTCCATACTGCTTTCCACAATGGTTGAACTAATTTACATTCCCACCAGCAGTGTAGGAGGGTTCCCCTTTCTCCACAGCCTCGCCAACATTTGTTGTTGTTTGTCTTTTGGATGGCAGCTATCCTTACTGGTGTGAGGTGATACCTCATTGTAGTTTTAATTTGCATTTCTCTGATAATTAGCGATGTGGAGCATCTTTTCATGTGTCTCTTGGCCATCTGTATTTCTTTTTTGGAGAACTGTCTGTTCAGTTCCTCTGCCCATTTTTTAATTGGGTTATTTGTTTTTTGTTTGTTGAGGCGTGTGAGCTCTTTATATATTCTGGACGTCAAGCCTTTATCAGATCTGTCATTTTCAAATATATTCTCCCATACTGTAGGGTTCCTTTTTGTTCTATTGATGGTGTCTTTCGCTGTACAGAAGCTTTTCAGCTTAATGTAGTCCCACTTGCTCATTTTTGCTGTTGTTTTCCTTGCCCGGGGAGATATGTTCAAGAAGAGATCACTCATGTTTATGTCTAAGAGGTTTTTGCCTATGTTTTTTTCCAAGAGTTTAATGGTTTCGTGACTTACATTCAGGTCTTTGATCCATTTTGAGTTTACCTTTGTATATGGGGTTAGACAATGGTCCAGTTTCATTCTCCTACATGTAGCTGTCCAGTTTTGCCAGCACCATCTGTTGAAGAGACTGTCATTTTGCCATTGTATGTCCATGGCTCCTTTATCAAATATTAATTGACCATATATGTTTGGGTTAATTTCTGGGGTCTCTAATCTGGGGTCTGTGGCTCTGTTCTTGTGCCAGTACCAAATTGTCTTGATTACTATGGCTTTGTAGTAGAGCTTGAAGTTGGGGAGTGAGATCCCCCCTACTTTATTCTTCTTTTTCAGGATTGCTTTGGCTATTCGGGGTCTTTGGTGTTTCCATATGAATTTTTGAATTATTTGTTCCAATTCATTGAAGAATGTTGCTGGTAATTTGAGAGGGATTGCATCAAATTTGTATATTGCTTTCGGCAGGATGGCCATTTTGACGATATTAATTCTTCCTAGCCATGAGCATGGGATGAGTTTCCATTTATTAGTGTCCCCTTTAATTTCTCTTAAGAGTGACTTGTAGTTTTCAGAGTATAAGTCTTTCACTTCCTTGGTTAGGTTTATTCCTAGGTATTTTATTCTTTTTGATGCAATGGTGAATGGAATTGTTTTCCTGATTTCTCTTTCTATTGATTCGTTGTTAGTGTATAGGAAAGCTACAGATTTCTGTGTGTTGATTTTGTATCCTGCAACTTTGCTGTATTCCGATATCAGTTCTAGTAGTTTTGGAGTGGAGTCTTTAGGGTTTTTTATGTACAGTATCATATCATCTGCAAATAGTGACAGTTTAACTTCTTCTTTACCAATCTGGATTCCTTGTATTTCTTTGTTTTGTCTGATTGCCGTGGCTAGGACCTCCAGTACTATGTTGAATAACAGTGGGGAGAGTGGGCATCCCTGTCTGGTTCCCGATCTCAGTGGAAATGCTTTCAGCTTCTCGCTGTTCAGTATAATGCTGGCTGTGGGTTTATCATATATGGCCTTTATTATGTTGAGGTACTTGCCCTCTATTCCCATTTTGCTGAGAGTTTTTATCATGAATGGATGTTGAATTTTGTCAAATGCTTTTTCAGCATCTATGGAGATGATCATGTGGTTTTTGTCTTTCTTTTTGTTGATGTGGTGGATGATGTTGATGGATTTTCGAATGTTGTACCATCCTTGCATCCCTGGGATGAACCCCACTTGGTCATGGTGTATGATCCTTTTGATATACTGTTGAATTCTGTTTGCTAATATTTTATTGAGTATTTTTGCATCTACATTCATCAGGGATATTGGTCTGTAATTTTCTTTTTTGGTGGGGTCTTTTCCTGGTTTTGGTATTAGGGTGATGTTGGCTTCATAGAATGAGTTTGGGAGTATTCCCTCTTCTTCTATTTTGTGGAACACTTTAAGGAGAATGGGTATTATGTCTTCTCTGTGTGTCTGATAAAATTCCGAGGTAAATCCGTCCGGCCCGGGGTTTTGTTCTTGGGTAGTTTTTTGATTACTGTTTCAATTTCTTTGCTTGTAATTGGTTTGTTTAACTTTTGTGTTTCTTCCTTGGTCAGTCTTGGGAGGTTGTATTTTTCTAGGAAGTTGTCCATTTCTTCTAGGTTTTCCAGCTTGTTGGCATATAGGTTTTCATAGTAGTCTTTAATAATTCTTTGTATTTCTGTGGAGTCTGTCGTGATTTTTCCATTCTCATTTCTGATTATGTTGATTTGTGTTGACTCTCTTTTTCTCTTAATAAGTTGGGCTAGAGGCTTATCTATTTTGTTTATTTTCTCAAAGAACCAGCTCTTGGTTTCGTTGATTTTTGCTATTGTTTTATTCTTCTCAATTTTGTTTATTTCTTCTCTGATCTTTATTATGTCCCTCCTTCTGCTGACTTTAGGCCTCATTTGTTCTTCTTTTTCCAGTTTTAATAATTGTGATGTTAGACTATTCATTTGGGATTGTTCTTCCTTCTTCAAGTGTGCCTGGATTGCTATATACTTTCCTCTTAAGACTGCTTTCACTGCATCCCACAGAAGTTGGGGCTTAGTGTTGTTGTTGTCATTTGTTTCTATATATTCCTTGATCTCTATTTTGATTTGTTCATTGATCCATTGATTATTTAGTAGCATGTTGTTAAGCCTCCATGTGTTTGTGAGCCTTTTTGTTTTCTTTGTAGAATTTATTTCTACTTTCATACCTTTGTGGTCTGAAAAATTGGTTGGTAGAATTTCAATATTGTGGAATTTACTGAGGCTCTTTTTGTGAGCTAGTATGTGGTCTATTCTGGAGAATGTTCCATGTGCACTTGAGAAGAATGTATATCCTGTTGCTTTTGGATGTAAAGTTCTATAGATGTCTATTAGGTCCATCTGTTCTAGTGTGTTGTTCAGTGCCTGTGTGTCTTTACTTATTTTCTGCCCGGTGGATCTATCCTTTGGGGTGAGTGGTGTGTTGAAGTCTCCTACAATGAATGCATTGCAGTCTATTTCCCTCTTTAGTTCTGTTAGTATTTGCTTCACATATGCTGGTGCTCCTGTATTGGGTGCATATATATTTAGAATGGTTATATCCTCTTGTTGGACTGAGCCCTTTATCATTATGTAGTGGCCTTCTTTATCTCTTGTTACTTTCTTTGTTTTGAAGTCTATTTTGTCTGATATTAGTACTGCAACCCCTGCTTTCTTCTCACTGTTGTTTGCCTGAAATATGTTTTTCCATCCCTTGACTTTTAGTCTATGCTTATCTTTGGGTTTAAGGTGAGTTTCTTGTAAGCAGCATATAGATGGGTCTTGCTTTTTTATCCATTCTATTACTCTATGTCTTTTGATTGGTGCATTAAGTCCATTTACATTTAGGGTGACTATTGAAAGATATGTACTTATTGCCATTGCAGGCTTTAGATTCGTGGTTACCAAAGGTTCAAGGTTAGCTTCTTTAGTATCTTACTGCCTAACTTAGCTCGCTTATTGAGCTGTTATATACACTGTCTGGAGAGTCTTTTCTTCTCTCCCTTCTTATTCCTCCTCCTCCATTCTTCATATGTTGTGTGTTTTGTTCTGTGCTCTTTTTAGGGGTGCTCTCATCTAGAGCAGTCCCTGTAGGATGCCCTGTAGAGGTGGTTTGTGGGAAGCAAATTCCCTCAGCTTTTGCTTGTCTGGGAATTGTTTGATCCCACCATCATATTTAAATGATAGTCGTGCTGGATACAGTATCCTTGGTTCAAGGCCCTTCTGTTTCATTGCATTAAGTATATCATGCCATTCTCTTCTGGCCTGTAGGGTTTCTGTTGAGAAGTCTGATGTTAGCCTGATTGGTTTTCCTTTATAGGTGACCTTTTTCTCTCTAGCTGCCTTTAAAACTCTTTCCTTGTCCTTGATCCTTGCCATTTTAATTATTATGTGTCTTGGTGTTGTCCTCCTTGGATCCTTTCTGTTGGGGGTTCTGTATAATTCCATGGTCTGTTCGATTATTTCCTCCCCCAGTTTGGGGAAGTTTTCAGCAATTATTTCTTCAAAGACACTTTCTATCCCTTTTCCTCTTTCTTCCTCTTCTGGTATCCCTATAATACGAATGTTTTTCCTTTTGTATTGGTCACATATTTCTCTTAGTGTTGTTTCATTCCTGGAGATCCTTTTATCTCTCTCTCTGTCAGCTTCTATACGTTCCTGTTCTCTGGCTTCTATTCCTTCAATGGCCTCTTGCATCTTATCCATTCTGCTTATAAATCCTTCCAGGGATTGTTTCACTTCTGTGATCTCTTTCCTGACATCTGTGATCTCCTTCCGGACTTCATCCCACTGCTCTTGCATTTTTCTCTGCATCTCATCCCACTGCTCTTGCATTTTTCTCTGCATCTCATCCCATTGCTCTTGCATTTTTTTCTGCATCTCTGTCAGCATGTTCATGATTTTTATTTTGAATTCTTTTTCAGGAGGACTAGTTAGGTCTGTCTCCCTCTCAGGTGTTGTCTCTGTGATCTTTGTCTGCCTGTAGTTTTGCCTTTTCATGGTGATAGAGATAGTTTGCAGAGCTGGTACAAGTGACCGCTGGAAGAGCTTCCCTTCTTGTTGGTTTGTAGCCTTTTCCTGGGAGAATAGCGACCTCTAGTGGCTTGTGCTGGGCAGCTGTGCGCAGACAGGGCTTCTGCTTCCTGCCCAGTTGCTTTGGGGTTTATCTCCGCTGTTGCTGTGGGCTTGGCCTGGCTGGGGCTGTTCCTCCAAAATGGTGGAGCCCCGTTGGAGGGGGAGCAGCCAGGAGACTATTTATCTCCATAAGGGGCCTCTGTGCTCCCTGCTGCCCAGGGGGTTAGAGTGCCCAGAGATCCCCAGATTCCCTGCTTCTGGTCTAAGTGACCTGTCCTGCCCCTTTAAGATTTCCAAAAAGCACTCTCCAAACCAAAACAACAACAGCAACAATGAGAGAGGGAACAGAAAGAAAGAGAAAAAAAAAAAAGGAAAAAAAAAGGAAAAAACAAGCGATTTTTTTTTTTTTTTTTTTTTTTGTCCTCAGATGCCGGTCCCAGGCACCCGCTCACTGGTCCTGCTGCCCTGTCTCCCTAGCACCAGGGTCCCTGTCCTTTCAAGGCTTCCAAAAAGCACCCACCCACCGGTCCCGCATGGAAGGAACGCTCAATATTCTTTGTCCTCAGGCACTGGTCCCACGCACCCGCTCACCAGTCCCGCCGCCCTGCCTCCCTAGCACCGGGGTCCCTGTCCCTTCAAGGCTTCCAAAAAGCACTCGGCAAAAAGAGAGAAAAAAAAGGGGAAAAACGCGCGATTTCTTCCGTCCTCAGGTGCTGGTCTCAGGCACCCACCCACCGGTCCCACAGGGAAAAATGCGGGATATTCTTTGTCCTCAGGTGCCGGTCCCAGGCACCCGCTCACCAGTCCCGCCGCCCTGCCTCCCTAGCACCGGGGTCCCTGTCCCTTTTAGGCTTCCAAAAAGCACTCGCAGAAAAGAGAAAAAAAAAAAAGGGGAAAAACGCGCGATTTCCTCTGTCCTCAAGTGCCGGTCTCAGGCACCCGCCCACCGGTCCCGCAGGGAAAAACGGGGGATATTCTTTGTCCTCAGGCGCCGGTCCCAGCCACCCGCTCACCAGTCCCGCCACCGTGCCTCCCTAGCACTGGGGTCCCCGTCCCTTCAAGGCTTCCAAAAAGCGCTCGCCCAAAAGAGAAAAAAAAAAAAGGGGAAAAACGCGCGACCTCCTCCGTCCTCAGGCACCGGTCTCAGGCACCCGCCCCCAGGTCTCGCAGGGAGAAACGCGGGATATTCTTTGTCCTCCGGCGCCGTTCCCAGGCACCTCCTCACCGGTCCCGCCACCCTGCCTCCCCAGCAACGGGGGCCCGTCCCTCTAAGGCTTCCAAAAAGCGCTCGCCAAAAAAAAAACCGCTCCGGTTTGTCTCCACCCGCCGGGAGCCGGGGGGAGGGGCGCTCGGGTCCCGCCGGGCCGGGGCTTGTATCTTACCCCCTTCACAAGGCGCTGGGTTCTTGCAGGTGTGGATGTGGTCTGGATGTTGTCCTGTGTCCTGTGGTCTCTATTTTAGGAAGATTTTTCTTTATTATATTTTCATAGCTCTATGTGTTTTTGGGAGGAGATTTCCACTGCTCTACTCACGCCGCCATCTTGGCTCCGCCCCCCCCAGGGCCATTAACTTTATGTCCCCCATTGTCTTTGCTTTTTAATTTCTAAAATGAAGATAATATAGCACACACAGCCTTTGTATTTCCCAGGATGTTTTGATAATAAGTAAAAAAATAGCTTTTTATAGAGTAGTTTATAAACATTAAGAAGTTCATAAAAGACTTAGTGGTTATAATTCTGGACACCAGAGTCAGACAAATTTGCATTTGAATACTACTTTTCCTGCTTACTAGCTGTGTGCTCTTGGGCAGTTTTCTAAACCTTAGTTCTAATCTGTAGAAGATGGCAGATGATCATATTGTTAGTATGGATGAGGGTGTCGATAGAAAGAGCGTGAGGGCTGTTCATCCAGTGATGGTGGCAGGGTCTGGACTCCTGGATTCCATGGCTGAGTGACTTTCTCCAGCCAGGTCTGCCCACGATAGAGCCTCCCTCCTTCTGCTCCTTAGCTCTATGCCAGGATGCTTCTCTCTAGGAAGCTCAAGTCTAGCACGCAGCGTAACATGCTTACTGGCAGGTAAGCCAGCTTCATCCTGTACTGGGCTGTCCCTGGACTTTCCCTCTTCCCCCATCGCACTTTCCTTCTCTCTGTCACCCCTGCTGCCTCTTCCAGGCCCCACACCCATCCAGGTCACGTTCCTGGCAAGCTCCCACTCTCAGCTGATTATCACTAAGGTGCTGGCTGATAACAAAGCTATGAACTGATAAGACTTAATACCTTCAAGTAGTATTTTAAAAGGCCAGGAAGCCTTCAAAAGCTAAAGAAATAATGGGGTAATGACAGGTATTAACTCTGTGTGTGAGTGTGTGTGTGTGTGTGTGTGTGTGTGTGTGTGTGTGTGTGTGTGTATGGGCTGGGGAGATACTGTTAATTTGGGGCCAGGAGGCTTGACTGTCATTAGAATAAAACCTCCAGAGGCTATCTGTGACACCTTGGTCACAATAAAGCAGATTCATCAGTCTAAAACTGAACTGATTTCACTTAGAAACTAGTTGAAATCATGGTTTTATTATTTTAGATTTAATACATTCTACTCTTAGCCTAGGAAGCTGCAGGACAAGCACAACAAACATAAAATAATAAAAATGTTAAAATATTTATATGCGACAGTCCTTGTGATTGAATAAGGGTAACATACCTTGTGGTCAGAAATAGGATATTCACAGAGAGTAAGATAAAAAATAAAATGGTACTTAAGGATAAAGTGCCTGCCAAGTATTTCAAATTGAAGATGCCCAAGTTAAGAGAATGGCAAATCAGAAAAGGCAATTTTTCAAAGAATCTCCTTAACTGGAATTTCATCAGACCAGAGCAGAAGGGTGCTGCCTGTCATAAGCTCAATCATGCTTAGAGGATTTGAAATCCAGTACAGTACAAGCTGGGGAAAATATAACCCTCTGGGGAACTCTCCAGTGAAGGATTTAGAAATATCCCACTAATTTTGAATGAGAACAATTGTAATTGAATGTTGCATGAGGATTTGTTGATTATAGCATGGCCATAGAAAGCATGGATACAGCCTCTTGTATATGTGTCTAATACCTTTTAAATATTTATCATAATGCTTTAAAGTGTTATGATAAATGGCAACTCATAGCATTTTGAAGGATGAAATAGTGGTGACCTCTGAGTTCTCTACTACAATAGAAGGATGCTTTCTGTATCTCCAAGGACTTTTTAAGCCCTGTGGGAGCAGCAGAGGTGAGTTAGGAGAAACTGTAGGAGGGATGACATTGCTGGTCACTTTCAACCACAGAGCAAGGTTCATTCATCCATTCATCAAACAGTTACTGAGTTCCTACTATGTGTGTGGCATTGACCCGACTTTATGGGCACATGGTTAGCACCTTACAGGAGCATGCTCTCCTAGACAGGTGCTGTTCTGAGAGGTCCAAGGAGCTGTGTGATGGGGAATACCACCTGGTCAGGGAGGTCAATGAGGACTTCCTTGTGGAGATAACAAGTAGGCTGACATCTGATGGATGAATAAGGGTATTTAAGGAAAAGAGGAGAGAAGAGTGCTCTGAGAGGAGGAAGTTTGCCTGAGTGAGGAACCAAAAGGGTGCCAGTGTGATGGTGCTTCCAGATGGGGAAGAAAGAGACAGCAGAAACCATTCAGACCCAAGAAAGACCAGGGATTTCAAGACACATGCAGCAGCCTGTCTCCAATCCAGCAGGAACAGGGAGACAAATAATTTATTCAGCAGCAGAAATTGGGACTCAAAGACCACTGTGATTGTCATCACACTGCAAGAGGTGACATGGTGACATGATTAAAAGCACAGACTGGGAGCCACTGCCAGCAGTGGAATCCCTGTGATGGAAATGGAATCTTGGCTCTGCTGATTACTAGCTGCATGACCTTGGACAAGTGACTCAACCTCTTGGTTTCATAATCTGTAGACCACCTTGCAGGACCTTTGTGAGGAGTAAATTCGTTGAGTTTTGAGCATTGCCTGTGTGATTGTAAATCATCTGTCATTACCACCACTCCTGTGCTTGATTATTCTCCAGGATGCTATGGCATGGGCAAACAGGTGCTACATTTGGCAAGCCCACTCACAAAGAGTAGGTGCATTTCATGCATTTTATTTAATTTAAAAAACCCCTGGAAATACATATTATTTTCATTTTGGTGGTGAAAAATTTGAAATTTAGAAAGCTTCAGTATCACATCAAACAGTTCGTAGCTGGGGGAGGCCAGCTTGAAATCAAGAAGTATCTTAATTCAAAGTCTGTGCTGTCTTCCGACTAAGATTTGTCTGAGGATGATTCATTGACTATGATGAGCTCTCTGTGGAACCAGCTGACAATTAAGAGATTACGGTCATGGGCTTGTTAGAAAAAGTATTTGGTTGTCCCTGATCTCTGGTGCTTTCAGGGGATGATGGGAGCAGTGAGAAGGATGCAAAAATACATTTTTTAGCTTTAATTATAGGTGCATTTTTTTCCCTTTCAAGAGATTAGGTACTCCCAAAGAGCTGAACATACAATTGTTTTCTTGGAAGGCCATCTGCTTTTAAAGGCTAAAGTACACACAGCAGAGGTGTGTGTTCCCATGGACATTATTTACACATGTTAACTGTAACAGCTTGGTGTACTGGAAAGACAATGGAACTTAGAAGTGGAAAAGGAGCTCTCTCTGCTATTCAGGGACTCCACACCTTGTCTCTATGGGCAGGTGTTAGGCGGGACTGACCGAGTGCCTACCGCCCACCCTACTTCCCGCTGCTCCTCTGTGGTCTTCATGGTGCATTGGACATAGGCTTCAAGGTTCTCTCTCTCTTTGAAATACCCAGCTTTTTTATTCTAAGGCCTGTTATAGTAATATATTTGGTCTAAAAATTATGTTATATCTCATAATATGGCAGTCATGGTCAACCTTCTTTATTTCAACAGCTGCTTGATTTCAATAACTTTCTTTCAACAACCTTTCATTTAGCCGTGTTGTTGTGAAAATGTATGATGTACCCAGGGAAGTTATGTGATAACTAGAAACGTGCTTTTGAAAAAATAGCTTCTGTCCCCAAAGAAATTTTGTGCAGTGTGAAGTTTTGTGGTATACCTCATTTAACGATTGGTGTTTCTAAAGGGTTTAGCAAAAATGTCACCCCTCAACCCTGCTGGGAATCTAAAAAATTTGCAAATATAAACAGGAAGGAAGAGATGGGGGTCAAAATATTAAATTAAAAATAGGAAAGTTAGAGAATGTGGTGCTAGGACTGTTGGGCAAATGGTTTTGCTGGTACTGAACCTGGAGGCAGGCTGACTGACCCATGGCCCCACCCTGGCAGGGGCAGGCCTCCCTCAAGGGTGAGTGTGTTAGGTTGCTGGGGCTACCTTAATAAAGGGCCACAGACTGGATGGCTTCAAACAGCAATTTGTTGTCTCACAGTTTTAGAAGCTTCAAGTCTGAGATCAGGTGTTTCCTCTGCAACCAGTAGGGGAGAATTCTTCCTTGTCTCTTCCTTGCTTCTGCTGGTGGCTGTCCATTCCTGGCTGGCAGGTGCTTCCCTCCCATTTCTGGTTCAGTTGTCCCATGACCTTCTCCCTGTTCATCTGTGTATTTGTCCAAATTTCTCTCTTAAAAGGAAATTAGCTATATTGGACTAAAAGCCCACTGTAAAGATTTCATCTTAACCTGGTAACAGCTGCAAAGATTGTTTCCAAAGATCATATGCTGAGGTACTGGGGGTGAGGACTTTAACACATCTTTTTTGGGGGACAGAACTGAATATAACAGGGGCTCTCAGTAAACCTATGGCACTGACCATGGGAACGCTGGCTTTCTGAGCCCGGGCTTTTCTTGCTGATGCCATGTTATTTGACTCAAATCTACCTGTCTGTTGAATGCCATCACCCTTCCTAGGAACAAAGACTCAGAAGGGTGAGAAGGGTCACCTCCTGCTCTGCCTCCTGAAAGAAGGATCAGGAGGGCAGAAGAGCCATGCCTTCCCTCATTCCAACTTAGTATCCACTAAACATGCGATTTAACAGATGTTAATGAGAAGCCATTTAAAGGAGTTGCATTTGTCATGAACTTAAGAAGTACATTTTCTTTTGTGTGAGAACACTTCGTATTTTGCTCACAACACATATTCCTAGGGAAAAGAATGCACTGCCTCCCTGACAGTCACACACACATCCAGGAGAGGCTCCTGATGGGTGTGGGTTGGGCTATCACAGCCCCAGTCCTGGGTTGATCGCTGTGGAGCAGCATTTGGGAAGCTCTGGTTGGGCCTGGGCCATGTGCCCCCCCCACCCAGTGCAGAATTGGGCAGGGACTTGGCCCACCTCAGCCAGCGAGCTTGGGTTTCACAGAACAGCCTGGCCATGAAGTCTGTCTCAGGACTATAGACAAATTCAACCACGGGTTTGTGCAGTCTCCTTTTGGAATGACAGTATTTAAGATCAGTGATTTTAATAGAAGTGTAAGCATTTTGGGAAGGTTTTTGCCTGTCTGTGATTGGGAGGCACAGCTAATATGTACTGCTCAGGGTCCAGGGCATCTAGATGGGGTGTAACACATAGGGTAGTCCTGCACAATGCAGAACTTGCTATATTTGTGTGACTTTTGATGGTCCCTCTTGATATTCTTGCAGGTGAAAACCCTTCTCTTTTCATGAGTCTCCATTTCATATGTGAACACAAAGTCTATTTTGCACCATTTAATGTACATTGGATTTTCCAGAAACACAACTACCATGTAAAACAGGAGAAGATAGGGTTCTGCTTTTGTTCTGAACTTCCCCGGGAGTTGTCATCTGCAAAAATCACTTCACTAATGGCAATGCCCTCATGGGATTTGGGTCACTGCTCCTGCTATCTGTCTGTATTTGAGGCTTTGCTTTCATGGTGATTTGATGACTTCCAATGAAATGAGCCATAGGTTTGTGGACTGAGACACGTATTCTTATAAGTGATTTTGCTTTTGCTTTTTATTACAGTGAACAAACCATATTGATTAAATTATGTGTATAGGAAGGTTATATTACCTGTGAATTTCATTTCAAGCTAATAGGGAGTGTGCTATAAAATATTTTAGCAAAGAGGACGCTGGGTTTGATTTAATTGAGAATCACTGCTCAAAATCTCTGAGCTTACATGTTGCTTCCTCTAGGAAGCCTTCATTAGCATCCACCCCCTGCCCCTGGCCCCACCAGCTCACCACCTGTGTGCAGGGGTTAGGGGCTCTTGATTTGGTTTCCACAGAGTGTTCTGCAGCTCTCCTTTATAATTATTGCTAGTTTTATTATTGTATCTGCCCTGATGGATTATATGCTTTATGACAGTAGGGACTATGCATATATATTTTCTTCACCGTAATGATATGCAGTCCTAAAGCAATTTCTGATATATAACAGACATTTAATAAATATTTGTTGAATACGTGAATGATTGAACAGCCATGAACAAACTTTTCTATCCTTTGTTCTTAAGAGTTCCTGACTCCTCATCTTCCCCTGTTTGTGCATCTGAGTTCCCAACCGATCACCTCGTCTCTTTCCTGGATTACATGGTTTGAACTCAGTCTCCTGGTCCTGCTGTCGGAAGTCCTCCAGGGAATGACTTCACAGAGGTGCTCCATTCTGACCTCTCAATACTGCAACGTCTGCTTCCTTCCACTTAGAACCACCATGATCAGCTACCTCTACCTGCAACAGTTTTTCTTCCAACTTTCCCTCACATGCCTTTTTAAAAATAACATATCTCTCTGAAATTGTTCAAAACTTCTAATCCTTCACACCCCACCCTTGCATTAGATATGACAGTCTATTTGGGGAGACAGACCTTGTGCGCTACTTCCTGCAGAATTAAACTTCATACATCTGGGCTGGAGTCACAAGTCTGATGAAGAAAACTCTGTCCACCTGTCTTCTGCCACAGTGTAGTGGGCATCAGTGAGCGAGGGAGACATGAAACCTTAAACCAGAACACGTGCTAGGCAGCTTCAGATTCTCCTTCTTGGAGCTCAGAACCCGCAAGGAATGTTGTTCTGGGTTCCCAGTAAAAGAGTCTTCATCTGACCAGGGAGCAGAAAGAGGGCAATGCTGTGTATGTGGGGATTTGGGCTTCCAGTCCTTTGGTTTGATGTCAAATTTAAAAGTAAGTATAAACATAAAAGGGGTAATGCCATGAAAAATTATTACCTGCTAATACCTAGGCATGTATTTGTTTCCCAATGTAGGAAGACTAATAGACTCAGGGGAGGTCATACCTGCGTGGGGGTTCCTGCCACAGCAGGAGGCAGTCAGGGAAGGCATGTGAGCTAAAGGAAAAGTCACGAAAGGAAGGAGAGCAACAGAGGAAAGGCAGATGGGACATCAAAACCAAATGTTTCTTCTTTTAAAACACATGCTTGAAGAAACGCTGGGTGCAAGGCCATATGGTTTTAACTGGGTGAGCACTTGGATGACTGAGGAATTCCTACGTGTTTACAGGGGGAGAGACCAGGAAATTCAGGCTTTGTCTCAACTCACTTCTGATCATGGGGGTGTGAGGTGGGACTGGGTATGTTGAGGCAGACTCATCCTTAGTTTCAGGGGTGCTTCATTTTCCCACCCAACAGTCACTAAAATCTCCTCGATCAAAACTAATTTTTGAATACCTCTAGAAGTTGGTATTCAAAGCAATGCTGTGGGGACTTGTTTTTGATAAAGTAAACAATCTTTTGTCATTGTATTATTTAGTGAATAATTGCTTTGCCTCATCGGCTCCATCAATCTTTATTGCCTTGTGTCAGGTTTGCTAAGTACACCTGCGTGGACTCTTACCAAGTGCTGTGAACGTGCTGTGTGCAGTTAGGCAGAGTTCTAGTTTAGCAGGTCGGGTAATCTGAATGGTTCTCAAGTTTCTCACATAATTCAAGGTACTGCTGCCTGACCCAAGAGGCTAGTGTGGCTGGCTGAATAAATAATTCCCCTGCTCCATCTGTCTGAATAAACATTTGCATAATGGCTGATCAAGCACTGTGTGTTTCTTAGCCACCACGGCTGATTCTGATGATTTACAAACCTCTTCAGGTGGTGAACCTTTCATTTTTGCAGCTCATGCTATGACATTACCAGGAAGTAGTGTCTGTGTTTGCAAAATACAGTTACATGCTTGCATCCATTCACATTTATTTATGGGGTTGTGCTTAACACCAGGGTAAAGGGGGTCTAGCAGGAGGAGAGGAATGTTTCTGCTGAAGATGCAGCCCAGATGCCATGACTTGAAAGAATCTCTTTGATTCCTTCTTTGACTCAACACAGCCAAGAAAGAAGGTTTTTGGGAAAACAATAACTTCAAGAACATGGATAAAGTTAATCCTTAACTTGAGACCATTAGAGCCAGGAAACGTAGGTGAATTTAAAAATCTTGTTGGCAGGTATTTTGTATTTATACTTGTAATCACTTCCCTCTTTCTCCCTCTTTTCCTTTCTTCCCACAAAGATGGTGCCAGTGGATGAAGAGTTGAAAACAAGGTTTAGTGTTGGGATTCTGAATTCTTACCCTGAAAAGTGACTGCCACCAGGTTTCCTTGGGCATTGAATTCAAGTCATTTTTGCTTGAAAAGTTTAGTTTTTCTTTCTGTTAATTCCCCCCCCCCCCCATTGTTCCTTTATTCTTCCGGGTTTATTTAAGTCTGGAAATCTCCCTCTCAAAAGAGGCTGATGTGAATAGTGCGAAGGCTTCCACACCGAGAAAATCCTGAGCTCCACCAAACCACTAATCACCACTCCCAGGAGAGTGAACAATGATTCAGCATTCATTACAAAATGACTCATAAGCAATCATGATCATTTTCAGGGAAAAAGACAGTTATCAATTTCATGGACTCCTATGTGATCGTGACTACTTTCAGGGACTTGGAATGATCAGTTACCCATCCCCTGACTAATTAAGAGCTTAATCTTCTCACCCATACAATGTGAACAGTAGTGCACTGTTCCAAGCTGCCTATTATATTTCCTCAGGACAAAGACTAAAGTGAGCGGTAATGGAAAACCCAGATCCGTTGCTCTAGATTTCTTGCCTCTGAAGCCAAATACAGTAGGCACCGTTCAGTATTAACAGCGTCTCACATTTGCTCTAAGCTAGCATAATGCCCTTCATAACAAAGCCAACATTTTACATTTTGTCTTTCAGCCTCTGAATCATCACTCTTTTAAATATCTTTCTAAGTAGTGAACAGGAAGTTCTGCTGAGAGGGAAGAAATATCTCAGTAATAAATAGTAAGTTTCTTGGTACGAATGCTTCATTTCCCAGCTGTCTTTCCAAAAAAGCAGCTCTTTCTCTCTTATGCTTCTCCTAGGTTGGGCCTGTGGGTGGGGTCGGTGATCACCGTGTTCCTCTGCTCACACTGCCTTTTCTCCCAACTTCTTCTCCAGAAGCCCTGGGTTTGAACATCGCGTCCACTGCCTGCTCCCTCCTGAAGACACCTGCAACCCCAGTGGTTCCCCTGGCTCACTGGTGTTCTTTCCAACACAGCTATGACCTAATTCTTTAAATACTTATGTAAATGACCCTTTCAATATTCTGGTCTCTCCATTCTCCAAAGATTTCGTTGTAGACACAGCCTCAGTCCCTACAGTCACACCCTAATAGCTACAAACTCTGCCACCTCCATTGTGAGCGCCCCAGTTGCCAGCCACTACCATTCATTCCCTTCACATCTTTTGCTACCCTGTCTCCAACCACACTGTGACCCCACAGATCATTGGCTCTACTGACCTTTCAGTGTCCCCCATCTCCTTCATGTCTTCCTTCCCCACCGATTCCAGCTTCATCATTATAATCATTCCCTGTACCTTCTCCATTCCTGTTCCCAGACTTTCCTAGCAAAACCTGAACACTGGTAACGTCCACTGCTCCGTGCCTGCACCAAATAGCTCAGTGTGGCCAGCGCAGAACGCTTGGCGCCAGCTGATAGTGTAACTGCCCCCTCCCCCCACGGGCTCCCACTGGGTGTTGATGCCTGTGGCACTCACTGGGTTTCTCTGGCCCATCCATCCTCCTGGCCCCTGTCTGTGCCTTTTCCTCCTCTCCTTTCCTTGCTCCTTCTTCACTCAACTGAGAATCTTGCTTCCTGTTTAACACAGAGAGCAAATGATCACAAGAGAACATCTGCATGCTCTTCTTGTTGTTGCCCACCTATCTGCATCTGGATCTGCAGACCACATCCTTTCTTCTGTTGTGAAGAGGCAATTGGCAAGGACTCCAGAGGTGGGAGAGAGTCAGTAGGTGTCTTAAAAAGCCAGGTGGAACCCGGGAGGACACCTGATGAGCAGGGGTTGTGACAGGGTGGCCAAAGTGTGCATCTTCAGGCTCAGTCTTCTGCAGGGAGGAGGTGCCTCCCATCCACCCAGACCTTGCCTGGAGAATTAAATATTTCGCATTCCTCAAAAAGGATGGAATTATCTGAAAAGACTATCCAAACCAGGGCTGATAGGGAGTTTAATCTTGAATTGATTACTTTTTTAAAGACAATATTTAAACTATGAAAGACTGTGCTATTTCTTATTTCAGGCATTTGTTTTCCCTCTTACTCAGGTTGTATTCATGAGTTATAGAAAAAGTAAGGGAGCTTACTTTTTGGCACACTGATAATATGTCCTTTGGTCCCTTCTGGCCATCACCTCTGTGTTGGCCTTGGTTTAAGCCCTTGTCTGTCCCTACCAAGGGCATAGGGATAGTCTCCACTTGTCTTCCTCTTGGTCTCATCTACTCTGTCCACCTTGCACACCACTGTCAGCCCCTCCTTCTTAGAATGTAAGTGGGAATGTTTACTCTTCTGCTACAATCCAGCAAACTCTCCCCTTCATGTTGAGTGGGGAAGCCCAAATATCTGGCATGGCCTGCAATGCCCTGCACAGCTGACTCTGCCCCCATCGCCTTTTCCTGCCTCACCGTAGGCACGTGACACATCAGGGGCACACACCTTTCAGTCCCTGAGCATGTGCTCTGGCCTCTAGCCTTCAGAGCATGTTCTTTTGTGTTTCAGCCCCCTGGACTGACTCGCTCCACTCTGCCTGCCAGGTGAACCCCAACTCAGACCTCAGGGCTAATGGATGCTTCCATTAATGCCATGGATGGGGCTAATCAACCACTTTCTCCTTTGGGCCCCCATGGTACTTTGTCCACATGCTTCTGTGACAGCATGTGTAATGATTTCTTTGAGTCCTGTTTGCGCACTCTGCTGTGGTAGAGATCAGGCCTGAATCACTATTGAGCATCAGTGTCTTGCCCTGCATGTAGTAAATGCTCAGTGAATATTTGTTGAAGGAAAAAAATGAATGAGTCAAATAACAGTGTTTCCCTTTTTTTTTTAAGGTCTTGGGACTGATCATAGACTGAAGAGACAGTAAATGTAGCAATTTAAAAAAGCTAATAGTGAACAAACAAAATGAAATGAAATAGCACCCTGAATGGCATATTAAAATTAGGTGCCTACTCAAATCAACTTCCCAGAATAAGTAATGCTGAGTACGTCATTAGTTTTCCACTCATTTTCAAAGTGAATCTTGTAACCCAAATGATGCTTACCCTTCTACAGTTTGTTTTTAGAAACACTAGAGTATTAGAATGCTTAATCAGGATTGTTCAATAACCACTGAAAACAGTGCCAAAAATGCAAAAACCAATTTTGCAGCACATTAATAAGTGAACAAAAAGAAGAAGCCATTGTTTACTCCTGGAATGTGCAAACCAGGTTGGCAGAAAGTCAGTTTCATCACCTTGAGCAGCAGCTGAGGCTCAGGGTACACCAGTCTTACCATAATTAAAATTCTGCACTTTGCTTTGCTATAAGCCTATGTGCTTCATGTCTCTCTGGCTACCAGGTGCTGTTCTAACTGTTTCATGTGGTGCTATAGCCGTACTGGGAAGATGAGTGTCGAGAGTCTCTCAGCAGTGGAGGGCAAACAGTGGGCTTCACTTAGGTGTGGAGAAAGCCCTCCTTTCTATCCTGTAATAAAGGCCCTTTGCATTATAGTCGGCCAGATATTATCTTATTCGCTTCATTGACTAAGGAATACTTATACATATGCTCGTCTTATAAAAATTGAATCTAGCAGCAGCTATAAATAATTAAACTTATCTTAGCTGAGACTTGCCAGTATAAAGATGTTACAAATTCAGAGCCGTAACAGGGACAGTGGATAAAATGATCTGTCATTGCTAAACCTCACAGCCACTAGCTTCTGGCTCTGCTACTCGTCTGGCTTGTTGCTGCGTCCTGAAGTCATTTGTGGCCATAGCCCCATGGCGGGGGACAGAGGGACACAAGAAGCCAGAGAAACACTTGCTGTGGCTTCTCATAACTGGCCCTATAAATGTGCAGGTTACAGGGAGATTTTTCATAGCGAACTCCAATTTCTGTTTCATTAAGGTCCTATGCAATTAGAGACAATGTGTCAATTCAGCATTAGTATTAGAAACCCACAATTACACCTGTAGGGAAAAGTGGGCCTCTCTTAGGAGCCTGGCTCCTGCCTGTAGCAGCTGATACACCTCTTATCTTTCCTACTTTAAAAATGTAACCATTCATCATTAGATAAATTCACTTCAAAATGGGAGCACAGTTGTTAACCAGATCAGTCTTAAACTATTCACTTCTGTGACAACACTTAATTACGATCTCAGCTGTGGATAAAAGCTTCTGATGAAGTTTGTGTATCCTCTTATAAATTTGATTACTGATTCTGCATGAGAATTCATGTAAGATATCATAAAAATAAAGATTAAATGAATAACAATTGCCTTGAAGAGGAAATTATTACGAGAGAGAGAAAGTACACATTTTTGCTTTTGTCAAGTATGACAAGGTATGTAGAGGCATTGTGTGTAAAAGTGGAGGTAACCCGTGGAAGCCACACTTAAAATGACTGAAAGCGTTCATGATGGGTGTGTCCATCATCGGAATCTAAGTCACAGATAAGATCCGTTGGTGTGAAAAGAGCTCATGGGGGCTACAGGCCAGAGGGGCTCTGGCAGAGAGGTATTAAAAGGCAGTAGTGTGGCAAATGCTGTACCCTGCAAGGACGTCAACAGCAAAACAGCTCACAGTGAAGAATTTGACCCAAAGAAAGAATGGGGAAGAGGCTGAGTGAGAGAAGTGGGCACAGCAATAGGCTGTGAGGAGAGAGAAGGCTGACGTTTTAAAACAGATTCAAAACACTCCTTCACAATTTTGTCTGGAGCCAGCCTGTGTAATGGCAGCCGGCATGTCTATGGTTGACTGAAATTCAAGCTCCCAAATTCCATTTTTTCAAGAAACCCCACTGTCCCCACAGGAGAAGACTGCTGCCTCTGGCTGCAGGAGCAGCTCTCCGCAGGGGCTTCTGAGGAGTACAGCCTGCACGTCAGCCCTCCGGACAGCAGGCCCGCCTGCTGCCAACCCGTCCGTCCAGGACAGCGCTCCTCCATCCTCTCTGAAATCACTTGCAATCACTTGCAAAAAGTGTCCTTTTGCAGTGTGAGCACTCTGATAGTAGAGAAATATTTTTTCTTGCTTCAATTGATAATTGTTCCCACTTTCAAAAATTTCTCTGTGGCAGAGGGAGCTATTCCTCAGTGTTGTCTTAAGAAAAACACTCATATTTGACCTTACTAAAGTGTCATTATGCAGCCATATCTGAGCAATGCTACTCACTCTCTTTACATGTTCCCTAAAATTAAGAAAATTAATATCAAGTGCAATACAGTGCTGTTTGCAAGTAACTTCTAGACACACTTAAGCATCTATTTATTAACTTAACAGCCATTTATGGAGTGCCTGGTATGTGGAATTCCAGATGTTAAGGAAACACCCACTCTGAAATCAGTCATAGGTTACCAGCCTTCTCTTGAACAGACTTCTTAATTGGTCTGTGCCTCCCCATTGTACAATGGTGATGATCAAACTTAAACTGATCATTAAGTGAGAATTAGATGCTTTACATATCTGAAATGCCAACTACATATTAGATACTTGATGAATTTGAGTTTTCAGCTTAGGAACTATGCCAGGTACAGAGGTTCAGAGAAAAATATGATTCAGACCCTGTCTCCAGGAACACAGTCTGACAGGGGCCAGGCAGCGTGGCAGGATGTGAGGAAGCTTTCAGGGGAAACACACCAGGCAGGGCTTGTGCGCTAGTGATGGGGACAGGCCCTTCTAGGGAGACCATCAGTCTGGGTATAATGGGGTGGCGTAGGGTGGAGGTTCAAGCCCAGGTGAAGTAAAGCCCCTAAAGGTGCAGAGTTGCCACAGTAGCTAGGGACAGCCACCAACAGGCCCTTCTGTGCAGGGCTCTGTAGCAAACATTCCTTTAAAACCAGGCAATCTGCTGCTGGACTGCCAAGGGCAGAGTGTGGCGGACTGCTCGGTTCTCCTCCCTGGCCCCTCCCCAGCCTTGGAAGGGGGACAGCTGAGGTGGAGCTAGTGGCTGGGGGCTTTCAGTCCAGGACATGGGTCCCCTGGCCTCTGGAAGGTGCCCTGCAGGCTGGCACTTGGGGACTCTGTCCAGGGCGTGGGAAGGGTTATTTGGAAATGAATGTCTGCTGGCTGAATGGACAGCATGCTTAGATGGGGTAGACTGGACAGCAGCCCATCTCAGTGGAGGTTGCTGAGCTCGGCCTGCAGGCTCTGCTTCCAGCCTCAGAGTCTGTGATTGCGACCCTGGCCTAGCTTGGCAGTTTTTCAGGCTTGTTGGCCAGCCAATCTGCAGCAGCTCAGATTCCCATAAAGGCGAGCTTCACATGGACGTCGACAGAGAACAGACTGACCCCTGAGAGACCAGAATGAGCTAATGCAGGGAAAAACCTCAGAGCAGCAGGTCTTGACTAGACTGGAGAAACTAGAGGAGCAGCATTCAGGGCCGTGCTCTGCTCCAAGGAGAGAGCAGGTTGATGGAGTAAACGACTGGTGCGATCAGCCCCTCTGCTGGGCCTGTCGCCTCGGGGCCTGTGCCCTCCAGGGTGAATGGGCAGTCAGAACAGGCTGCTCCATGCTGGCTCCTCATGCTCTGGAGAAGGAAGTCTCCTTTACTTAATCCTGTTGCTCACTTCTTCTCTGCGTTCTCATGTCACCATGACTCCCCTTCCAGGAGACTGATATGCAGATGTGCAGGACCAGAGCAAACAGCATTTTGATTGATGGTGGTGGCGGTGGCGAAGTTTGCCAGACCCAGGCTCTGAGTGGCATCCTTCAAATCTGAAAGACTTGCTCATGCCACCTCAGATACAACCATCCTCTCTGAGCCGCTAGCCTCCTCTACAGTCTCTCTCCTGAGAGCTAACTGTAAGCCCCATATATATTACCCTGAATTATCTCCCAATGCCCACTGGACCTGAAAGGTAGGGATCATGGCCATCATTTTACAGAAAAGGAAACTGAGGCCCAAGAGTGGTGGCAACTCGTTTGGGTTTGCAAAAGTTTGGAGGAACGATATGAACCCAGGCCTGTCTTAATGCCCAAAGCTCTTGTTTTCCCCATTATGCTATACCTAGCCTAGTCTAAAATATGTGAATTTGCATATATGTAATTCTGCACAGACCTTTATGCCTTTGTTTTCTTAGAACTGAGGATCTCAAGAGGCATTTGGCTCCACAGGTGACTGCATATTTGAGAAGGGCTACTAGCCATTTCTTATGGCTATTTCACTGAAATCTCTAGGTTTCTTCTTACTCTGTAGTCATGTGTCCTAAAACTTAATCAGCGATGAAAGAGTTCCTACCCTATTTCCATCCACTCTGTTTTCCTGCACATTTTCCCGAGGTCATCCCAGCTCCTGTTCCTCATGGTGCAGACTTTGGAGCAAGCCACTCTGGCCTACATACTTGTCTTCCCCAGACTTCACTGCTGCAGTGAATTTTCAGAGTAATCCTCTAGCATATTGTGGCCTGAAGGAGCTGAGCAGTAGTGAGGATGGCTTAGCGCCTCATCAAGCCGGTCCTCTCAGTGATGGTAGGAATACTAATAAAAAGCAGAGAAGTTGCTAGAACTCTCTCATCCCTGCAGAGCTGGTTGCCTCTCTGGGCTCATGTGACAACATTTGCTTGTCCTGCTGCTGCTTAGCACTCCCCTCAGTGGGTGTCTTGGATAGCATTCCGCGATTTCCCTGCAGCAGTGATGGGAATATGTCAGGGGTGTTAAAGGCAATGGCTCTGGCAGGGGAGGGCACCCAGGAAAATAAATTGACTTTGAGCAGAGGCTGGCACCCCCCACAGTTCTCCCCACCCCCAGTGCCTTGCTTGTCTCTGGAGGGTTTTGCTTAGAGAACGTTTAGGGTAGATATACAGCTTTGTTTTTTAAATCAGGTAGCTGTTTTAGATAGAAGCCAACGTTTTTGCTATGTATTAAACCCAATTTATAATTCTTTAGGGAAAAATACAATGACTTATTCTCTGTTGGTCCATGTTTCCTTCTTACCCAAATCAGCCTCTCCAAATACATGTGGAACAAGTCTATTTGTCAAGTGCAACTTCCTCCAAACTAATATAGTACATTAAATATGTTAAATGACTTTACCAACAGAAGTTAATATGCACACAATTTTTGTGAATTCCCATATCATGGCATGAGATGTATAATGCTTCTTATGTTTTCTAATGAGCAGCTTATGTGGCTTGTGGGTGACTTAAGGTTACAGTCAAAATCATAATGTTGTTATTGGCATTGATTTTAATATTATATTACCAGCATTTCCCACCACTTGGTTTTCTTACTTCTAAAAAGGAAAAGAAAGAAAATAAACTGAATTAACATTATTCATATAAAATTGCCCTGTGTAGACTTTAAATATTTTTAGCTTTACATGGATAAAATGATGGATGAGGCTATCTATTCCTGGTAGCCAAGACTATTCACCTTAAAAGTCAGTTTACATTTACTTGCAGAAAACAGGAGGTTCCCAATGCTGAGTCCCACATGCTCCAGAGGACCTGTGGCTCTGCAGGTCCACCAGGCCCCAGGAAGCGGCTGGAGCTGGGAGCCGATGGTGGTGGTGTACCAGCCTGCATAAAGGACGAGGTTCCTTCAGCCCAAGGCACCCTGGCAGAGCAGCCACGGCACTGCAGCAGGATGTTACGGTAAGTGAAACCTGGACACAAAAACAGGGAAGATGAGACCCAGAGGGCTCTGGGGGCCCCAGGGGAGCGTCAACCAGATCACAGACAAGTCAAGGAGTGTGACCCCTGTTCTCTTTTTGCTGGGCCTGTGCTGTTGCTCCTGGAGATAGGATTCAAAGAAGTTCAAAAAACCTTTGTTGGCATCTGCTCTACAGAAGCCTGTGATTACTAGGGGAGAACTTTCATCATATCAAGTATTGGGAGGAATCTGTAAGTCATATGAGGGAGAAGAAAGTTCTGAGTCTCCATCCACTACCGCCCCTCCCCTCCACCTTCCTCAACTGTAGGGGTCACATTATTTTGTCACATTCCAAGACCCTAGTCGGCCACTCTACAAGTAGACATATTTGAAAGGGTTGAGGGACTTGTGGTATCCTCTCTGATACCCTAAGCCCCTGACACTAAAGGCCTTCTCTCAACTGGGGCCTTGGACTGGAAGCCACAGTAAGTTTGATGAACGACATCTACATGCTTCTGCATGGTGAACTTGGAAGAACTCAAGCTAACATCATTGTACGAAATTCAGCATTGAAAATATCCTATTGTTATAATGAAATGTGGAAACCCTATAGACATGCAATTGCACTTTTAACTGTACCTGTATCCATGCAAAAACTTTTAAGAGAATGTGCAGGGATAGCATCCTTGAATATGTTTGCCTTTTTTTTTAACAACTTTGCCATGGATCATCTCTTTGGTGGGTGGAGTGAGGAGGTAGAAGAACAGAAAAGGGAGTGAAGGCAGGGAGGGAAGAGCACTAGTGAGTGGGAAGGAACGGCCGCCCGAACAATTCCTTCTATGAAATGATGACTGCTGGTGATTGATTTAATTTGGTGAATGACTGGGATTGATAATTTGGTGATGTTGGTTGATCTGATTTGACCTTTAAGATGGGTGAAACATGGCCAAGATAAATTTGTGTAAATGATTTCCTATTTGAGTTATATATTGGATCATATACTTTATAAAAACTCATATCTACTCTTTAGTATTGGCTTAAATCTTATCTCTTCAACAAAACGTTTTCTAAATGTCCCAGCCGAAAATGTTTTAGTTTCTCTTTACGCTTCTTGATGTATTAGTCACTTGAAAGTTATCACATGGAGCTCTACCCCACAAAATTATTTCCATGGGTACGCATGTCCCATATCTCCCAATAGGCATTTTTCTTAGAGAGGGAGGAGCCATGCTTCAAACATTCTCCTCAAGTGCTTCTACACTGTGTTTTGTAAGTAGATTCTTGGTGAGCCTTTGCCAGAAGCCTGATATTTGGGAAGTTAGGCTCATTATAAAGGTTATGCATTTTAAGGTATTGACAGAAAACTAAATCCTTAGTTTTCAATCAGATATTTCACTGTCCTGACTTCATTTTAATAGGACATTGACTTATTCCAGTATCTTAGTTTCTCTTTTCTAACATGGATAGTAATTAACTCATACAAATGTTTTGAAGAATAATGAATAAAATTTGGCCACCAAATATAGGACAAAGATGTATCTTTAAATTAAACTAATAATAATAATGGGGATTGATAAAATATGCCAGTCAGTAGTGATATGGAAGTGATGAGGTTGAAATTTGAACTTGTAAATTCTTTACATGTATAAATATTCTTGCTAAGCAAATTTCTAGTGACTAAATGGAAAATGATTTGGATAAAACTGATGGAATTTTGTGGATAATTCTGAGGTATAAGAGAAATTTAAAAAATTCTTAGGATGTACGATAGTAAACTTTAAGACTATAATAACCCCCTCAACCTCTTGCACTCTGTTTAAAAAGAGCAGGTACTAGGTGGTTTAAAATTTTAATTAATCAGTTTTGATTAGAAAATATATGTATATATGTCCATGGTAAAAAATTCAGTGAAACTTAATCTTTCTTCTACTTCTGTCACCCAGACCCTGGTCCCCCTCCTCAGAGAAAATGATTCTGTTTTTTACATTTTCTTCAGAGATATTCTCCATGGATACAAGCATATTTCTAAACATGCTTTTTCACTTTTATGATATAAATGTTGTATACTGAAAAGAAGGTTCTTTGCCTTGCTGTTTTCACTTACCCATATATCTGAAGATTGTTCTTTATCAATACATGTGGACCTACTTCATTTTTGTTAACATTGCCAAATTCTATGCTATGGATGGAGCATAATTGGTCAGGTGTAGAACTTCTCAGTTCAGCATTTTCAAGGTTATTATGTAATGATGATAATTTATAGTGGGTATATCTTCTTCAGAGCAGGTTTATGCTTTGATGTACCATATGAATTATTACTGGAAATTCATGGCTGTGTTCTCTGCAGTTTCATTCACATTCAAGGTCTACGTTATAACATTCACAATTATATTCCCGGGGCCCTTCAACTTGGGACTGGTTATTATTCAGAACTTCTGCACTACTATCAGCCTTGAAGGTTTGTTTGAACCTCCTGTTTTTAGATTCTGTTATCTCCAGTAGCAATGTATAGAAGTTTGTGGAATTTAAATTTTTGAGTTCTTGAATACCTGGGTATATCTTTATTTTGTTCTCACAAAAGATTTGATAATTTGTTTACAGGTTTCTAGGTTAAAAATAATTTTCTACAAAGTAAGCATTAATCCAGTATTTGTTGTTTCCATTAGAACTCTGACTCTTTGACTTTGAATGTAACCTATTGCTTAGATGGAGAAGTCTTTAAGAGTCTCTGTCGTTGGTTTTCTGATCTATTATAATGTGGAACATTTCGTTATAGTACTAGACACTTGTTTAGCTCCTCTAATTTGGAGAAATTATCCTTTGGTTCTGGAAAATTTTCTTGTATTATTACTTTGATAATTTTACTCCATTTCTATTATTTTTAATGTTTCCTCTTTCTGGAACTTATGTTTTTTTGGAGTTTGGTCACCTAGATTCAAACCTTTCTCTCATACCTTTCATTTCCTTGTGTGGTAATGTAAGTTCTATGAGGGCAGAGACTTTTGTTCACTGTATTTCTGCTAATGAGAACAGTACTAGGAACATGGGAGGTACTCAATAAATATTTATTGGATATTCTCTTTCTGTTTTGTATCTAATAGATTACTTCAAACATATCTTCCACCCAACTATTAGATCTTTGTCTTCTATATTTTTACTCTTTAAGAATTCTTTCTTGTTTTCTGATTTTTCATTTAATGTAACATCTTGTTCTTGTTTTTTGATGTAATTTAATGCTCTGTATTTCTCTGAGGAAATTAGTGAAGTCTTTTAGCACCTGCATTATGTCTATTTTACTTGGCTTCATTTTCCTTTGTTTATTTTGGCCCCTTTCTCACATCATGCTTCTCTTGATATCTTCTGGGGACTTGGGTAGTGTTACCCACCAGAGTACTTCCTTCGGGGTAACTAATGGGGAGCTGGATGACTCCACATCAGAACATGGAGGTATTTTCTCTGCAGCTATTCAATTTCTGCAGAAGTTTCTGGGTAACCATATTGTTATCTTCTTCTGGGGGCTAGGGATCTGGCCATGCCATGTGCATGTCATAAATGAATATCCCTTGCAGACCCATAGTGTACCTCTGCTTTCTGCTAAGGCTGGTACATCCAGACCCCAAGCTTGTGTCATTTACTTATCCAGGAGGAAAAAAAATTTCTTACCCAGGTGTGGGGGGCAAATTCAGAAGGCACTTGGATATTAGTGTCCTGGGCAGAAAGGGTAGAGGAGAGACCTCAACAATACTTTCCCCTCTTTTTCATACCACCAATACCTGAGTTTGTTTGGGGCTCTGCCAAACAAGATAAGCTCATTTCTAAATGGCATGTCCAATAGCAGGCCCTATTGGAAAAGGGACTCAGTCCCTCAGTCCCTGAGGGAAAGATGGTATGCTAGTATCTGGAGACCTCGGTGGGATGACTGAGCCAGGGGAACTGTCCATGCATTGAGCCAGCAATGACTGAGCATCAGCTCGCTGGGGCATCCAGCACTTAGAGCTGCAGGACCCAAAGGGCATAGGACCCAGTGCCCTCAGGAAACTTGAGAAATTAAAGCAAAGCACATGAGAATACATTTAACAATATAAATTGTACTGTATTCCATAAGTCAAATGAGTTACACAGTGTCATATTGATTTTTTGAAAAATGTAAACACTAGCAAACCTTGAGCGTAAGAAGTTGAACAGGTAAAAGAGACAGATTTGTTCATTGGAAGATGTTTCTTGGGTACCTACCATGTATCAAGCCTTCATTTAAGCACTGGGGATGCAGATGTGAACAAAACTGACACTGTTCCTGCTTTTATGGATATATGGGGAGACAGAAACAGCGAGTCATATTCCAGGCACAGTGAGTAGATTTCTTTGCCTAGAACTGTGCTATCCAATATGGGAGCAACTAGCCACATGTGGTTATTTACATATAAGTCCATTAAAATAAAATAAGATAAAACAGTAAAAAAAATTCAGTTCCTTGGTCACACCAGCCACATTTCAAGTGCTCAATAGTGATGTATGGCCAGGGGCCAGTTCTTATTAAGTGCAGATACAGAGCAGTTACAGATACATTTCCATCATCACGGAAAGTACCGTTGGGCTACACCATCCTAGAGTGTAATATATAGGTTGACACTTGTTTTGAGATGATGAAGCTGGTCTCAATGGATAGACTGGATTTGGGGGAGGTGACACTTGGCCTAGTGAGGGGTCGCAGCAGGGCCGTGGGTGGGGAATGTAGAAAGGCCTTGCAGGAGGCAGGAGAGATGGAGCCACATGTGAGAGCAGCAGCCAGTGATGGCTGAGCTTCGGGCTTGCATGGCCAGAGCATGAAGCTGCCTTTAGCAGCACTGGGACTTTATGGGAAACAGCATGATAAGAACAGTGTGAGACAGTGTTCCAAACAAACAAGAAAGCAAGTGTAAATGTTTAACAGACAGCAGGTGGCAAGACATTAGGAAGAGAACATTTGTTTTGCATGGGATGATTGGCTCCTTATGAGTTAGTTGGACAGCATGGCAGACAGGATTGTGCATGTCATCTCTGGCCTCACTTTCTAGCTGTGCTGGTGTTAAACATGTAGGATTTGGAGATCTTGGTTTGAAAAAAAATAGAGCCTCATGGTTCAAACCTAAAAATAGGGGTTAAAATTTATATTCTTGCTTTCTTATCAACATTAAACGTGGTAACAAGTGCCTAGCATAGTCCCTGGCCCTGAGGGAACAATCCATATGTAGTAATAATACTCTTCTTTAGTGTGATTGCAGACAACACAGAATCCTTGATGAATACCTAGGACTTCAGCTGGATTCTGAAGATGTGCATCCTCAGTGGAGCCCTAGAGCCTGGCAGCAGTGTCCCAGCAAGTAGGGGAGCAGTGGGGGCAGAGAGCGAACTTTGGGCTGGTCTGTCTGGCTGGAGGCCTGGCCTGGCCCGTGTGGTTATCCCACATCTGTAAAACGAGAAGACTCAGTGGGCTGACTCCTCATGTCCTCTCAGATCTAGATTCTGAGATCTCAGAACTCAGGCTCCGAAAGGGTCTTGTGTTCATTTTCAGAGCATCACCTATCAGGTGGGCCTTATTTGGGTCTGAGAGAGAGAAGACGGCTTTGCAGCAATAAAAGGAAAAAAATGAAAAGGAAAAAAGATCATGTATTATTCATCCAGACACATTATGCAGCAGTCGTTTAATGATAACAGAACTGATGCTGAGTAAGCAGTAGCCTGTTTGACCCTGTGAAGCCACAAAGTGGCCTCTGTTCATGGAACTCCTAACATGGACACTGTTGGGTCCTTTTGCAAGTCAGGCATTCAGAACCTTTGATGTCACTAAGTTGACTAACCGGTCTCCTTGATGCCCTGGTGAAGGACGGGCGGGACAGTTATGGGGAGTGAACAAGGCCTGAGTGCAGAGCCACAGCGGAGCCACAGCTGGGGTGCCACCCTCCCATACAGAATTGGGCTTTTATCCTGAAGCCCAGGAGCCCAAATTATATTGGGGGTGTGGTGAGAAAAAGGTGCATTTTGATGAAAATCTAATTAAAAGAACAATTAATTGGGTACTTAGTACTCACAAAGCACTTTGCTTGATGATTAGATGAGGATGAATCAAATAGGCTTTGTGCCCTGAGGGAATGTGTAATGTAAAGGAGTGGGGGTGGGTGGGATGGAACCAAATAAACAACACAGGATAAGTCCGAGTGTTTCAAAACAAAGATCAGGTTGAGCTGAACGCAGGTACCCTGGGGGCCACTGGCTGGTACCAAATAGAGCTGCAAACAGAGGATCTCTGAATGATCCCTCCACCCCACCCTCCAATATGCTTTGCTGTCCAAAAAAGAAATGAAAACTTTGGTAAACGGTGACTTTCTGTAGTAAATCATATTTAAATGAGACAGCTGTATGTTTGTGCTTCATGGTTAGCCAAATCCTATTTAATTAACCTACTTAGACTTGTTGATTGAGGTTAATTAGACCCTAGGATTGATGTTAATTGCCATTGTAAACTGCCAATATTATAGGCAGAACATTTTGAGTTTGGTAAAAAAAAGAAAAGAAAAAGAAAAAATTGAGATAGAGGTGTGTTTTTCTTAGCTTGATTACTTTTTGCCTTCTGCTACTCCTCTCCTCAGATAGAGAGACTCTCTCTCCTCCATCCCTGTGGTACTTTGCTTTGCTTTTGTGGGTGCTGGGTGGATGGCTTATTGAATAAGCAGGTTCTGTTTTAGTCCATACTTCCTAGAGTGTGTAGCAGTCTTTTTATCTCAATTCCCCTTTTCCTTTCTCCTGCTGATTATGTGCCACCCAACACGTGCATGTGTATGAATATGTGCACACACATACGCATGCACACACACAAATGCACACATGACCAAAGTCGGCCCACAGCCCACACATGCTTGTACGATCCTCCCCCCACACCCTGAAGTCCACTCCTTCTCCTTCTCTCCAAACTTGCCTGGATTTTCCCAGACAGCTACACGTATGAATATGTGCTCACACATACACATGCACACACACAAATGCACACACGCACCAAAGTCGGCCCACAGCCCACACATGCTTGTACGATCCTCCCCTCATGCCCTGAAATCCACTCCTTCTCCTTCTCTCCAAACTTGCCTGGATTTTTCCAGACAGCGACACACTGTTTATCCCTGGGAGAAAATGAAGGAAGGCCTACTGGCCATTTGGTAAGACACTCAATGGACACACAAAGAATATCAGTATTTCTGGAAGATGTGTGTGTGTGAAGGCAGTGGTGACACTGTGTGAGGAGGCCGGGAGGCAGACAGGCAAATGTCCTAAGAGAGAAAAGAGAAAAGGCAACATTTTCAGAGCCAGAATGTGCGAAGAGTGTGGTGGTCCCTCTCTTATTTCAGGGATAAGGATTCAAATGCAGGAAGACAAATTCCTAGGCCATTAATCTGGCTGGCTTTCTCATCATGTGTGCTCTTCAGCTTCTAGGTCTTCTTGACATGAACTCAGTTCAGCTGTTGCTGTCACATTAAAGCTCTCCCTCCTCACACATACCTGTAGACTCTTCTACATGTATGAAATGTGCATCCATCTTTATATGAGATTTCTAAACAAATATGAAGGTAACAGACCTTGGAGGTGTCTGCATGAACTGCTCTGAGGGACATTCTGAGATGCCACTTCTGGGTGTTATGTAATCCTGCTCCTACCACCATGTCCCTTTCTCTTGGTAAGTGATGGCTCTCTGCCCCGAGCTCTGACTACTGTCCCTTAGCAGAAACCCAAATGTCAGATTGCTGTCCCCTCAAAGCCATTGACTTGGTGAGGTGAGCCCATCTACAAACACGTCAATAGTGAAGTAGTAACTGAGCTGGCAGCAAGATTCTTTTCTATGTCTCTTATGATGTGGACTTGCACTTCAGAAACATTGTAGCTGTGAGACTAGAAACTAGATCTCAAAACAAGGCAACTGGGCTTTCATTAAAGGTGGAAACAAGGGGTGTGCTTTTGTGTATGTGTATTTATGTGTTTGTGTCTGTTGAAGTTTCTTTTACACAACCTGATGAGTTTGGAGATAAATATACAGCCATGAAACCATCACCACAATCTATGCTGTAAACATATCCATTCCCTCAAAAAAGTCTCGTTCTGTTCTCTTTGCTTATTATTATTATTATGTGATAAAAATGCTTAACATAAGGTCTACCCTCTTAGCAAATTTCGAAGTATACAACACAGGGCTCTTATCTGTAGGCTCTATGCTGCACCCTAGATCTCTAGGGCTTATTCATCTGGTATAACTGAAAGTTTATATCCTTTGACTAATACCTCCCTATTTCCTCCATCCCCCAGTCCTTGGGAATCACATGCTACTCTCTGCTTCTATGAGTTTGACTATTTTGGATTCTACAAAAAGTGGTGTCTTGTAGTATTTGTTCTTTAGTGTCTGGCTTATTTCACGGAACATAGTGTCCTCTAGGTTCATCATGTTGTTGCAAATGGCAGGATTTCCTTCTTTTTCAAGGCTGGGTAATAGTGCATTGTCTGTATATACCACATTTTCTCTCTCCCTTTGTCTGTCAGTGGACATTTAGGTTGCTTCCATGCCTTGGTTACAGTGAATATCTACTATCAAAAGCTTGGGAAATAAATAGAATCTTGGCATCTCACCCTTTCATCTTATTTATGATCTCATTTTTGTTCCATGGTCCATTTGCTGCATGTGTGTGTTTTTAGTGATCAAACATTCCTCTGATTTTCTGATTAATATTAAGAACACTTGGGTAATTCTGCATTGGACAATATTTGGCCAAGAATATGGATTTTAAAACTCTCAATGAGGTGAGGCTCAATCTGTTGCAAAGAATTCACTATGAACATTTTCATTTGGTTTCTGCAGAAGGCTTAGTTTTAATAATATTTTTTAGCTTAAAAGGAAAATCATGTTTAAAGATGCATTTTTTCTAGTTACAGGGCTCTTATGTTTTTCACTAATGCAGTTGTGCGTGTAAAGTGATAGCATCAGTTCAAAGACATTTTGAGAACATGCAGCTGAGAATCATGCTGATTCTTCTTTCTAAATGTACAAGATTGAGATTGATGTTTGAACAACATAAAATAACTCTTTATTTCAGCATATCATTCAATAATTTAAGTTTTAAAACCAGAGTTTTGGTCTCTATTATCTTCTTTGCAAAGATGTTTCTTATTGTTAAGAGAAGTGGTTTAAGTATTTTAATATTTATCCTATAAATAAGGTTTATGTCATTATTATATGCCAGACCTGCGCCAGATTCTGGAGCTTCAGAAGTAAGACTCAGCTTCTGATCTCAGGAAGCTCACAGATTACAGCAGAGAATGGTCAGCTCAGAATAGACGTCACTGGCTATTGGGCACCCTCCAACTGTGCATAGAGTTCTGGGAGCTGAAAAGCTTCTTGGAGATGACAATTCCATAGATGACTCTTGAATACTGATTCATCAATATTGAATAGGGATTCATCAAGCTAGGATTAGTTGTTTGCTTTTAGGAGATACTGAGGACATTTTTAACCCCCAAAATGAATACTTTGTTCTTAGAATTTCAGACTTTGCAACACTACATGGGTTAAAGTTTTGGAATTGTAACATCCATTTATTTATAATTTATATTTCATTTATTTTCAAAAATTACATCCATGGATATTGATGTTGATGATGGTATGTGTGGATGTGTGTGTGTGTGTGTGTGTGTGTGTGTGTGTTTACATTAAACACAATGGGAATATTTAAATGAAAACTAAATACCATAGACTTACAAAGGGGAATACAATTAAAATTGTTGGCTAAGTTTTTATAATTCAGTACTAAATATACCTTTAAGTACATTTATGGCAAGGTACAGATGTGTTTAATACGTCTATTTGCCTGATAAAACATGGCTATTCATCAGGTGAAACAGACTTTTTCTTGGTACTGAATTCCAAAGGAATGTGTTACATGGATCTCTGTTTAAGGCCTTTGAGCAATCCCTTTATGAAATATCATTTGTTTCCATGGGCTTCTAGCAACACCAAACAGAGATTTCTAGCTCATATTCTTTGGCAAGTGCCTGGAGGACAGAGCCTCTGCTGCAGATTAGAGGACATCCTAATTCATCAGACACCAGACACACAGGTGGCAAAGCTGGCGTTTCTTTGTGCAGGCTAAGGAGCCCTGGCTATTTCCTTGCTGGAGGAGCCATTCATATCCAGAGTGGAACTGGGCTGGGACACATTGTCCTGATGTAGCAGCTCTGGATCTGTGTCCTTGGTTAAAACCACTGTTTCAGGCCATAGATCATGGGAGGGACACCTGGGGCCTGGAAAAAGTCAAGGGGGCAGGTGTTGCCAATTGGCCAGCCCAATCATAGAAGAACTGTGCTATGATTCCTGTGGCTCAGGTGATCTTGAGAACTGGCCCCTGCACTGGGCATTAGCTACTCAATGTACCACCAGGGAACAAAACTGGCCTCTAGGGTGGAGTCCTTTATCATCTTTAACCTGAGGCTACAGGACTGTGTGCCCTGGGTCATGATCTCTGATGGCAGCATTGTCTTGGCTGAGCTCTTCTTTGTGATGGTAATCGAATGTCAGGCAGGTCCATTTTTTTTTTCTTGGGATCATTTCATGCTAAGAGTAATAAAAACATGCCTCAAATCCCTGTAAAAGCTGCCTCAAATTAATTTAGATATGGAGAAAGAAGGGGGCCAGAAAATAGTATCATCTCACACCATTGGGGATTGCCATGGGATCTGTGAGGAAGTCATCCCTGCTCTCTCAATTTATGACCAGGACTTTGAAGGGGCATCCCAGGATCACACAGCTTGACCCATTAGCAATTTCTCCTTGTGAAATCAGAAGCTTAAAATAGATCAGTTAACATGATGACTTAGCTTTCTGGGGCCAGGTGGTGGTGGTGGTAAAAGGCAAAACAACACAGTGGATGTTAGTGAAAGCATTGTGCTCACATATCTTGTGTGTAAGATCAAAACATTAACATATCTCAGTCTTGTGAAACACTTCTAATGCAAGGAGCTTTCACATACATTAACTGTTTTGATTCTCAAAACAATCTTGTGGAGTACAGAGGCCAGTGCCATTTTCCTTGCTTTACATATGATGAAACTGAGGGGTTAAGTGATGTGAAACATGTAGCAAACTTGGGATTTGGATGTGGGTTTTTGACTCGAAATCTAATGTTCTTTTTGCTTTATTTAAACTGCAATTCACTTCAAAGAAAGCTAACAGAGTTTGGATGAATTGGAAAGTAAATTAATAGAAATTATGTACCTAAATGTTAAATTATGAGTCATTGTGCAATACTCACACACTCTAGAATTAGCACAACTTCAGATTGAACAAAATGAGGAATACAAAAGTTTAAGTGTCTTACTGGGTAAAATAATTATAATTAGCTATTGATCTATTTTGGGATTGGAGAAAGTATTTGTTAAAATGCCCTTAAGTCATTGGAAAAATGAAAAGCTGTAGAGCATGATTGATGAATTCTGCTCAGGTGCAGCAGCTGTCCTATTGTTACTGCTCCAGCAAACATGGTACCCAAGGATGTGATCTCAAGCATGTATCCACAGGGCTGTGGTGGCTATAAAAGACATGGAAATAAGTCTCTCTCTCATGGCCTTATAGTTTAGATTCTCTGTGTTTTCCATTCCAACAACTCTAGGAATGCTTAATGATATCACTGAACTTCAACAACCAGCAAAGCTGTGCCCCAAAGGGACAAACTATGCTCTGTTCCTGAAGACGTGTCAAGACATCCCTGTGCAAATGTGTGATGAACTGACAGAACAAAACCTCTGCTCTCCCACCAGAGGCTTCCCCTGCTCCTGCAGGCATCACTTGTGTGCTGTCTGTGTCCTCATGGGGAGCCAAAGGACCCATGAGCCTTCTATTTGTCCATCTGGATCGTTGACTCGCTCTCAGCATCACAGGAGGACTTTCTCCCTTGCTCTTCTCTGTGCGCCCTCCCTTCCCCTGCTAAAAAGAGCTGTCATGATTTCAGTAACTACAAGCAACAGGTTATTTTGTACTTTAATCCATAAATAAACATTCTTTCTTTGAACTTCATTAAATTTGGATATTTTGTTTTGTAACAGTCTGGCATCCCTGTCATTTAGACATAGAAAACTATAAAACTAGCAATTAATTTTGTACTTTAGGAGTACTGGTGGTCTAGAAACAGTGAGTTATGCCAACAAAAGCAAACGAAAATCTCAAACATGTAGACATAATACTTAAGTCCGATAATCACAAAGTGCTATTCTCAGTAGCTGAAGGAGATTTTGTGTAACTTGTTCCTGATGTTATCCATCAAAATCCTCAGTTTGTTTAAATAGTTTTGAAGACAGGAATTCTAGTTCTTCAAACATTATTCATTGAATTAATACTTGTCTGATGAAAAACCTAAAATTAAGTCATAATTTGGCTGATTTTGAAAATATTGATAATATTTATTGGCAAATATCTTCTTAGTAATTGTGAATACATTTAAGATCTGAGTGTTTACTAGATGCAAAGCACTGTGCCAGACCCTGAGAGGAAGGCATAACAGTTTCTTCTTTCAAAAAACATACAGACTAGTGAAGGAGAAAGCACTCAACCAAAACCAGGTGCCTATTGACTGTAGTAGCCAGCCTCCCAGGCACTGCTCAGGTCATCAAAGACACTGCAGCTTCTGCTTTGGTCTTTTGGATTGCTCACTCTGGGGTGATCCAGCTTTCTGCTGAGAGTGCACTATCAGCCCTTTAGGGAGGCCCCATGTGGGAGGCACTTAGGGCCCCTGCCAAAGGTCAGCCCTGATTTGCCAGCCAGGTGAGTGAGCCATGTTAGAAGCGGCTCCTCCAACCCTACAAGACTTCAGATCCCTGGACCCCGTCAACACCTGCTGCAACTGCTGGGGTGACTCTGAGCCAGAGCCACCAGATGAGCTGCTTTTGAATTCTCAGCCCACAGAAAATGTGAGAGGCCATAGATAACTAATACACTGAGCATCTAGTACACCCTTGGTGCTATTCTGGGGGTTCAAGATGGTAATCAAGATGGACAATGTCTGTCCTCCACTCTAGTGCTCATAATTTATAAAGGAGATAATGAATTAAAGAATAAACATGGGAAAGGATTCTGAGAAGTGATGGAGTAGAAAGCACCAGGAACCTGTCTTCCCACCTAGAGAACAGTTGCATTCACAGAATCTGTCTGATGTAACCTTTTGAAACCATGGAGTCTGTTGAAGGTTTGCAACTTCTAGGGGAAGTCTTAGTTGGTAAACTGAGGTAAATTCCAATCAATTTCAGCTGTTAGCACAGTAGCAGCTACCCATCCCTCACCCCTAGCCACACAATAGGCAGCTGGGTACATATTCCTGGAGCAGTTTGCACCCAGCTTGTGGGAGCTGGGGTGGGCAAAAAGGATTCTGTCCTCCAAACATTGGGGATCTGTACTCTGATCACTAATTGCTGCTTCTGATCACAGAGGTGCAGACAGAGAGGCTGGCAGCCAATGTTATTGCACCTACCCCCATTGTTGCAAGTCTTTCTCCATCTGGCTGTGAGTTCTAGGGCAATTCAACAGCATGGTGCCCTTTCTCCACCTTCATGTTTTGCTGATTTCTACCTTGGAAGCCAGACATTAAAGACTAGGACATTAAAAATCAATGGCATTTACAGGGAAAATTAGAAAGTGAGTGCACATGTCCAAGGACAGACTCAGAAGAGACCTAAGAAGACCTAGAGTTTAACTGAGAAGAAAAAAATTTACTAGAGGGATTCAAAGGCATATTTGGGCAAGCAGAAGAAAGAATCAGTGAATTTGAAGATAGGGCAATTGAAATGATCAAGTCTGAGGAACAGAAAGAAAAATGATTGAAGGAAAGTAGAACATGCTCTCTTATGTTTATTTCTGCATTACTTACAATAGTCAAGCTATGGAAACAACCTGAATATCCATTGATAGATAAATGCATAAAAAAGATGTGGTACATATACACAATGGAATATTACTCATCCATAGAAAAGAACAAAATCTTTCCATTTGTAATAACATGGATGGACCTACAGGGTATTACACTAAGTGAAGTAATCAAAGACAAATACCATATGGTTTCTCTTATATGGGGATTCTATGAAACAACAAATGAACAAAACAAAACTGAAGTAGATTCATAAACACAGAGAACAGACTAGTGATTACCATAGGGTTGTGGAGTGGAGAGATAGTGAAAGAGGTGACAGGGAGAAACACTAGTGAGAATGTTTGATATTTCGATCTAGGCAATGGTTATGAATGTATTCACATGTCAAAATTCATCAAGCTGTATTCTAAGATTATGCATTTTATTGTATATACCTCAAAATAAAAACAAAACAAAGCAAACAAGAAAACAAAACAAAACCAAATAAAATGAATCTTGCAGCCCTATGTTTGTGAGGAAAAAAAAGTGAAACAATGCCTAAGGGATCTGTGGGACAACATCAAGTGGATTAGCGTGTGCATTGTGATAGTCCTGGAAGGGGTAGCATCCATACTGGAAAGGAAGAAGCAAAATTTTTTTTCTATTTGTGGATGATATAATCTTCTATGTAGAAAACCCTAAAGATTCCACAAGAAAAAAACTGTTAGAACTAATAAATGATATCAGCAAAGTAACAGGATACAAAGTCAACTTGCAAAATCAGCTGCATTTCTATACACAAACAATGAACAATCTGAAAAGAAAATTCCACTTATAATGGCTTCAAAAAGTAGAAAATACTGATCTAACCAAAGAGATGAAGACTTGTATAATGAAAACTACAAAATATTGTTAAAAGAAATAAAAGAAGATGTAAATAAATGGAAACACATCCCATGTTCATGGATTGGAAAAGTTAATATTAAAATGTCAGTACTGTTCAAAGCAGCCTATAGATCAATGCAATCCTTATTAAAATCCCGATGGCATTTTTTGTAGAAATAGAAAAAGTCATCCTAAAATTCATATAAAATTGCAAGTAACCCTGAACAGCCAAAACAATCTTGAAAAAGAACAAAAATGGATCTCTATACTTTCTGATTTTAAAACTTATTACAAAGCTATAAGAAACAAAACAGACATATAGAGCAATGGAACCAGATATAAAGTCCAGAAATAAATCCTTATTTATATGGCCAAATGAAGTTTGACAAGGGTGTCAAGACCATTAAAGGAGAAGACAGTCCTTTCAACAAATGGGCTGGAAAAACTGGATAACATATGAAAGAATGAAGTTGGACCCCTTACTTAATACCATGTACAAAAATGAACTCAAAATGGGCCAAGGACCTAAACATAAGACCTAAAACAATAAAACTTGTAGTAGAAAATATAGGACAAAAACTTCATGACATCAGATCTGGCAATGACTTCTTGGATATGATACCAAAGGGACAGGTAGCAAAATAAAAGACAGACCAATTAGACTTCATGAAAAATTAAAAAATTTGTACATGAAAAAGCATTATTCACAGACTAAACTAGCAACTCACAGAATGGGAGAAAATATTTGCAAATTATAAATCTGATAAGAGATGAATATCCAGAATATATAGAGACATCAGAAAGCTCAGCAACAAAAAAACCAAACAACCCAACCATTCAAAAATGGGCAAAGAAACTCAATAAACTTTTCTCAAAAGATTATATATGTGGCCAATAAGGAGTGAGAGCAGCCCAAGTGTCTACAGACAGGTAAATGGATAAGCAAAATGTGGTATATACACACAATGGAATATTATTTAGCTTTAAAAAGGAGGGAAAATTTGGTACATCAAGAACATGGATGAACTTAGAGGACATGATGCTAAGTGGAATAAGCCAGTCATAATATGACAAATACTGGATTCCAGTTTTACGAGGTACTCAGAGTAGCCAAACCACAAAGACAGCAAGTATAATGGTGGTTGACAGGGTTTAGTGGGAGGGGAATGTGGAGTTAATGTTTAATAGGTATAGAGTTTCAGTTTTACAAAATGAAAAGGATTCTGGGGATAGATGGTGGTGATGGTTGCATAGCAATGTGTAAGTATTAATATCAGTAAACTGTGAACTTAAAAATGGCTAAGATGGTAAATTTTATGTCATGCCACAATTAAAAAAAGGAAAAAAAAGAACAGAATAAATGTGATGGGGGCCATATATAATATTTTGACCAACAATTAAGATAATATGAGGCATTTCAAATGAATCATAGTTACAAGCTGTAGGAGTCAAAAGACGACGAAGGTTACGTACTTGACTTGGAGAACTGGAATTGAGATTTTGACATGGTTATGTGGCAGTATAAGGTTTTAAAAATTGGCTCACCACTTCCTTGAGTATTTGTTAATCACCTACTATATGCCTGACACTCTGCTAGGCGTTCTGGGGGACCGAATTAATAGCAAACTTTCTTTGCCCTTAGAGAATGTAACCTTACTGGGGATACCAAAAAAGCACACACAAAGTGACAGAGATCATGGTGTCTCTGCATGACATGAGAAGGCAGCAGTACTCATTTAGAGGATCCGTGTAGTCAATGATAATAGCAAAATCTTCTATTGTGCTTGTTTTGTGCTCAGGACCATCACAGGACTTTGAATATGTTAATTGATACAACATCTGTATGAAGTAGATAACCTTAGTATCCCTGTTTGATGAGGCATGAAGCCATCAAATTTGCAATTCTATATCAAAGTTTTACGTCAAATTTACAAATTAAAAAAATCACAAAATTACAAAAATTTACAATCAGGTGAGAAAATGGAGACATGGAGAGTTTAATCAACCCATGCAGCATCTGAGCCCGTGAGCAGATGAAAGGATTAAATCCAGAGAGCCTGATCTGGAGGCTGTGATGAGCCACCATGCTACTGTGCCTTCCAAACAGGAGGCTAGACTTGCTGAGGTCTCTCAATTCCCAGCCAGTTTCAACTCATTGATTTGCCTATTTCATGGTCAATATAAATTGTTACTTGTGATCCAGTTTGGGGGTGTAGACCTGGTATCAACATTACTGAACTCTTGCTTCCCTGCAGGTTGCAGATGAAATGCTACTGTGATTCTCTGGAACACATGAGAAGTTAGCTCACTTCAACCTAGAAGTATCTTTTAGTGATGTACACCTATCCTTCTACAGTTAATGTTTTTAAAACATAAGCGTTGTGAGGGATTATACAGTGTAATAGCATTTATCGCATGTATAGAATACATGAGATCTGTGGAGAAAGCACAGACTGAAGAGACAGAAGTTCCACTCACATCTCTACCTCTTTTTTTTTTCTTTGATTGTGTGATTCTGGGAAAGTTGGCTCCCTGAACCCTGCTTTTTCATGGCAGGCTCACATTACCTGCTGTCTTCAGCTCCCAGATGCTTGAATAAGATAACGATGTAGAAGCTCCAAGAAAACCAAGAACCTGGGCTTGGCACTTAACTCCCTGTAAAAATAAAATCCTCTGTGAAAAGGAGAAAATACCTCTTTCATAGGATTGTTGGAGGATTCAACAGATATTACATGCGAAATTCAGTGTGCTGAATAAACATTAGCTGTGCACAGACCATCAGATGTTAGACAAATGTGAAGTAGTATTATTTTTATTTTTCTTGTTGGTATCTTACCATTTGCTGAAGAAGACCAAAGTTTCCAGGCTGAATTGGGGAAGTTCTGGAATACCACAGTACAGCTTGTCTAGTGTTTTCTTTCCACCAACTTGTTTTGAAAGCAGAAGTACTGGAAATATTGCACAAAAACCCAGGCTGGCTAGGTTTCAAGGCCTATTTCTAGACCAGCATGGTTTGAATCAGCTTGAATAAGATTCTGAATGTTTGGATGCAGAGGCAAAACCAAACCTCAGCAAACTGAGAAATGACAAACAAACTGAAAATTTTCAAATTATGGGATGGTTTAAAGGGTTATGGGCACATGTCCATTAGCACAACTAGGGTGTGATCATCAAGTTTGTTTTGAGACCATGTCCAAAGGGCCTCTTTGTTTACAGTTGCTCTCTCCTGAAGTGAAATTTCTGCTTGCCTAGAACCTGGCAGCAATTGTAATTAGAACAATTTATTTTGGTCAGTTTCCTGTTAAAATTTTGATTAAAAATGATTACATTGGTAATGACTAGTTTGTGCTCACTTTGTAATAATTCTTAAATATTCAAAAGCTATAGTAATTAATAGATCATTAATGAATAATTATAATGCATCATTATAAGAATTATATGCCTAGTAAAAGTTTCACCGAGTCCCTTTTATTAACCCATGTCAAGCACTGAGGACAGAGCCGAGCAGCAGGTGAGCCCAGGCCTCGGGAGCTGGCACTCAGTCAGGGAGGCAGGCGAGCTGGAAGCCCATGGTGGTGCAGAGTAGTGTGTGTGGGCTGGGTCCTATGGGCTTCTGGGCCCATGATGGATATTACACATAAAATGTCCTTATTTAGCATCAGTGATGTGCTGTGAGCTATTCAATGTATGTTCTTTATGCGATTCCCAGTCCTTGTGCTGGAACTCTGTGTATTTTACAAATGAGGAAACCAAGGTTCAGAATGAACCTCAAAATGGCAGGTGGACCCAAGTGTTCTGGCTCTAACTGTTCCCACTCTCCATGTTTTAAATGTGTCCCTGTGTACCCATGGCTTCCTTTCTATATGGAAACTGCAAAAAGGCTGATCTTCCCTTTTGGAAGACCCCCCAAGGGCTTGGAAAGGGGCATTGAGTCCTCTTGCACAGGGTTGTCCTTGGGGAGGGGACGCTGGGAGAGTTCTTGCTCATCTCTGGTGGGATAACTGGTTCCTCCAGCTGCTGCTGTGGATGCAGGAGGGGCAGCTGGTGCATCCATGGCCACCTCTGTCCTGCTCAGGAGCTCACAGGAGAGCAACATTACATGTCCCATGAATTTTTAATGATTTGGGCTTGAAAAGTAGTTCCAGAAGGTGAGCAAAATATGAAGTTAATTGAGCACTGCTGCTCTGCCTTCCTCTCGCAATGTAGTTTTCAAGGAGATATGGCTGAAATATCGGCTGTCAGATGATGAATATTTTAAAGAAAATTCCATTATGCACCCAAGGTTCACTCAGCTCGGTAATGAGAGTAATGAGGACAGTTACCTTTAGGAAAAGGAAGTGAGATCACTCTTGCCACTTAAGGGGGCTGGTTTGACAGGCAGCTGCTCTGAGCACAGGGCTCTGTCTGGGGAAATCACGGCTGCTTGTCGCACCCTCACCCGGTAGGAAAACCTCTGGCTTACAATAGTTGGGATCTCCATGTGTAGCAGAGAGCTGGCTGTGAACTATTTTTATTCCCTTGACTGATCATTGAGGTAGAATCCATCACCTGATGAATATTCAGTGGGTTAAGTTAAAAATAAAAAAAAAAAAAGAACATCTCTGCTCTCCTGCAAAGCAAAGCCCTCTGTGGCCCAGACAGAAAGAAATCACAAAGGCAGGAGAGGAAAAGCGGGGCCCTTCCCCTTCCTCCCTGATATGGATGCTTTCCACAGATGCCGGGAAAGGTCTGACCTCAGGGAAGGCAAGGGAAAAGGAATAAGTTTTCAAATTATTTCAGACAAGTAGCCAGAGAGAAAAGAATATAGCCTTGAAATTAAGAGAATCTGCAAAGTGAGCCAGGCATATCACCATTATTGTGGCTGCCTCTGAGCAAATATAAGCTGTTGGGCTTTTTTCTTGAGTTTGGAGTGGAGGGTGGGCACCAAAGGCAGAAAAAGAAGCACGTTATGCTGCCACACTTGGGAGTGGCAGCCCTGGTGGGGTCTGTCAGGAGTCAGCGATAGCAGCTGCGCTGCTTGGAGTTGTTAAATAGCTCATGACACTTTTTTACAAAGGAGAAAACGAGAAAATTGTTCTTTCTCCGTAGGTGTGTTACAACTATTGCTTGTCAAGCTACAGTGGAAGCAGTTGGTATTTTTGCTGAATGGTGCAGCAGCCAAGTGGCTGTAAGCAATCCCAGACCAAAGGGCGAGGAGGGCCCCATCTGTTTCTGTTGCGATGCTGCCTGTACTCTCACCCCCCATACCTTGCTCATGGTGCATGGTTCCCTGGGTATCCCTAACCTGTCCTCTGTTGTCATTGCAGTTCCCACACTTCTGAGTTACTACCCAGCGATGGTTTTTTTGTGAGAGCAGCATTAAAAGGAACTGAGAAGTCAGGGACCCAGTCTGGAAGACTGGTAAGTTCCTGATAAAAACTAGCATGGATACTGTGCTGGCTAGATACCTGGTATTTGTTAGACAAATTATTGTTTATGTAATCCTCACTGGAACCTAATGGCATAGGCATCATTTTCTTCACCTTACAAATACAATAAACAAGGCTCCGAAAACTTAAGTGATTTGGCCAAAATCACATGGCTTTAAATGGAACAGTTGGGGTTTGAACTGCACAATTTGTACTCCCCATTTTCTCTCTCTGGGAGGACATGGGGTAGAAGGAGGTAGACTGGCCTTAGGGAGGGGATAGAAGTCCTTTCGTTTCTACCTCCAGCTTGCTGCTTCCTGGCCCTGGGTGCTCATGACCTGGCTCCAGGCAGTGCCAAGCATACACAGGGAACAGGACAGGGGTAGGGCCTGACAAAGTCCTAGCCTGAAATCTATACTCACCCAGAAATAAGCTTGCAGTGGGATTGGCCAGAAGGCATGGGTAGATCCTGGCATGTGTACTTGGAACAAAGATGCTGGATGGTGGAAAAATGCACATGCATGGTTCCAGCTCCAAGTAGGGCAATTTAATAACAGAATTACTTTAATGCAGTTCTGGCAACCCCCCTAAAGAGTTCCAGGTTTGTGATGTACTGAAATAATACTGAATGAAAGGACTGAGTAACTCAACTGTGGAAAGTAAAGCAGACGTTCCTGCCATCATCCTGCCGCCCTGACTAGCATCCTGCTTGGGCAGCTTTCAGAAAGCACAGCATCCTAGGCCATCTTAGTAGAAAGTACTGGTGCTTATTGAGTAGCTGCCACATGCAGGCACTTCACATATTTCACTTCTGCTTAAGACACGAAACACTCCTAAAGGGTAATTATTATTCCCCCACTTTCAGAAGAGGGAGCTGAAACTCTATAATGTTGGTTGATTTGCCAAAGACAGCACAGCTCATGAGCACCAGGACAGGATTTGAACTCAGACCTAATTCCAAAGTTGGCATTCCTCTAGTCCTCAGATTGCTTTACTATGCCCAAGATGCTGCTTTGAGGCATTCCTTATCATTTCAGCCTAGGTGTGACAGTGGCACCACCATGTCCAGCTCATGGGGAAGGTGTCCACTGGTCAGTTCTCTACAGCTGCCTGGGGCTTCCATTTCTGCAGACAGTTTTCCTGTGGGTCCCTCTGCCACGTTCCCTCTTTCTTGCGCCAGAGGCCATCATCACTCTCACCTGGAGGCTCAATAGGCCTTCTTTTGGGTTTCTCCTCCTCTTCCCTAGCCAGGGCTTAGGCCTAGAGTGGTCAGTGAATTCTGCAACCATGACACAGAGAATCTTGCCGGGAACTTAGATCATATTTTCCCCTTAACCTTCCTGTGGGCTGGGAAGGAAGAGTGGCCCCTGAGTCCAAAGAAGGAAGAAAGAAAAAGGACAGTAAGTAGATGGCCCCTTGCAGATAACTCATGTGGGAACGGACCTAAGCTGACTTGGCCAGTCCCCAGAGGTCCAGCCAAGTGTCCTTGTGTCTGAAATGTATTCAGTATGGTAGCCCTTTTTAGGATAAGGGCTGCAAAACTGCAACTAGTGAATTAGATTCTTGGCCCATACAAATGAGGGGCTTTGAAGCTGACTCATTGTTAGATTCACAGAGAATCTGCCCCCTCTGCACAGTTTTTAGCTTAAGTTTGATAAAGAGCCTCTGAGATGTTGGAGGTGGTAAGGGAAGGTTACTCCCTCATGCCTTCCCTATTAAATTACAATGAACTGACATTTTTATACACACATTTATCATCCAAATATTCACTCCAAGCAGGCACAAACAGTTTATAAACCTGTTCTGCAACTCCATGAAGCCCAGCCCCAGGCCTTTTGGTTCCAACAACGGAGTCTGTCAAGGCAAGCCCAGCGGCGTCCTGGAGGTGGGGTTCTGTGTCTTCTCAGTGGCACCAAGCCCGGAACTGCGTCCCACACTCACTGGGGTCAGGCCTCAAGTGCATCCCTTAGGGGCACCTGTACAGGGTGCGTGCTCATCTCTGCCCACTTTGTGTAAGGATGGGAATGTTTCTCAACATTTTTAGTGAGTCCACATACTCTGAATACCTTTAATCTCTCTAATGAAAGACAATTCATAACTTTCAGTTATGCTACTTTAAAATCACTAGTTTGATCAAAGAAAACACATTTTGACATGTGATATGCTCATTCACAAAAATGTTAGTTTAAGAAAGTATTAAAAATATGTTTACTATTATTTAAATTTTGAAAAAATGCACATAACAAAATTTACCATCTTAATCACTTTTAAGTATACAGTTTAATGGCTTTAGGTGCATTCACATTGTGCAACCATCAACACCATCCATCTCTGGAGCTCTTTTCATCCTGTAAACCGAAACTCTGTCCCACTTAAACACCAACCCCCTTTTGGCCCCTTCCTGAGGCCCTGGTGATCATCATCATCATCTACTTTCTGTCTTTATAGATTTGACTGCCCTAAGTATCTTACATAAGTCAAATCATACTTTGTCCTTTGTGACTGGTTTATTTTACTTAGCATAATGCTATGAATATGGGTGTACAGATATCTTTTCAAGAGTCCTGCTTTCAATTCATTTGGGTATGTACCCAGAAGTTGGATTAAACTGGATTATATAGTGATTCTATTTTTAATTTTTTGAGGAATTGTTCACTGTTTTGTAAAAATGTCAGTTTTTGATGGCAATTATGAGAACAGAACTCAGTGTGTGGCCCTTTCTGGCACAGTGTTGCCAAATCTCTGTACTGGGCATTCTAAAGAGGGCACAGGAGCTGATCTTTCCTAGAATAAAAGTGCAGAGTCACTGCCTCTTATCTTACATCACAGCAGCTATACTGAGATATTACAGCTGATAACTTATAGCCATGTGACATTCTATTTTCCCAAATGGAATCGGAAGTCCTTGGATGACAGAGATCAAGTCTACTATTTATTTTTTCCTTTGCCTTATAATAGTTACTAACTTAAAAGAGGTAGAGAGTAAGGAAAGAGCACTCACTCCAAGATGGAAGCTCCAGGTTTGGTGTTGTCGAAGGGTATCATGGACAAACCCACCATTCCTCATCCTTGAAGTTGCACACATTCCACACTGACCTTCCAAGGATGTTGTGTGGTTCAAATGGGGTAACACAGCTGACAGCATGTGAGTATCTCTTATACAGAGGCATTGACATTCACTGAATGATGGTTTTCTTTGGGACAAGATGAAACTTCTTGATCCATGAATGTATCTTGATACATCCAGATAATGCTGCCTCCCAGGCACCAGGGACCTTTTCCTCCAAGGAACACAGAGTGGAGGGCAGGCTCTTCCTTAGACAGTCTGAGGCAGAAGCCACCACTCTTTGTTATTCCTTCTTTCTCAAGTCTTACATAGCGATCTAATTGGGGCTGGGGAGCAGAGAAGACAGACAGGAAGATAACAGGAGTGGGGTGAAGGTGGGTGGAGTTCTCTTTTCTCTTTAGGGTTGGAGAAACTGATCAAACTGCCACCCCAGCCTCTCTCAGCTGCTTAAGTCTTAACTGCTTCCTCTTACTCTGCAATTAATGGTTCTAATCAGTGACTTAAACTGTATCAGATCGAATGACAAAAATCTGAGCATTGGTCCCTGCCCAGCTGCAGGTTCACATGGAGTCTGCTGGAAGACACTTTGACTAAGATTTTTCTGGAGACACAAAAAATAAGCCATCTCATCTTTGTTTTTAATTAATGCAGTCACTGTTTTCTCATCGCAAAGTGACACACACAGAATATCAAAGAAGCCCTTGTATAAATAATAAGAAAAGAAATTATACTAGTAATGGGAAGAGTTCAATAGAACTCATAGGCTTGGCACTTCCTTCAGGTAATATTTCTCAAAAATCATAACATAAATTATAGATTTGCTCAGGTCCTTAATAGGATATTAAGGGTCTCATTTTAATAGTGTCTTAAAGAAAAAGAAAAAATATCTATGAACATTTTATCTAGGTCATAACATGAATCTTTCTGATTCAATTAAAATGTGAAAAACTTTTAGCTTTTTTTTATTGGCTTTTGTCTCAGTTTAGTTACAGGCTTGAAAAGGATTCTGTGAGAAAGATTATTCTAGGGATTTGTTTTATTCTCTCATGAGTTTCTCTGGAAAACTTGATCAGGGAGGAGTAAAGGATGATTTTGTTTCATTTGACCTGTCAGATCTGAATCCTTAGGTGGAGACGGGATGGAATTGCTGAATGTTCTCCAGCAATTTGCCATGTTGGGAATTAATTGTCAGTCACAGGGATGGAGAGCTCTGAGCTCCGTCTCCTTGTGGGCTGGTTTTTTCCTGTGGGTTCGTGTGCTAAGCCTGCTGAAATGTGCCAGCTGTAACATGCCATCCTTAGCTCCTGTTCTTGCCGTGAGATGTACCTCTTGGACTTGCCAAGAGAACTCAAGCTGATGGCGTCTCAGCGGGCAGCACTGCCTGAGTGCTCATTGCTGTTTATATTTTAATTCTTCCAAAGAGGTTTCTCTAGAGACACCCACCACTTCCCCCACATCTGGCTTTGCCAAGCCTGCCTCTTCACTGTGTTTCTCACCTGAGTCCTCACTTGCTATAGCAGGTTCAGTAATAGACTTGAAGCAAAGAGGATAGAGCTGTGGGAAGTCAGGACACAAACTCACTGAAGTCTGTGTTTTGCTTGGAGGGTTGTGTTTTGATGTACATCACTGGCCTGCCTACTCACTACCGCCACCAGAGGAGGTTGGCAGGGAGTGTATGTTTCATTTGACTTGTCAGATCTGCATTCAGACCTGAGTCTGAATCCCAACTGTTAAGGACTGAATGTTTGGGTCCTCCCCAGATTCAGACCTGAAATCCTAACAACTCCCACCCCCACTGCCATGTGATGGTATTAGGAGGTAGGGCCTTTGGAGAAGTAATTAGGATTAAATGGCATCATGATGGTGGAACCCCTGTGAATGGGACTAGTGCCCTTACAAGAGACATGAAAGAGCCTGCTTCCCCTGGGTGTTCACCACATGTGGATTCAGTGAGTAGGCAGGTAGGTGTCTACAACTCAGAAGAAGGCTCTCACTGAAATTTGACCATGCTGGCACCCTCATCGCAGACTTCCAGCCTCCAATAGTGTGAGAAATAGATTTTGGTTATTTATAAGCCACCCAATATATGGTATTTTGTTATAGCAGCCTGAGCTGACTGAGACACCAAGTTTACAGATGGAGAAGTTCCTGAAGGTCACAGGACCAAAAAACAGGGTGAGAGGCAAGCTTTTGAAGAGAAGAGGTTTTCTGAGTCTTGGTCTAGAGTTCCTTTCTGATGTGACTCTGCCCCTTGGAGACTGGTATTTATTAGGAGATCTGAGGAACACAGGGTGAATGTGAAATCAAAAGACTCATATCTGAATGCAGGTCTGGCACTTGCTACTTCTGTGACCCGGGTGTTTGAGCACTCAGAGCCCCGTTCCTCTTTCTGTCCTACAGGGCTGTACTATTCCTAATGCATAGGATTTCTGAAGGGCCCAAATGAAAAAATGCACAGGGACAAGCTTGTAAAGACCCTCCCACCCCCCAAACCAACACAAACAAAAACCCATGTGGCTGTAAAAAGTTTTGAAATTGACTGCATTTTACATCTGACAAGTTCATTAATTAAGCTCTTTCTATGCAAGAAGGTGTTCTAGAAGGATGGAAAGAGAAAGCCTGGGTTTAATAGTTCTGGGAACACTGCTGTTTTAGTGTTTGTCATTATAGCAATAACAAAGGAACAGAACTTTAACAAAGTGAGTCAGAGAAAGGCCTATGATATCAGGTAGTTCCTTTGTTTGTAAATGAATGAGTGGAATAATTAGAGAAAAATCACAACTTCTTTCTTAGAATGTGAATCCACTGGTTTACTCACAAATCCTTAGTGATTATGCAACATATAGCAGTCTCTATTCTAGAGTCTCTTCTGGGTCCTACATTCTAGTGAGGAAGCAGAGATAATAAAGAAACAATGCAATAGTACACAAGAAGTCATTAATGTCATGATGAGAACAGACTGGAAGCTGCCAGCTAGAATGACTGGGAGGCTTCTTTCGACTGGATGGTGAGAGAAGGCTTCTGGGAGGAGGTGTGTTTGCACCTGATCCTGATGATAAGGAGCCAGTCTAGCAAGGAAGGGGAAGAGCACCCAGCCTGAGGGCCAGCAGACAGAAACACTGAAACACGAGCATTTCAAAACTGTGGCTAATTCAAAAGTGATCAGTATTTGTCCTCAAATATGTCACTAGAAGTACACATCCAGAAGGCAGATGCATTCCCAGGTACAAGACAGCTACACTGATATCTCAGAAGCTCAGATTTGGTTTACAGTTTCTGGTCTCTCCTGGAAAGGTAAAGGAGGAGTATGAGATTTCTGTAGATGCACACTGTTGAGCACCAGGTACACAGTCCCTTGCACAAAGAGAATCTTGAGGTATGATTCGGGAAGTTAGGCTTCCTGAGAGGGTGAATCATGGTCTGGCTTTGCAGGTTGGGGACAGAAAGAGGCTGAGAAAGTAGCTCGGGTTGAATGAAGAACTGAGTTTGGCTGTAGCCCTAGGCAGACAAGGTTTGGGGCCGATGAGTAGGTTTGGCTGAGGCAAGAGGTTTTCTGAGGGACCACAGAGCAATGGCCGCAGTGAGAAAGGAAGGCAGTACTGGTGAAGTGCATCTGAGGGGGAGCTAATGAATGTCACAGGATAGGCAGTGGAAAGCTCGGCAGAGCTTAGAAATGGATTTGCTATAGGGGGGCGTCCATGCATGGCCATCTAACTGGAGGTCTTGTCCCCTGTCCCTGCCCTCAGGGCCCCCCTCTCCCTCTTACACCCTCTGCATAGCCTGGAAAGCTGGACTCAAGCCACACTGGTGTCTTTAAACATGATCCTCCTTCCAAATGTGATCGACTCTCCCCTGAGTGCCCAGGTTTATAACAGGATGGTTGCCATGCCAATGATATAGAAGAAATATCCAATAGAATTTAAACCCAGCCATGCCTGAAAAAACTGATGTTTAGGATCTTCATAAATTAGTGGATATTAGGGGTAAACCTCATGACCAGGTCAGTTTTGGAAGGTAAACAGGAGCTCTTGTCTGACAGAATACAAAGGATCAGAAGCCAGACTAGCCCTCCGCATCTGGTGGGCATTGGTCAGGAATTTGGTGTCCTTGTTTATTCCCTTCCCAAAGTAAAAGTTTCCCTGAGATATTCCTTGTTTAAGAACTTGTACTGTTTTCTCATTTCTGTGCTGCCTTGCACGTGGACACTGTCCTCTTTCTTTTATCAATCTGTCACCCTGGTCTTCTTTTAGGAGAGGTGTAATTAAGCCCAAACCTAAAATTTGGAAAGAAAAAATATTAATTGTAGTGATAGTTATCATTTTCCAAACACTTTGCATATCTCTTCTTCTCTGTCATTCATTCATAAGAAAAAGTGTCTTCATCTTAAAATTCTTTGTCTTAGTGGCTCTTTTCAGGAATTTAGGGGGGGGTTCTGAAGGAGCAAAAATTGGCACATCTATGTTCCAATTATTTTGCCATGCTTGCCGTGCACCTGTCGGGGACCCATGATTCTTCTATAAAGGGGAAGATGCAATTTATGAAGGCTGGTGAGCTGTGTTTTGGTAATTGTTGAGGGGTAAATGTATGCCATAAGTCTTAGCTATGATACTAGTATATTTATAAGGTTGTGAAAAAGCAACTCATACTATATTAAATGGTCACCAAATGGAACATATGCTTAATTTCTGTTGATTTGAAAGGAAGGTAACCTTAAGTGAAGTATATTCTATCTGAAAAGTAGCTGGAGTTTCATGTAGGCAATTTTGGTCTCAGTTAATCCCATGATAAGGTAAAATTATAAAACAGGCTAGTATACCCTTGTTCTGTTCTAGATCTAGAAATAATGATCAGTTCATTATCAATTAGTACCTCCAGTGGGCAGATTGTGGCTTCTAACCTCATTTCTCACATCTGAGAACTAGCATTTCTTAGATAAATGGCTAATTCCAGGTCCGGGAAAGGAAATATAAGAGATGAGCAAGGAAGTAAGCTATCAAAAAATCTGTCAAAAGGAAATTTGAAGAAACTTGAGAAGCTACCAATTGTAAAAGATAGGACAGCCTGGTATCTATAAGAACAATAGTGTTAATGGACTGGAATATATCAAATATGTATAAATCAATGAGATCACAGTAGAACTTAAAAAAGATTCTTTTAAGAGTACTGGTGAAACAACTGATAATTGTGAAAGTAAATAAAGGAGAAGAATCAAGCACAACTGGTTCCTCAGAGACACACTTATCCTGTGGGTTTGGTTAACCAGATACTTGATGAGGGCAAGTATTCCACCTATTAGATAAAAGAGAAATAATAGAATTAGAATATGATTTTGCAACCCCAAGTGAAATATGGATCTAGACAATAATCATCACTGACAGCTAACATCATAGTGTAAGACAATCTGATATTATGTGTCTCTCAAAGGAAGTCTCTTGAACACCACCAATGAAGTATTTTTGCCCAAAAATGGAACCTGAACTCAATCAAGTATCTACACTTAATTACCAGGAAATACAAGGGACAGAGGAAAACATTAAGTAACACCATGTGGATGCAATCAGCAAAATCCAAAACTTGAGAAATTTGACAGGTCATACGACAGCTTTTTCAACGAATACATTGTGAAGACAAATAAAGAGGGGATGAGGGAGAATTATAGATTTTAAAATGACTTAAGAGACATTTCCATTATTTGTCATGTATAGTCATTGTTTAAGTTCTAATTCAAAAAAACAAACTGTAAAAAATTCATTTGAGACAATTGAGGAAATGTGAATTAATAGGATCTTTGATGATATTGAGGAATTATTGTTCATTTTATTTTTGGTATGATAATAGTGTGGTATGTTTAAAAAAGAAGTCCTTTGAAATATCACCTCACACCACTAAGAATAGCAATTATCCAAAAGACAAGAAATAAGTGTTGGCAAGGATATGCAGGAAAGGGAACCATCCTGCACTGTTGGTGGGAATGTGGATTGGTATAGCCAACACGGAAAGTATGGAGGTTCCTCAAAGTAGTAAAAATAGAAATGCCATATGACCCTGTAACTCCACTTCTAGAAATTTATCTGAAGAAAACAAAATCTCTGATTTGAAAAGATATGTGCACCCCTGTGTTTATTGCCACATTATTTAGTGTGTCCAAACCACAACCAAACAGTCCATCAATAGATGAATAGATAAAGAAGATGTGGCACATATACACAATGGAATATTAGCCATAAAAAAGGAAGAAATCCTGTCATTTGCAACAACATGGATGGACTTACAGGGTATTATGCCAAGTGAAATAAGTCAGGTGAAGAAAGACAAATGCCATATGATTTCACTTACATGTGGAATCTAAAAATAAAACAAAACAAAATGAACAGAACACCAGTAGCCTCATAGACGCTGAGAAGTGATGAGTAGTTACCATGGGAGAGGGGTTGGAGTCAGTGGTGGAGGGATAAAGAGGCACAAAAATCTCAATCATAGTATAAATTAGTTATGGATAAAAATGCAGCATAGAAAGTATAGTCAATAGCTCTGTAACATCTGTCTATGTTGACAGATGGTAACTACATTAGTTGGGGTGAGGATTTAATAATATATGCAACTGCTGAATCATTATGCTGTATGCTTGAAGCCAATATAATATTATATATTAACTATACTTCAATAAAAATATATATCAATAAAATAAATAAATAAAAAGAAGTCCTTTTAGAGATTCAAACAGAAATGCCACAGATAAAACCATATCATCATGTGTGGGATTTACCCTATCCTAATCCATGGGTGCATGTATGAGGGAAGGGACTGGGTGGATAGAGATGAACAACCTTGGCACTGAGTTAGTAAATGTTCAAGTTGGGTGATAGGGCTTATTGGACTATTCTCTCTGCTTTCGTATATGCTTGAAATTTCTCCTAGTAAAATAGTTTTAAAAAATGTAACAGAGACAGAAAAACAACTTAATCCAGAAAATAGATAGTGTTAATTTCAGGCTGGGAAGCACCAGGGAAGAATGCTTTTTCTGGGTCCCTCAAATATACATATTTATACCAAATGTCTGCCTTTGCTGGGCATCCCAGCTTAGGAAATCTGTCTGTGGCAGATCTATTTCACTGTGAGTTCAGAGTATTCTTCTGGTTATCTAAAAATTGATATTCCACTCTTCTGGTTCTCTATGACAGCCTGTATAGCCCTGGGCAAACCCCACATGCACGATTAATCAAGTTTGCTGAACTGCCAGAGTCTAAGGGTCACTGATTCCTCTGGACTCTGCTCAGTGCTATTGATTCCTGCCTTCTGCCCTGTGGTCTTGTGACCTCCTTGAATGCCCTGTGGCCTCTGTTTCCTGTCTCTCAAGGAGCACACTTGTCTGCTCTGTGGTTTCCCCCACTACAGGGAGCATAGTGTGATGCCTAATAAAATCTACGGAGCAACAATAGGGTTCAAGATTGACTCCTCCTACAAAGGAGTCAAGTCTTATCTGCTTTCAGCACCACTCTCCCAGTCGTACTTAGCCAGACTTGTTGAAGATTTTCAGAGCAATTGGTTTGCAAGCTGTCACTGCTAACCCTGGCTTTAGCCTCAGAGGTGATCTTTCTCCAGGCTGGATTATTTATGTGTTTCCTGCAGCCTTGCTAGGGAAGTGTGTTTTGGCCCCCAAACAAAGATTACTGTCTCCTGTATGACCTCAAAATATTTCCCTGCACATGGCTCTCCACTGGGTTACTTTGCTGAAGTTTGCTGCCTTTCCATTTTAGTTGCTTGAGATTGTTCATTGCTAAGGTACCAGGGACACCTCTTTGGGGATTGACTGTACACAGCACAAATAGGTTAAACAATATGTATTCAGACAGTGGGTGTAGTTTTTGATGAGTTCTAGAAGTCTTTGTAGCAATGGGCAGCAGCCCTGACCAGGGTAAAGAAGACAAAATATATTTTTAGGATTTGGAACTAGTATGGCTTAATGGTGAGGAGCATGACCATTGTCAGGCCTGACCTGGATTTACATATGATATCAGCTCTACCATAGCTGTGTGGTTTTGAAGACTCAGCTAATCAATCCCACAAGCTTTAGTTTCCTGAACTTGATTATAGTACTTATCTCAGGAGGGTGTTGTAAAGAGTAAAAGAGATACTATGTGTATGCTTTCCACATAGTAACTGCTCATTACATTGTAATTATTCATGTATTATTAAAAAAAATCAATCACAATATATAATCATAATCTTATAGTGAAACTTTCAAAGCTCAAAGCACTTCATACATGCATCTATTATAACAGCTAATACTTTGTACATTATTTATTTTATTGAATTGTCTCCTAGCTAAGATTAAAATTGCAGATGCTTCCTCTAATTTTTTTCTTCCTAGTGTTTGGTGCATGCCTTAGCACCCAATAGTACTCAATATTTGTTGATTGAAATAATGATTGTGACTGTCATCAGCAACAGGTGAAGCTGTCTTTTTCGTAGTCATAAAGCACAGCATGTATGTGCATACTCATGTACCTACACCTCCATGATAATCCCCAGACACTGGATTCATCAATACTTCTTTCACAAGTGGCTACTGAAGGCAACTTCAGGAGATCCTGTTGATCCTTGTTCCTCCTTCTCTACACTGGAAAGAGTAGTGTGTAAGAACTTTGCACAGTGCTCCAAGGAAATGAGCTGCTTTTTGGTAAAATGAACTGCTGTTTTTCATATATATAGAAGCTGTTGAACCATGGTTAGAAGGACATTAACTTTGTGGTTTTCCATGCAGCACATTGGCCTTCAAACATTTATATTGGCTTAGGATCTTCCTGGATTTTTCTCAGATACTTCTGACTTATGTGGTTTGTTCTTCTGGGTTATCAGAAATGGAGTGCATCATATTTGAGGAGTGCCTGTGGTGCTGTATTGGAGGTCAGTGGAGAATCTTACACCAGGCTCAGACAACTGGGATGAGTGGCAAAGGATGTTGATGATGCTTTCTGTACAAAAGTATAACTCCAGAGTGGTGAAAAAGATGGCAGCATGAGAAGTGTGGCAGAAACCTCCTCCCAAAACCACCTATAACAAGAAAAAACAGCAAATACAACTAATCCTGAAAGAGCAACCTGAAGACTGCAGAACAGACTGCAACATCTGGGGAAAAGAGAACACCTCACAGAAAAGGGTAAAATAACAAAACAATGATCTGGTGGGACATAAGCCCTCCCCCCACCCCAGCTCACAGGGGGGAAGAAGAAAAACAGGGTGGGCAGGGAATAGGAGCCAAGGACTGCTAAACACCCAGCCTGGAGATCTGCTCCAGGAGCATGAACCCACATTACATGGTGCTCTGGAGATTAGTGGGGTTGGAAAGCAAAGACAGGCAGAATACTCAGACTGAGATTCCAGCCTCTTGTGGAGAACAGGTACGCTGAATTGACTGCTTCAGGACAAGAGAAATGTGGGTGATTTGAAAGACTTCCCAACAGCAAGAGGGGTGCTAAAGGGGCAAAGATTACTGCTTACTGCTCAGGAGAAAGGGCAGGTGGACAAAATCATCCAGGCACACTCAGTCCAGGAGGTTGGGAACTTTCAGGAGATTCAGACACTCCTTCCCCCTGGCTGGCAGTGCAGCCCTGAGGCCCTCCACTGCAATACACAAGCTGCCACTCTTTCCTTCCAGTAGGCATTGGTCCACACACCTGCTGCCCGTGCCATCACACCAGGCCAGCCATAGGGTAGTCCCCCCTATGGCAGCTACAGGGCATAACATAGAGGCACCTTCTTGCATGCTTGGCCCACTGAATCTGGCGGTGGAGGCAGGCACTGCAGCTGAGAAGCAGGAAAGATCTCTTTCCTCCTGGCAGGCACTGGTGCCACTTGCCTGTGACTCCATCCATTGCTCCAGGTATTTGGCAGTGACAGAGAGTAGAGCTTCTGGGCACTAGAGGGCAATGCCTACACAGTTATTATTCCATAGGAATCACTAGAAAAATGAAATGGCAAAAAATTTTTGTACAAACAAAAATAGAGCAGATGCCAGCAAGATGGCTAAGTGAAACTGAAATCACTAATCTTTTTGATAAAGATTTAAAAATAAAAATCATAAACATGCTCATGGAGCTATAGAAAAATACTGAAGATCTCAGAGAGGACTTCAAGAAAGAGATAGAAACTTTGAAAAATAGGGTATCTGAAATGAAACATACAATGGAGGGATTTAAAAGTAGATTAGATGAGGTAGAGGATATGGCATATGAAATAGAAATTAGGGAACAGGAAAACAAAGCTGAGGCACAGAGAAAAAATGGATTTCTAGGAATGAAAGAATAATAAGAGAACTGTGCCACCAATCCAAACAGAACATATTCACATTACAGGGGTACCAGAAGAAGAAAAATGAGAAAAAGGGATAGAAAGTCTCTTTGAGGAAATAATTGCTGAAAAATTCCCCAATTTGGGGAAGAAAATAGTCTCCCAGGGTCATGGAAGTGCAGAGATCTTCCAACACAAGGGGCCTTAGGAAGACTACACCAAGACATAATAATTAAAATGGCAAAGATCAAGGACAAGGAAAGAATATTAAAAGCAGCCAGACAGAGAAAAAGGATCATGTATAAAGGAAAGTCCATCAGGCAATCAACAGACTTCTCAACAGGAATCTTAAAGGCCAGAAGGGAGTGGCATGATATATTTAATGCAATGACACAGAAGGACCTTGAACCAAGAATACTCTACCCAGCAAGATTATCATTTAAATTTGAAGCAGAGATTAAATTTCCAGGTAAGTAAAAGTTGAGGGAATTTACCTCTCACAAACCATCTCTATAGTGTATTTTAAAGGGACCACTGTAGATGGAAGTGTTCCTAAGGCTAAATAGCTGTCACCAGAGAAAATAAAATGACAGTAAAGGAAGTATATCAATTAATTACTAAGCAAATACAAAATTAAATCAACTACCCCCAAAGTCAGTCAAGGGATGCACAAGGAGTACAGAATATGACACCTAATGTATAGAGAATGGAGGCGGAAGAAGAAGAAGAAGGAGAATGAAAAAGAAACTTTATATTGTGTTTGAAATAGCATAATAAGTGAGTTAAGTTAGACTGTTAGATAGTGAGGAAGCTGCCATTGAACCTTTGGTAACCATAAACCTAAAGCCTGCAATAGCAATAAATACATGTCTTTTGATAATCACCATAAATATAAATGGACTGAATAGGTGAAAGACCTATACTCTGAAACTACAAGATGCTCATGAGAGAAATTAAAGAAGACACCAATAAATGGAAATCTATCTTGTGCTCATGGATAGGAAGAATGAATATTGTCAAAATGGTCATCCTGCCTAAAGCAATCTACAGATTCAATGCAATCCCTATCAAAATACCAACAGCATTCTTCAATAAACTAGAACGAATAGTTCTATAATTCATATGGAAACACAAAAGACCCTGAATGGCCAAAGCAATCCTGAGAAGGAAGATCAAACTGGGGAGCATTGTACTCTTAACTTCAAACTCCACTACAAAGCCACAGTAATCAAGACAATTTGGTATTGGCACAAGAACAGACCCACAGACCAGTGGAACAGAATAGAGACTGCAGACATTAACCCGAACATATATGGTCAATTAATAGATGATAAAGGAGCCATGGACATACAATGGGGAAATGATAGCCTCTTCAACAACTGGTATTGGCAAAACTGGACAGCTACATGCAAGAGAATGAAAGTGTATTATTGTTTAACCCCATACACAAAAGTAAACTCGAAATGGAAAAAAGACCTGAATGTAAGTCATGAAACCATAAAACTCTTAGAAGGAAACATAGGCAAAAATCTCTTGAATATAAACATGAGCAACTTTTTTCCTGAACACATCTCCTTAGGCAAGGAAAGCAAAACAAAAATGAACAAATGGGACTAGATCAAACTAAAAAGCTTGTGTACAGCAAAGGACACCATCAGCAGAACAAAAAGGCATCCTACAGTATGGGAGACTATATTCAAAAATGACTTATCCAAAAAGGGCTTAACATCCAAAATCTATAGAGCTCACATGCCTCAACACCCCAAAAAACAAATAACCCAATTAAAAAATGGGTGGAGGATATGAACAGACACTTCTCCAAAAAAGAAATTCAGATGGCCAATAGGCAAGTGAAAAGATGCTCTGCATCACTAATTATCAGGGAAATGCAAATTAAAACCACAATGAGATATTACCTCAACCAGTTAGGAAGGCCAACATCCAAAATACAAGGAATAGCAAATGCTGGCAAGGATGTGGAGAAAGGGGAACTCTCCTACACTGCTGGTGGGAATGTAAATTAGTTCAACCATTGTGGAAAGCAATGTGGAGGTTCCTCAAAAAGCTAAAAATAGAAATACTGTTTGACCCAATAACTCCACTCCTAGGAATTTACCTGAAGAAAACAAGATCCCTGATTCAAAAAGACATATGCACCCTTGTGTTTATTGCAGTGTTATTTACAATAGCCAAGATATGGAAGCAACCTAAGTGTCCATCAGTAGATGAATGGATAAAGAAGAGGTGGTACATATGCACAACGGAACATTATTCAGACATAAAAAGAAAACCAATCCTACCATTTGCAACAACGTGGGTGGAGCTAGAGGGTATTATGCTCCATGAAACAAGCCAGGTGGAGGAAGACAAGTACCAAATGATTTCACTCATCTGTGGAGTATAACAACAAAGCAAGCTGAAGGAACAGAACATCAGCAGACTCACAGACTCCGAGAAGGGACTAGAGTTTACCAAAGGGAAGGGGTTAGGGAGGGTGGGTGGGGAGGGAGAAGGGGATTAAGCAGCATTATAATTAGCACACACAATATATGTGGGTCATGGAGAAGGGTGTATAGCCCAGAGAAGGCAAGTAATGACTCTATAGCATCTTATTACGCTGATGGACAATGACTGCAGTGGTATGTGTGTGGAGGGGGACTTGATAATATGGGTGGTTGTTGAAACCGCAATGTCGCTCATGTGAAACCTTCATAAGATTGTATATCAATGATACCTTAAGTCAAAAAAAGTATAACTCTGTTACAATAATAATATAACCATAGATCCTAATTAACAACAGTTGCATAGTCATACATTTGGAGTGAAGACGTTATTTGAAGCAAGATTTAAATCTACTCTTCCTCTTTGAGTGTATAAATTTCATAAAGCTCACTTATTCTCCTTCCCTAGGGATTTATTCCTCGGCCATACCGCTTTTCTTCTGGTCAGACGTCCTTTGCTGACTTGATCTAGTTCACTCTGCATTGGGTACACTTTGAGGTACTTTGAGGTGGGTCTGAGTAGGAGTCAAATATTTCTGTCTACTTATATAAAAATGACAACAGTAACAATGACAACAATAAATGACAATAAACAAAACCCCAAAATACCTCCTTAGCCTTTTATTCCAGGTATGTGAGAAAAGTATATAAATTTATTGTCTCAACCTACAATAATAACACAGAATTTCAATCTGTCCTGGCATTTTTTAAACTTTTAGTGTCCAGATCAGTCTTTCAAGGAAGGAAGTGTCTCTGAGGTACAGAGATTTTGCACCAGGACCTGCGAATGCAAATCCAGCAACTTGTTGGATAGAGACAGGTTTTCCTGAAATTTAGAAAGTCAGCTTCAGTAAGTTCCAAGTTTTTCTCTTCTGGAGACCTTATTAGTTTAAGTCACTTCTAAGTTTCCTAAAGAAACAGTCTTGTGTATGTAAACTATACAATTTTAAAAGCAAATGATAAAAAAAAGTTCCCATATCACAGCCTCCAAAGACAGATAACTATTCTATTCATCTTGCCAGCTCTATCACTGTAGCATTGATTTTTAGCATTTCCCCAGGAGGATGGGGAATAGAAGAACATGAGCATATAACATGCAATTTAGATACAACCCTTATTGACAAGCCCGAGTGACTACTTCAAGGCACTGGAGGAGAAAGTCCAACAGCAACATTCTTATAAAACATGCTCAACAAAACTCAGAGTTCTGCATAAATACTATTGTGTGTCACTGATAATTTTCTCCTTTAGGACACTGAAAATGAGTTGCTTATATTGTGCCCATCATCCCACCTTAAATGGAGTTCCCCTAGAGTAGAGGCTACCAGAAGCAGAAAAAACTTGAAGCCTTGCCCAGAAAAAACTGTGAGGTTGATAAAGTTTATTTTTGCTTCTATCTTGCCTTTCTCTCCTTCTGGCTTGATTTCCTGTAGTCATTCCTCAGGCTCTATCCTGTGTCCGATTCCCAGGGGCCTCCTTGCTGTCAGTTAATAATAGCTTTCAATGCTGTTATTCTTCACAGAAATTTTGCATTTTAATAGGGCCCCCAGGGATTAAAATGCCTTCAGAACCCAAAGAGTGAATCTCTAATGGTGGAATTTTAGGTATTTGTGACAGGCACTGGGGGAGTCTTTAAAAGGAGGGTTCTCTCACCAGACAAATGCCCTGACAGCCTTCAAACCCACGGACTTGGTATGATTGGCCCCACAGAGGAGATGGCAAGGTGAATTAATCTGCAACAAAATACTGAACTTCATTGAAAAGAAAACCTTAAACTTTGCTAAATTATAGCTTAGTGTTTTAATCAGTTTCCCTATAAATGAATACATGGTAATACTGGAAGCATTTTTCAGTTGGGAAAATTATGCAGTATCTCAGGGAGAGTCTCTCCACTGGCAGTAGAACAGGAGATCCAAGATTGTAGGGATACAGATGCTTAGCAATCTGTGTTCCAGGACTTAGCCCCTTACTGATGGAAGCAATCACATTGATGCTGAGTATAATCCCAGGATTAACTCTTAGGTACAGGTCTGAAATGGTAAAAAACCTCATACTGACCTGTTGTTTCCATATGCATTTTGTTTGTGAACTATAAAAGAAGCCACGATATTCTTCTCACCATTGTCCAGCACAAGAGGATGTCAGATTCCTGCACGTCATCTGGGCCTCTCTATCACCCTTTTTTTCTCCCCCTGCTAAGTAAACAGTGGAACTTCATCCATTATTCAGCTATCAGAGACTGTCAGGATTTTCTGGCTGTGAATCTGGGAGTTCTTATATTTCTTTAAAAATGCGTAAAAATGTATTTGTAAAACTGCTGGAAAGGGAAATGAAGAAAGATATCAATGCCTACAGCATAATTAATCCTTGCGTGCATCTCCCACAGAGGGCTAACTTGAGATTTTCTTTAGTAATGAGAATTTAGTTTTCTTTCTTTCTTTTTTTTGGTTGCTATTTTTCACACTTAACTACCTGTGGCAAGTACTTTGGAGGAGAGAGACTACTGTAAACAGGTTTGGGGCTCAGAGGAAGGGCTTTGAAACTGTGCCCATGAGGAAAAACTCAGAGCAGCTTCATGCTGTAAACATGTGGCCCTCCCCACCAACCAAGTGTTACAAATGCCACTCTTATAGTTCTTGGAAGGCTTTATGAAATGTTTTCCATGTTGAATGCTGCAGTTTGAAGTCTTCCTTTGGAGAGATTTTCCAGATCAAAAGCTGCAGGTATGAGAATATTGAAAAGAATGTAAAATCTTGTGCATATAAGTATATTTTATGGCTTTTATCTTTGTATCAGGAATTGTAACCTCTACCACATGGAAGTAGAGAACAAGACTCCCAAAGGGGATTGAAATGCAGGAAGGATGAAAAGATGATTGCAGGAACTTCCTGAACACTTAAGATGGGCCCCTGTCTCCATTACCAGATGATGTCTGCTACAAGCTTTAAGAAATCCCAGAGCCTAAACTGTTGTCTTGTTTCATTTTGCCATGGTAGGGTGCAAGGAGCTCAGACACAGAGACAGAAGACCTGGATTAAGTTCAACAATTCCATTGGCTGTGTCTTCTAGAATTGACAAATTCAAGCAGGGGATTCACTGCACTCTTACATTTTGTGAAAGATTTTATTTCTCTCTTTTTTTAAATGGTAAATTGTAAAGCACTATTGGAATACAAGGTATTGAAATGATGGAAGAGTTATTCTGGTTAATTTAATCACAACTGCATTAGTGAAACTAGAATATATTATTAAATGCAGCACACAGTGCTCAGAATAGAAATGGGTGAGCCTGCACTGGTATACAAAAGAGAGTAAACAAATGCATTTCCCTTTGTGCTTTTTGTTTTTGAAAAGGATTATTGTTAGAGCAGAGCATTACTGTGAAGCTGATGTGATCATAATTTAAAAAATCATTGAAAAATCCTCTCATGTAGAGTGTAGGTATCCAGGTAGAGACAATGGTGATGATAAATGGCTCTGAGCAGGCAGGTGGTATTTTCAGGGAGGAATGTTGAAAGGAGCAATCTAGGTAGAAGAGGTCTAAAGCTGGTGACCACCATTCATCAAAGTCACCAACTTTATCTCAAAGAGAAGAGGGTCTTAGCAGAATGTTATGTCTCATATGTTTCAATATATTTGTCAGTGGCTGCATGAAGACAAAGAAGATGTCTGTCCAGCTCCAGGTGAGCTGGACAATAAAAGTGATGAAACAATCAAGATTTAACATAGAATCCCAGGAAAACAAATACCTGGGCACTCACAATTCAGATACAAGGGGGTCGGTGTATAAAGGTAACTATACTGGTTCAAGGATTAAAGGCAGAAACCTCCTCCCAAAAACACCTAAAAGAGAAAAACACAGCAAATGCAACTAGACATGAAAATGACCTGAAGACTGCAGAACAGACCCCTTACACTTGAGGAAGAAGAGAGGACCACAAAGAAAAGGATAAGGTGGCAAAACTGAGATCGAGCAGAACCCAAGCCCTCTCCCCACCACACAGCTGGGAGAAAGAGGAAAGGAATGGGGATGGGGGAGGAGCACAGGAGTGATCTGACAGGATATGATCTGGGAATATGAGCCCACATTCAGTTTGAAAGAATTGCCAGCAGTGGGAGGGGTACCTGGGGGGATGAGGGTTGAATGGAACTCTCTTCTCAGGAGAAATGGCAGGTGGACAATACCTCCCAAGCCCTTCCTTCACCCAACAGATCAGGGACTCTTGGGAGCCCCAGGTGCTCCATCCCCCTTGCTGACAACACAGCCCTGAGGCTCCTCCTTGCACATGCTACTGACAGACAACCCACTTGACCCAGTGGCAGCATCAGATTTTGCTGCCTGGCCAATCAGGCAAAGGGAGACTCTCCCAGCTTGCCTGGCTCTATTTCAGCTCAACAGGAGAGGTGCCTGGAGGATTCATCTCCAGGAGCTCTTTCCTTCCTGCTGGTGTCCAGGCCTGGTGCTGCATATCCAGCCAGAGCACATTGGTCCACCCACCCCCTTAACCCTGCATCCCTGCCATTGTTGCAGGCAGGGAAAAGGATGGCCCCACCCATAGTGAGTTCAAAAGAGATTCCTGAGCTGATCACAAAGGCAGCAGCTCAAGAAAACTGTCCACCCAGACTTAGACCACTAAGAAACCAGACAGAAAGGCAGCCCTGCCCATGGCATGCTAACAGCTGGAGACCCTGCAAAATAGAGCCAAGCACTAAAGAGTAAAGAATCTTGAGCTTCTGGGCACCATAGTATGCCTTCTTCATGAAGCTCTTACTCTTTAGACCAGAAAACATAGCAGGGACATCTAATACAAAGGAAAAACAGAATCCCTGACAAAATGAGCAGGCAGAGGAATTTGATCCAAACAAAACTACAAGAGAGAGCCCCAGGAAGAGGGCTAAGTGAAACAGAGATCACCAATCTTCTTGATAAAGATTTCAAAACAAAAGTCACAAATATGCTCACAGATTTACAGAAAAGTACTGAAGATCTCAGGGATGACTTCAACAGGAGATAGAAAACCTGAAAAAGAGTCACTTACAGCTGAAGAATACCATATCTGAAATGAAGCATACAATGGAGGGATTTAAAAGTAGATTAGATAATGTTGAGGAGATGTTAAAGAAATAGAAATTAGAGAACAGGTAAACAAAGAAGCTGAGGAACAGAGAGAAAAAAGGACCTCTAGGAAATGAAAGAATAATAAGAGAGCTATGTGACCAGTCCAAACAAAACAATATTTTCATAATAGGAGTACCAGAAGAAGAGAAATACAAATGGATAGAAAGTCTCTTTAAAGAAATAATTGTTGAAAACTTCCCCAATCTGGGGGAGGAAATAGAGACTCAGGTCATGGAAGGGCAGAGATCCCCTAACAAAAGGAACCACAGGAAGACAGCACCAAGACATATAATAATTAAAAAGGCAAATATTAAGGATAAGGATGATGTGTTGAAAGCATCCAGAGAGAGAAAAGAGATTACTTATGAAGGAAATCCCACCAGGCTATCAGCAGACTTCTCAAAAGAAACTCTAGAAGCCAGAAGTGGGTGGCATGATATATTTAATGTACTGAAACAGAAGGACCTCCAACCAAGAATCCTCTACCCAGCAAGATTATCTCTTAAATTTGAAGCAGGTATTTAAACAATTCTCAGATAAACAAAAGTTGAAGGAATTCTCCACCACTAAGCCAGTCTTACACTATAGGTTAAAGGGACTGCTGTAGATGGAAATGACCCTAAGACTGAACAGCTTTCACCAGTGAAAATAAACCCACAGTAAAGATAGTAGAGCAACTAATTACCAAGCAAGTATGAAATTAAAACAAAAAAAAAGAAGCAAAATCAACTATATGCAAAATCAGTCAAGGGATAGACAAAAGTGGAGATTATAACATCTAATACAAAAAGTGTGGAGGAGGAAGGTAAAGGAAAAAAGCACCTTTATGTTGTGTTTGAAATAGAATAATCAGCAATTTAAGGTAGTCTATTATATATATAGTAAAGAAGCTATCCTTGAACCTTTGATAACCTCAAAACTAAAGCCTACAATAAATACACACACACAAAAATACATAAACTATAAAAAGGGAGAAACCCAATTACAACACTAAAGAAAACCATCAATAACAAGAAAACAGTATGAGAGAGGAAGAAACAGAGAGGAAATGTAAAAAACATCCAGAAAACAATTAATAAAATGGCAATAAGTACATATCTATCAATAATCACCTTAAATGTAAATGGACTGAATGCATCAATCAAAAGACATAGAGTGGCAGAATGGATAGAAAACAAGACCCATTTATATGGTGCTATAAGAGACTCATACAGAACCAAAGACATACACAGACTAAAAGTGATGGAAAAAAGATATTCCATACAAATAATAGGGGAAAAAGGTAGGAATTGCAATACTTGTGCAAGACAAAATTGATTTCAAAACAAAGAAAGTAACAAGAGACAAAGAAAGCTATTACATAATGATAAAGGGATCAGTCCAACAAGAGGATATAACCATTATAAAAATCTATACACTCAACATAGGAGCATCTAAACATGGAAAACAAATACTATCAGAATTAAAGGAGGGAATAGATTGCAACACATTTATTTCAGGAGACTTTAATATACCACTCACATCAGTAGACAGATCAACCAGACAGAAAATAAGTAAGGAATCAAAAACACTGAACAGTACATTAGATCAAATGGACTTAACAGACATCTACAGAATATTCCACCCCAAAGCAGCAGGATACATTTTCCTCAAGTGTACATGTACGTTCTGCAGAATAGTTTACATAGTAGTCCACAAGAAGAGTCTCAGTAAATTTTAAAACACTGAAATTGTGTCAAGCAGCTGCTCAGACCACAATGGTATGAAACTAGAAATAAATTACACAAAGAAATGAAGAATTACAAACACATGGAGGCTAAATAACATGCTTTTAAATAATCAATAGATTAATATGAAAAATAAAACAGAATCAAGCAATGGAGATGAAGGAAAACAAAACACAACAGCCCAAAATCTGTGGGATGCAGCAAAGGCAGTTCTAAGGGTAAAGTACATAGCAATACAGGCTGACCTCAAGAAACAAGAACAATCCCAAATAAACAGCCTAAAATCACAATTAAAGAAACTAGAAAAGAAGAATAAATGAAACCCAAAGTCAGTAGAAGGAGGGGGAACATAATAGAGATCAGAGCAGAAATAAAATAGAGAAGAATAAAATAATAGAGAAAAATCAGTGAAACTAGGAGCTGGTTCTTTGAGAAAATAAACAAACAAGAGAAAAAGAGTATACACAAATAAACAGAGTCAGAAATGAAGAAGGAATAACAGTGGATACTGAAGAAATACAAAGAATTATTAGAGAATACTATGAAAAATTATATGCCAATAAATTGGACAACTTAGAAGAAATGGACAGCTTCCTAGAAAAATGGAAACTTCCAAGACTGACCCAGGAAGAAACACAAAATCTGGAAGTCCATTTTCCAGCAGTGAAATTGAATTGGTAATCAAAAAACTCCCCCCAAACAAACTCCAGGTCCAGAGAGCTTCACAGCTGAACTCTACCAAACATTTAAAGAAGAGCTAATACCCATCCTTCTTAAGGCATTCCAAAAAGTAGAAGAGGAGGGAATATTCCAAACTCATTCTATAAGGCCAGCGTCACTCTAATACCAAAAGTAGGCAAAGATACCACAAAAAAGAAAATTACAGACCAATATCCTGATGAACATAGATGCAAAAATCCTCAAAAAAATATTAGCAAACTGAATCCAAAAATACATAAAAAAGATCATCCATCATGACCAAATGTGATGTATTCCAGGGATGCAAGGATGGTACAATATTTGTAAATCAATCAATATCATACAACACAATAAGGAAAAGAAGGATAGAAATCACATGATCATCTCAATAGATGCTGAAAAAGCATTTGACAAAATTCAACATCTATTCATGATAAAAATTTTCAACGAAATAGGTGTAGAGCACATGTACCTCAACATAATAAGGGCCAAATACAACAAACCCACAGTCAACATCATCCTTTATAATGAAAAGCTGAAAGCTTTTCCTCTAAGATCAGGAACAAGACAAGAATGCCCATTCTCACCACTTTTATTCAACATAGTTCTGGAGGTCCTAGCCACAGTAGTTAGACAACACAAAGAGATAAAAGGCAACAAATTGGTAAGGAAGAAGTTAAACTCTCACTATTTGCAAATGAACTGATATTATATATATAGAACCCTAAAAAATCCATCAGTAAACTGCTAGAACTAATAACTGAATTCAGCAAAGTTGCAGGATACAAAATTAATACACAGAAATCTGTTGTGTTCCTGTATAATAACAATGAACTAGTAGAAATAGAAATCAGGAAAACAATTCCATTTACAATTGCCTCCAAAAGGATAAAATACCTAGGAGTAAACCTAACCAAGGAAGTGAAAGACCTATACCCTGAAAATTACAAGACACTCTTGAGAGAAATTTAAGTAGACACTAATAAATGGAAATCTATCTTGTGCTCATGGATAAGAAGAATTAATATTGTCAAAATGGCCATCCTTCCCAAGGCAATTTACAGATCCAATGCAATCCCTATCAAAATGCCAACAGTATTCTTTGACAAACTAGAACAAATAGTTCTAAAATTCATATGAAAGCAAAAAAAGACTCTGAATAGTCAAAGCAATCCTGAGAAGGACAAACAAAGCTGGAGGGATTATGCTCCCTGACTTCAAGCTCCATTACATAGGTACAGTAATCAAAACAATTTGGTACTAAAACAAGAACAGACTCATGGATCAGTGAAATATGATAGAGAGCTCAGATATAAACCCACACATATATGGCCAATTAATATATGATCACAGAGCCATGAATATACAATGGGGAAAAGACAACCTCTTCAACGACTGGTGTTGGTAAAACTGGACAGCTACATGTAAGAGAATGAAACTGGATTATTATATAACTCTATACACAAAAGTAAACTCAAAATGAAACAAAGACCTGAATGTAAGCCATGAAACCATGATACTCTTAGAAGCAAACATAGGCAAAAATTTCTTGACTATAAGCATGAGCAATTTTTTCTTGGACACATCCCCTTGGGCAAGGGGAACAAAATAAAAAATGAACAAGGGGGAGAGGAGCAAAGATGGCAGCATGAGTAGGGTAGTGGAAATCTCTCAAAACCACATATATTTTTGAAAATACAACAAATACAGCTATTCCTAAAAGAGAGACCAGAAGATACAGTGCAACAGCCAGGCTACATCTACATCTGTGAGATCCCAGTGCCTCACGAAGGGGGTAAGATACAAGCCAAGGCCTGGCAGGACCCGAGCATGCCCCTCACCCAAGTTCCCCATTGGGAGGAGAGAAGTCACTGTGGGGAGGGGGTGGGAGCCCAGGACTGCTAACTACCCAGCCCTAGTCATCCACACTGCGAGTACAGACACACAGTGCATGGTGTGCTGGATACTGGGGAAAAAGGATAGTAAAATTTGTGAGGGTGTTCCCACAGCCGGCGACACTGGGACAAAAGAAAAGCGAGTGCTTTTTGAAAGTCTTAAAGGGACAGGAGCCTCACAGATTGATAGAAGTGTCATGGCAAACTCAGCCCAGCAGCTGGGAACCCTAACCCCATGGGCAGCAGTGCAGCTCTGAGGCCCCTCACAGTGATAAACAGTCTCCTGCCCATTCCCCTCCAGCACAGCCCTGAAAGATTGGAGCAGCACCCTGAGACCGGCCACATCCACAGAAGCAGTGCACGGCTGCCTCCACAGCTGCGTGGGCCAGACTCAGAGGCCCCTTCAGTGCAAAGCTGCCCAGCACAAGGTGCTAGGGGTTGCCATTCTCACAGGAGAGGAAGGCAATGAGCAAGCAGGAAGGGACTTTGTTCTCCCAGCTAACACACACACCAACTGTCCACAACTACCTCTATCACCATGAAAAGGCAGAAGAATTTGATCCAGACAAGAATCACACAGACATCCCCTGAGAGGGAACCTGAGGTGATAGATTTAACCAATCTTCCTGGAAAAGAATTCAAAATAAAGTCATAACTATGCTGATGGAGCTACAGAGAAAAATGCAATAACTAGCAGACAAAGTTGGGAGGGAGACTACAGAAATAAAACAATCTCTGGAAGGGCTTAAAAGCAGAATGGATGAGGTGCAAGAGGCCATTAACAGAATAAAAATCAGAGAACAGGAACACAGAGAAGCTGACACAGAGAGAGATAAAAGGATCTCAAGGAATGAAAGAATATTAAGAGAACTGTGTGACCTATTCAAATGGAACAATATCCACCTTATAGGGGTACCAGAAGAAGAAGAGAGAGAAAAAGGGATAGAAAGTGTCCTTGAAGAAATAATTGCTGAAAAATTCCCCAAACTGGGGGAGGAAATAGTTGCTCAGACCATGGAAGAACACAGAACTCCAAACAAAAGGGACCCAAGGAGGACTATACCAAGACACAAAATAATTAAAATGGCAAAGATCAAGGACAAGGACAGAGTATTAAAGGCAGCCAGAGAGAGAAAAAACGTCACCTACAAAGGAAAACCCATCAGGCTATCATCAGACTTCTCCACAGAAACCTCATGGGCCAGAAGAGATGGCATGATATATTTAATGCAATGAAACAGAAGAGCCTCGAACCAAGAATACTGTATCCAGCACGATTATCATTTAAATATGAAGGAGGGATTAAACAACTCCCAGTCAAGCAAAAGCTGAGGGAATTTGCCTCCCACAGACCACCTCTACAGGGTATTTTAGAGGGACTGCTCTAGATGGAAGCACTCCTAAGGCTAAATAGATGTCACCAGAGAAAATAAAATCACAGCAAAGAAAGCAGACCAACCAAATACTAACTAAAGGCAAAAAATAAAATCAAGTACCCACAAAAGTAGTCAAAGGAAACACAAAAAAGCACAAAATAGAACACCTAGCATATAAAGAATGGAGGATGAGAAATAAGAAGGGAGATTAATAAAGAATGATCAGGGGTGGAGCCAAGGTGGTGGTGTGAGTAGAGCAGTGGAAATCTCCTCCCCAAACCACATATATTTATGAAAATATAACAAAGACAACTCTTCCTAGAATAGAGACCAGAGGACACAGGACAACATCCAGACCACATCCACACCTGTGAGAACCCAGCACCTCATGAAGGGGGTAAGATACAAGACCCAGCCTGGCAGGGCCTGAGTGCCCCTCCCCCCAGCTCCTGGTGGGAGGAGAGGAGTCAGAGCTGGGTGCGAGAAGGAGCCCAGAACAGCTAAACACCCAGCCCCAGCCATCCACACCAGAGGGCAGAAACAGTGCATGCGTGGGGTTCTGGATACTAGGGAAACAGGACAGCAAGACCTGTGAGTGGGTCCCCGAGGTCAGCGACCTGGGACAAAGAAAAGCGAGCGGCTTTTTTTTTTTTTTTTTGTGAGTGCTTTTTGGAAGTCTTAAAGGGACAGGGACCCCAAAACTGGATGGAAATGTCCTGGGACACTTAGTACAGCAGCAGGGAATCTGGGGATCTCTGGGCACTCTAACCCCCTGGGCAGCAGGGAGCATGGAGGCCAGTCACAGAGATAAATAGCCTCCCAGCCATTCCCCCTCCAACGCGGCTCCACCATTTTGGAGAAGCAGCCCGAGGCAGGTCACACCCACAGCAACAGCAGAGATAAGCTCCATAGCAGCCGGGCAAGAATCAGAAGCCCTGTATGTGCACAGCTGCCCAGCACAAGCCACTAGAGGTTGCTGCTCTCCCAGGAAAGGAAGGCCACAAACCAGCAAGAAGGGAATTTCTTCCAGCCATCACTCGTGCCAGCTCTGCAAACTATCTCTATCACCATGAAAAGGCAAAATTACAGGCAGACAAAGATCACAGAGACAACACCAGAGAAGGAGACAGACCTAACCAGTCTTCCTGAAAAAGAATTCAAAATAAAAATCATAAACATGCTGACGGAGATGCAGAGAAATATACAAGAGCTAAGGGATGAAGTCCAGAGGGAGATTACAGACATCCGGAAAGAGATTACAGAAATGAAACAAAATCTGGAAGGATTTATGAGCAGAATGGATAAGATGCAAGAGGCCATTGATGGAATAGAAACCAGAGAACAGGAATGCATAGAAGCTGACATAGAGATAAAAGGATCTCCAGGAATGAAACAAAATTAAGAGAACTGTGTGACCAATCCAAAAGGAACAATATCTGTAGTACAGGGGTACCAGAAGAAGAAGAGAGAGAAAAAGGGATAGAAAGTGTCTTTGAAGAAATAATTGCTGAAAAATTCCCCAAACTGGGGGAGGAAATAATCGAACAAAACCATGAAAATACACAGAACTCCCAACAGAAAGGACCCAAGGAGGACAACACTAAGACACATAATAATTAAAATGGCAAAGATCAAGGACAAGGACAGAGTATTAAAGGCAGCCAGAGAGAGAAAAAACGTCACCTACAAAGGAAAACCCATCAGGCTATCATCAGACTTCTCGACAGAGAACTTACAGGCAGAAGAGAATGGCATGATATATTTAATGCAATGAAACAGAAGGGCCTTGAACCAAGGATACTGTATCCAGCACGATTATCATTTAAATATGAAAGAGGGATTAAACAATTCCCAGACAAGCAAAAGTTGAGGGAATTTGCCTCCCAAAAACCATCTCTACAGGGTATTTTAGAGGGACTTTTCTAGATGGCAGCACTCCTAAAACTAAACACATGTCCCCAGTGAAAATAAAATCACAGCAAAGAAAGCAGACCAACCAAATACTAACTAAAGGCAAAAAAATAAAATCAACTATCCACTAAAAGCAGATAAAGGAAACACGAAAGAGCACAGAATGAAACAACCAACATATAAAGAATGGAGGAGGAGGAATAAGAAGGGAGAGAAGAAAATAATCTCCAGACAGTGTATATAACAGCTCAATAAGCGAGCCAAGTTAGGCAGTAAGATACTAAAGAGGCTAACCTTGAACCTTTGGTAACCACAAATCTAAAGGCTGCAATGGCAATAAGTACATATCTTTCAATAGTCACCCTAAATGTAAATGGACTGAATGCACCAATCAAAAGACACAGAGTAATAGAATGGATAAAAAAAGTAAGACCCATCTATATGCTGCTTACAAGAGACTCACCTCAAACCCAAAGACATGCACAGACTAAAAGTCAAGGGATGGAAAAACATATTTCAGGCAAACAACAGGGAGAAGAAAGCAGGGGTTGCAGTAGTAGTATCAGACAGAATAGACCTCAAAACAAAGAAAGTAAAAAGAGATAAAGAAGGACATTACATAATGATAAAGGGCTCAGTCTAAAAAGAGGATATAACCATTCTAAATATATATGCACCCAACACAGGAGCACCAGCATATGTGAAACAAATACTAACAGAACTAAAGGGGGAAATAGACTGCAATGCATTCATTTTAGGAGACTTCAACACACCACTCACCCCAAAGGATAGATCCACAGGGCAGAAAATAAGTAAGGACATGGAGGCACTGAACAACACACTAGAACAGATGAACCTAATAGACATCTATAGAACTCTACATCCAAAAACAACAGGATATACATTCTTCTCAAGTGCACATGGAACATTGTCCAGAATAGACCACATACTAGTTCACAAAAAGAGTCTCAGTAAATTCCAAAATATTGAAATTCTACCAACCAACATTTCAGACCACAAAGGTATAAAACTAGAAATAAATTTTACAAAGAAAACAAAAAGGTTCACAAACACATGCAGGCGTAACAACATGCTCCTAAATAGTCAATGGATGAACGAACAAATTAAAATAGAGATCAAGGAATATACGGAAACAAATGACAACAACAACACAAAGCCCCAACTTCTGTGGGACGCAGCGAAAGCAGTCTTAAGAGGAAAGTATATAGTGATCCACGCACACTTGAAGAAGGAAGAACAATCCCAAATGAATAGTATAACATCACAATTATTGAAACTAGAAAAAGAAGAACAAATGAGGCCTAAAGTCAGCAGAAGGAGGGACATAATAAAGATCAGAGAAGAAATAAATAAAATTGAGAAGAATAAAATAATAGAAAAAATCAATGAAACCAAGAGCTGGTTCTTTGAGAAAATAAAAAAAATAGATAAGCCTCTAGCCAGACTTATTAAGAGAAAAAGAGAATCAACACACATCAACAGAATCAGAAATGAGAAAGGAAAAATCACAACAGACTCCACAGAAATACAAAGAACTATTAAAGACTATTATGAAAACCTATATGCTAAGAAGCTGGAAAACCTAGAAGATATGGACAACTTCCTAGAAAAATACAACCTCCCAAGACTGACCAAGGAAGAAACACAAAAGTTAAACAAACCAATTACAAGCAAAGAAATTGAAACGGTAATCAAAAAACTACCCAAGAACAAAACCCCTGGGCCAGATGGATTTACCTCAGAATTTTATCAGACATACAGAGAAGACGTAATACCTATTCTGCTTAAAGTTTTCCAAAAAATAGAAGAGGAGGGAATACTCCCAAACTCATTCTATGAAGCCAACGTCACCCTAACACCAAAACCAGGCAAAGACCCCACCAAAAAAGATATTTACAGACCAATATCCATGATGAATGTAGATGCAAAAATACTCAATAAAATATTAGCAAACCGAATTCAAAAATGTATCAAAGGATCATACACCATGACGAAGTGGGATTCATCCCAGAGATGCAAGGATGGTACAACATTCGAAAATCCATCAACATCGTACATCACATCAGCAAAAAGAAGGACAAAACCACATGATCATCTCCAAAGATGCTGAAAAAGCATTCAACAAAATTCAACATCCATTCATGATAAAAACTCTCAACAAAATGTGTATACAGGGCAAGTACTTCAACATAATAAAGACCATATATGATAAACCCACAGCCAACATCATACTGAACAGCGAGAAGCTGAAAGCTTTTCCTCTGAGATCGGGAACAAGACAGGGATGCCCACTCTCCCCACTGTTATTTAACACAGCACTGGAGGTCCTAGCCATGGCAATTAGAGAAAACAAAGAAATCCAAGGATTCCAGATTGGTAAAGAGGAAGTCAAACTGTCACTATTTGCAGATGACATGATATTGTACATAAAAAACCCTAAAGACTCCACTCCAAAACTACTAGAACTGATATCGGAATACAGCAAAGTTGCAGGATACAAAATTAATACACAGAAATCTTTAGCTTTCCTATACACTAACAATAAACTAATAGAAAGAGAAATCAGGAAAACAATTCCATTGACAATAGCATCAAAAAGAATAAAATACCTAGGAATAAACCTAACCAAGGAAGTGAAAGTCCTATGCCCTGAAAACTACAAGACACTCTTAAGAGAAATTAAAGATGACACTAACATGGAATCCTACTCCATGCTCTTGGCTAGGAAGAGTTAATATTGTCCAAATGGCCATCCTGCCCAAAGCAAACTACAGATTCAATGTACTCCCTATCAAATTACCAACAGCATTCTTCAATGAACTGGAACAAATAGTTCAAAAATTCATATGGAACTGCCAAAGACCCTGAATAGCCAAAGCAATCCTGAGTAGGAAGAATAAAGTGGGGGAGATCTCACTTCCCAACTTCAAGCTCTACTACAAAGCAACAGTAATCAAGACAATTTGGTACCGGCACAAGAACAGACCCACAGACCAGTGAAACAGAATAGAGACTCCAGACATTATTGTACGTTATCCCAGACATTATCAATTAATATGTGATAAAGGAGCCATGGGTATACAATGGGGAAATGACAGCCTCTTCAACAGCTGGTGTTGGTAAAACTGGACAGCTACATGTAAGAGAATGAAATTGGATCATTATCTAACCCCATACATAAAAGTAAATTCAAAATGGATCAAAGACCTGAATGTAAGTCATGAAACCATAAAACTCTTAGGAAAAAACATAGGCAAAAATCTCTTGGATATAAACATGAGAGACTTCCTCATGAACATATCTCTCTGGACAAGGGAAACAAAAGCAAAAATGAACAAGTGGGACTATATCCAGCTGAAAAACTTCTGTACAGCAAAGAACACCATCAATAGGACAAAAACGTACCCAAAAGTATGGGAGAATATATTCATAAATGACAGATTCGATAAAGGCTTGACATCCAAAATTTATAAAGAGCTCATGCACCTCAACAAATAAAAAGCAAATAATCCCATTAAAAAAATGGGCAGAGGATCTGAACAGACAGTTCTCCAAAGAAGAAATTCAGATGGCCAACAGACACATGAAAAGAGTCTCCACATAGCTAGTTATCAGAGAAACACAAATTAAAACCACAGTGAGATGTCACCTCACACCAGTAAGGATGGCTACCATGCAAAAGACAAACAAAAACAAATGTTGGCAAGGTTGTGGAGAAAGAGGAACTCTCCTACACTGCTGGTGGGAATGCAAATTAGTTCAACCATTATGGAAAGCAGTATGGAGGTTCCTCAAAAAGCTCATAATAGAAATACCATTTGACCCATGAATTCCACTTTTAGGAATTTATCCTAAGAATGCAGCAACCCAGTTTTAAAAAGACAGATGCACCCCTATGTTTATTGCAGCACTATTTACCATAGCCAAGAAATGGAAGCAACCTAAGTGTCCATCAGTAGATGAATGGATAAAAAGAAGTGGTGCATATACACAATGGAATATTATTCAGCCATAAGAAGAAAACAAATCCTACCATTTGTAACAACATGGATGGAGCTAGAGGGTATTATGCTCAGTGAAATAAGCCAGGTGGAGAAAGACAAATTCCAAATGATTTCACTCACATGTGGAGTATAAGAATAAAGAAAAACTGAAGGATCAAAACAGCAGCAGAATCACAGAACCCAAGAATGGACTAACAGTTACCAAAGGGAAAGGGACTGGGGAGGATGGGAAGGAAGGGAGGGATAGGGTGGGGAAAAAGAAAGGTAGTATTACGATTAGCATGTATAATGTGGGGTCGGGCATTGGGAGGGCTGTGCAACACAGCAAAGACAAGTAGTGACTCTCCAACATCTTACTATGCTGATGGACAGTGACTGTAATGGGGTTTGTTGGGGAGACTTGGTGAAGGGGGGACCCTAGTAAACATAATGTTCTTCATGTAATTGTAGATTAATGATAACAGCAACAAAAAATAGGCAGAGGAGCTGAACAGACAGTTCTACAACAAAGAAATTCAGATGGCCAACAGACACATGAAAAGATGCTCCACATCGCTAGTCATCAGAGAAATGCAAATTAAAACCACAATAAGATATCACCTCACACCAGTAAGGATGGCCACCATCCAAAAGTCAAACAACAACAAATGTTGACAAAGTTGTGGATAAAGGGGAACCCTCCTACCCTGCTGGTGGGAATGTAAATTAGTTCAACATTATGGAAAGCAGTATGGAGGTTCCTCAGAAAGCTCTACATAGAAATACCATTTGACCCAGGAATTCTACTCCTAGGAATTTACCCTAAGAATGCAGCAGCCCAGTTTGAAAAAGACAGATGCACCCCTATGTTTATCACAGCACTATTTACAATAGCCGAGGAATGGAAGCAACCTAAGTGTCCATTAGTAGATGAATGGATAAAGAAGATGTGGTAGATATACACAATGGAATATTATTCAGCCATAAGAAGAAAACAAATCCTACCATTTGCAACAACATGGATAGAGCTGGAGGGTGTTATGCTCAGTGAAATAAGCCAGGCAGAGAAAGACAAGTACCAAATGATTTCACTCATATGTGGAGTATAAGAACAAAGGAAAAACTGAAGGAACGAAACAGCAGCAGAATCACAGAACCCAAGGATGGACTAACAGTTACCAAAGGGAAAGGAACTGGGGAGGATGGCTGGGAAGGGAAGGATAAGGGGGTGGGGAAAAGAAAGGGGGCATTATGATTAGCATGTGTAATGTTGGGGGGTGCGCATGGGGAGGGCTGTGCAGCACAGAGAAGACAAGTAGTGATTCTGCAGCGTCTTACTACGCTGATGGACAGTGACTGTAATGGGGGTTGTTGGGGGGGGAGTCGGTGAAGGGGAGAACCTAGTAAACATAATCTTCCTCATGTAATTGTGGATTAATGATACCAAAATAAAAAAGAAAAAGAAACCACAGCAAATATACAGCAAAAAAAAAAAAAGAAAAAAGAACAAGTGGGACTATGTTCTGTACAGCAAACCAGAAAATTCTGTACAGCAAAGGACACTATTAGCAGAACAAAAAGGCATCCTACAGTATGGGAGAATATATGTATAAATGTCATATCTGTCAAGGGGTTAACATTCAAAATATGTAAAGAACTCACACACTTCAACACACAAAATGCAAATAATCCGATTAAAAAATGGTTATGAACAGACAACTCTCCAAAGAAGAAATTCAGATGGCCAACAGGCACATGAAAAGATGCTCCACATCACTAATTATCAGGGAAATGCAAATTAAAAGCATAATGAGATATCACCTCATACCAGTTAGGATGGCCACTGTCCAAAAGACAAGAAAGAAGAAATTCTGTTCAGGATGTGGAGAAATAGTAACCCTCCTACACTGCTTGTGGGACTGTAAATTGGTGCAACTCCTGTGGAAACTAGTATGGGGGTTCATCAAAAAAAACCAAAAATAGAAATACCATTTGACCCAGTAATTCCACTCCTAGGAATTTATCTAAAGAAAACAAAATCCCTGATTTATAAAGATAGATGCACCTCTATGTTTATTGCTGTACTGTTTGCAACAGATGGAAACAACTTTAGTGCCCATCAGTAGATGAATGGATAAAGAAGATGTTGTACATATACACAGTGGAATATTACTCAGTCATAAAAAGAAAAGAAATCCTGCCATTTGCAACAACATGGATGGAGCTAGAGGGTATTATGCTCAGTGAAATAAGCCAGGCAGAAAAGACAAGTACCAAATGATTTCACTTATTTGTGGAAAATAAAAACAAAGTAAAACAGAAGGAACAAAACAGCAGTTACAAAATTACATCATAAAACTGAAACTAATATAATGTTATGTCACTTATACCTCAACAAAAAAGAATAATATAATAGCATATTATTTATGTTATTATGTATTATATGAGTATATAATGTATGTTATTATACAGTACAGTATCTTGACCTGGTAGGTAACAGCATATTTGATGGAGCTAATGATGAATTTTCACATTTAGTTTGAACAATTAGCTTTGTAAGTAAGGACTGAGAAAGTTTGGCTTAACACATATTCACATGAATGGATTTTTGTTAACGATAAAGCTTTATTTTAGCCAGTAGTATAAATCCGTTAGTGAAAAATTAATGGCTGACCTGATCAAAGCACTTTGCCCAGGTTGCAGATATTAAGAGTTCTTTAGCACTCTGAAATGGTCAGGCCCCCTAGGAAGGACAGTACTCAGTTGTGAGTGGCAGGCTGTGTGATGGGTGGTGAGGACATCTGTGGAATTCTGAGAAAGAAAGTAAAGGATGAGGGTCTAGAACATATGGGAAAGGTTTGAAACAGACAGGGTAATGGCCTTAGATGGGTTGGCAGGATCTCAATGATTGTACCGTTGGGATTTTTAATACATAGAGGTGCTGACTGACAATACAGACAAGGTAATGTCATTGGAAGAAGACTTTCTGTACTTATACTTCCTGAGAGGAGGGTCATGATGCGCTAGGCAGTGCCACATGGGGAAGCACCAGTGTTGCTCAGGAGGCAGGCAGGAGCGAGGGGAAGGCAGAGGACATGGACTTTATTGTGCTTCCCATAGGAAAGGCAAGGCGGGGCAAGGGAAACCATGCAGGATTTGGTAGTTTGAAGAGTTCCAGCAGGCTCTGGGGCATAGGGATGTCCCTTGCTGCCTAGTACCTGGCCCCGGTTGATTTAGGGGAAAGAGATTACTTGGTGCAATGTGAGTTACATAAGGCAGATTGTTAAGAGTATGGACACAAGGTCAATTTGCTTTGTATATGAAAAGTGTGTTCACAGGTGAGCATTTTGTCATCTTAGGAATTAACTAGCCCTAGCCAGCCAGCCTACCCCTAACACAATGTAAACATGCATAAAATATAGAACATAAAAAATATGATTAATGCATCAGGGTAAAAGATGTAGCTCCAGGGAAACAACTAGGAACCACTGGGAGAAGTTTTGGGGAAGCCGATTTTAGGGATAAAAGAAATCTTTCTATGAACTAGAGCCATCTAAAAGTGGACCAGATGTCTTGTCAAATAGGGATGTCTGTATTCAGATGTATTTTGGGACAGGACAGCCAGGTCTCTCATGTTTTAGTGGGTTTCCTTCAATACCTGGCAGGTTGTAATAAGGTACAACTCACAGATTTTATTATTCTGTAGTTAATTGCATGCCTTGTCTATGAAGGAAACTGTGTGGCAATTGTTTCTCCTCAGGCTTTACTACTTACCTTTTCAGTGATAGGACTAATTTAAAAAGACTAATATTCAGCAGTGGGAATAAGTGCCATTTTAAAAATACATAGTTGTAATAACTGGCTCTGATTGGAAGGATTAGAATGAAGCCACTGGAAGAAGAACCCCTACATCAGTGCCAGTGAAGTGGAAGCCAAGTGGCCAGACGCTTCAGTTAAAAACAATGGGCTGACCTTGATTTCTCTTGAGAAACTAGGGATTATAGGATTTGTATTGGAAAAGTCTTTCTATGAAGTCATTCTTCCACCAGAAATTTATTGAGCCCTTGCTTTGCCCTGTCCATTGGTGACTTCACTGGGTGTCAGGACCATCTTTTGGAACTGGCTTATTTATTATCATTTTAATGTGCTCCCATTAAGTATTAAAAGATTCCAATGGAGAGTAAGATTCTCTTGCCTTTTCCTTAAAATGAATGGGTTGCATTAGAATGATCTATTTCCCTCTGGTTCTAAAATTCTTTGATTCCATGTTGATGTTCTTCGTGGTATTACTCTATTCCTTGGATTGACTCAACTCACATGAGCCACACACACTTTGTAGCTGGCAGTACACAGTGTGTCTGTCCAGCATTGTTCTAGATGCTTTCATGTGTTATAATGTAGGTACTATTGCTCTTATTTGCAGCCAAAGAAGCTGAAACACAGACCAATGGTGTGTCCAAAACAAGGGGAAGACTGGGAGAACTTGCTTGTCTGTATAACTCTTCTTGTCTAATTCCAGAGCTTTCTCATAGAGTAAGTAGCATTCCAAGCCTCCAGTGAGTGATCTGGGAATGCCATTCTTTGTTTGACAGTAAAATCACTGCCTTCAGCTTGGAGGTATTGACCAGTGTACCTGAAATCTGGTAATCGAAGGATTAATTATGGTCCCTTTGCCTCTCTCCACAATTAAGACTTTGTGGGAGTCTTTCTGGTGGGAAGTGTCAAGGAGAGAATGGAAAAAGGATAAAATACATTTTTGAAAATTCATAGAAGTACTTGGATTTTTCTTCCATTTAATTATGGGTTTTTTTTAACTCCACGAAGTTTAGTACTTTTTTTTTTTTCACTCTAATTCTGCTTATGGCAAGAAGAATATTCACTTTCACTTCCAAAATTGTGTTTTGAAATGCAGGGATAGGTACCTGCCTTGATTTCAAAGTTCATCTGAACATAGGGTGCCATTCACATTGGGTATTTTATGGCAATGAAGATTGTTAGGAAATGGTATTTCTATTGCATGGCCTCTGAATACTCACAGAAATACATGAAATTAGTTTTCCTTCTCAGACATGGGTTACTGTATCCCCATTCATTTTTATCAGTCATGTGATCCCTATGATCATGTGACAGAAAATGCGCCATTTAATGTGTTATTGCCATGAAAACCCAACTCCACTTATTTTAAAATGAACAAATCAATTATGTACAGTATGGTTCTTTGTAATGGACAAAAAATTGGGAATGGGAGGCTCTGTCAATGTTACTAATTCATGGTGTTTAGGCTCAAACATCTGTTGCAACTCTGAATTGTCTGGATGTTAGATACTAACCAACACGGCTAAGCAGTTTATGCAGCCATATACTCAGAATTAAAACATGGAAGGGGAAATCAGATTAATCATTCTGGATACTGGGCAACTTAGTATATAGATCTGCTTTTGCTCTCTATGCCTTTATTTTCAAACACTTTAATGAACATTTTCCACATTCAGTTTCCACTATATACTTGTGAAAATGAACTCTGAGATTGTGTGTGTGTGTGCATGCGAGACAATTTTTAAGGGAAGCAGTGTGGAGCAGGTGAGATGGTAGCAAAGTGGTTAGGCATACAGACTCTAAATAGGAAAGCCTCATTTTTATCAGCTGTATAATGGAGAAATAAAACTACCTATATCATAGGTCTTATAAAGGTTAAGAGAATTAACCCATGTAAAGCACTGTCATAACGTCTGGCACATAGTAAACACCTATGTTCAGATAATTAAATGGAAACATTACTCACTGTTCTTATTGATATTCATCATCACCACCACCACCTTTGTCATCTTATTTCAAAATACAAAAGAGCTCTGAAATTATTCAGAAATAGCTTTCTTCTTCAGATGTATTTTCTAATAGATATTTACTGTACTCCTAACAAATTAAGGGGTTGTTGTGTGTGTGTGTGTGTGTGTTAGCATGTGAGAGTGTTAGTGAATTTGAATTCATGTGCGTCCTATAGCAGAGCCAAGTTTTGAAAGGCCTATTTGGTCTTATTAGCCTTTATTTAAATTAATTGCTTCATTTATTAAACTAATGCCTGGTATTAACATAGAATAATTCCTGTCTCCCCTTTTAAATATACGGATACACTATTGAATATGTTGTTACAGTAAATGTTAAAATAATGACTAATACACAGGGGCCAGTTTAGCAAGAGCCCTTAATCATGGTTTCCTGCAATGGGGCCCCTGTTGGAAATATATAATTACAGATCAATAATTGCAGATAACTCAACACTGGAAAACTGAGTACAGGCCAATAGAAACCAGACTCCAAGCTCTTTTCAGTGTAGGTTTTCAGAAATTGAAGTTATCTTGGGCGTTCTCTTGCTTTATCTTTATCTTTTCTTCTCTCCTTCTCTTGGCTCATCATCTGGAACCAGCAACTCATCATGGCCAGAATGCTCAGTAATGTATAACTGCTTTTTCCCATCTGGCTGGAACTTACATTCAGGATCTAGTGTCAGGGGTTCAGGAGAGCATCTGTTGGAGAGCAGGTTAGAATTAAATCACACACAGTCTTTTTGTTTTTCATAAAATCATAATCATATGATTCACTTCTGTGTATTTTGGGGGACAATTAAAAGATCTGAAATAGGTTTGTCCAGTAGCAAAATTTTAAGCACTGTCAAAATAGAAATGTCTGCTTGTGGTATATATAGAAGTGTTGCTGTGTGAGCACATCACCTAATGAACTTTAAAACAAACACAGGGTCAAACTTGCTGTGGCACTAAAGTGCTAAATGGCAACTTGGTAGAGTCATAAGAGCATGAGGACCTGGATTCTAGGACTCGTTCTAGTAGCTGCTTGATTAGCTTCAGACTTCTTGGGAGCCTCAATTTCCTTATTTTAAGAATAATCAAGAATTTGGTCACTAAATATCTCTACAGTTCTTTAAAAATGCTCTGCCTTTCCTGTGGCATTTTTTGAGTGTTTAGTATAGATATGGTGCTTAGGTTATGGTCCCTTCCTTTCCCCCCTCCTTCCATCCTTTCTTCCCTTCCTCTTCTCTTTCTTTTTTCTGCATTCACTTTCTTCCAACACAACAATTGAGTATACACTATGGGCCAAGTGCTAGATTAAGTGGTGAATAGTACAGATATTTTCTTTGCTCTCATAGAATTTACAAAAGAGACTTTTAAACAATGATATTAATAAAATAATTAATTTATATTTATAAGGGCAATGAAAGAGAAGTTCATAGCATGTGAGTTTATTCACAGGGACCTAACTTGTTCTATGGTGGATGGGCAAGAAAAATGGTCCCAGTAGGACGACATTTGAGCTTGACTGTGGAAGAGGCCTTAGCTAAGGGGAGAGAGATGAGATGGGAGGCAGGTGTTCTTATTAAAGGGAACAGCATGTATGACATGAAGGCCCGGAGGCAGGGAAAGTAAGGGGCAGTGGGAAACTAAAAAAGTCTGGAAATATAAGAGCCAGGAGGAGAGTAGCTGATGTAGGTCAAGCTAAGGATTTTTATCTTTAAGAGCAGTGAAAAGCAATTGAATGAACTTCTGAATGTTTGTGTTATAACAAAGTGTTTCAAACATACTGGAAATTATAGAATGTAATAAAGATGTCTGTATTGACCACTGAACTTTGCTAAAATTCGACAGTTTGCCATGAATTCCTCTTTTTAATGTAACACTGTGGATGCTTTTGTATGTAGTTTTATAATTTCATGTGCTCTCTCTCCTCCCAGAGATAATCACCCTGTGGCATTTGTATCCACCATTCATATTTGGGCTTTTATACTCCCACTATAGCATTATATAGCCATAAATAATACATAATATGGTTTTGCAAGGTTTAAAATTTTATGTAATTACTGTTATACTCCATGATTTTGCAACTTGCTTTTTATAATAAAATTTTGTTTTTGAGGTTTATACATTTCTGTATATCAGGTTATTTATTTTTAAGTGCCATATAATATTTTAGTGTGTGACTATACCATTAATGTACTACCATTTATTTATGCACCTCCCCATTAATAGACATTTTAGGAATTTTGCCAATTTTTTTTCTGACATAGACCATGTTGCTAAGAACATTCTTGTACATGGCTCATTGTCTAAAATAAACATGAGATTTTTCAGAAGTATTCCTAAGAGTAGAATTATTAGATTGAGTGATGTTCATAACTTCCAACAAATTAGCCTACATTGTCTATTTGTCAATCCACTGCTATGAAATATGTACTACAGTTTGATATAAGTCTTGGTATCTTATATAGCAAGTCCTTGTACTAGTTTTTAAATTTGTTTTTCACAAGAATTGAAAGACCAGGTTGTCTATGACCTGCCTCTTCCTCTCTTTTGCCCATGTTTCTTACAGTTTTGTGACTTTTTCTTATTGATTTTCCTGTGCTTATTGATTGTAACCTTTGTAGTTGTATGCATAGTAAATAAGTTCTCTAGTTCAATGATTTATCTTATTCATTGAGTTATTCACAATGTTTTTTGATATACAGTGAATTTTAGCTTTTTTTTTTTTGAGAGGGCATCTCTCATATTTATTGATCAAATGGTTGTTAACAACAATAAAATTCAGTATAGGGGGGTCAACGCTCAATGTACAATCATTAATCCATCTCAAGCCTAACTCTCATCAGTCTCCAATCTTCTGAAGCATAACGAACAAGTTCTTACATGGTGAACGAATTCTTATATAGTGAATAAATTCTTACATGGTGGACAGTACAAGGGCAGTCATCACAGAAACTTTCGGTTTTGATCACGCATTATGAACTATAAACAATCAGGTCAAATATGAATATTCATTTGATTTTTATACTTGATTTATATGTTGATCCCACATTTCTCCCTTTATTATTATTATTATTTTTATTTTTAATAAAATGCTGAAGTGGTAGGTAGATGCAAGATAAAGGTAGAAAATATAGTTTAGTGTTGTAAGAGAGCAATTGTAGATGATCAGGTGTGTGCCTGTAGACTATGTGTTAATCCAAGCTAGACAAGGGCAATAAAACATCCATGGATGCAGAAGATTTCTCTCAAAGCAGGGGGGATGAGGTTCTGAGCCTCACCTCTGTTGATCCCCAATTTCTCACCTGATGGCCCCCCTGCGACTGTGCCTGTCTTAGGTTGTTCCTCCCTTGAGGAATCTTACCCGTCTCTGGCTAACCAGTCATCTTCCGGGGCCATACAGGGAAATGTAAAGTTGGTAAGTGAGAGAGAAGCCATATTGTTTGAAAAGGTTAGCTTTTTACTTCTTTGCAGATTTATGTCCTGTGGCTTCTATACCCAGCACTTGTCTCGAGGTATCTTTACCACCTGGAGGAATTATGATACTCGGTAACTTCGATATGAGGCACGAATTCTATTTAAGGGTTGTAATTAGGAAGGAAGAAGAAAAGCTACAGATGTAGCATATGGAAGAAAACATGGGAGGATTGATTATTTCTTTGACATATCTTCTTGTAGAGTACCTTAAGTATGTATAGGTTTTAAACTACTAACTAATTTGCACACACATATTAACATAATAGGAATACGGTGACATAAACAAAGCAAATCTATAATTACCATCCATCTCCAGTGAAGCCAAGAAAACCATTTAGGCACCCTAGGCATTTGTGAAAATTTGTCTATGATATGATGGATACTGTCCAACTGTAACTGAACAGTCTGAGAAAAATCAGACAAATTAAAGCAGCCCATTTCTGGGATCTGTTCACCTCCCATATGTCCTTTTAACTGTAGATAGTCTATAGTCATAAGATTTTGGAGTGCTACAACTTGCACCCCTCCCAACTCCTGGTTGATTTCCAACAGTACAGATCCAGTCAAATTCGTTGTCTCACTGTATGCACATGCCAGCCTAGACATCTCCCTCCTCATTCCAATGGCAAGTCCAGGAAATGGTGGGGTGGATGCGGCCACAACCTCAGCATCGCCCGGATCCCTGTGGAAGCTTTTTGATGATCATCCCCCGGCACGAGTCCTCCAGAGAGTGCTGATGCCGGAAGCGCCTCCTCATATCATATCTTAGTTCATTTTCTGGGTATCCAAGCTAGGCCTTGATCTTCTGCATAGAAACAAACAGACCCTTTGCCCACCCTTTGACATGCCCTCTATACCGCTGTGCAGAACTCATTGGAGGTCAGCACACAGTAACTGCTTTTTTTTTTTTTTTTTTTTTAAATTAAGAGAAAGGAATATTATCAGAAAAGAGTACCTCCATAGCTGATCATCTGACACCCTTTAAGTGATCAACATTAAGGATATTTAAAGCATGCGTTGATCTTTGATTTACCAATAGTTTTATCCTGTCAAGGAGTAATCCCCCTTTTCTTTCTCTCTTTCTTTTTTTTAAAATTTTTAATCTACACTTACATGAAGAATACTATGTTTACTATGCTCTCCCCTATATCAGGTGCCCCCTAACAACCACATTACGGTTACTGTCCATCAGCTTAGCAAAATGTTGTAGAATTCCTACTTGTCCTCTCTGTGTTGTGCAGCCCACCCTCCCCTTTCTCGCTCCCCCCATGCATGCTAATCTTAATATCCCCTTCTTCTTCCTCCCCCTTATCCCTCCCTGCCCACCCATCCTCCCCAGTTCCTTTCCCTTTGGTACCTGTTAGTCCATTTTTGGGTTCTGTAATTCTGCTGCTGTTTTGTTCCTTCAGTTTTTCCTTTGTTCTTATACTCCTCAGATGAGTGAAATCATTTGGTATTTCTCTTTCTCCGCTTGGCTTATTTCACTGAGCATAATACTCTCCAGCTCCATCCATGTTGCTGCAAATGGTTGGATTTTTCCACTTCTTATGGCTGAGTAGTATTCCATTGTGTATATGTACCACATCTTCTTTATCCATTCATCTACCGATGGACATTTAGGTTGCTTCCAATTCTTGGCTATTGTAAATAGTGCTGCGATAAACATAGGGGTGCATCTGTCTTTCTCAAACTTGATTGCTGCGTTCTTAGGGTAAATTCCTAGGAGTGGAATTCTTGGGTCAAATGGTAGGCCTGTTTTGAGCATTTTGATGCACCTCCATACTGCTTTCCACAATGGTTGAACTAATTTACATTCCCACCAGCAGTGTAGGAGGGTTCCCCTTTCTCCACAGCCTCGCCAACATTTGTTGTTGTTTGTCTTTTGGATGGCAGCTATCCTTACTGGTGTGAGGTGATACCTCATTGTAGTTTTAATTTGCATTTCTCTGATGATTAGCGATGTGGAGCATCTTTTCATGTGTCTCTTGGCCATCTGTATTTCTTTCTTAGAGAACTGTCTGTTCAGTTCCTCTGCCCTATTTTTAATTGGGTTATTTGTTTTTTGTTTGTTGAGGCATGTGAGCTCTTTATATATTCTGGACGTCAAGCCTTTATCGGATCTGTCATTTTCAAATATATTCTCCCATACTGTAGGGTTCCTTTTTGTTCTATTGATGGTGTCTTTTGCTGTACAGAAGCTTTTCAGCTTAATATAGTCCCAGTTGTTCATTTTTGCTGTTGTTTTCCTTTCCCGGGGAGATATGTTCAAGAAGAGGTCACTCATGTTTATGTCTAAGAGGTTTTTGCCTATGTTTTTTTCTAAAAGTTTTATGGTTTCATGACTTACATTTAGGTCTTTGATCCATTTTGAATTTACTTTTGTGTATGGGGTTAGATAATGGTCCAGTTTCATTCTCCTACATGTAGCTGTCCAGTTTTGCCAACACCATCTGTTGAAGAGACTATCATTTTGCCATTGTATGTCCTTGGCTCCTTTATCAAATATTAATTGACCATATTTGTCTGGGTTAATGTCTGGAGTCTCTAATCTGTTCCACTGGTCTGTGGCTCTGTTCTTGTGCCAGTACCAAATTGTCTTGATTACTATGGCTTTGTAGTAGAGCTTGAAGTTGGGGAGTGAGATCCCCCCTACTTTATTCTTCTTTTTCAGGATTGCTTTGGCTATTCGGGGTCTTTGGTGTTTCCATATGAATTTTTGAATTATTTGTTAGAATTCATTGAAGAATGTTGTTGGTAATTTGAGAGGGATTGCATCAAATCTGTATATTGCTTTGGGCAGGATGGCCAATATCGCTAGGACGATATTAATTCTTCCTAGCCATGAGCATGGGATGAGTTTCCATTTATTAGTGTCCCCTTTAATTTCTCTTAAGAGTGACTTGTAGTTTTCAGAGTATAAGTCTTTCACTTCTTTGGTTAGGTTTATTCCTAGGTATTTTATTCTTTTTGATGCAATGGTGAATGGAATTGTTTTCCTGATTTCTCTTTCTATTGATTCGTTGTTAGTGTATAGGAAAGCTACAGATTTCTGTGTGTTAATTTTGTATCCTGCAACTTTGCTGTATTCCGATATCAGTTCTAGTAGTTTTGGAGTGGAGTCTTTAGGGTTTTTTATGTACAGTATCATATCATCTGCAAATAGTGACAGTTTAACTTCTTCTTTACCAATCTGGATTCCTTGTATTTCTTTGTTTTGTCTGATTGCCGTGGCTAGGACCTCCAGTACTATGTTAAATAACAGTGGGGAGAGTGGGCATCCCTGTCTGGTTCCCGATCTCAGAGGAACAGCTTTCAGCTTCTCGCTGTTCAGTATAATGCTGGCTGAGGGTTTATCATATATGGCCTTTATTATGTTGAGGTACTTGCCCTCTATTCCCATTTTGCTGAGAGTTTTTATCATGAATGGATGTTGAATTTTGTCAAATGCTTTTTCAGCATCTATGGAGATGATCATGTAGTTTTTGTCTTTCTTATTGTTGATGTGGTGGATGATGTTGATGGATTTTCGAATGTTGTACCATCCTTGCATCCCTGGGATGAATCCCACTTCGTCATGGTGTATGATCCTTTTGATATACTGTTGAATTCTGTTTGCTAATATTTTATTGAGTATTTTTGCATCTACATTCATCATGGATAATGGTCTGCAATTTTCTTTTTTGGTGGGGTCTTTGCCTGGTTTTGGTATTAGGGTGATGTTGGCTTCATAGAATGAGTTTGGGAGTATTCCCTCCTCTTCTATTTTTTGGAACACTTTAAGGAGAATGGCTATTATGTCTTCTCTGTGTGTCTGATAAAATTCCTAGGTAAATCTGTCCGGCCCCGGGGTTTTGTTCTTGGGTAGTTTTTTGATTACCGTTTCAATTTCTTTGCTTGTAATTGGTTTGTTTAACTTTTGTGTTTCTTTCTTGGTCAGTCTTGGGAGGTTGTATTTTTCTAGGAAGTTGTCCATTTCTTCTAGGTTTTCCAGCTTGTTGGCATATAGGTTTTCATAGTAGTCTTTAATAATTCTTTGTATTTCTGTGGAGTCTGTCGTGATTTTTCCATTCTCATTTCTGATTATGTTGATTTGTGTTGATTCTCTTTTTCTCTTAATAAGTTGGGCTAGAGGCTTATCTATTTTGTTTATTCTCTCAAAGAACCAGCTCTTGGATTTGTTGATTTTTGCTATTGTTTTATTCTTCTCAATTTTGTTTATTTCTTCTCTGATCTTTATTATGTCCCTCCTTCTGCTGACTTTAGGCCTCATTTGTTCTTTTTCCAGTTTCGATGATTGTGATGTTAGACTATTCATTTGGGATTGTTCTTCCTTCTTCAAGTGTGCCTGGATTGCTATATACTTTCCTCTTAAGACTGCTTTTGCTGCGTCCCACAGAAGTTGGGGCTTAGTGGTGTTGTTGTCATTTGTTTCCATATATTCCTTGATCTCTATTTTGATTTGTTCATTGCTCCATTGATTATTTAGTAGCATGTTGTTAAGCCCCCATGTGTTTGTGAGCCTTTTTGTTTTCTTTGTAGAATTTATTTCTAGTTTTATACCTTTGTGGTCTGAAAAATTGGTTGGTAGAATTTCAATATTTTGGAATTTACTGAGGCTCTTTTTGTGAGCTAGTCTGTGGTCTATTCTGGAGAATGTTCCATGTGCACTTGAGAAGAATGTATATCCTGTTGCTTTTGGATGTAGAGTTCTATAGATGTCTATTAGGTCCATCTGTTCTAGTGTGTTGTTCAGTGCCTGTGTGTCTTTACTTATTTTCTGCCTGGTGGATCTATCCTTTGGGGTGAGTGGTGTGTTGAAGTCTCCTACAATGAATGCATTGCAGTCTATTTCCCTCTTTAGTTCTGTTAGTATTTGCTTCACATATGCTGGTGCTCCTGTATTGGGTGCATATATATTTAGAATGGTTATATCCTCTTGTTGGACTGAGCCCTTTATCATTATGTAGTGGCCTTCTTTATCTCTTGTTACTTTCTTTGTTTCGAAGTCTATTTTGTCTGATATTAGTACTGCAACCCCTGCTTTCTTCTCACTGTTGTTTGCCTGAAATATGTTTTTCCATCCCTTGACTTTTAGTCTATGCTTATCTTTGGGTTTAAGGTGAGTTTCTTGTAAGCAGCATATAGATGGGTCTTGCTTTTTTATCCATTCTATTACTCTATGTCTTTTGATTGGTGCATTAAGTCCATTTACATTTAGGGTGACTAGTGAGAGATATGTACTTATTGCCATTTCAGGCTTTAGATTCGTGGTTACCAAAGGTTCAAGGTTAGCTTCTTTAGTATCTTACTGCCTAACTTAGCTCGCTTATTGAGCTGTTATATACACTGTCTGGAGATTCTTTTCTTCTCTCCCTTCTTATTCCTCCTCCTCCATTCTTCATATGTTGTGTGTTTTGTTCTGTGCTCTTTTTAGGGGTGCTCCCATCTAGAGCAGTCCCTGTAGGATGCCCTGTAGAGGTGGTTTGTGGGAAGCAAATTCCCTCAGCTTTTGCTTGTCTGGGAATTGTTTAATCCCGCCATCATATTTAAATGATTGTCGTGCTGGATACAGTATCCTTGGTTCAAGGCCCTTCTGTTTCATTGCATTAAGTATATCATGCCATTCTCTTCGGGCCTGTAGGGTTTCTGTCGAGAAGTCTGATGTTAGCCTGATCGGTTTTCCTTTACAGGTGACCTTTTTCTCTCTAGCTGCCTTTAAAACTCTTTCCTTGTCCTTGATCCTTGCCATTTTAATTACTATGTGTCTTGGTGTTGTCCTCCTTGGATCCTTTCTGTTGGGGTTTCTGTGTAATTCCATGGTCTGTTCCATTATTTCCTCCCCCAGTTTGGGGAATTTTTCAGCAATTATTTCTTCAAAGAGACTTTCTATCCCTATTCCTCTTTCTTCTTCTTCTGGTACCCCTATAATATGAATGTTATTCCTTTTGGTTTGGTCACATAGTTCTCTTAGTGTTGTTTCATTCCTGGAGATCCTTTTATCTCTCTCTCTGTCAGCTTCTATACATTCCTGCTCTCTGGCTTCTATTCCTTCAATGGCCTCTTGCATCTTATCCATTCTGCTTATAAATCCTTCCAGAGATTGTTTCACTTCTGTGATCTCCTTCCTGACATCTGTGATCTCCCTCCGGACTTCATCCCATTGCTCTTGCATTTTTCTCTGCATCTCATCCCATTGCTCTTGCATTTTTCTCTTCATCTCTGTCAGCATGTTCATGATTTTTATTTTGAATTCTTTTTCAGGAGGACTGGTTAGGTCTGTCTCCTTCTCAGGTGTTGTCTCTGTGATCTTTGTCTGCCTGTAGTTTTGCCTTTTCATGGTGATAGAGATAGTTTGCAGACCTGGTACGAGTGACCGCTGGAAGAGCTTCCCTTCTTGTTGGTTTGTGCCCTTCCTCTCCTGGGAGAATAGCGGCCTCTAGTGGCTTATGCTTGTCAGCTGTGCGCAGACAGGGCTTCTGCTACCTGCCCTTTTGCTATGGAGTTTATCTCCGCTGTTGCTGTGGGCGTGACCTGGCTGGGGCTGCTCCTCCAAAGTGGTGGAGCCCCATTGGAGGGGGAGCGACCGGGAGGCTATTTATATCCGTAAGGGGCCTCTGTGCTCCCTGTTTCCCCGGGTGTTAGAGTGCCCAGAGATCTCCAAATTCCCTGCCTCTGGTCTAAGTGTCCTGTCCTGCCCCTTTAAGACTTCCAAAAAGCACTCTCCAAACCAAAACAACAACAGCAACAATGAGAGAGGGAACAGAAAAAAAAAAAAAAGGAAAAAACACATGATTTTTTTTTGTTTTTTTCCTCAGGCACTGGTCCCAGGCACCCGCTCACTGGTCCTGCTGCCCTGCTTCCCTAGCACCGGGGTCCCTGTCCCTTTAAGGCTTCCAAAAAGCACTCGCCAAAAAGAGAAAAAAAAAAGGGGAAAAGCGCGTGATTTCCTCCGTCCTCAGGCGCCGGTCTCAGGCACCCACCCACCGGTCCTGTAGAGAAAAACGCGCGATAATCTTTGTCCTCATGTGCTGGTCCCAGGCACCCCCTCACTGGTCCCGCCATCCTGCCTCCCTAGCAACTGGGTCCCCGTCCCTTTAAGGCTTCCAAAAAGCACTAGCGAAAAAGAGAAAAAAAAGGAGGAAAAATGCGTGATTTCCTCCGTCCTCAGGCGCCGGTCTCAGGCACCTGCCCACCGGTCCTGTAGGGAAAAATGCGCGATCTTTGTCCTCAGGCGCCAGTCCCAGGCACCGCTCACCTCTCCCGCCGCCCTGCCTCCCTAGCAATGGCGTCCCTGTCCCTTTAAGTCTTCCAAAAAGCACTCCCCCCACCCCAAAAAAAAACCCGCTCCGGTTTCTTTCCACCCGCCGGGAGCCAGGGGGAGGGGCGCTTGGGTCCCCCTGGGCCAGGGCTTGTATCTTATCCCCTTCACAAGGCTCTGGGTTCTTGCATGTGTGGATGTGGTCTTGATGTTGTCCTGTGTCCTCTGGTCTCTATTTTAGGAAGAGTTTTGTTTGTTATATTTTCATAGCTCTATGTGTTTTTGGGAGGAGATTTCCACTGCTCTACTCACGCCGCCATCCTGGCTCCACCCCGAATTTTAGCTTTTAAGTTAGTGAAAATATTCAGTTTCATTTATGGTTTGTACTTTCCATTGTCTAGTTTAAGAAATAATTCCCCAAGATGATATACATTATTTTCCTATATTATTTCCTGTATTTTAAATGTATGACTCTTCACTTAACTCTTCAATCCAGCTGGAATTTATTTTTGTGTGTGGGTGTAATTTTACTCGATTTCTCTTAGGAATAATCAGTTATTCTAGCACTGTCTGAGTTTTTCACTCTTCTCCCCACTGATTTCCGTCACCACTTTTACCATGCATCTAGTTCTCACCTACGTGTGCTCCTCTGTCTGCACCCTCCGCTCAGTTTGTTTATGGATCTCACTACTATCTTACATATAACTTTATGAAAAGTCTTGGTATTTTAGATGGTAAAAGTTCCAATTCTTTAAATTTATTTTTCATATGAATTTAAAGATTAGTTTGTTAATGAAGAAACCCTCTTGGGCTTTGAATCAGAATTGCTTGTATTTATAGATTAATTTTTGAAGAACTGATAGTTTTACTTTGGGTTTTTCTGAAAAAATATGGCTGCTCCTTTCTTTTATTCCATACACTTTCTATGTCCATTAATAAAATTTTCATAAACTTCTTACATATTTTTTATTATATTAACACCAGGTATTTTCAGTTTTGATAGGAATTTTGTGTAAAAAAATTAAAAAATAATATTTCCTATTCTTTTTTATATAGTTATTACTTATATATAATAAAGCTAAGTTCACTTTGTATCTAGCTACTTGCTGTACACTTTTATAATTTCAAACAGTTTGTAAGTTTTTAAAAATTGGTTCCACTTCTGGTAATAGCCAAGTAAGCTCCAATCAGACTAAGCATCCTACATATAATAACAAAATGCATTGGATGAAGCAAAAGCCAAAATTGGTTTAAGGAAAGAAAAGAAAATATAAAACACTGGCAACATGTGAGGGCATTGGAATGTGAACCAAAGTGGAATACTATGGAAGGAGTAACACTTGGAAGAAGGCAGTAGCCCTAGGTGAATGTGTCACTTTTAGGCAAATTGAGGAGATTCTCTACCATGTAAAGCACCTAAAATTCTTAGAGAAAACGTATAGTATTTAATGAAGAACCAGAGGGAAAATTTGGGCAACCACAGTTTCTGGAAAGTTAAGGACAAATCTCAGAAAGGAGAAATCCCAAGAAGGATTCTGCAGATTCTCTGTATAGACTCTGTCCAAATCTTAGCTGATATTTTAGCCAAATGCATGTGAGGCAGCTGCTGAGAAGCTCAGCTAAAAATAAAAGAAGTGAGCTGAGATTTAAGCTGCCATCTAAGATGGAGAGTTTTCAGTGTCAGTCCAACCATGTTAATTGTCATGTAAACAAATAAAAACAATCTATACTGTTGGACTTAAACAGAATCCAGAATTCATAACATAATATTCCCAATGTCCAGGATACAACCAATATTACTCAAGCTTTGAAGACATAGGAAAATGTGACTCATTCGCTAAGAAAAGAAAATCAATAAAAACTAATCCTCAGATACTGGAATTATCAGGAAAGGCTTATGAAATAGAAATTATAACAATGCTTAATGATATAAAGGAAAATATTTCATAATGGACAAAAAGAGAAACATCTCTCCAGAAGAATAAGAACTATGAAGTATGGAAATTCTAGAACTGAGAAATAAAATACCTAAGGTAAAAAAATCACTGAATATGCTTAACAATTGAATACAGATGATAGAGGAAATTACAGTTAGCTTTCTATATTGATCTAATATGAAGAACAGAAAAAAAGATCAGAAAAAAGGAACAAAGCCTCAGAAAACTTTGAAATAATAACAAAGATCTAGTATTCATATAGAGCTAATGCATAATTGGAAACCCAGAAGGATAGGAGAGAGATAATGAGCAGGGAAAATTACTTAAGGAAGTAATGACAAAAAATTTCCCAAAATTGATCAAAGAAAAATTTATAGATTCAAGTTCAATAAATCCTAAGTAGTATAAACAGTCAGAAAAACATGCCTAAGAATATTACAGTCAAACTGAAGAAAACCAAAGATGAAGGGAAAGTCTTGAAAGCAGAGCAAAATGACATATTGTATATTAGGAAGTAATCATTGAGATGACTGTTGACTTCTCATCAAACAATAGTCTAGAAGTCAATGACATAACATATTTAAAGTGTTAAAAAAGAAAATAAAAACACCTGTCAACCCAGAATTCTATATCTAGGCAAAATATTCTGAAATAGTAATAGTAATAAGAATAATGATACATAAAAAAGATTTTCAGATGTAAGAGAACTAAGGAAGTTTATTGACAGTAAAACTGGCAATTAAATGACAAGAAATGCTTTAATTCAAGAAATGCTAAAGAAAGTTTGTCATGCTGAGGGAAATACCAGATCTTTAGGAAGGAATGATGAAGACCATGAGTGGTTAAAAAAATAGATACATTCAAAATACTATATTTTCCTCTTAATGTCTTTAAAGTCCCTCTTCCTAATTAATGCATAATTTATAATGCTGTGGTATTTATAAACATATGTAGCTGTGTTTGACATCTATAAAAAATATGACAGCAATATCATCAAAGCTAGGGATGGTGGTTAAAGGTATCTGTATCACTGCAAAATTTCTGTATTACCTGTGAACAGCTACAGTATATTCTAGCCTTTTGGATTTCCTCTGTTACAGCACTTATACCAACTACAAATAAAGGAACATTTTGTCTTTTCATCTAATTTTCCTGTCTTGTTGAACTCAATGAGACATTCAATGCAAGATTGAATACAAATGGTGACAACTGGAAACTTAAAAAATATTCTTGACTTACATAAAAACTTTGCTAATTTTTTACCACTAGGTGTAATACTTATGTAAATTTGGTAAGTTACATAGTTTACTAATTTTCCTAGTCTTTTTAGTTTTAAACATATTTTAGTAATTAAAAGAAATAATTAAAATAATTTATTAAATATTAATTAAAATAAAATAATTAAAATTAATTTAATAATTGAATTCTATCATATGCTTTTTCTTAATTTATAGAGTTGGTAATTTTTTCCCTTGTAATCTCTGACTATTCTGTATTACATCAACAGATATTTCTGATGTTGAAATGTCCTTTAAATCCTTGAATATTTGGTCTTGGTCATAATATTTTTACAAATACCTAATTTGCCTTGCTTTATAAAAATTAATTTTAAAGGATTTTTCATGTTAGCATATACATGAGATTTATGTGTAATTTTTTTTGTATCATTAATATACAATTACATGAGGAACATTATGTTTACTAGGTTCCTCTCTTCACCAAGTCCCCCACTCCACAAACCCCACTACAGTCACTGTCCATCAGCATAGTATGATGTTGCAGAATCACTACTTGTCTTCTCTGTGTTGCACAGCCGTCCCCATGCCCCCCACATTATACATGCTAATCATAGTGCCCCCTTTCTCTGCCCCCACCTTATTCCTCCCTTCTACCCATTCTCCCCAGTCCCTTTCCCTTTGGTAACTGTTAGTCCATTCTTGGGTTCTGTGATTCTGCTGCTGTTTTGTTCCTTCAGTTTTTTCTTTGTTTTTATACTCCACATATGAGTGAAATCATTTGGTACTTGTCTTTCTCCACCTGGCTTATTTCACTGAGCATAATACTCTCTAGCTCCATCCATGTTGCTGCAAATGGTAGGATTTGTTTTCTCCTTAAGGCTGAATAATATTCCATTGTGTATATGTACCACAACTTCTTTATCCATTCATCTACTGATGGACACTTAGGTTGCTTCCATTTCTTGGCTATTATAAATAGTGCTGTGATAAACATTAGGGGTGCATCTGTCTTTTTCAAACTGGGCTGCTGTATTCTTAGGGTAAATTCCTAGAAGTGGAATTCCTGGGTCAACTGGTATTTCTATTTTGAGCTTTTTGAGGAACCTCCATACTGCTTTCCACAATGGTTGAATGAATTTACATTCCCACCAGCAGTGTAGGAGGGTTCCCCTTTCTTCAGAACCTCACCAACATTTGTTGTTTGTCTTTTGGATGGTGGTGATCCTTACTGGTGTGAGGTTTCAATTTGTATTTCTCTGATAACTAGCGATGTGGAGCATCTTTTCATGTGTCTGTTGGCCATCTGAATTTCTTCTTTGGAGAACTGTCTGTTCAGCTCCTCTGCCCATTTTTTAATTGGATTATTTGCTTTTTGTTTGTTGAGGTACATGAGCTCTTTATCTATTTTGGATGTCAAGCCTTTATCGGATCTGTCACTTATGAATATATTCTCCCACACTGTAGGATACCTTTTTGTTCTATTGATGGTGTCCTTTGCTGTACAGAAGCATTTCAGCTTGATATAGTCCCAGTTGTTCATTTTTGCTTTTGTTTCCCTTGCCCAGGGAGATATGTTCATGAAGAATTTGCTCATGTTTATGTCCAAGAGATTTTTGCCTATGTATTTTTCTAAGAGTTTTATGGTTTCATGACTTACATTTAGGTCTTTGATCCATTTCGAATTTACTTTTGTGTATGGGGTTAGACAATGATCTAGTTTCATTCCCTTACATATAGCTGTCAAGTTTTGCCAACACCAACTGTTGAAGAGGCTGTCATTTCCCCATTGTATGTCCATGGCTCCTTTATCACATATTAATTGACGATATATGTTTGGGTTAATGTCTGGAGTCTCTATTCTGTTCCACTGGTCTGTGGGTCTGTTCCTGTGCCAGTACCAAATTGTCTTGATTACTGTGGCTTTGCAGTAGACCTTGAAGTTGGGGAGCGAGATCTCCCCCACTTTGTTCATCCTTCTCAGGATTGCATTGCTATTCAGGGTCTTTGATGGTTCCATATGAATTTTTGAACTATTTGTTCCAGTTCATTGAAGAATGCTGTTGGTAATTTGATAGGGATTGCATTGAATCTGTACATTGCTTTGGGCAGGATGGCCATTTTGACAATATTAATTCTTCCTAGCCAGGAGCATGGGATGAGTTTCCATTTGTTAGTGTCCTCTTTAATTTCTCTTAACAGTGTCTTGTAGTTTTCAGTGTATAGTTCTTTCACTTCCTTGGTTAGTTTTATTCCTAGGTATTTTATTCTTTTTGATGCAATTGTGAATGGAATTATTTTACTGATTTCTCTTTCTATTAGTTCATTGTTAGTGTATAGGAAAGTCACAGATTTCTGTGTATTAATTTTGTATCCTGCAACTTTGCTGAATTCTGATATTAGTTCTAGTAGTTTTAGAATGGAGTTTTTAGGGTTTTTTTATGTACAATATCATGCAATCTGCAAATAGTGACAGTTTGACTTCTTCTTTACGAATCTGGAATCCTTGGATTTCTTTGTTTTCTCTAATTGCCATGGCTAGGACCTCCAGTGCTGTGTTAAATAACAGTGGGGAGAGTGGGCATCCCTGTCTTGTTCCCGATCTCAGAGGAAAAGCTTTCAGCTTCTCGCTGTTCAGTATGATGTTGGCTGTGGGTTTATCATATATGGCCTTTATTATGTTGAGGTACTTGCCCTTTATACCCATTTTGTTGAGATTTTATCACAAATAGACTTTGAATTTTGTCAAATGCTTTTTCAGCATCTATGGAAATGATTATGTGATTTTTGTCCTTCTTTTTGTTTATGTGGTGGATGATGTTGATGAATTTTCGAATATTGTTCCATCGTTGCATCCCTGAGATGAATTTCACTTGGTCATGGTGTATGATCCTCCTGATGTATTTTTGAATTTGGGTTTGCTAATATTTTGTTGAGTATTTTTGCATCTATGTTAATCAGGGATATAGGTCTGTAACTTTCTTTTTTGGTGGGGTCTTAGCCTGCTTTTGGTATTAGGGTGATGCTGGCTTCATAGAATGAGTTTGGGAGTATTCCCTCCTCTTCTATTTTTTGGAAAACTTTAAGGAGAATGGGTATTATGTCTTCTCTGTATGTCTGATAAAATTCCACGGTAAATCCATCTGGCCTGGAGGTTTTGCTCTTGGGTAGTTTTTTGATTACCACTTCAATTTTGTTGCTGGTAATTGGTCTGTTTAGATTTTCTGTTTCTTCCTTGGTCAGTCTTGGAAGGTTGTATTTTTCTAGGAAGTTGTCCATTTCTTCTAGGTTTTCCAGCTTGTTAACATATAGGTTTTCATTGTATTCTCTAATAGTTCTTTTTATTTCTGTGGGGTCTGTTGTGATTTTTCCTCTCTCATTTCTGATTCTGTTGATGTGTGTTGATTCTCTTTGTCTCTTAATAAGTCTGGCTAGAGGCTTGTCTATTTTGTTTATTTTCTCAAAGAACCAGCTCTTGGTTTCATTGATTTTTTCTGTTGTTTTATTCTTCTCAATTTTATTTATTTCTTCTCTGATCTTTATTATGTCCCTCCTTCTGCTGACATTTGACCACATTTGTCCTTACTTATTTTCTGTCTGGTGGATCTATCCTTTGGAGTGAGTGGTGTGTTGAAGACTCTTAAAGTCAATGCATTGCATTCTATTTCCTCCTTTATGTCTGTTAGTATTTGTTTCACATATGCTAGTGCTTATGTGTTGGGTGCATATATATTTATAATGGTTGTATCCTCTTGTTGGACTGACCCCTTTATCATTATGTAATGTCCTTTTTTACCTCTTGTTACTTTCTTTTGAAGTCTATTTTGTCTGATACTAGTACTGAAACACCTGCTTTTTTCTCCATGTTGTTTGCATGGAATATCTTTTTCCATCCCTTGACTTTTAGTCTGTGCATGGCATCTATTTAGCCTTAGGAGTGATTCCATCTAGAGCAGTCCCTCTAAAATACCCTGTATAGGTGGTTTGTGGGAGGCAAGTTCCCTCCACTTTTGCTTGACTGGGAATTGTTTAATACCTTCTTCGCATTTAAATGATAATCGTGCTGGATACAGTATTCTTGGTTCAAGGCCCTTCTGTGTCATTGCATTAAATATATCACACCATTCTTTTCTGGCCTGTAAAGTTTCTGTTGAGAAGTCTGTTGATAGCCTGATGGGTTTTCCTTTGTAGGTGACCTTTTTTCTCTCTCTGGCTGCCTTTAATACTCTGTCCTTGATCTTTGCCATTTTGATTATTATGTGTCTTGGTGTTGTCCTCCTTGGGTCTCTTCTGTTAGGAGTTCTGTGTGCTTCCAATGTCTGAGCAACTATTTCCTCCCCCAGTTTGGGAAGTTTTGAGCAATTATTTCTTCAAATACACTTTCTATCCCTTTTTTTCTCTCTTCTTCTTCTGGTACCCCTATAATGTGGATATTGTTCCATTTGGATTGGTCACACAGTTCTCTTAAATTTCTTTCATTCCTGGAGATCCTTTTATCTCTCTCTGCATCAACTTCTCTGCATTCCTGTTCTCTGATTTCTAGTCCATTAACAAGTCTTTTGGACCTCATCCATTATGCTTTTAAGTCGTTCCAGAGATTGTCTTATTTCTCTATTCTCCCTCCCAACCTTATCCATTAGCTCTTGCATTTTTCTCTTCAGCTCCATCAGCATGGTTATGACCTTTATTTTGAATTCTTTTTCAGGAAGTTTGGTTAAATCTATCTTGCCAGGTTTCCTCTCAGGGGATGTCAAGTTTATTCTTGTCTGTATCAAATTCTCCTGCCTTTCATGGCAATAGAGTAGTTGTAGGCAGTTGGTGCATGTGTCAGCTGGGAGAAAAATGTCCCTTCCTGTTTGCCTGTTGCCTTCCCTTTCTTTTAGAATGGCGTCCCCTAGTGGCTTGTGCTGGTCAGCTGCGTGCCAACCGGGCCTCTGTGTCTGGCCCAGGCAGCTGTGGAGGATGCTCTGCATGGCTGCTGTGGGTGTGGCCTGTCTAAGTCTGCTGCTCCGCTATGGCAGAGCCGCACCAGAGGAGGAATGGGCAGGAGGCTGTTTATCGCTGTGAGAGGCCTGAGAGCTGTATTGCTGCCCATGTAGTTAGGGTGCCTGGAACTCCCTGGGATTCCCAGCTGCTGGGCTGAGTGTACTAGGATGCTTCCATCCAGCTGTGAGGCTCCTGTCCCTTTAAGATTTTCTAAAAGCACTCACTTTTCTTTTGTCCCAGGGGCACTAGCTGTGGGAACCCGCTCACAGATTTTACTGTTCTGTAGTATCCAGCACACCATGCACTGTGTGTCTGCGCTCCCAGTGCAGATGACTAGGGCTGGGTATTTAGCAGTCCTGGGCTCCCACTCCCTCCCAACTCTGACTCCTCTCCTCCCACCGGGGAGCTGGTTTGGGGGGCATTCTTGGGTTCTGCCAGGCCGTGGCTTGTATCTTACCCCCTTTGTGAGGCACTGGGTTCTTGCAGGTGTAGATGTAGCCTGGCTGTTGTACTGTATCTTCTGGTCTCTCTTTTAAGAAAAGTTGTATTTGTTGTATTTTCAAAAATATATATGGTTTTATAAGGAGATTTCTGCTGCCCTACTTACGCCGCCATCTTGGCTCCTCCTCCCTGTGTGTAATTTTTATGTTATTGTCTTTTTCTCTTTGGACATTGATATTTATCAATATCCCCCAAAGGGTACCTTTTTCTTCTCATCTAACTCTGAAACATTTAGTAAAAGAGAAATTATTTATTGCATGAAAGTTTGGTAAAACTCCCCTCTAAAATACTCTTAGTCTGATGACTTTTGGAGATGGAAATTTGATTTTTAATTCAACTTTTAAATGGATTTTTGATATATTCAATTATCTACTTTATAGTGAATATTGGTAATTTTTAATTTCTAAAAACATTTTATCTAAGATTTCATATTTATTTTTTTAAAACTTTATTGAATTCCCTCAAACATTTCTGTATGCCTATAACCATGGCTTCCTTTTATTCTTAATATTATTTACTTGTGTTTTCTTTTTTCTTATCCGGTCATACAAGTGATTTATCTATTTCATTATCTCTTTCAAAGAACCAGCTATTTGCTATTTCTTTGTTTTCCATTTTATTATTTTCTTATCTTTTTTATTTGCCTCCTTTTTCTTTTATAGATGTATTTTGCCCCATCAAACTTCTACACTGAATGCTATATTTCATCTGACTTATTTTAAAATTAATCCATTTAATACTTAAGTTTTATAATGAAATGCTCTTATGACTTCATCTCTTAAGTTTCTTGTGTAGCTAATTCATTATTGTTCATTCTAAACATTATTGATTTCTAGTGTGAACTCTCTTTTTACCTATTAGTTGTTTTTGTGTGCACTTTAAAGTTTCTAATCACACTGTTTTTTTGGTGCTATCTTCTTTTGCTCTTACATACTTTATTGGATTTGGGTGGGAAATGTGGTTTATATGATAGTAAAGCTTTGATTGTCATTGAGACTTCCTTTGTAACCTAAAATGTCATCATTAGGAAAAAACTGATGTAAAAAGAATCTGTATTACCAGTTCTTTGTTTGCGGAATTACATAAAACTGTATTTCTTTCTAGCCTTCTTCTTTCCTTCTGTATCCATTTTTTCTGATATTAAAATTGCTGTAACAGGTTTGTTTTTAAATAATATATTTGCATGCCATATTATTCCTTTGTTTTTAACCTTGCAGTATACTTTTTTTTTTATATACCTTGTTTGAAGTAGCTAGTATATGTCAGGAGTTTTTTTTAAAGCAAATCACATAATCTCTATCTTTTAATAGATGGGTGAATCCTTTTACATTTATTATAGTTTCTGATACATTTTCTAGCAAACTATTTTTAACTTTCTTAAAACCATCCTCTTTATTAGCTCCCCCCCCTACTCTCTATTAGATTGATAAGGCTTTCTAGACTTTTCCTTTTAAATCTATACTGATTTGGAAGCTACACATTGCACTTCCATTCTTTAGTCATTCTTAACTTTTAAACCAATATTCTTGTAAATTTTTCTCTCCTGACCCGTTATGTGACATGGACCTTAGCACATTTCAATTACCCCAGTATATGCAATCCTTTTTATCTTTGTTTCTAGTTATCTTTTTCTAAGTTGTTTTATTTTTTCAGTATAGTTAAAATAAATTTACCAAAACATTTCATCTTTTTCTGTAGTTACCTTTCATTTAAAAATCCTGTCTATATTCGCTGAGTTCCTTTTTTTACCTTTCCTGAAATAATTCTTCAATATTTTTAAAGTGAGTGCCTGTGGGTACTTAATTCTTAAAGGTGGTCCCACAAACTTAATTTCCTCTGTGCCATATTCATGTTCTGAATGTTGATTTTTGTTGGTTGTTTTGCTATGTCTGAAGACATATTTTTCTCCCTTGAGTCTTGAGTTACAGTTTTTCTGTGTGTGAAATTTGAGGTTGAGAATTACTAATTTTTCTCATCAACTTGAAGATATCATTTTACTGTGTCCTGTCATCTACTGTTGCTGGTAAGAGGTCCACTGTCATTGTAACACTAGTTCCTTTGTAGATAATCTCTTTTCTCTCTGGTACTGTAAATATTTTCTTTTTATTCATCATGTTCTTCAGTTTTCCTATTTAATTCTAAGAATGGCTCTACCACTATTTATCCTGATTGGTATTTGGAGTGTACTTTCCATCTGAAGATTTATCTGAAGTCTTTTTTCCAATCTGGATAATTTAAAATTCTAACAAGTATTTCCATTTCCTAGTTTGAGAACTCCTTTTGGGCGTTTAGAGCCCCTCAGTCCATTCACTGTGTGCCTTAGTTGTATATAATTTATCTGTGTTGCATTCAGAGCTGATTTCTTACAATGTACCACTACTCTCCTTATGTCAGGTATGGGTAGATGTCATCTACTGAATTTTTTAACTTAATGTATTCATTTTTTTTCATTTATGTCTTTTATTTTAAATTTTTTCTCACTCTTTTAAAATGGACGTTATTCATTTAAAACTTTGGGCAACCAAACATACCTATTTTAAAGTTTTGCCAGGTGGTTCCACAAACAATTTCCTCTGGGCCATATTCATGTTTTGAATGTTGATTTTTGTTGGCTGTCTCTCTCAGTATTAGATTTCTCTCTGTTTTGGAATTTTGCTTTGCAGGCTTATTTTGAGTGGGAGGCTTTTGTTCTTATTTTTCTTCTTTCTGTTTCCTTTTGTGCTCACTCCTCCTGGGCCAGTGGTTTTTTGGTTATCTTTGCCCAGGTGCTCAGGACTCCCAAACCCAAACCTGGCATTGCAGAGCTCCTGTCCAACAGTGGTATTGGGATAGTATTGTGGCTTGCTTCCTGACTTGATTGAAGACTACATTTATATCTTCTCTTTCCTTCCTAGGTTTGTAGCTTACTAAAAATTCCAGCCCCCTGGAGATGGTTAGTTACAGCTTTTAGTTTCTTTCCTGGTTGGGTATTGGGGGTGCAGATGGGAGTTGGTAAGTGATGTTAGCCTGGATCCACATTTTTGAGTGGAGCAATTTTATCCTCTTTACTCCACTAGATCCAAACTGCAGAGTGCACAGCCTCCATCCAGAATGCGCATCCAGTAGGCTCATAGCTCATGCACAGGTTGCTGACTTGTGTTTCTAATTCATGCAGATTTATCTTGGTTTTTTTGAGCCTCTTTAATGCCTTTAGTTTTCTGTTTTCCTGTTATCTAGTTCTGCTCTGCATTTGGATTGATGGAGGTGTGTTTCCCATTAACAGCTCTCAACAAGGGAATGACATGGATAGAACTGTGTTTCAAAAAGAGGTTCTAGTTGCTGTGTAAAACAGCTTGAGGAGCATAGTTGGTTGGCAGGAGGCAGGTTATAAAGGTATTTCACAGTCCAGGTGAGGTGACCGTGACTTGGACTTGGGGGATAGCAGTGGAAAAAAGGGAGGCTTGCTCATGCAACATGCATCTAGCAGCTGGAAACCTTAGGTGTGTTTCATCAAAGGAAGTGAAGTAGTGTTTCTCCCCAGATGTCCCTTTGCTGGCATCACATGTTCCCTCTAGAACTTCCCAGGTGACCCCTCTCATTTTGCTCTGATACTATCGTTGCATTTTTAATTCTTCACATTTTGTTTTTAAATATTTCTTCCATATCTTCTTATTTTTATTTTTTATTTTGGTATCATTAATCTACAATTACATGAGCAACATTATGTTTACTAGACTCCCCCATCACCAAGTCTCCCCTACATACACCATTAAAGTCACTGTCCATCAGCATAGTAAGATGCTATAGAATCACTACTTGTCTTCTCTGTGTTGTACCGCCCTCCCCGTGCCCCCTGCCTACATTATGTCTACTAATCATAATGCCCCTTTTTCCCCTTTATCCCTCCCTTCCCACCCATCCTCCCCAGTCCCTTTTCCTTTGGTAACTGTTAGTCCATTCTTGGCTTCTGTGATTTTGCTGCTGTTTTGTTCCTTCAATTTTTTTTTCTTTGTTCTTTCACTCCACAGATGAGTGAAATCATTTGATACTTGTCCTTGTCTGCTTGGCTTATTTCACTGAGCATAATACCCTCTGCTCCATCCATATTGTTGCAAATGGTAGGATTTGTTTTCTCTTTATGGCTGAATAATATTCTATTGTGTATATATACCACATCTTTATCCATTCATCTACTGATGGACACTTAGGTTGCTCCCATCTCTTGGCTATTGTAATTAGTGCTGCAATAAACACAGGGATGCATATGTTTTTTTCAAACTGGGCTGCTGCATTCTTAGGGTAAATTCCTAGAAGTGGAATTCCTGGGTCAAATAATATTTCCATTTTGAGCTTTTTGAGGAACCTCCATACTGCTTTCCACAATGGTTGAACTAATTTACATTCCCACCAGCAGTATAGGAGGGTTCCCCTTTTACCACAGCCTGGTCAACATTTGTTGTTGTTTGTCTTTTGGATGTTGGTGATCCTTACTGATGTGAGGTGATATCTCATTGTGGTTTTAATTTGCATTTCTCTGATGATTAGTGATGTGGAGCATCTTTTCATGTGTCTGTTGACCATCTGAATTTCTTCTTTGGAGAAGTGTCTGTTCAGATCTGTGCCCATTTTTTAAATTGGATTATTTGCTTTTTTAATGTTGAGGTGCATGAGCTCTTTATATATTTTGGATGTCAACTCATTTTTGGAACTGTCATTTATGAATATATTCTCCCATACTGTAGGATGCCTTTTTGTTTTATTGATTGTGTTCTTTGCTGTACAGAAGTTTTTCACCTTAATATAATCCCACTTGTTCATTTTTTCTTTTGTTTCCCTTGCATGGGGAGATATGTTCATGAAGAAATTGCCCATGTTTATGTCCAAGAGATTTTTGTACATGTTTTTTTCTAAGAGTTTTATGGTTTCATGACTTCCATTCAGGTTGTTAATCCATTTCGAATTTACTTTTGTGTATGGGGTTAGACAATGATCCAGTTTCATTCTCTTACTTGTAGCTGTCCAGTTCTGCCAACACCAGCTGTTGAAGTGGCTGTCATTTCTCCATTGTATGTCCATGACTCATTTATCGTATTTTAATTGACCATATATGTTTGGACTAATATCTGGACTCTCTAATCTGTTCCACTGGTCTCTGGGTGTGTTCTTGTGCCAGTACCAAATTTTCTTGATTACTGTGGCTTTGTAGTGGAGCTTGAAGTTGGGAAGCAAGATCCCTCTTCTCAGGATTATTTTGGCTATTTGGGGTCTTCTGTGGTTCCATATTGTATTAATTTTTTATCCTGCAACTTTGCTGAACTCAGATATTAGTTCTAGTAGTTTTGGAGTGGATTCTTTAGGGTTTTTTATGTACAATATCATGTCATCTGCAAATAGTGACAGTTTGACTTCTTCTTTACTAATCTGGATGCCTTGTATTTCTTTGTTTTGTCTGATTGCAGTGGCGAGGACCTCCAGTACTATGTTGTATAACAGTGGGGAGAGTGGGCATCCCTGTCTTGTTTCCGATCTTAGGTGAAAAGCATTCAGCTTCTCACTGTTAAGTATGATGTTGGCTGTGTGTTTGTCATATATGGCCTTTATTATGTTGAGGTACTTGCCCTGTATACCCATTTTGTTGAGAGTTTTTATCATGAATGGATGTTGAATTTTGTCAAATGCTTTTTCAGCTTCTCTGGAGATGATCATATTGTTTTTGTTCTTCTTTTTAATGATGTGTTGGATGATGTTGATGGATTTTCGAATGCTGTACCATCCTTGCATCCCTGAGATATATCCCACTTGGTCATGGTGTATGATCCTCTTGATGTATTTTGAATTCAGTTTGCTAATATTTTGAGTATTTTTGCATCTATGTTCATCAGGGATATTGGTCTGTTATTTTCTTTTATGGTGTGGTCTTTGCCTGGTTTTGGTATTAGAGTGATGCTGTTTCATAGAATGAGGTTGGAAGTATTCCCTCCTCTTCTATTTTTTGGAAAAGTTTAAGGAGAATGGGTATTATGTCTTCTCTATATGTCTGATAAAATTCAGCGGTGACTCCATATGGCCTGGGGGTTTTGTTCCTGGGTAGATTTTTAATTACTGCTTCAATTTCATTGCTGGTAATTGGTCTGTTTAGATTTTCTGTTTCTTCCTTGGTCCGTCTTTGAAGATTGTATTTTTCTAGGAAGTTGTCCATTTCTTCTAGGTTTTCCAACCTGTTAGCATATAGATTTTCATAGTATTCTCTAATAATTCTTTGTATTTATGTGGGGTCTGTTGTGATTTTTCCTTTCTTATTTCTGATTCTGTTTGTGTATAGATTCTCTTTTTTCTCTTAATAAGTCTGGCTAGGGGTTTACCTATTTTGTTTATTTTCTCAAAGAACCAGCTCTTGGTTTCATTGATTTTTTTCTATTGTTTTATTCTTCTCAATTTTATTTACTTCTTCTCTGATCTTTATTATGTCCCTCCTGCTGATTTTAGGCCTCATTTGTTCTTCTTTTTACAGTTTCAATAATTGTGACTTTAGACTATCCATTTGGGATTGTTCTTCTTTAAATATGCCTGGATTGCTATACACTTTCCTCTTAGAACTGCTTTTGCTGCATCCCACAGAAGTTGGAGCTTTGTGTTGTTGTTGTTATTGTCTCCATATATTGCTTGATCTCTGTTTTAATTTGGTCATTGATCCATTGATTATTTAGGAGCATGTTGTTAAGTCTCCATGTGTTTGTGAGCCTTTTTGTTTTCTTTGTAGAATTTATTTCTAGTTTTATACCTTTGTGATCTGAGAAGTTGGTTGGCAGAATTTCAATCTTTTTGAATTTACTGAGGCTCTTTTTGTGGCCTAGTATATCGTCTATTCTGGAATATATTCCATGTACACCTGATAAGAATGTTTATCCTGCTGCTTTTGCATGTAGAATTCTGTAGGTATCTGTTAGGTCCATCTGTTCTAGGGGATGAAATATTCTTTCATTCCTGGAGATCTTTTTATCTCTCTCTGCCTCAGCTTCTCTGTATTCCTGTTCTCTGATTTCTATTCCATTATCAGCCTCTTGCACCTCTTCCAGTCTGCTCTTATGCCTTTACAGAGATTGTTTCATTTCTGTAATCTCCCTCCGGACTTCATCCCTTAGCTCTGGCATATTTCTCTGCAGGTCCATCAGCATGGTTATGACCTTTATTTTGAAGGAAGATTGGTTATATCTATCTCCCTAGGCCCTCTCTCTGGGGTTGTCTGAGTGATTCTTGAGTGGAACAGATTCTTCTGCCTTTTCATGGTGATAGAGATGGTTGTAGGCAGGTTGCACGTATGTTAGGTGGGAGACCAAAGTCCCTTCCTGCTTGCTGTTCACCTTGTCCTTTCCACTGCCTGTGTCAGTTACTCCCACACTGGGAGCAGCCTCTGGGTTAATCCCCTGAGCTGCTGTGGGCGGGGTGGCCCTCAGGATGGCCAAGAGCCCTGCTGGGGGTGGCAGGCACACCGGGTTTGTTTTCCTGTGAGAACAGTGCCCCTTCGTGCCTTGCTCTGGTTTCCTCTGTCTGTGCTGGGCAGCTACGCACTGGTAGCAGCCTCTGGGTCTTTCCTGGTTAGCTGTGTGCTGGGAAGAGACTCTTTGTGGTTGTTGTGGATGGGGCCACTCTCCAGCTGCTCTGCAACTGTGGCAGGTAAGCTGGTTTGCTTGCAGTGGGGAATGAATAGCAGGCTCCTTATTGCCATGAGGGGCTTCGGGACTGGGATACCCATCAGATGGTTGGGGCACCTGAAGTTCCTTAACATTCCCAGCCTGCTGGGCTGAGTGTGCCAGGATGATTCCCTCCAGCTGTTAAGCCCCTGTCCCTTTAAGACTTTCAAAAAGCATCTGCTTCTCTTTTGTCCCAGGGGAGACAGCTATGGGGACCCTCTCATAGTCACCTTCTCGGATTTTACTTTCCCATTTCTCTAATATCCAGTACACCATGCAATGTGTGTCTGTGCTCCTGGTGCAGATTACTAGGGCTGGTTATTTAGTAGTCCTGTGCTTCTGCTACCTCCACACTCTGATTCTTTTCCTCCCACTGGTGAGCTGGGGTGGGGGGAGTGCTCGGGTCCCCCCAGGTCACGGCTTTGTATCTTACCCTTTTCGTGACATGCCAAGTTCTTGCAGATGTAGATGTAGCCTGACTGTTGTACTATATCTTCTGGTCTCTCTTTAGGCATAGTTGTATTTGCTGTATTTTCAAAAATACGTATGGTTTTGGGAGGAGATTTCCACCACCCTACTCATGCAGCCTTCTTGGGCCTCTTCCATATCTTCCTCAAAACGTTTTTACCCCTCCATCCTACTCCACAGGGCTCACAGGCAGGACTTATGCTGGGGAGGGGGCTTGTGAGCTGCTTGGTCTTTTCTCCTGGTGTTACAAGGATTATGAGATTGTTTTCTCCAGCTGCTTATCCCAATACTCCTCTCAGTCACTTCTGCAGCCCTCCTCCCTGCCCTCCTCCCTGCCCCCCTCCCTGCCCCCCTCCCTGCCCTCCTCTCTGCCCTCCTCCCTGCCCCCCTCCCTGCTCTCCTCCCTGCCCCCCTCCCTGCCCCCTCCCTGCCCTCCTCCCTGCCCTCCTCCCTGATATCCTCCTTGCCAACCTCCCTGTCCACCTCCCAGGCCCTCCCAGAGTTCCTTTGCTATCCAAGGCAGAGTGAGTTCTGAGTAGCTGCTGAAGACAGGGGTGGCTCACAAGTGCAGAAGAGGAACTTTCTGCAGGTTCCTTCTCCCAATTGCACTTTTCCTAGAGCCAGAGAGCCTCCTGTTTGGGAAGTCTTCCATGGAAAATTTTTCTTTCAGTGGGCTGCACAATTTCCTATTCAAATGTCCTCCTAAGTAAGCTTAGGGGTTTTAGCTCCTCCCCTATTCAAGAGCTTCAAAGCAGTGACAACAGCTGCTGGTGGTGAGGAGTAAAATACAGAGGTAGGTGAACAACAATTAAATTGTAGCAGTGAAGAACCCAAAACCATCTGCAACTGCTTGTAGACCCTGAGGAAGGGTGAAGTAAATCTGGAAAAAACTAGCACAAAATGTGGCCCTGAGTGTCCACAGTTGTAAATGCACTGACAGGCAACAATACATTTCCTCAGGATAGTAACTTATATTTATAAAGGCCTGTATACCATACCTCTACCCTCTACTTGTGGGGGTTATGGATGGGTCTTTATATAGTGCTACTGGAGGTGCATGCAGTGGCCATAATAAAACAAAACTCCCTGGTAAGATGCTCCTACCTTCTGGCTGTTCAGGATATACTACTGTGACCTTTGGGGGCCACTCTGCTGTTACTACAGGAATAAGCAGGAGGCTAGATCCCAGGCCTTTACCCCAGTGTGCCAGGAGAGCCAGCAATCATTGATCCATGTGTCAAAATGTCCAAGGCTGCATCCACTCAGTGGAATATCCAAGATTTCGTGTAGTTGGTGCTGGCAGCAAGAAATTATTCTGGCAGCCAAACTTCAGCTTCAATGATTCCTCCTTGGTTTTTACTTGCCGTTGTATTGGGGAGGCAGCAATATGCACTAGCAGGTCTAAAGGGCTCAGGACTCCCTTTTGGGGTTTCTTGTTCAAATCTGTAGCACTGTCCATAAGCACACTAACCAGTTCTGTAGACTCTTGTTGTCTGACTTCAGTCCAGATTTTAACTAACCATTGTGCCTCTCTATCATGCCTACTGTGGTAGGATTGTATGGCACATGAAACTTCCATTTGATTCCCAACTGTTGCATCCATTCTTATAGTGCATGTCTAGTAAAGTAGGTGCCTTGATCAGTCTCAATTACCTGTGGTTGGCCATAGACTACAAAGAGACTCTCCAGGCCTCCGTTGGTTAACCATTGGTCTGCACAACATGTAGGAAAAGCAACCAGAAGTCCAGTAGCTGTGATCACACAAGTCATGGCTATTGGTACCCTTCTGACATGGGCAGAGGCCCGATATAGTCTATCTGCCATGTGATGAGGGGTATTGGTTCCTTAGCTAATGTCCCATATTGCTGTGGAACTCTATGTAAGTCCCTTTTAGAGCATATGGCAGTTTTCAGCTCGTGTTTTCATGCTGCCATTTCTTGTGTCCCTTTCAGGAGCACATTCTTCTCATCTGTAGACTTTTTTTTAATACTGCAAGAAGTAGCCAACCAATAGCGATCCTACTGCCTCACAGGCACTCTTTCTCAAAGGACTTATTATACCAAGGGCCACCTCTACTGCCTCAGGTGTCACCTCCAACTGCCTCTAGTCCTGGGGTGGGGCCCAGTCCTCTAGGAGGTAAGCAATTTCAGATCACATACCCACTGGGGGACACTTGACTGTCTCCCTATTTATAGGGGCAGCCTGCTGAAGTATCCCTCCCATAAGGGCAGCCTGTTCTGTTCCTTGGTCAACAATGAATCCTGCTGATGTCACCAATTGCCTTTCCAATGGGTTTTAGCCCTGGGAAATTCACTATGGATTCAGTGAGGCCGAGGAATGACAATGGAGTGTTCTTGGGGTGAAAGGGTTTATTACCCGGCTTGTTCTCCTGGTGATAGGTTGAGCACTAGAATTGTGTCTGCATCCAACAGCCTGCAGGTCTGTCATCCTCCTTCATCTCTGTCTCTTCCCAGAGCACTAGGAAGAGCTCTGGGCTGTAGCCCAGCAGTAGCCCTGTTAGATCATCAAGTAGTTTAGGTCCAGGTAAGTTTCCTGGCCACAGGAACTTCCATTTTCTCCTCTCTGCCAGGGAGGCTTCCAGGGAGAAAATAAAATAATGGGAATGTTTATCTGTAAATAATGTTAAGTCTATAATGAGAATGCATTTTATTAAGTGAGTAACAATCCCCTGCCATTGGCTCATCAAGAGGTGCAGCCTCCTGGAGCCGCTGGACAAAAAGGGTCTTTCTGCCCCTGGGTGTCCCATGGACCAGGGCATCTACTGCATACACAGCCTGGACCGTCCAGATCCTGGACAGCCTTATCATCCCTGGTTGCCTTTCATCCCTGGTTTTCTCTTCAGCTGCATGCCCTGTGTGGTTCAGTACTGAAGTGAGGAGAAAATGCTCCCTTCCATGGAAATTACGGAAATGCTATCAGACACTAAGGGTAAATGAAGATGAACAGGTGAGGAATTAGATGCAGCTGAGAATAACAAGGCATGGCTGTGTTGCTTGGTATTTGTTACAGTCCATCTGTAAAGCAACTAAAACAAAGCAAGAAATTCTGTTGTTCAAGTGATTTTTCTGATTTTGTTTCCTTTTTCACTAAGCATTTTCTTTTCTTGCCTATGTAGCTAATAATCCCATTTATCAATCCCTTACCATTGTTTCATACAGGCAGCTTCACAGAGGGTTAACTTGTTCACATGCAGGTCTCAGCATTGTCAGTCAGAGTCTGTGGTAATTAACATCACCAAAAGCTTGTCCCACAAGCTTGAAGCAATTTAGAGTTTCATGTTTCCAATCAGTGATTTATAAGGAAGAGCTTGTACAAGTGGTTTAAACTTTTCATGAGTCTTGCCCTTTCAACAAAAAACACTATACATTAGTCTCAGAACTTTATTGTACCTTTTTGGGGTTGTTGTGGTTAACACTGCAATTCTTTCCAGTCAGCCATGGGGTGACATTGTCCAGCTTCTTTTCATCATGTGTATGACACAAAGCTAAAGAGTTGAAGACACCATAAGGTGGTGTGGATAAAGTGAAGGTTCCTGTGGCTGGGATTCTCACCTGGCCCTGGTTGGCTAGCTCACTACACATGTGTGGGCAATACATCGTAATTGACTCTCTATAAAGAGCTCTGCCCAGTGCTTTGGGCGACACAGTGGTACAGCTGGAGGAGAGCAGAGCAGAGGTTGGAGTGGTGGCAGCACTGAGGACAGAGACTGAGATGGCTGCAGGGGCAAGGAGGCCCAGAGGCAGAGACTGGCTTGCTGCATGCAGACTTGCTCTGAGTGGACAGGATTCTAGTGATTGACCTGCCACCGTGGGAATAAACTTGGGTATAAACCTTTCACTCCAAGAACATTCCATTGTCATTCTTTGGTCTCATTGAATCCATAGTGATTGGACTCAATCCAAACTTGCCCGGGGCTGAAACCCATTGGCAAGACAATCACCACAAGGGGAAGCAGAAGAAACACCTCATAACTGAGATGATGATATTAGTGGAATCATTTATTAGTTTACTATAATCCAGGCATGTGCTAAGTACTTAATTCTGCTCAGTCCTCCTAACTTTACTATTCAGTAGGGATTGTTCACTCCCATTCTTCAGATGAGGAGGCTGAGCCTTCAGGAGCCACACAGTGAAATTCCTTAGATTTCCTTGAGGCTCCATGGAATAATTTTGTTATGCCCCTGAAGCATTCATAATTGAGATTTTCCTTTGTATTCAAACAGCCAAGAGTTCACAGCAGTGGTGCTAAGTGCCCAAAGAGGGTTGGTGATAAAAAATAAGAAGGAAGGCAGGAGCCAGGGAACTCAGAGGCTTCCTGGGAGGGGAGCCGTGTGTATAAGGTCTTGGGGAGAGGAGAGAGGACAAAGACACACATTTGGGGAGTGGGGAGAGGAGATGGGTTTCAAAGACATTAGAAATGAATAAACTAAAGAAATTGGTGTTCCTTTTGACGGGGGTTAGGAGGACAGAATGCGATGTGGGTGCTGGTATTGGCTGACTGCACAATGATGATGCTGGGTCCTTTCTGGACTGGCATCCAACGGGAGCTCTCAGTATATCCTTTAATCATTGCCACCCATCTGTCTCCCACCCTTTGGCTCTCTTATCTATTACTTGTGTACTTTTCTCTTCAGCATCATTGTATTAGGTGGTGTACTTATTAATTTTGTTTATTGCCTGTCCACACCCTAGCAAGTCCCAGCACAGGGGTATTTGTCATTTTGGTTTATGGCTGCACCCTTAGAACTTAGAGTAATAAAGGACTAAATTCTCTCTCTAGTGTATATAGCTCCATATAAATATATCAATATCCATATCAATCTTTCTTTCTATATCTATCTATCTATCTATCTATCTATCTATCTATCTATCTATCTATCTATCTATCATCTATCTGTCATCTGTTAATCATCTATATCTGTCATTTCCAGATATTTAGTCCTTTTATATTTTATGTATTTTTTAAATTTTTTAAAGAAAGGAGGAAGTTTCATACTAGTGGTAACTAGATGATTTATTTTATTAATCACCAATATTTCCAAATTATCATTTGGAAGAAAATGAGGGGAAATAAAATTTAGAACCAGGAGAATTAATGACCTTACAAGTGTGTGTAGGTCTTGCTTGTCTGGGGCTCCTGGAAAGGAGAGAGTTAGGTGATTTCATGAAATTTTCTGGCACAGATGACTTGGGGCAAGAATCCTAAGGACCTGGCAAGTGGAAGGTGAGGAGCTGATACCAAATCTTGTAGCTGGTGCCTTGTCACTAGATGGGAGCAGGGTGCAGGTGAAATTAGTCATATCACTAAGCCTTAATGTAATTATGGAAAATAAATACTTCTAGGAACATGGTCTTGGCAGTGCCTAGAAGAACATAAATGAAGATCTTTGATAAGGGGAATTCAAGAAGGTTGTCTGTCTCCTTATATCTCTGCATTGAATTAAAACTACAGAGAGAAGCTTTCAGTACAAATAAACCCTATACTTACATGCACTCTTAGTACACTTGGGTGATTTATTTTTTTATCTCTCTTGTTTTCTAATATATTTTGGATCATTAATTTCCTTTAGAGTGTGATATTTATCACATATTGACATGAAGTATTTTTATTGTTTCATTTTAAGTATTTCCAAATTTCATATAATTTATTAAATATATTTAATGGTGCTTATGTTTCCAGATATATGGCCTCCTTTTTTTAAGCTAACATTTTTGTTAATGATTTCCATTTCTACTCCATTGTTATAAATAAACATTGTCCATATGATACACTTTTTTTTCTGTATTTTCTGAGGATTACTTTGTGGGGTGTTTTTGGTCAAATTTTGTAAATGTTATGTGTGCTTGAAAAAAAATCATATTTTTATGTTTCGTGGGTATAAGATTCTTCATAGCTCTAACATTTCAAACTTATTACTCATGCTGTTTAGATCTATGTATGTATGCTAAATTTTGACAGCTTGATTTATCACTCTCTGAGAAGACTGTGTTAAATCCTTTTGATAAGCTATATTGTCAAATGCATATATGTTCATGATCTATTTTTTATTTTCATCTCTATATTTTCAACCTTTGTATTCTTAAGTTTTAAGTGGAGAACATGATTGTCTTGTCCACTTAATCTAGTCTGAGCAACACATTCTTTTGAGTAGAGAGTTGAACAAATTTATGTATTAATTATAATAAGCAATTCTGTAGTGCTTAGTGTATACCAGGCATGGTTCCAAGGTCTTTATATACGGTAACACACTTAATCCTCACAACACTTATAGTGATAAAATATCACCTATTTACAAATGAGGAAACTGAGGCAGAAATTAACTAAGAACTTGCTCAAGGTTACAAAACAAGTAAATAGTAGAGGCAAAAGGTAGAAAGCAAGCTCAGGGAATCTGGTTCTGGCTTCACATTCTTAACCATTATGCTATTATGCCTCTAGATTATAATTAGAGTTTGATTAGAACTTACTTCTCTCTTACTTCTGTTTTTTCCTCCTTATCTATTTTTTTCTCTAATGCTGCTTTTCAATCTGGGGTCAATTTTTTTCTCTGATTTGATAGTCATACATCATATCCACCTTTTCTTTAGTAACTGTGGGAAAATGGAAGTGCCATGGCTGGCATCCTCACCTGAACCTAATTTACTTGCTCACTGTGCATGTGCAATGATGTTAATACTTAGCCTACTGCAGAGACACATATGTGCATGCATGTTGGCAATAAGCCATTATTACCTGTGATGCTATAGAAAGAGTGCCACCCAGTGCTTGGAGCAGAGCCTGGAGCAGAGTCAGAGTTGGAGAGAGACTTGCTGAAGGCAGACTTGATTCTAGTGCTTGACCTGCCACTGTGAGAATAAAGCTTGGTATAAATCCTTTTACCTGCTCCCTGCCCCAAACATTCTGTTGTTGTTATTCATTGAAGCCAAGGTTTGGCCACCAGCATAATATCTTGCTGTCAGTACCAACTGCTCTGAACCCCGGAGACTCCATTGAGTGGATGTGGCCCTGGACATTTCGACACATGGACCAGCAATGGCTGGCCCTCTGGCACCTGGGGGGCAAGGCCTGGAGGCTGGCCTCCTGTGTGTTCCTGGAGTAATGGCAGAGTGGCCCCCAAAGATCATGGTAGTTTGCTCTTAATAGCCAGAAGGCAAGAGCATCTTACTAGAGAATTTTGTTTTATCTTTATGGCCAGTGCATGAACCTCCAGTAGCACTATATATAGACCCCTGGATAACCCCCAGAGGGAGATGGGTAAAGGTATGTTATACTAGACCCAGATGAAACCCCCTTCCTGCCACGGTCCTATCACAGGACCACTCTCTTGCATGCATCCTACCTGGTGGACAAGATTTGCCTATACTGGTGTCACTAAAGCATGTGTCTTATCACCCTTAAGGTTAATCTCCTCTAATGTCTTTGTGGATTGAGCAACACCCTAGAAAAAACTACTGCTTGCTGGGTGTGCATAAAAGTATAAGTCATGGACTCATCTGAGTAGAACTGGTTTGAACAAGGCTGGAATGACCACTTGGTGGCAATTGATTTCCTCAGACTTGAGGACAAATATCATCTGTTGTTATCTGTATATCATCATCATAATTTCTGTTGTTATTTGTATATTGTTATAGCTTCTGTTGCTGTTGTAGAATCTGGTTACAATGTTCCAGCTTTCTCTTACAGGGACCATCTTGGAATATTAAGGGTGTGTAGATTGTGAGGTGAGAATCCTAGAGGGTGGAGTATAGGAAAAATTGAAGTCCCATGGCCAGGATCCCCACCTGATCCTAATCTACTCACCCACTGTGCATGTTCAATGATGTAATATTTAGTTTACTATCCAGGCTCATGCTTGTACATGTTCTGGCAATAGCCATTATTGCCTGTGTTGCTATATAAAGAGCTCTTCCCAGTGCTTGGAGCAGAGCCTGGAGTGGAGGCAGAGCCTGGAGCACAGGCTGAGATGGACTTGCTGGAGGCAGACATGATTCTAGTGCTCAACCTGCCACTGTGAGAATAAAGCTTGGTATAAACTCTTTTACCCCAGTAGAGTTCCATTGTTCAGTCTCAACAAATCCAGAGTGAACTTGCCTGGAGCTGGGAACCACCTTCAGCCTGGAGCTGCAATAACTTTGGGTTGGATTTAGGGAAAGAACTAGCAGCCCATGCAGTTTGTTGGGTAAGGATCTAGGAACCTGTCTGAGCTTGCCGCTCCTTCTATCTTATGTCTGCTAAATAGGAACCCTCTACTCCAGTCTTGTTGACCTCTCTATCTTCCACATGTCTTTTTTAGCCCTTCCTTTTTGTCTCTTGCCATCAGGAATTTCCTCTTTTCTTTGTTTCACTTATTCAAAGTATACCCAGCTTTCAAATGCTCAGCCCAAATTCCTTGTTTTCTATAAAGTCTTCCTTGACTTCATGTGCCAGGGTTCTTAGATTCCCTCTAGTTGGTTTAGGCAGAAAGAAATTTACTAATGATTATTAAATAGCTTACAGAATCCTGGGAGTGGGGAGGTCAGAAAACCAGGTTTGCATATTGCAGAGCTGGTAACCACAACAGTCAGGAGAGGTAGAAATGGAGTGAAAACCCTGTTGCCACAGCTGCATGCCACTTATACCTGCCATATCAGGGAAGGCAGGAAGGTGTCAATCAGTGTCTCCCAGAAGCACACGCTGATGCCACTGCACTAGCGGGAAGAACCCAGCTGTGTGCAGTTGCCTCCCTGTGGGGCAGCTCTTCAACAGCACCTAGACCATAGCCAGAACCCACTGCTGCAAGGAGTCTGAGCAATGCAGATTGTACCTTCAGACTTGGTGTTCTAGAAGACATTTGGAAAGAGCATTGGCCAAGTCAATCCATAGTCTCTGCTGTGTTGATTATTTTCATCCCATGCTCTGTGTATCTTTGAACACATTTTTCACTTAACATGTTTTCTTGGTTTCTAGTAAAGCATATTTGTTGTATTTGTGAACTTTTTGACCTTGGAGTACCCGGAAAAGTATCTTAAAATATTACATAAATGGTAAATATTTGTTGACTGATTAATGTAATTTCAAGAGATTGAATTTGTAAAGCAATGGCCCACTCTAAGAAATTTTTGTAGACGATACCAGGGATTTATAAATCTGAACACATCAAGAATGTGATTATTTGCTTTATAAAAGAATTCTTCACTTTAACAAAAAGTTAAAAAAGAAAATTTACCACAGGTTTTATTTTGTAAAATATGCCCTTGGAAGATTTAAGGTCTGAATGTGTGGTCATTATTTAGAGAAAATCTTATTACTTGTGACAAGTAATGCATCTGTGGCATCAAACACCATGTGCCATTAGATACTTAGTGATAGAGTAAGCGGAACTGTCAGAGGGCTGCATGTCTCCAAATACTAACAATAATATACCTCACAAAACTGAAACAGCATTTTAGAGTGACTTGAAATCATAGAACCATTTCAAAGGTGATCACTTGTATTACTTACAGCACATTCACATCCAATCTGCAACAAATTTCAGCCTGGTTAACTGGGTATTTAGGCAGTGTGACAATTTCTGCCTGTTGTTTGGCCTTTATCTGAGTAGGAGGTGGGGTGATTTTATTTTCCATTCACACAACATGTAGAAATGCTATCTACTGAGCCCTTGGCTCTTCCCCCTCTCCCACCGTCACCACCCTCTGTCCTAGTGTAATCAGTCTCTCTCTCTTCCTTTGTTTTCCTTCTTATGGTTTGAACAAATGTGATAATCTTTTCTGTCACTTTTTTTTCTTTCTCCCTTTAGGAAGTTTGGAAATGCTTTTGGCTCCAGGTGATAGAAACACTTAACCTCAACAACAAACAAAGGGGAATTTATGTCAAATAGCTGGGAGTCCAAAGACTGAGGTTGGCTCACAGTGCAGGATCATTAGTTGCCGGACAATGACATGAAGATCCCAGCTTGGCCTGTCCCTCTGCTATGCCCTGCTCAGGGTCAGCTGCATTCTGGTGCAGTGTTGGTGGCTGGGGCAATTGGAACTGCAAGTTCAAAAAGGAGACAGACAGAGACAGAGACAGAAATCTCCCTTGCACATGCAGTATGTATCATTCTCTTTGGGCTGATTGGCCCAAATTAAGTCTCTTGTAAAGCCCAGACAAGAACAGTGGTCAAGGGCATGCCATGTGTTGATTGGATTTAGAGTAATCAGTACTGCCCTCTGGAAGTGGGGATGGGGCAGTAGTGTCTACAGGTATCAGATGGCATACCCAGTTCCAAAGAGTCAAGTAAAAGGGTGAGTTACTGAGGTATGGGCAGGGTTTTGGGAGCCAATAAAGAATGGTGAAGCTCCTAGGGACTAGTCATTGTGGGAATCTAGTGCCATCCCTGAACCTGAGGTGTGTGGGGAGGAAAAACAGTGTTATGGAAACAATGACAGTTATAACAATGAGAGTGCAGCAGACAGGAGCTGTGGCTAAGGAGGAAGCCAGCTGCCAGCGCTTCCAAGGCTAAAACCAAACAGAAGCCAAAGGGCCCAGATGCAGAGAACAGGGTACGAAAGGGAGGAGACTCATTCTGGAGGAGCGAGTGCAGACTAGCCAGCACATCAAGGGGACAAAACCTGTTTGGAACAAAGAAGAGTGTGGGGGATGGGATCTGGGATTTGGACCTTTGTCCAAAATGCCTGGAATGAATCCACTGCCCACCCTCAAGGCAAGGAGACCATTCTAAAATGCAAATGCAACCATGTCATTTTCTTGCTTTAAATCTCCCAGAGTTCCCTGCACTTTCAGGAGAAAGACTCAGCATCACATAAGGACCCTCAAGGTCTGGCCTTGCTTCCCTTCCCAGAGTCACCATTTCCTCATTCCCCTGGGGTCCTGAGCTCTAGATAATAAATTCCTTCAAGTTTCTCCTAGTTTATCTTATTGTTACCTTTGTGTGAATTGTTTCCACTGCCTTCTCATGATCTATCTTGGCTGGTTGGCTTCTACTCCGTTAGGACTGGCTACACCTCTGCTCCTGTGGAAGCCTTTCCCAAGAGGGGAGGTCCTCCTTGGAGCCCTTGCCCTGTCTCAGTCTTCCTGGAGTCTCAGTTGGCCATCCCCGGGAGGTGACAGTTTGCCCCTCTAACCATGTCTCAGGACTGAGCTGCTCCAGGGTGGAGATTTGGTTCTACCCTCTGAGTCACTGTGTGACCTTGAATAAATTCCTTACTTTTCTGAGCCTATTTCCTTGCTTATAAAATGAAGATAAAGAAAGCTCTTTTTAGGGATGTTTTGAGGCACAAATGTAATGATCATAAACCTTCTCATACTCAATGACAGGCTTTTAATTCTCTCTACCATCCAGGCCCCAAACTGTGTCCCTGCTCAGACAGTGACCTAGACTGTCTGCACTCATAGGTAGATACCATGACCATGGCCCATGACTACCAGCCCTGCCTCCCAGGCCCTGTAGCTTCTGGAATGCTCTCCCTCCTTCCACCAGCCTTCTGCATTACATTTTGCCTCTTTTCTCTGAACTCCAGCTGTACTTAATCTTACACTTTAGGGAACGAAGCCAGAAATCCTGTTAAGAAATTGTATGTGAAACAAAAGGAGCTCTTTACACAAGATGAGATGTTACTTTACTTGACCATCAGATCTAGCTCTGTCACCTCTGGAAAACAAAGAAAAATAAGCCTCAAGCCAAGAATTTTTGAAAACTAGTGATTGTCATTACAAAATGACTATAAAGACTGTCATTATTCTGTATATTAATTTCAGTTTGACATCATACCACAATCACTTGAGAAACTAAACAATGCATCATCTGGGCCATAATTCTCTGGACTATAGATGGCATTTCTTATGCCTAGCTCTCACAGCACCTGTTGGAGCTCAGCGTATGTCTGCCATCTAACAGGAGAGGATGGCAGATCACCCTGATTAGGCCACACAGCAGGAAGTGCAGCCATAAGCCAATCCAGGAGGGAGTGACTTCCTGGGGTCAGATGTGCATTTTGTAATCACTGCCTCAAGATGGACTGCACTGTCAAGGAAGCCAACTTTCCCATTTCTGATTCAGACAGAACAATTCCATCCACCCCTAAGTCCCACAGACACAGGAGCCAAGCTGATATTGACTCCAAGGGCTTCTGCCTAAACCGGGAGCCCAAATCCACCAGCTCAGCCTGAGTATAGGGGTGGAGCATAGAGTGCTCCACGGCCTGGGAAGGGGGCTGCTCCTCTCCTTGGGGAACTTTCAGCTGCTGGGTCTGTATTTTCTTTACAACCCCTGGGTGTGCTTTTAATACAGGAGGAGCCATTGCCTCCGACACCACCCCTTCATCCCTCCCCAGCTCCTCCATTTCTGGGTCTGATGGCACCATTCTCTCCCCTCCCCTGAGTGCCTCCTCTGCTACAACCTTTACCTTTTCTACTGTGCTTCACAGCAATGCTACCTCTGTCTTCAGAAGCTCTCTTACCTTCACCTCAGTACTTCACAGCTGATGTTCTCATGCCACCTCCGCCTGTGCTTCCCTTAGGAGCTCGTCTTTTTCCTTGATGGCCTCTTCCTCCTTCAGAGCACCTGGCAGCAATGTGGTCTCGTTTTGTAAGGAATCTTTTACCTCTCCAAGGGCACCTTGCTGCTGGTGTTCTTGTGCTCCCTGCTCTCGCATCAATGCCATTTCCTTCCTCAGGGATTCCACAGAAGTTTGCAGCTCGCGTTCTTGTGCCACCATTTCTTGGGTCTTTTTCAGGAGCATGTCCTTCTCCTCTGTAGACTTTTTTAATACTGTGAGAAGCAGCCAACCCACAGTCCCTGCTGCCTTACGGGCACTCTGTCAAAAGACCTACTTACTATACCAAGGGCCACTCCTACAGCCTCAGGTGTCACCTCCACTTGCCTCCAGTCCTGGAGTGGGGCACAGTCCTCCAGGAGGCAAGCAACCTCAGACCACATACCCATTGGGGGATGATCCACTGTCTCTCCATTCACAGGGGCAGCCTGCTGAAGCACCCCTCCCATAAGGGCAGCCTGTCTTTTTCCTTGGTCAACAATGAACCCTGCCCGACTTTTGCCAGTTGTCTTGCCAATGGGTTTCACCCCCGGGGAAGTTCACTATGGATTCAATGCGACCAAATAAATTCACAGCGACCAAATAAATTCTTTGGGGTGAAAGGGTTTATTACTTGGCTTGTTCTCTGTAGGTAGGTTGAGCACTAGCGTCTCTGCCTCTGCCCAGGGCACTGGGCTGAGCTCTCCATATAGAGCAATAATAGCTTATTGCCTAAAGGTGTGGGAGCGGTAGCCTAGCAACAGTCCAGTTACATCATCACGTGGTTTAAGTTCAGTGAGGATCCTGGCCATAGGAACCCCAACTTTCTCACAGCGATTAATTCCAATTCCTACTCTTTCTGCTCCCTCCCCTTTTTTATCTTCCCTCCCTCTCCTCCTCCTTCCCTGTGTGTTAAATGCATTCAATGTTTACAGGGTCTCAGAGAAGAGTACATTTATTTCTCTAATCTGTGTTTTAAGAAGCAGAGGTTTAGTTAATGTATTTCCATAAGATTTTCCTTCTCAACACAAACTGACCATCTATAGACCTGTCATTCATTCATGGATTCAAGTGTTCATTTTCACTTATTGACCATATACTTTGTTCTAGTTCTAATGTTTTCAAAAGAATAAATACAATGATAGCTAATATTTATTGACTATTTTCTATTAGCAGGCTCTGTACTCAGTGTTTAATAAACCAAATACATTCATGAAATGGTCCCAACAGCTTAATTATTACTGCCTTTCTTCCAGAATGAAATTGAGGTTTAAAGAATGCACATAACTTGTGCAAGGTCAGCAGAGCCAGGGTTCACCGTCAGAGGTTTGATGATATACTCAAGCTTTGCTATATGCTATCTTCTTTCTGGGACAGTGTTTCACAAACTTTCGCTGTATCAGAATTGCCTGGAAGGCTTTTTAAAACACAAATTTCTGGGTTTTCTACTTGTCAAGTCTCTTATTTATAAATCTGAGGCTTTTCTAATGACTTCCCAGATGATGTTAACAGGGACCTTATTTTTAGAGCCACTGTTCTAGAGGATATGACCTCTTTGTACCCCACCCCTGTGGTCCAGTCGCTATAGGAAAGGGGAAATGCATGCTTGAAATTAACTTGCAGCTCAAATTGATCACACCTGTAAGGAAGAGCCAGCTTTCTCAGTGCTGCTATCTCCTGCACCGCACCCACACCTGTAACACAGCCTGAGCTTTCCCTCTTCCCTTGCTGCTTCCTAACACATTATTCTGGGGAGAAAAGTGGTTCCAGTTGAGGTGCATGCTGAAGAAGATAGTGTGTCCCCATGTGCTGCTAGGGGATGTATTACAAACAGCGGAGCATCTATTTAGTCCCCTAATTTATTTCTGCTCAGTATCCTGGGGTCAGAGTTTGGCTACTCTGGAATGTCATTCTGAGTCTTGAAAGGGGAGAGTAAAAACAGCAGCTGTACCAAGACTGCTTATTTATTTAATCCTTCACATAAACACGGGGATGGTGGCAGATGATCACTGGGCCTGTCAACATGAGCAGTGCAGCAGGGGACCTTGTCCCCATGTGAGCCCACTGGCCTTTTCCTGCATCTGCAAACAGAGGCAAAGAGGAAACAGGAGAAATATGAGTGAGGAAATGGTGTTGAGTTGCAAAACAGGGATAAAACAATTGGCAATTTCCAGGACAAACAGGTGCCCACTGGATGGTGGGCACGGACTCTAGAGGAAGCGATTCTGTTCTCTGGCACTGAGGGTAGGCCCTTTCTGTAGCCTCGGATGTGTCCTGACATTACAGTTTTGCACAATGGGATGGTTTTATGAGCCAACCCTCTCATTTTTATGAGGGTCCCTGGGGTAAAGCAGTTATACAATTTGACACTAGCACACTGACTTCAGTGAAGTACAAACAATGTAAAGTAGGCCATCAGGCCCGTAAAGCAAACAGTGCCAAGCAGTCGTGATTTAAGTTCATTGCAGTGGTGACCTGGCTTGTTACGATAAGATAGAGGAATGAATAGAGCTTATGCAGGGAGAAAGAGCAAGTGAGAGGGAAATAAATAATTCATTGGGCTCCTTCCAGAAGCTGTAAGTTGGAGGGCAGAAATCTTGTTATCAGAAAGAAGACAAAATTCAATTGCTAGGATGGTCTCTCCAATTACTTTTCAGAGTCATTGGTTGAAGGAAGTGACACCGCCTTCTACCAAATATTTGGTTAGCACTCCATCATTCACAGAAGGCTTGCAGATCTGAACATGGCCTGCTATGGCAAAACGACTTCTACCCAGTGAAACTGTGCAGAGGGAGGTCTCTGGGTGTGCTTGTATTTACAAACGAGTTTGCTAAGCTCTGACTTCATAAGAAAATAGGGTTAATTATGAACTTGACTATGGATTTTACTTACATTTATCAGCTGGTGACTGCCCCAGTTAGAGTCAGATTCCAGGAAATGAAACAGGACTTATTTACATGTGATGCCCAGCTTGTTAATCACCTCAAAGCATTTAAAAATTAACTTTACTACAAGCAGCTTGGGAGCACAATGAACCCTGGGGGGTGGGGGTGGGGCAGCCTTTGCTGCTCTCACCCTCCTCTTCTGGAGCTACCTATTCATTACTTCAGCTTGTATTCTTTGCCTGTGTCTTTTTACTAAATCCTGGAAAGTTTGTTTCTGTTTCAGTGTTGCTAAATAATCTGTGGTTTATTTGATGAGTCTCTTGATAAAGCAGTTTTCTACAACTTCCCTAGAATTACTCATCCTAGCCAGGATATCTGAGTGCATGTGCACAGTAAGAGGCCAGAATCACTCTGGTAAATTTCTTGTATATGAAATGTTTCTGGTCAGTTATCAAAAGGGTTACTATGGATTATACATGCTGAACAACAGGGGTGACCCAAGACCCCATGCTATGGTCATGCAGTTACTTTTAAATGAACACATTTAGTAATGGTTAAATTTTAGAAGTTGCTAGTCTGCCTATAAATATGATCAGAGCAGTTAGGACGATAGATGCGTGTATAAATAGCAATTTCCATCACACTTTAGTTTAACATGGTCTACAATTCAACTTAAAATCCTTATAATTGAGACCTGTATTCTCTAATTTTTTTCATAGTGTTGAACTCAACAGAAGACAATGTGATTTGTTGGTGGGGTGTGAGTGATGTAATAACCTCCCTACCTTACAGAGTTGTAAAGATTTCTAAGATTTTGTCGACAGAAAGGAGCTGTGCAGAGAGAAGATATTTTGACACTCCATTAGTGTCTTGCCAATGGGTTTCAGCCCTGGGAAAGTTCACTACGGATTCAGTGAGACCGAGGAATGACAATGGAATGTTCGTGGGGTGAAAGGGTTTATTACCCAGCTTGTTCTCCTGGGGATAGGTCAAACACTAGAATTAAGCCTGTATCCAACAGGCTGCAGGTCTGTAATCCTCCTTTGTCTTTGCCCCTGTCCAGAGCACTGGGCAGAGCTCTTTATATAGTGACTTAGTCAGTAACAGCTTATTGCCTGTGGGTGTGGAAGCAGTAGCTGAGCAGCAGGCTAGTTATGTCATCAAACAGTTCAGGCTCAGGTGAGGATCCTGGCCATAGGAACCTTCACTTTATCCACATTCTACCCCTCCAGGATCCTCACCTCACAATCTACACACTCTCAAACTTCTGCAATCGTCTCTGTGCAAGAAAGCTAGAGTATAGTAACCAGATTACACAACAGCAATGGAGGATAACAGCAACATAGAGATAATAAAAATTAACATACAACAAGATTTTGATACAAGTAACAAAATTTATGATAATCCTCAGCCTGAGGAGGTTATTTCAGCTATATTCAAAATCAGTTCCACTCAGATGAATTCATGACTTGAAGTTAATAGTGGTACAGATAGGGAGCTCCATGCACTCCAGTGAGTACCATTGTTTTTTGCCAGGGTGTGTGCCCAATCCACAAAGACCTTAGGGGCGATAAGGCACATATTTTAATGATACCAACATAGGCAAATCTTGTCCATCAGGTAGGATGCATGCAAGAGAGTGGCCCTGTGATAGGATTGTAGCAGAAACAGAGTCCCTTCCAGGTCTAGTATATCATACATTTACCCCTTTCACTGGAGGGGTCTATATATAGTGCTACTGGAGCTGCATGCACTGGCCATAATAATAAAACAAAACTCCCCAGTAATATGCTCCTACCTTCTGGCTGTTCAGGATATAGTACTGTGATCTTTGGGGGCCATTCTGCTATTACTCCAGGAACACACAGGAGGCCAGCTTCCAGGCCTTGTCCCTAAGGTGCCAGGAGGGCGAGCCATCGTTGGTCCATGTGTCAAAAGGTCCACGGCCATGTCCACTCATGGAGACTCCAGGGCTTAGTGCAGTTGGTGCTGGCCGCAAGATATTATTCTGGCAGCTGAACTTTGGCTTCAACAATTCTTCCTTGGTTTGTACTTGGAGTTGTATAGGGGAGGCAGCAATATGTGTTAGCATGTCTATGGGGCTCAAGGGCTCCCTTTCAGGCTTTCTTGTTCAAATGCTGTAGCACTGTGCATAAGCACACTGACCATCCCTGCAGACTATTGGTGTCTGTCTTCAGTACACATTTTAACAAACCATTGTGCTTCTCTGTCATGCCTGCTGAGGTAGGATTGTATGGCACATTAAACTTCCATTTAATTCCCAACTATTGCACCCGTTCTTGTAGTGCATGTCCAGTAAAGTGGGTGCCTTGATCATTCTCAATTACCTGTGGTTGTCTATAAGCTGCAAAGAGATACTCCAGGCCTCTTTTGGTCATCTGCTGGTCTGCACAACATGTAGGAAAAGCAACCAGAAGTCCAATAGCTGTGTCCATACTAGTCATGGCATATTGGTACCCTTCTGACACAGGCAGAGGCCCAATATAGTCTATATGCCATGTGACAAGGGGTATCAGTCCCCTTACTATTGTCCCATGTTGCTGTGGGACTCAGCATAAGTCTCTCTTAGAGCACACAAGGCACTCCTTCTGGGCTTGGCTGACTTCTTTTAAGGTGAAAGGCAGGCCCCACCAATGGGCTACAGCCCACAATGTCTTTTGCCCCATGTGCAAGAAATGTTGATGTTGGGCTATATCAGAATCAGGCTTCCCTTCTAGCCAGTGCATCTGGGCTAATGTGTCTGCTTCATCATTTCCTGGGGATGCCAAAGGCAAATGACCTACATGATGTACTGTAACTGTTTTAGTCTGACCAGAGGCCCATTGGTCTTGCCACAATCCCTGCCCCCAAAGGGGTCAGTGAACAACCAACCAGTTGGCATGGTTGGTACCATGTCAGCAGCCACAGGGTCAAGCCCTGATAGCCCAGCTGTCAGTGCAGACAACTATAGGGGTGGGCTCCTGGCTGATCACAAGCCACACTGCCTGCAACTCTGTCCATTGACTGCTCTTACCTTCACTGTTTTCCATCCATATTGTCTCAGTCTTAGGATGGAAAGCTGTGGCCCTCCATTTTGGGGGCTGCCCATGGCTGGAGCCATCTGTGTACCATGCATCTTCTTGTATTGGGGCTCTTCCCTCTTGATAAGGACTCTCTGATACTAATGTTTCTAAAGTAAATTTATCCTGCTTTTCACTAGTATATGTCACTGACCCTAATAAGCATTGGAGTTCTTCACTCAAGGGCTACTAGAGAGGGCTCTACGCTGCTGTTAGGTAAGCACCCCACTTGGCCAGTGTAGGTGTTTGTGCTATACAACTCCTTGGCTTTTGAGTCCAGTCCTGTACCCCCCCAAGATGGGACAGGTGATTATTACTTTTATCAGGGCCATTCCAATGATGGGTTCTGTAGCCAGCAAGGCATGTTACATAGCAACCAATTGTTTTTCTATCAAGGTGTATCATACCTCTGCTTCTTTCCAGAGTTGTGACCAGATCCAATAGGTTGGCATGTCCATTTAAGCCACTGCCAGAGACCCCAGCCATAACTGTCTTCAGTCACATGAACATCCAGCTCACAGGGCCTTGATGGGTCTATCACACTTAGGGCCTGCACGGACTTGACTGCCCGTTTTGCTGTAGTAAAGGCAGATGTACATGTCTCATCCCAGTCTCACCTGATGCCCTTTCATACCAACCAGTATAAGGGTTTCAGAATTTGTGCCAAGTACAGGATAAACACGCCAGTAGCCTAGAAGACCCCAAAACTCCTGTAACAATGCCACAGTTGTAGGGGTAGGAAAGGCCTGGACTTTATCTGTGACTGCTTCTGGCATGACTTTAGTCTTATCTGACCAGATGACCCCCAACTATTTGACTGATAAACCAGGTCCCTGAACATTTGAACTATTCACAGCCCATCCTTTCTCCTGTAAATGTTACAACAGTCTAGGTGCTGCACCTTCTAGATCTGAAAGATAATCAGACATGAGCATGACATCATCAATATAATGGTACAGCCGCCCTATTGGCAGTTTCTCCCATGTATCCAAGTCCTGGGCTACAAGTCCATGACAGATGGTGGGGCTATGGAGGTGTCCCTGTGGGAGGATGGTGGAAGTCCATTGCCGTCCTTCCCATGTGAAGACAAACTGTTCCTGACTTTCCTGCTCAATGTCAATGGAAAAGAAGGCATTAGCAAGATCTACCACATAATGGTATGTTCCTAGTTCATGGCTGAGGGTATCCATCAGGCCTGCAATAGAGGGACAGCAGCATGCATAGGGGGTATGACTTATTTAGTTCTTTGTAATCCAGTCATACGCCAGGAGGCATCCAGCTTTTTTACAGGCCACAGTGGGGAATTGAAAGGACTATGGGTGGGCTTTATAATACCCACCTTTTCTAGTTCCTGGAGGGTGTCTCCAATTACTTTATGCCCTCCAGGCAGTTTGTATTGTTTGGTATAAGTCAACTACTGAGGCACAGGCAAAGCTATGGGCAGGTGCCTAGAATGTCCCCTCAGAACTGTCTTCACCACACATACTCTCAGTCTGAACTCACCTGCAGTGGTCTGCAACCATTTGACCCTGAAGGAATCAATCCCCGAAATATATTTGGGGATGGGAGAGATATACACAGTATACTCCTTTGGGGGTTGATGCCCTATTCCCAAAGGGATTTGGGCTTATTTCCCTCTGATAGCCTTCCCCCTGTATCCATCTATAATAGTAGGGGTCCTGTGAAACCACTCAGGGTTACCATGAATCAGTGAACATTCAGCCCCTGTGTCCACCAGATCCAGAACACATTGTATGTTCACTGGGGACCAATAAATAGCTATTTCAACATGTGGCCTCTGGTCCCTCCTTGGTCCCTCAGGGCAGATACCTTAACCTTCCCCTCAGGCAAACTGTGTTCCCCAATCACCTTCCTGTGTGGTCTCAAGTGAGGTTGGCTCGCTCTCCAGCAGGGAGTCTTGAAAACACATAGGCTGGACTTGTGTCTCTTTCTCTGGCCTGTGCTTCTTTGTTCTCAATGGCTGGAACTGCTGCTCTGGTTTCAGTTATTGCCACAGCTCCAGTAAGATTCTATTTGACTTCCATTCTAATTTCCTTCTGTCTGCTACTGCCCGTGTTAAATCAACCCACATCTGGGTCCTCATAATCTTCACAGGGCCCTTTAAATTCTTCCTGTGTGTAACAGACCTTATTTCTTTTTGTGCTCTAATTTCTTCACCTCTCCTAAGTCTGCTGCTGTACATGCAACCTCGCTTATGGGCTGCCCTAAGTGAGGGGCAAGAATGGCCACATGAGACCCAAAGAGGGATGTGGGGGCTGTTTGAAGCACAACATTTCTCATCCCTTCAGTAAAAGGCTCCTTATCTGGGCCACAATTATCTATAAATGGCATTTCTTATGCCTAGTTCCTTTAACACCTGTTGAAGCTCAGCACATGTCTGCTATCTAGCAGGGGAGGATGGTAAATCACCTGATTGGTCCCCACAGCATGAAGTACAGCCATAAACCAATTAAGGGGGGAGTGATTTCCTGAGGTCTGATGTGCATTTTGTAATCGCTGCCTCAAGACAGGCTGCACTGTCAGGGAAGACAGCTTTCCCATCTCTGATCCTGATAGAACAATTTCATCCACCCCTAATCCCACAGATTCAGGAGCCAAGCTGACATTGAGTCCAAGGGCTTCTGCTTAAACCAGGAGCCCAAATCCACCAGCTCAGCCTGAGTATAGGGGTGGACCATAGAGTGCTCCACGACCTGGGGATGGTGCCATACCTTTTATGGAGGAACCCTTGGTTGCTGTGTCTTTATTTTCTTTACTGGGCATGCTTTCAGTAGAGGAGGGGTTGGTACTCCCAGGACCACTCATTCATCCTTTCCCAGCTCCTCCATTTCTGAGGCTGATGACACCTTTTTCTCCCCTCCCCCAAGTGCCTCCTCTGTTACATCCTTTACCTTTACTACAGTGCCTTGCATCAGTGGTAGCTCAGTCTTCAGAAGCTCTCTTAGCTTCACCTCAATGCCTTGCAGCTGGCATTCTCATTCTGCCTCTCCCTGTGCTTGCCTCAGGAGTCCATCCTTTTCCTTCATGGCCTTTTCCTCTTTCAGAGCACCTGGCAGCCCTCCTGTCTCATTTTGTAAGGAACCTTTTACCTCCTTCATTAGGCCTTGCAGCTCTCATTCTTGCACTGCCTCTTGTGGTTTTTGCAGGGGTCCATCCTCTTGCTTCATGTGCCTCACAACGATGCCATTTCAGTCACCAACAAATTTTTTACCTCCTCAATGGCACCTCGCAGTCAGCTTCTTGGGCTGCCTTCTCTCGTATCAATGCCTTTTCATTCTTCAATGAATCCACAGCAGTTTGTAGCTCACATTCTTGTGCTTACATTTCTTGTGTCTCTTTTAGGAGCATGTTCTTCTCATCTGTAGACTTTTTAATATTGTGAGAAGCAGCCAACCCACAGTCCCTGCTGCCTCACGGGCACTCTATTTCTCAAAAGACCTACTTACTATACACCAAGGAACACCCCTACTGCCTCAGGTGTCACCTCCACTTGCCTGAAGCCCTGGGGTTGGGCCCAGCCATCTAGGAGGCAAGCCACCTCAGACCACATACCCACTGCAGGACAATCAACTGTTTCCCCATTCTTAGGGGTAGCCTGCTGAAGCACCCCTCCCATAATGGCAGCCTGTTCTTTTCCTTGGTCAACAGTGAATCCTGCTGATATCACCAATTTTCTTGCCAATGGGTTTCAGCCCCGGGCAAGTTCACTATGGATTGAGTGAGACCAAGGAATGACAGTGGAACATTCTTGGGGTGAAAAGGTTTTACCCGGCTTGTTCTCCTGGCGATAGGTTGAGCACTAGAATTACATCTGCATCCAACAGTCTGCAGGTCCGTAATCCTTCTTTGTCGATGCCTCCACCTAGAGCACTAGGCAGAGCTCTTTATATAGTGACTCAATAATAGCTTATTGCCTATGGGTGTGGAAGCAGTAGCCTAGCACCAGGCCAGTTACATCATCAAGTAGTTTAGGGTCAGGTGAGGATCCTGGCCATAGGAACCTTCACTTTATCCACAATTAGTTAATATTTTAAGAACATGTTTACCCATTACTTTTAGTTTTAAAAATTGAAATTGTATAAAATAAAATCCCTTTAAAATCATTATCTAAGAAAACTTGTTCAGGATTGAGGCATTGTCAAGAGCACCCTTTCGGTTATAGAAGAAAGAATGAAATATTTGTATTTCAAGAATTTCCATGCTTTCTATTTAGGAATCTATCATGGTATGAATTTGGGTAGAAATGAGGCCCCTCCTTCTTGCTAACTACAACAGCTGAGAGGCCAAGGGGTAGGTCCTTGGAGTTCCAACTTTGACCACAGAAGCAGGTTTACCTAATGTGGCAAAATGAGGGATTCCTTGGGTCTAAGAGGCCCTTCTTGAGAAATGAGCAGAAACCAGTTCATTTTTTTTTGAAGCAGAATGCCCTGTTCTCTCTGTTTTCATTATGCCAAGTCTGCTGGAAGAAGATTGGCGGTACACCTTTGGGCTTTCCCATAACAAGATGTTCATCTCTTGAGGCTATCCTGGTGAGCCAAGCTGTACATAAATCCATTCTAATTAAGTATGCTTCTCTCTAGGGGGAGATGCCTTCATTATAAGGACTTATTTCATGGGACTATAGATATGTGCATATCTATATTTTAGTGATAGACACCAGTCTGTTTACAAGCAAGCATATATACCATCCCCCTCTTTTTCCTCTCATCTTACATCTTACGATCTAGAGACTCACACAAAACAAATCCATTGGGATTGAACATACTTTCAAATATGTGAAGTTAAACCTTCTCAGCACATGCATCTTTCCATTAGGAGTACAGTGGGAAGCTTTCTATAACTTTCACCTGATGGTGCCATCTCTAATTGAAGCACTTGGCCTAATTAGGAGTTAATGAGCACTTTTCTGATGGTAAAGATAAGATAATGAGCACATCAGTCACAACCAAGAGACATTCTTTTTTTTTTTTTTTATATATATAGTCCAAAGAAGAAAAGTAAACCTGCAAGTTAGTGGTCCAAATATTGTCCTCCTCTTGGTTGTTTTAAAAAAAGACAATTAATGTCAAATCTCATACAAACAGTTATACTCAAATCCCAAACTGACTCATTTAACTAGCCTGCTTCAGAAATGGAGGAGGTAAGAGATCATCCAAGAAGCAAGTTACATGGTGGGGAACAGTTGTGTCTCCCCAGCCCCCATTCTCCAGAGCCACACCTAAGCATGAGAAGGGACTGTGAGCAACCATTGGCAGGAACACAGCTACTGTTTCCTTTTTACTTGTACTAGGTGATGACTGAAGAGTGAAGCACTGAGTCCCAGATCTTTGGAAGTAATGTCACCCTCAAATCCAAGGATTTAGTTATGGTAGGACACACACTGGGTATCTGAGTATTTAGGTATGAGGTTATCTGGATATTTAGTTTTGGCAGTACACAAGGCAGAGAAA